>NC_140581.1:336801608-338001608 GCF_964204655.1 Triturus cristatus | reverse complement strand
GTATGTTAGACTGCCAGAAGGAGGTGGCTGAACAGGTGCGGTGGGTTTCGACCTGATGGCAGCCAAACTCGATGCCCCATCAGGGACCACTTACAGTCCCTAACGGACACACACAGTCCGTTCCATGCCCTACAACAACCCTTGACTGACCTCGCTGGAGCCATTCCTCGGATACAAGAACTGTCTAGTCAGACAGGCTCCAGCAACGACGGCACAGATGTGGAGGACAATGGAGAACATGCAGCGGATGCAGGCAGGAAGGATGGCTGCCACGGCTGAACACCAGCGAGATGTAGCTGGGATCTACCATGCCATGCAGATCCTCCTCTTGCCATTGCTGCCACAGAGCCTGTCCCAGATGACTGCTGCAGGAACTTCAACCCACACATCTCCGACCCCTGATGTGTCTGTCACACAGTGATGCAGCCATACCACCTCCACCCCTGATGTGTCTGTGTCACTCAGTGGTGCAGCCATAACACCACCACACACACCTGGAACACCTGACACAGAAGACATCAGAGGACGAAAATGTGGATGGTAATGACTCTGTGTCTAAAAGGAAATTGTAGCATTCTTCCCTGCCATATGGCCTGTTCCAGCTTGTTCCAGCCCCTGCATAATGCCCTGGAACAACACTTTCCACCGTCCCCCCAAACACTCTGCAACATTCACCTGGACCCCGACATGGACTGCCATATTTGCACTGGTTACCAATTATACAGCAATCAGGCTGTGGACTGGACTCTTCCTCTTCTGACTAAGTTCTCATTCCCCAAAGGACTCTGGTTGGCACTCCTCTGTGCAACCATGTAATGTGGGGTGTGCATGCCCATGCCCATGCACTGCTCCAGCTCCTACACTCCACAGAATGTGAATAAAACATTCCAAATCACACAGATGTGTCATGTCTATGTTCAGTCAAGAGAACAAGTATGGATGAATGTAGGGACATCGATTGCACAAAAAGGTACACCCTGGCAAATGACATCAGTGCGCATGTTTGACCGTGACACACATGGCCAATCATATGTCTGTGAAGGTGTGAACTAGATGTGGCATCATTGCTCATTAACAACAATCTCTCAATCCCCCAACGTAGCCCCACGTCCATTTATGAAGAATGGCTGAGTGTAAAAATGTCAAAGTCGGTAGCAGGACCAAAGTAGTGTCCCCCATCACATGTGACAACAGTACATCTCTTCACATACCTACACACACTCAACTGTTTGGACACAGACTGTTTTGATGGATAACATTGATCCACATGGCAAGAAGTTGGACACCATACTTACATTGCTAAAGACACGTAAGTGCACAGGTCTACCAGCAACTATCCCAGCCACAATGTCTGGCTCACAGAGGTGGACCTGGCAATAGGGACACACCCCTAACTGAGATGCATTAGTCAGTCCCTCCCTGTGTATGGACAATGCTCATTGAGGCACACGATTTGGAATTCTAATCAACACTCATCACAGTTGAACACTAGTGAAGTTACGTACACTTTATTAGCATGTGCGTGTCAGTAAGGGCAAGGCAAGGGCCAAAACATGCAGACCAATGCAACATATACTAACAGGCAGCATAGGAACATGCAGAGGGGCAAGACATGGGGTTGCAAACATGGACATGAATCATCATGGACAGTCTCAGCCCACCTTGCCTTGCTGGACGAGTCATGTGATATTTTGTGTACTCTCATTACACCGTGTCAGGGGACACCACTCACAGCTCATGGGATCTGCATTGTCCTGTACCACCGGACTGCGCTGACTGTCTGCTCTGCTGACAATGAGCAGGTGACAGAATCCAAAAGGGTCAAATATAGAAATATATTGCCATGTGTGTACACTCCCTCCAGCAGGGTGTCAGATTGAGGAATGTTGATATGCGCCGCTATCCACTCACCTTGCACAGGTGTGTGTCAACCCGCAGTGTTGCACGCACATGTATTCTGAGTCCAGGCGAATGCAGCCATGTCCACTGTAATGGTGGGAAATGTGACCATTTCTCCAAGATGCAAAAGGGTGTTGGGACCTGTGCTATGGGTTTCAATAAGTTGTGGCTGCAGGAACGTAGTTACTCATCCATGAGAGCGAGATCACATTCATAGGCAATCAGTTCCAAGAGTATGTCGTTGTCGACTTCAACAAACATGAGGGCGAGCCAATCCATTAGCTGGTACGGACAGATGTGACCCGTCCAAGCAGTTTCACCAGTCCGCAACACAGCCCAATAGGGGAGCACCTCGATGTGGTCACTGCACATGAGGAATTGTGCAATCTCCCATACCCAACTGCCAGCACATACGCCAAATATCAAGGCCAACAGGGGGCGCACACACATGTTATAATCCAGTTCAGCTACCGATGTGACGGATAGGCAGACATCCATGGGCCACTCGAATATGCAAGATCGACAGTGGAACCAGGGCTGGATGCAGGTGACGTACACAAGTTGGAAGCTCAAATGGTAATTGATCTGCAGCACTGCTAATGGCAGTGCCTCCAACAGATGCAGCATTCGGTCACTGTACAGTTCCACGTGACACAGGTTGCGCATGTGCCCGGGATGTCCTGCCATTGCATTGTTGGGTCTCGCAGAACTGGCACTCTTCTGACCTGGGGCTGTTGTGTGGATGATATGCCACAACTCGGAGCAATGAGTCGTATGGGTTTTGCTGTGCTTCATTGTCAAGGGCATTCCATGCAGGAGTATCTCAGGCAAGGTGTGTGGGGTGTGGATATGTTGTTCTTTCATTGGCGCTGTGTGGAGGGAGGGAGTCGTCATCTGCTATGGTGTATCTTTCAGGAGGTGCCCGCCGCATACACTGCCAAGGTCGTAGGTGCAGATGTCCTTCCGCCCTCTGTTTAGGAACAAGGGAGTTTTCATCCAGAATGTTAGTCTGTGGCTTTTGTTTTGCACATGTGGCTCGGCCTTCGGCTTATGGTGCACCAAGAGCAATACACACACAACAGTTGGCATGTATTAGCCAAGAGCCCGAGTGGCCTTATGCTCCTTGTACAATAACTTCCTGCACGGCCACCCTCCGTGTGCATGCAACAGGACGATATTGTCGGTTGAGGTCCGTGTCACGACGACACTGCAACAGAAACACATGCATCAGTTGGTTTCCTGTCCAGCCCAGATATGAAACACGCACAGGGCCCAGGGATGATTCTCTCTCTCCCTCTCTTCCATTCATTGTCTCTCTCTTCCTCTGTTTCTCTCTATCTCTCCTTCTCCTTCTCCCTCTCTCCCCCTTTCTCTCACCTTCTCTCTCTCTCTGTCCTTTGATGAGTGCATAACACACCTTCTTATCTTGAATTTCGTCTTGCAGGCTGTGACTTACAGAATGTCCATGGGAGACCCGCCATGTCTCTTCCAAATAGTAGTATTTAGTTACATTTGAATGTATTATTCTTTTTGGGAAATTCAAAGGTGAATGTATGATTTACCTTTGTGTGTCCACACATGAATGTTAATTGTTGTTATTGTGCGGCTTCAGGCGAATTAATTGGTTCAAGTATTTGTAAAGTTGATGTGAACTATCTCCGTCCGGGGGAGGGAGTAGGGCCCGGGGAGTGGGGGGTTCCTGGGGGTGTTGGCGGTGGGTGTTGTGGCCCTCTTGGGGGTCTGAGCAGCCTGATCAGTGGCTCCATGGCATCTGTTGTTCTTCAGGCGTGGCTGTGTGCTGGGCTCCCTTTCATGGTGCAGGTTGTCGTCCGACTTAGCACCAGGTGTTAAATCCCTGCAGCTAACGCGCCTTATCTCGCGTTTTGTGATCTTATTGCAGATTTGGCTGGTTGTGGAAAATGTTGCAAAGTGGTATTGTCACGGCTATTTTCACGGGAACGCCTACTCTGCATCTCATTAGCGTTTGTTGCCGGTGTCATCCGTGGTGTTGTTTTTTGTGGCTACTATCGCAGGTGAATTGGTGATATCAGCTGTTAGCACCAGCTTGTGAATGGTGCAATGAATTTATGACCACTTTGGCTGTGATTAAGTGCCGCTAACTCGGAGATAAGTCCTTGAGAATATCCCTGTTAGAATCTGGGGTCTCTGGTTGGCGCAGGTATGCACTTGCGACAAGCAGGGACTCTTTCCTCTAAGTCAGGGCAAAGGATCACCTCTTTAAAAATAACTCCTGCTCACCCTCTAGGTAACGTGGCTAGATTTCCAGAGGGCATTAGGTTAAGCATTCAAAGTGTCCTACACAATAATCACCACCCCACCACACAAAGACACAAGGCTGTATTTATATCAAAATAAAGTTCTTTATATAAAAGATTTCTTTAGGGAGGTTGTCAAAATACAGTTCTCTTGCTTCAAATAAAGTTCCAGTTACTCTCAAGGCTTGTAGGCAGTCCACAGATCTCAAAATGGCACAGTTCTATTAACAATAGGCTTCTTTGGGGTATTGTGCGCTTCGCAGCGCCTCCGGTACGCTTCGTACCGCTATTCGGGCGCGTCGTGCCATTTCTCACGCTTCTCGCGTGAAGACGCGTATGCTGGACGCGAACCGTACGGACCGTACCCTCATAGGTACGCGTCGTACACATTCGGGACGTCTCGTGCCAAAACTCACACTTCCCGCGTGAGCGCCGGCAATGCTTTGGATGCTGTACGGATCGTACAGATGCGGGGACGTGCCGTATTTGGACGGCAGAGCAGGTACGGCTCGTACAAAGGACAGTATGGCTCGTACCAAGGTGCGCTGATCACAAATACCTTAGTTTTTTGGGAGGAATGTTCGCTGCGGCCTCCGGAGTCCACCAGGGGGTGTCCCACGTCGCGGTGTCGTCCCTTTCAGTCAGAGGGCGGCGGTGCTTCGTGGAGCACTCGAGGACAGTCTCGGCCACACGATCATGGGCAGAAGCAGGAGGGGCAGCTCGGGGGCAATCTCTTCAGCGTGTCGCGCTGTCAGCTTCACGTAGGGGACACACAGTGCGTCGCAGGTCTTCACAGGAGCTTCTACGGCCAGGGGGGTCACAGAGGCTCGGCGCTCAGAGCCTAACCAGTCTCTTCTTTGCGGTGCGAGCTACGGCTCGGGGGGGCAGATGCTCTCGGTGCTTGGACCAAGTAGACAGGTCTTTGTGGTGCTCGTAGTAGTCCCGGTGGCAGATGTCGCGGTGCTCAGATGAGGGGCACACAGGTCCTCAGGGGTGAGCATCACAGGATCGCCTCCAGCAGCTTTTCCTCTTCTTAGGGAAAGGTAGCGCCCACTGTTCCTGGGGTGCAGTTTAGGGGGCAAGTTCACAAGCAAGCCCTTGGAGATTGTTTAAAAGCACCAGTTGAATCAAAGACTTTTCCTTTAGTCTTTTCCTCTCCTTCCAGCAGACAGGCACCCACTGCAGGCCAATCTCTCCAGCAGAGGGACAGTATTCCTCCTTCAGCTTCTCCAGGTCCTTCTCCTTCAGGCAGAGGTTCGTCTTGGTGTAAACAGGATCTGATATCTTAGGAGCAGGGCTCCTTCTTTTATAGCACAATTCTTTTGTTCTTTGTCGCCAGGGGGCCTGGGCCTGGCTCCGTCCAGTTTTGAAGCACTTTGTTGTGGTGACTCTGCTCTTTCCTTTCAGCAGCAGGGCAGAGACATCAGCCGCTCCACAGGGGGCAGCATTGTGGTGGCAGAGTACAGGTCTATTCAGAGTCAAAGGTGTACTCCTCCCACCCATCCTGGTGTAATCTCTCTACCCACCACCTGGCAGCCAGCCTGTCTCCTGGAATTCCCCAGCCCTGCTCTTCCCTGTTACTAGGCAGAACACACACACACAGCAGAGGTGGACTGAAATGGCCAGGTCAGTAAATACTAACTTTCTAAAAGTAGTATTTACAAACACAGGATATTAAAATAAACTTTACTAAAAGAAGTATTTTATTATTCTGAGTTCAGGCATACTAAACTTGACTTTCCACCATGCTCTATGAGTCCACTGGGATTACAGCGTGTAGTAATTCCAGCAGCCCATTCTGGCCTATGGAGAGCAGGTAGCCTTCAATAGTGAAAAACGAAAATGGCTGTAATTCACTATTAGGACATGCCACACACATCAGGGCATGTCCTACCTTATACCTACAATGCACCCTGCCCTTGGGCCTACCAGAGGGGTGACTAATATGTAGTTAAGGGAAGGTTTAGGGACTGGCAAGTGGGTGCACTTGCGCAGTCAGCGCGACAGTACCAGACTGCACGCAGGTTCTGCAGTGGCAGACCTTAGACACATTTTACTAGGCCGCTTCTGTGGGTGGCACAACCAGTGCTGCAAGCCCACCAGCAGCATTTGTATTTACAAGCCCTGGCACTCCTGGTGCACTTTACTCGGGGCTGATAGTAAACCAAATAAGCCAAACATGGACACCAATCAATGTATACACTTTTCAAAAGGGAGGACTTGCACTGTGGCACTGATTAGCAGTGGCACAGTGCCCTGAGCAGCTAACACCAACAAAACACAATGAGGCACATCAGCAAAAAGTGGAAGGGAAACTCACGCCAAGGTGCCAGGTCTAACAATCCCCATAATAGTCGTAGTGGGTGTGTAAATTTGAAACAAATTCTCACAGACTTTACATCAATCGGTCAGTTAATACAATCACTATTTATAGTTATCAAAGATTTCAACATTTGACTTTTCATGTTAAAATCGGGTCAATTGCAACCTGTCTAAGTTGTTTCGATAAAAAAAAAAAGATCTGCATCATCCAAGCAGTTTTAAAGCCAAGAGGGCAGCTGGATTAAGTTAAATTGCAAGAAAAGAGAACATATCTTCAGCGCAAATCATCACTAGTGTGTAAATGTTACCAGTGTGGGAAAAAACAAAGCAAGGCAAAGGCATAAAAAATGCGCAAAAGCAGTAATCTCCGTAAGCTAGAAATAGCTACTAATCAGGACCTTAACTTGTGAAGGCTGCACTCACCTTCATCGACTTGTCCCTGGTTCACAATTACCTCCTACATAAAGTCCCTGCTCCTGGCCATGACCTGCTCCTTGTCTTCACCAAGCGAAAGGACCTGCTCTACATCAAGCTTCATATGTTTGCATGTGTGGCCTTGATCGCACCACAGATTCAGACTTGCAGCTCCTCGGGGATGACACTGAACACTTCCGCCATCCAAGGTAGATTTGTCTGGTTTGTTTACTGACCTTGGCAGCAGGTCTCATGGTAACTGCTTTACCTCTTGCAGTATTTCCCAATCCTGTGAAAGTAACAGCAACCTAATGTGTGGGTGAGCATTATAGCCACGCCAAAGCCTGCCAGCTGTGAATGTCTTTAGAGGATCCTGAAGGATGCATTTTCTTTGTGCGTGTTTGCTTACCATGACATACACGACGGACATCTCCTACAGGAACACGCATTTGGCAGCATATATGCTAGAAAAATATAAAGACAAGAAGCAAGAGAACAATTAAAGGGAAAGAGGTCCAGCACATTCATGACCAGAACTTACCTCACCATGAATAACTAACAGCATCTGACATACAAGATGGAATGCACATGATTATGTTTTTCAAGATTTTAAACTATTGGACAAAAACACGTGGAACTTAACCTAAAGCAAAACCTCCTGTCAATGCATGAAGCAATACATTGGCTTCTGTGAGTAGAAAAAACAGGAAAAATTAAGTGGTAAGAGATTTAGGGACAGTTTATTTAGTCGTATTATGTTTAATTTGTGTCACAAATGGGTGCATTAGCACTCCCTAAACTCAACTTTCCTTTTATGATACTCTAATATTCTTCAATTTGAAAGCAGATATGACATATTCTGGTTTGCAGGCTCTATGTTATTTGCATCAAAGAATGAAGATGTTTTAACAAGTACAGTCTAATACACAATCACTGTGGACAAAACTGGCATCAGGTAGCTATTCAGTCAGTCAGTCAAAAACCTTTATTCGATTCCAGATGAATCCTAAAAGTTCACAAAGAAAACAAACAATCATAAAAAACAACAATATGTACAAAAGAGCATAAAAAATATCTTCGAAGACAATTAAACACCTAGTTGCATACTTTTACATTGCATATCGTTTCCTTATTATCAATTTTTTTAAATAAAACTACGCACAGAGCTACAAATGGAAGCATTTACTAAGGAGTGTAAATAATTAAAACCCTCTTTATGGGAGCAGAAACAGTTTTTGTTTAAAATTGGTTTGAGAAAGCGCGCCCTGGGGTCTTTATATAATGTGCAAAATAGCATAAGGTGCATGATATTTTGTTGGGCTGTGTTATTACAAGGACAGGGGGGTAGCCTCTCACACCACCCCACCTGTTTTGGAAAGGCCACAAGAAAGTGCAATGTGCCCAAGCAAAATCTTGTCATTAAAAAACGTGCATTGCCCTGCAAGCTAAAAGACAACTAAAATTGTTGCTGTTTTAAGAAAGGGGGGTCCGGTCTATCTGTAAGCCTAGATGATATACTCAGCTCAGATCCAAAAGCTTCTTTTATGGACATTTTCATGTTTGGCGGTATACACTCAGGCTTAACATAAAAATCTTCTAATCCTATCTTATAAAAAGTTTGTGTAACGTAGCGTAACCAGGGGACTGCCATTGCATTATCTAAATTCATGCAATCTTTTAAAATAAGTCGGGAGAAATTAAGTTCCTCTGAGGACCAAATTTTCCCCCATAATAGCAGGGGTGCCATGTGTATTCTGTCTGTAATATAATCCATGCCCACCTCCGAGTGGCAAAATGATGTAGGGGAGCTGAATGGGATAAATAAGAGTCTCTTCAAACCACATCATTCTTCCAAGAGAACAGACTGGAAGGTCCAAGACAATCCCGACAACAGATGCAGTCATGTCTCTTTCTTTTTCAATCGCCTTTCCACCAATCTAAATCGGGTCACCAAAGTCTATTGCTGATGACACAACTAGGGAGAATAGGGTATTGAAAATCTACATCTGTGGGATCTCTAAAAAGAGCGATGATTAGTGTTTTAGTGGTGTAAAAACTTTGCCCATGGCTAAGAGAACACAGTACCTCTGGCAAAACCTTTTTATGTATGACTCTCATAAAGAGTCATTAGCACGAATAAGCATTCAAAACCTGATTCTTTGCAATACTGATATAGCAACAGTGAGAAACAAAAACTGTTTCCCACTGTTGCTAAATCTTAACGAGAAGTGCTCAATCGGGTCCCCAGAGAAAAATAGTTGGCGATATCACCCACCTTCTCCTGTCTCACTTAGATCTTTACAGACCTAAGGTAAGCAGAATAACATGAGCAGAGCGTTGCTCGTGCCTACCGCCGCATTTCCTGTCAGCCGCGGGTTTCTACTATCTCAGAATTAATGCAACCCAAGCACATAGGACAATACAGTGATGGAGGGGCATAATTACAAGCCTCTAATGCCACCAGATTGCCACTTTCTTTGACTGTAGGTGGCAGGGCATCAGTCTTAGCTGCTTTTAACTTTATAAGGCGAAACGCTGCTTACTTTGCACATACCTGCTGCCATTGCACTTTACTTGCATAAACTAGCTGCTAATTTAGAATTATATTCACGAAGTGTGTTTTAACTGGTTTTATTTATTTCGTGCTACTCGCTCTTACTGTTGTATATCAGATTTGATAACGAGAGTATCTGACGTTCGGCCCCTGCGGTTCCCGCAAGTAGATCAGGACCGCACTGCACTGGGGTTGACGCTCTAGTTGTTTTGCCTGCCACCGCTATATCTTTCACGCTGGAGCACCCGCGCAGCGGGCGCGCCGAAGGCACGCCAGAGGCAAGCCCGTCTGTGCCGGTCGGTGCCCGGAGCGCGACCAGCGCCATGACCCCTGGCTCAAACGGATCAGCCAGATATCTCTACTTGACTTAAATCTTAGTTTATGCGTCCCCCATAATCTATTTGTACAACAGGATATTAGAGTTGCCGCCGGGTGCCCAAGCTGCACATTTAGATTGAGCCCTAATTTACAGGGAAAAGAGCAGAGGGGCAGGGCAGAGGGTCTTACTCAGGACAGAAATATGGAGATAGGAACCACAACGAAAGATGCGGTGCAGGAAATTAGTAATTTTGAGGAGCAGCATCTGAATATATCAAATGTTTGTTAGTAAATGTTCGTTCTGTGGTTAAACATAAATACGAACTGGAAGATCTCATTCAATCCTCTATACCAGAATTAGTGTTTATAACAGAAACTTGGACGGACAATACCTCCGCCCCCGATTGGAACATCGCAGTCCTAGAAGGATATGCGTATTTCTCCCAGAATAGAGAGATAGGCAAAGGAGGGGGAATAGCCATCATTTACCGTGCCAATTTTAAATTACATACGGAACCGATATTTACCCTCCCGGCAGAGGCACTGCAGTTCCGGATAAAACTTAACAACACGCAGATCTTCCAGGGCATATTGATATACCGACCCCCAGGTGCCAGAGGGACTTTCTCTCAAGCCTTGCTGACACTCCTGGAATCATATACTGACCCCCACTCCCTTACGGTTTTGGGAGATTTTAATTACTATTTAGAGTTAAATGACCATTTAGACACTACTAGATTCTTGGATAATCTTGCGGCTTTTAATTTGAAACAAGTGGTAATCGGTCCTACTCACTTAGCGGGCTATACGCTGGATGGGATTTTTACCAATAATTTGGATATTACCTTTTCTAATTTATTGGACCTTCCATGGACCGACCACAAGGCCATATATTTTAATTTTAAAATCTCTTAGACGCAACCTAGAGTACAAGCAAGTGCAGTTAAACTTCCAATCAGGCGATGGGATAAAATCAAGGAAGGAGCTTTTGAGTCAGCCCTCAGCCCGGGCCCAACTGTGTTAGACCGTGACAACAATAAGGCAGTACAGCAGTTAAATGACTGGCTACTGTCAGCAGCTGATAAGGTTGCACCTGTGAAAATAGTCAAAATAAAGAGAGTGAAGACATCAGCCCCATGGTATACTCCTGAACTCAAAAGCTTAAAGATTAATTGTAGAAAGGTGGAATGTCTTTGGTGGACAGACTATGATAGTCAAAAGAAAGCTCTATATAATTATTCCATCCGAGTAAATAAGGGGGCAATAGTGGCTGCTAAAAAACACTTTTTTACAGTTAAAATTAAGGATGCGGATAATTTTACCAGAGAACCGTTCAAAACTGTTAATTTGCTGGCTAAACCCCAGCAAGTTAGTACTTTTAGGCCAGACCAAAGCTTCTGCAATGCACTTGCGGACCACTTTCAAGAGAAGGTCAAAGGAATTTATAATAACTTTTCGAACACTAAAAAATCTCAGGACATGGTAGGGCCCGTCACACACCCCAGTTGTAAGCTGACCAGCTTCCAGCCGATGAGTAAAGAGGAGGTTAATAAAGTTCTCCTCTCCTTAAAATCCGGGGCACCCACTGATCCCTGCCCACCGTCCTTCATGCACCAAGCAGCAGATTCGATCTGTGAATACCTCACCTCACTCCTATTTTAAATCAAATCTTAATTTCCAGACACTATCCCATAGCCTGGAAAAGGGCATCCGTTACCCCTCTTCTAAAAAAACCAAGCTTGGACCCTTGTGACTCCAAGAATTATCGCCCCATTGCTGGCCTCCCCTTTGCAGCTAAGGTCCTAGGGAAACACCTGAACAAAATCCTCACAGTCTATCTCAATACAAATGGCTTACTGGACTCCTCCCAACATGGTTTTCGTCCACGCCATTCAACTGAATCAGCTTTAGTCAAGGCAGCTGAAGAGATTCGCAGGGTGGCGAACAGTGGTGGGAAAGCGGTCCTGGTACTCCTTGACTTATCGTCCGCTTTTGACACCGTTAACCATACGGTTCTGGGGCAGCGGCTGAGGGACCTAGGGGTAGGAGGGACCGCTCTGTCTCTACTAGCCTCCTTTCTTGAAAATAGGGAGCAGAGGCTGTTCTGGGAGGGTATGAAATCCGATAGTTTTCTTCTCCCCTGCGGAGTTTCTACAGGGGTTAGCCCTATCTCCAACCCTGTTTAACCTATATGTTACACCTCTGACCGACCTTATCAGGAGACATGGTTTTGCTCTGGTTTTGTACGCTGGCGATTCTCAACTTATTATATCTACCACCAATCAGCCTGAAACCACAGCGCGTAGATTTCATTCTTGTCTTACGGAGATCATGTCTTGGATGGGTCGGAACTACATAAAAATAAATTCAGATAAAACAGAGGTGATGGAGTTTGGGTCGTGTCCGCCCCTGTGGAACCAATCGTGGTGGCCATCAGAGGCTGGGGAATGTCCATCCCCAGTAGAGAAGGTCAGAAATCTTGCCGTTCTCTTTGACAACAAGCTCAACTTCGGTGCACAGGTCAACAGTCTCATGTCCTCATGTTTCTTCCTCCTGAAGACACTGAGAATTGTTTTTCCTTTTATACCTCAGGAGCTACAAAAAACAGTGATGGTGGCTCTCTTTCTTTCAAAGTTGGATTATTCCAATGCTTTGTTTCTGGGGATTGACAAATTTCAACTGCAGAAATTGCAATCATTACAAAACGGAGCAGCCAGGCTTTTATTGGGCTTATGTAGAGGACAGCCTACCTCAGCCGGGATACGATCTCTCCATTGGCTGCAGCGCATAGAATTTAAGTCTCTTACACTCGTGCATAAGGCAATCTATGGAGGTGCCACGAATGATCTGGAAAGTTTCTTTGTATCTTATGTCCCGTCGCGCATCCTAAAATCGGCCACTCAAGGTCTTGTTAAAGTGCCAAAGATTAGAAGAGAAGGTTGGGGTGGCCGGACGATTACATACTGTGTGGCGAGACTCTGGAACAAGCTGCCTCAAACTATGAGGCTTCAATCTAATCTTCAGCTGTTCAGAAAAAGTCTAAAAACTAAGCTCTTTGCAATTATATAGGCGGTGTTGTATCTGCTTTCTCTGCCATTACACTTTCAGCGCCAAGACGCCTCGGCATTCGAGCGCTTTAAAAACATATAAACATAAACATAAACATTTGACGCTCCGGTGGCCTTGTTCTCTATCAATATTTACAGGGTGGCATTAAGCTACTTGACATGGCTTAATGCCACCTTGTGTAAGTAAACCCTTTACTGCAGCAGTACGCTGCGGCAAAGTGGTGGGCAATGGGTGTTGCTGTGGGTATTCCACCACAAAACCCATTGCTTTTTGAAGCTTCCCCATATTCACAAGGAATGGACTGTGCCACAAATAAAGGCCAGGTAAACCTGGTCTTAGGATGGTGATGCAAGGAGAAATATTTAATCAGCAGCATACATAGAAACGGAAAATCACCTTTAAAGATTATTTATGTGTGGAAATGTGTCCCTTCCTGCACATAAACAATTACCCCTGCAGTGCAGGCACCCTTACAACATGACACAAGGGTGCCTGCGCTGGTGCTAGGCAACTTTTTTAGCACCAAGGCTAGGGGAAATGCAGAGGTGTGCCATATTTTTGTAAATTCGGCGCATCCCTGCATTTTGAAAATGTCAGAGTGCTGCGTTGATAAATTTGGAGCTAAACTGCCCTCCAACATTTTCTTGTACATATCCCCGATGTCTCTTCAATCCAATCCAATCTAGTGAAATGGAACTGAGGAAGAGATTCAGTGACACTGAGGGGCCTATTACGATGCAGTGGGAAAAGGCCCCGACTGTCGGTCGGAGCCATTCCAAATGCATCATAATATGTTGGTCGGATTCCTTTCCGACCGCCTCATTATGATAGAGGTCGAGGGACACTGTGATCCCTGCCCCTGTGGCAGTCACATTGAGGTGCCTGCCACGAGATGCAGGTTGAACTGCACCTCCTTCTTTACAATGGGAGCATCCACTCCGGCCAGTTTACAGCCGGAATGCATGCTCCCATTGTAAAGTATAGGAATGCGACCGAACAGTGTTTGGTCGCATCCTAATTAGACGGTTGGGCCCGCCGACTAGTTGTGGTTTTCCCATGACTGAGACGATGTCAGCCGCCCGACATCTTAATAGGGCCCTTAGATGGGAACATCAGGGATGGATTCCTGCCTGTCTCTATGGACCAGACATTGCTGGTACAAATGCACATACAGATAGATCTATTTCTGAAACTGATCTGTACGTTTTCTATCTAAGTTCAAACAAACTGTACCTAATATAGTTCAAGGATAGTTGTAGTAGTGATTGAAGTGGCTTAAAAGTGGGTAGAATGTAGACACTGCCAAGTCTGATATTTTTGTCTGCTAACATGGTATTTTAAAGGGATCACAAGGAGATGATGTATGGAGTACTGAAATTTATTTAGCCTCTCACCCCCGCCACCCCAGTTTAGACCCAGGTAATTGTAAATCAGTCTTGACCCTGTTCCTCATGTGAACAGTCAAGCCTGAACTGCCAAGCCAGGTCTTTCCTGGACCGGAAACAACATCTACATGGCCCCCCTCGCACAAGTGGCCCGCCACCACAACCTCAACATCATCTCCTACGCCGACGACACCCAGCTCATCCTCTCCCTCACCAAGCACCCTCACACCGCCAAAACCAACATTCACGAGGGCATGAAGGCCATCGCCGACTGGATGAGGAGCAGCCGCCTGAAACTGAACTCGGACAAGACGGAGGTCCTCATCCTTGGACCCACCCCCTCAGCCTGGGACGACTCCTGGTGGCCGACCGCTCTGGGGACAGCACTGACACCAACCGACCACGCACGCAACCTAGGATTCATACTCGACTCCTCCCTCTCCATGTCCAAGCAAGTCAACGCCGTCTCCTCCTCCTGCTACAACAGATCTACAAATGGATCCCGACCGAAACAAGAAGAAAAGTGACACAGGCCCTCGCCAGCAGCAGACTGGACTACGGCAACGCACTCTATGCAGGAATCCCAGCCAAACACCAACGGCGGCTACAACGCATCCAAAACGCCTCTGCCCGACTGATCACCCCCCTGAGAGACCTGCACTGGCTCCCCATCGACAAGAGGATGACCTTCAAGCTCCTCACCCACGCACACAAAGCCCTCCACAACGCCAGACCAGCCTACCTGAAGAGCCGACTCAGCTTCTACACCCCCACCCGCCAGCTCCGCTCCGCCAGCCTCGCCCTCGCAGACATCCCCCATATCCAACGAACGAACGACGGCGGCAGATCCTTCTCCTACCTCACCGCCAAAACCTGGAACACCCTCCCTCCCAACCCACCTACGACAGACCCAAGACCTACTCGCCTTCAGAAGACTCCTCAAGACCTGGCTCTTCGAGCAGTAGCGGCACCCCCCCACACCAACCCACAGCACCTTGAGACCCTCACAGGTATGTAGAGCACTTTATAAGTTCCCCTTATTGATTGATTGATTGATTGAACCTGGGACTGGTTTCGGGGTAACACCCCTCATCAGCTAGGCCAGCTTGAATCCAGTGGCAAAGTGAACAAGGGACCCACGTCTGGGCACACCCTGCCAATTTAGGGCAGACAAAGTAAACACAAGGAGATGAAGGATGGAGTGCTGAAAATTTTCAGAAACTCACTCGCAGTCACAGATCTGGGTGGAATCCATCCTCATTCTTTAGCTCACTTCGCCACCCCAGTTCAGACCCAGCCAGGGGGACAAAAGGGATATAACAGTGCAAAATACAGACCTATTGGGTATATCTACAGTGCAGTTCGTTTAGTATGGAAAAACATAAAACATGATCAACTTTACTGTGAAATGTATAGTACATTGTATGTTGTATTACAATGATGATAAAATTCCATATATTAAATAGGCCGCACCTTGGCATGCTAGTGCAATGTTAATTTATTTTCATAACTAACATATGCAACAAAAAATAAGAAAAGGGAAATAAAAGAAAACATGTTGCCACCTAAATGTGGCAGGCTTTTGATTGCAACAAAAATGAGACCTATCAATTTGATTTAACAGTGCGATTGTTTTTTAGCAGGTAAGTGAGCTCAAAACAGGTATAGAAATAATGTTCTACTTTTAATGCACATTTCAGGAAAATATGAGAGTTACTGGAAGCATAGTTTAAACATACAATTATCAATAAAAACACTAACAAATATTAAAGAATGAGAAAACAGCATTGCTAAAGTAAAGCATTGGCCCACTTTTCCTCTCAAATAAGTGCACTACTTTTCTTGTTGGATGTGCACATGTTTAGGAAATGATGCTGTCAATTATAGCACAACAGAGGCAATGGACATAATGGAACTTTCCCTGTGTCTTATGCTGTTGTGGGTGGAACAAAACGTGTATAATAGTTGAATAGACCAATGGTTAAAGAGGGCTGATCCAAAAGCCTGCATATGCATGTGTATATGCATGCATTTTTTATGACTTTTTCATTACATGAGGCCGGTGATCTAAACAAGCTCTTTCAGTCAAGTAGCCAACTGTCTAGGGGGTGGGTGACAGGGCACATGTATATAGAGGACGTTGATGGCAATGTGTGTGACAGTACATTTCTATTAAAGAGATGCTGAAGAATTTGCAAAAGAAAATACTGTAAGAAAATTAGACATTGGCAGAATAAGAAGAGGTTATATTCCTTTAGTACAGTGGAAGGACTGGGTGATAACATTTGAAGAATCAGCAGATATAAATAAGAAGAGACTGATAGATGACAAAAATGAGAGAATCAAGTAAGCTGTGAAGGCAGAAGACTAGGTAAAGATGGAAAGGGCAGGAGTAATTGTAAAAGATGAGAATAGAAGGTTGCACAGTGAATGGTACCTTGAAGCTAGAAGATGATTAAGGGCATTAAAATGTTTATGAGTATATGAAGATTATGAAGTATTAGATTGACGTCATTTGTTAGTGCTTGTCCTATTTCCCCTTAACTGTACTAATGACGATGAGATAAAGAGCAAAGTAACAAAGGTGGTTGTGGGAGAAAATGAAGGTTGAGAATGATAATGGTGTGAGTTAGAGGGGTGTTTAGACCCTGGTGAGCTGTATTGCCTACTGCCAGTACAGCACAGAGATGTACTCCGCTGGCTAGGGTTCATGCAGCACACCATACTGAGAGATCCTTGCTAGCCTGGCAGAGATTATTATGCCTTCTGAGGAGCTGCCGTGACAGCAACTCCACTGAAGCCACTAAAAGATTGCTTAGAGGCTCCCATGTTACATGTGACCACTCAGCAAACTTTTGTTGTGTTAAAAAAACAAACTACCAAAGCATGGGTATGTTTTTTTAGTGTTTTTTTTAATTAAATTCGGTGCTGTCATGCTTTTCTCAACAGTACCGAACAGAAAAATCAGAACATGAGACACCAGAAAGAAAAGTACATCAGACAGCCTTTAGGTAGTTACGCCAACGGCTCCAAATCAATTGGGCTTGGTAATAGGATTCCAACAATGGAGCCAGTAAAGGCACTGCCACTAGACTTTTCACAGATTACTCTATCCGCCAAACTCAAAATGAGGCCATTACTATTAAGTAAAATTATATTGTTTTTTTACACTGTCACCAAACAATATATTCTTCCACGTGGGAAAGTGTCCTTTTAAAGTATACTACTATGCAGCACTTACACTTGTTACAGTCCTTAAAATTATAACTTTTATTATTTTGTTATGGTACAGGGAACTTTGGAAACTGTTCTGCCTTCATTTGTGTTATGTGTATTGTATTTTAATGTACTATTGATCATACTATGTTGATTGTAAGTATTTCTTGATTACTACTGACTAATAAAGAGATGTTTACAAATAATATTGCTATCTGTGTTTGCCTAATGCACATAATAGGAAGTATCACATAACCTGAGCACTGAAATGCTACTTTAGGACATGTATCTTACACTGTTTTGGGTTGATTTATGTCTTAAAAAGTTGAAGAAGTAGAGCAGCTCTTTTTTGTCACCTCTTGCTGGAAATGTAGTTTGCTGATCTCCTTAGTAAATAACGGAACATAACACATACATATACAATTATCAAATAAAGATACAGAACACAAATCACACTAAAACAGTAAAAACATGAACACAACACAATAATCAATGGAACACATCACATTTCAAAAACGTTGCACAAAACACAGTCCAAAAATAAAAGTACACATCACCACCAGACAAAACGCCACACAACCAATATGCACGAGCATTTTTAGCACACTTTACCATCTCCAGAACTGTGCTTTCATAATAAATTGGTAAAAAGTGTTTGCACCAAGCACTGCCTTATTTAGCACTACGATCATGAAATAATGCCAGTCACAAATGTGTTTTAATCTGTCCCAACATGTCTTCATTTGAAGAAAATGTGCATAAATTCAATTTGCTTTATTATGTAAAAAAAAGAACAGCGTATGACGTGCCTTCAACCCTCACACGTTTCTGTTGGGTTTGGAATGTTTACTTTCCCTGTTATTCTTTGGCATTTCCTGTCACAGTTTTCTACACCCATACTGGCTGTGCAAGAACTGTGAGCATTTATAGTCTGAACAAGCTTATCATAGATGTTTGTCAACAGATCATTAGATGAACGAGGAAACCAATTAGCTGCTTTCATATGTTAGTGGAAAGACTGGACCCTCCTATTGTGTTTACAACTGTGATTGGGCAAGGGACATTCAACCCTCACTCATGAGTATGTATCTCATTTCCTTTCCTTACAATGCTTTAAAAAAACATAGGAAACTAATTATCCATGCGAGTTTGGATTGTAATAGTCTTCATGGGGCTATGTTAAAGGACAAACATATGAGGCGTGTTGCAATGTGCTTTATGACTGAACACGTTGACAAAGGCAACATTTGGATCAAAGTATTGATCTAGTGAATGCATTATGATAAAATAACCTGTAATTCAGGTTCAGCCTAAAGAAATGTCATGAAGTAAATCCCATACCAAAGCACATCATTGGACAGCCTGGACTGCAAAGTCAGTCTCATAATCATAAGATCACAGTATTAGTCTGGGAAAGCAATTATCAGAATCAAAAGTTTGCAATCTTCTTTGGGTCGTATTTACCTATTTGTGCACACCCCACTCATGACATCCTATATACCTCCTGCCTGGAACTGTGTTTCTCAGTTCCTGATAGAAACAGCACACTGGAAACGTTAGCTCCCAAATAGATAATTTTATTTTAGCAAGTTTGGAAAATAATAGGCATACTCCAACAAACAGTGATGCGTTATGGTCCTAGTACGACATTCGCTGAACAGTTAGTGATTACATGATGGTGCGGTAGAAAAAAAAACATCCCATCTTAGATATAACAGTACTACTCTCATCGTAAATTTTTAATTATTATTTAAGTCATTTTTAACTTGTTATGTACAATTTGTTGTTGATGTTTTATGTATGAACATGGTACAATTATACCAGCTCACTCAGTTTCACTCTCTTCTCTTCCTTTCACCATTTTCTCCTAAGTGGAGCTAGAAGGGGGTGGATTCTCTATTATGCCCTGTCCTTTCTTAATAGGTGGAGTTGGCTGGATTAGCGCCCAAGCCTGCTCCTCCACACAGCTCTCCGCAGAATCATTACGAGTGCTAGGAGCTACAATGGCACTTTTTTATTCTAGGATTATTTTTATATATTGGCAAGATCCTGGCAAGATCCTGCAACAAAAAAGTTTACAAAAGCCATGACAAAAAAGCAAGCATTAACAAAGCCAAAAGGGTGGCAGCCTCTGGCATATCTATTGGATTTGCTAGTATATATATATGTTTTTGTGTATAATTTTGCATAGTGCGAACTTAGCCCAAGGGCATTACGACACTTTACGTGAATACCAGATTACATTACACAAGGTCAGATTCATTTTTGTAGGCACTGGGAGATTAACTTATTTGCACCGAATGACAGGACACCAGGACTTAAAACTGATTCCCCATTTAAGCTGCATCTCCACAGTCTCCCACTTCAAACCTCCATCAGTAAGTTTTAAGTCAGTTTGAAAGTGCAGCTGTACATAGATGGGCCTATTGTTGCCAATTCTTTAAAGAATGCATACAATGGAAATTGGCTCTGGCCTGAGGAGTAAATCTCTCTCACCTAATGCTATTGGCTATTTGGTGTATCATTCAACATTTCAGAAAATGCTTCAATGAAATGCATGAGGGACTATTTTACACCTGAACAGTACACTCAATCATGACCCTGTATGACACTTTCACATCTTTATCTCCTCTATGCAGTTTATAGAGAAAGCAACGTTTGTAATGTTCTCACAGAAATTGCAAAGCAAACGTGTCTGGCTTCAACACACTAAACAACATTCCTACAAGCCGGTGTTTAAATGCATTAGCACATTAGAGCCTGAATGTTTGGCTTTGCCAGTGGTTGTTCCTTGATGTTGTATTCGCTTTCCTTCTGCCATTTGATCCTTTTTCTGATCTGTGTCCCTCCTGGTTATTCCTTAATCACATTTTGCTGTTATTACTTGTTTCGATCAGACTTTTATTCTTGATAATATTATAATTTCACAAAACTTATGCTAGCGACAAGATCGCATACCTATGTAAACCTCTGTCTTGGCCTTCAAAACATTTACCATAAGAGTTATCTGACAGATAAAATATTGAAAGTATATTGAAGGCACAATTTACTTAAAATAAAGAAATCAACACTGTGCATGCCTTCTATTGATAAAAGCATTTTATTAGAGTATCATTCACATTTTTGGAAACTATGACTATCATCTCCTGGGCCTGAAACACAAAGACAGATGTTGATTTTATAGCCTTATTTGTCTAAGTGAGTTGTTTTACTGTTAAAAGTACTGTTAGACAATGGCAAAGAGATGCTGTGCAGAAGGTTTCAATGTAGTAGAACTTATTTATGTCTGGTTCTCTGCTTTCAATGGCCCGCCTACTGGAGCCCTAACTGAGTTTGATATCTATTGGCTGAGTTTCCAGTTAAAAGTTCAACAAAACTTTTAACCAACCTAAAAACCCACCACTAAAACACATGTGTCCCACCTAATTAGGAAAAGACTAATAGCATTCCAAAAGTATTAAGACATAACTTGCCGGTAGCCTGCCAAACCAATTGGGTGGCAGAGTTCCAAAGAGATTCATGGTGAATCGCCCACTATATTGAGAAGCCCTCCAATTGTGGTGGGATTTTTCAACGAAAGCAGCCCTGTAAACATGGCAGAATTACTTTGGGTAAAAACGGTAATTCCACGGGGGCAGTGATGGGATGGTGGAGGGCCACTGAGCTTTTTTGCTTTTTTTCCAAGACAACTTGGAGAAGCCTTTGTTTCCTTCACAAGAACAGAAAAAAATGTCCCTGCTGTCATGGGAACTTTCTATCATTTTGTGAGGGACATTTTTCATGTTTTTGAGGAAGATACTTTCCATGGCATTTGAAAACATGAAAAATCAGCTTCAGAGCTCCTGCCTTACATACCATGGACCTTCTGGGGATGAGATGCAAGTAGCACTGTAACAAACAGCCTACTAGTTAAGAACTTCTCATGATGGACTGATGGTCTCCCACAACGAAGTAGGACATAGAATTGCAAGTGCGGTGGAGTTGAAAATCCTTCAGTTTATGGATGATGTAACAAAGTCACCAGACTTAAAATGACACACTTAGGGGCATATCAACAAGGCGGCGATAAAAAATTATCGACGCTTTTGCAGCCGTTTTCGGCCGAAAAGTGGCGATATTTTTATCGCTATATCAGCAAGGTCACGCTATTGTGTGAATCCTTGCCATAGCGCCCTTTCCCGTAACGCCCACCTTTGCATCTCTAATGAGATGCAAAGTGGGCATTCCAGCTCAAAATAGCTGGAGAAATGTCGCTAACCGACATTTCTTCAATTATCAATGGGCTAACCTTGGTTATCGCTACTTTCCTTATGCCTGCTTTTAGTTTGACTTAGCCATGATAACCAATGGAAGGCGGATATCATGGCTGACTCTGCCCTGCCCTATCAGCAAGCTATCGCCAAACGTTGTGTGATTATCGCTGTATTTCCAGCAATTGGCAGCTTGCGCCTGGAATTTTATCGCTTTTGAGATAAGCGTTGCTAATAGCACGCTATCTCAGCGATAAAATTCGGCGATAGCCGGCGATAATTATCCTAGCGCTAAGTGCTCTTAGCGATAATTATCGCCCGTTGTTGCTGATATGCCCCTTAGTTCCCAGTTCATTGGGACTATCAGAATCCAGCAGTCAGTGCCCAGTCAAGAAGACGCAGCTCCAACTAAGACCAGTAAAGGATGAAACTGTTACACAGGTCCTCATAAGTATTTTCCTGTGCAAAGAGATGTAAGAGTTGGTCAGCAGCAACTATGGAGATCCTTTGAGACCAAACTTTAGTTTATGACTCTAAAATGGTCAGACTAGCTAATCTTTATCCAGAGAAGGAGCTCCTTTAGAAATAGGACAACCACTGGTCACTAGAATTGGAGATTTTGAATCAAAGTTTTTATACGTGCAACTTAAATCACAGTATCACTAAGCAACATTTACGTATTTCAGTGCTCCTGGCATAAGGATGACCTTCTCCACAACTATGGCATACATACAGTACATGGTACATAGATAATGGGCCTCCTTTTCCCTCTGAGATTGGCTAGGCAGATATGAAGAATTTTACAGAACAGGGCAGATCAGGGGAGGTTTAAATTCACCACAGAAGTCTGTCTTAAAATTTCTCTGCAACTCCTTGGCTTCAGGTGGTGCTGCTAATCCCATTGATGGGACACCTGTGTCAATCTTTTGTTAGCTAGAGCTTGGGCAAGACTATCTTGACAGCTCCACTTTGCAATTGGCAGAACATATCATCTTCTTCCACTCATGACACAGCAGTATTGTCAGACTTAATTTGGGGGCCACGGGGCATCCTGATTGATATTAGCACCATGCCTTGACAACACAGCCTTTGGCACACACGCCTTCACCAGACAGATGCCTTTACCATGCATGACATTACCATGCATGGTAAGTATATACAAGTTATATATATATATCTCACCCAGTGGCAGTTGCCACTGGGTAGTTGTAGTTAGAATTGTGTTTCCATAGGACAATAATTTTTTCTGTTGCTAATAACTTTGGTGCTGTTTAACAAATCTCCACAAAGCCTTCCACAAATTTGCTACGTTTTGACCAGTGTGTGCATATAAAGTATCGGGTGGTCCATCAAGAGGGGGCTGAGAAAAAAGGGGGTCCCAAAATGCACTATCCCCATTCATTTTTCCATAGAAACTTCAGACACGGCTACAGCCTAAACAGATGAACAGATTTGCACCAGATATGACAGAAAGCTAGCTCTTGCTCCAGAAAGTGATTTTGTGGAAATATGTTCAATAGTTTTTGAGCAATTAATGGTCAAAAACTTTGTATATCTAGAGAGTTGGAGCCCCAGCCCAATCTGACAGATCTCCTGCTGAGATCTGATTAGCTGCCACCACCTCAACAAGGAAGTGGTGGCAGCCATCTTAGGACTCAGTACTCTCGCCGAGTCCTAAAAAAAGTTAAAAACAAATGACTTAAGGGGGCAGGGTAGGGATTCCCTTACCCCTAGGCCTGGTGTTGGGGTCACAGAAGGACCCTGCCTGGGGCCAAAAACATTGTGTTTTTTTAATTTTGCCACAAACTCACAGAGGATATGTGAATCCATGTTAAAACTTCCCCCCGGAGGGGTGACACATTATATTTTAATTTGGGGAGGGGGTAAATGGCCCGTCCCCAAACCTATGAGAGGCTTCCCGAAGCCAATCCCCCGGGAACAAGGGAAAATAATAAGGGAGGTTGCAAGCGGCCCCCTCCCAGAGCCTATTTGGTCCACGGGGACTCGATCTCCTGGGTCCAAAAGGTAATTTAAAAGGGAGATGTGGCCCCCCATCCAGAGCCCCATTCCCGGAGCTGTAACACATTTAAAAAAGAGAGGGGGGGCACGTGTCCTCCTTCTCTGAGCCATTAATGGCCCAGGGGACCCAATCCCCCAGGGCTGAATCACTAAATATGTCCTGGGGGACCCATCCCTGGGACATAGCAGTTTCTCTAGCCAGCTCAGGCAGGAAAACCTGTGTTTGATCCCAACCATTTTTTCATCTACCACCATGCGGGAGCAAACACAAAGTCTGCTCCTAGCTGTTGTGGGCTTTAAAAATGCTCACGCCAGCTGGGAGCAGACTATTGATCTGTTTTCCTGCCCCTCATGATGCATGAAGAGGAACAGATCAAAATTCAGCTTCCGCCTGGAGGGAGCAGCATAAGTACTTGTTTCATGCGGATCAGGAGCAATGCTGGCTTATACTGCATGCTGTAAGATGGCTGGGGCCACGTGGTCCCTGGGTGTCCACCTGCAGCACTCAACAAATGTATGGTGGGTGCGCTGGGTGAGCACCAGGGAATCCACCTTTAATAATGTAGGCCCTGGGGCAGTGTGGTACCCAGGGCCTAATAAGGCTCCTGCAGACGGCCACACAGTCCCATCCTCTTTAATAAAAAAACATTTGGGGATGAGGTCCCCAGGGCCTAATATGGATCAGGGGGGCCATGCAGACTCCATCCCCTTTCAATAAAAAACGGCTTTGTGGGATGCAGGCCCCAGAGCATAATGAGGCTCAGAGATGGGGTAAAATGCCCCCTACCCTTTTATATATATTCTGGCCATGGGTGATGAGCTCCCCGCCCCAAGGACATTGCGGTTTCGCTGCCTGGTACTTGCAGGTAAACTTGTGTTTGCTCCCACTATTGATATCAAAAAGGGGGAACAGTTCCTCTCTACGGGCCTAAGTAGAGAGTTACAATGACTTTCTACACTATTAAAGATGGTATCTAGGGGGATCTGCAAATTCAGATCGTAATGCCCTCACACACCTGTTAGGGTGTCATGCTTCATCATTGGGCGCTCCTCGTCGGACCGGCGCTGCAATGTCTGATGGGCCTGGTGGCATCTTTGTCGGAGATCTTTTGATCTGAGAACGCCGTTTGGTGAGTGAGGTGTGTGGGGCTATAGGAGAAACATTGTCTTCTAAAGGGTGCAGAATGTGGTTTAAAACAGGCCCCTGTCCTTGTTAGTTCACTTTATTAATGTTCAAGGATGGAACTTTATTAAAAACAGTGCGGCTACGTGTAATAAATGAGGGTATTCGAGTAGCCTTTTGTTGGTTAGGTCAACATGTTTCGTGTCTAGTGCTCTAGAGTAAAGCGACACTTCGTCAGGACCAAATCGACGTGACCGCTGTTTGTCAGTCAAGGGAGGAGAGCTCCCTTTCTTAAAGTCAAGATCCTTAGTCTATGGTTCTTGATATGGCATTCCACCTGAATACAAAAGGGCCAAAAAAGAAAAAGAAAGGGATATGGATACCATCAGAAACTCATAGAGGTGGACTAATCAGCTATATTAGAGGCCAGTATATCACCCAGAGAGGGCCAGAAAGGACGGTCTTGTATAGTAACTGTAGGATAGGAGAACAGATAAGAATATATCTGTTGAACTAACGCTAGGTGAACATCAAAAACATGACATGAAAAGGTTTAAAACATGACATGAAAAAGTTAGCAGCATGATATGACTAAGGTGAAAGATAACTCCACACACAAGAGGGAGGTGTCGTTGTCAGGGGGGAGAAAAAAATTCTTACCTCCTAAAGGTTGGATGGAGAGCCTCATAGATGAGGGAAGACGACCCGACCACTTGCACGGGTATACTACATGACAGGGAGTAAATGAAACATAGAACTAACAACAACATGACACTGTAAGTTGAGACACAACATGATAAAGCACATATATATATACTGAGACCATGTGGATGTGAGCTGTCAACTTGTATGCCTCTGGTCAGTGTCTGCATTAAATACTCACATCAAAACAGACTCGTGTATCGACAATAATGGTTCATGTCAAAACAAAGGGTGTAACAATATTAGTTGTTCACCACGGGCAGGGTGACGATATCCCGCCTGCCTCTAGTGCCGCGCTTGTGCTAGTGGAGGGGGATATTAAAACGGGAGTACCTCGAAGATGAGTGAGGAGAGGGGCATTATGCCGTGGGTGTTCCGTGAGTTATGCTATAGACAGAATAAGCGTGCCGTACCGGATGGGTGATAAATATTAACCGTGCTCACAATAAATGGTCCCGTGGACTTGAGTTTGGATTGTGGATAAGTACCGGACTAATGTGGCAATACCAGTGTAGGTGAAGCGGTAACACCTCGATAATAAGTGAGGGGAGGGGCGTGTTGCCGCAGGTGTCCCGACAGTCATGCTGTGGGCGGGCTAAAAGTGAAAAACACTGGAGTGTCGTGTCGGAGAGATAAATGATGTATCTTTACCTTACTCGCAATATACACCGCCCTACGGTCTAATGTTAAATAAGTGAATTATCAACGGGCTCAAGAGGCGCTACCAAAGAGAGTGAAGCGTATGCAGCAAGGTATGCGACCGTGAACTTAGACACGTATAGGGAAACAGAGGGCCGACATGCTGCGGCTTCATGCAAGTGATCCGTACATTAGGTGACTATCAACGTGGAACGAGGGTTACACGGAAGCGTACATTGAGGCGCCAGACTTACCCTAGGAAGGAAGCGGGCTCGTCTTAGAACCTACTCGTCTTCATCTCACCTGGATGTTACCGTGGGTGATTGGCTCCCTGGTTTTAAAGTTGCACTCAACCCCCGAGATCTCGAGAGATTTCGCCGCCCTGTCCGTCATTTTGTCCCAAAACGGGATGCCTGACCCAGTAGTAACATGTTTAGCGATTTTCACTGGGTTTGTTGTCAAACGGTAATTGCTCATAGAAGATGGCTAAAACAACATGATATATTAGTGCACAAGGGTTCCTTTGTTAACCAGAATATGGAGGTAATAGACAGCACGATGCCTTGTCCCAATGATTGCATCGGTTATCTAGAAAATTGATAAGGGCAAATGTTCAGTTGTACATCATAATAGTGTAGGGGTTCATCGTGTTATTTTAGTATTAACTTCTGTCCATGGAATATCATCGTTAAGACCCTGTTTGTGTGTAGAAAGGCGGAAAATCCACCTTTGTTCAGTTTCGAAGAGTTTATGAAAGGACCAAGCTGGGTTACTTTCAAGTATTGTCCAATGTAGTTCGTTCGGTCCGTGTCGGTCGGCAAGAAAGTGGGTACTCATTTTTGTGGTGGTTCTCCCACATCGTATATTGCTCCGATGCTCCATGATCCTTGTTTTCACTGGACGTGAGGTCATGCCTATGTAGCGAAGGTTACACGGGCACGTAATCATGTAAACACAGTTTCTGGAGTTACAATTAGTGTGGTTTTTTTGAGTCCAAACTTTGCCTACTTCTAGATTGAGTTCTTTTGTTGCCTTTGTCAAATTGCATACTCCGCAATCTCCACAGGGGTAATGACCCCTAACTGGTGCTGAACTCCAAAGGGTACCTTGGGCTGCTGCTTTTGTAGTTTTGGGGCGTGTATGTGCCAAGATGTCAAATAGGTTACTTGTGCGTTTATTGGCAAACCTTGGTTTCGGTAAAGATAAAGTACCTGTGGCCAGAATCTTCCAATGTTTAGTGATGATTCTTTGTATTTTATTGGATTCTGGTGTGTAGGTGGTGACGCAGGTTATGGTGTCATCCGTCTTCCTAACTCTTGGTTCTAACAATGCCTCTCGGTTGTTATTGAGAGCTCTTTCATTGGATTTATTGATGATAGTGGTAGGGTAGTTACGTGCCTTCAGGTGGTTGCTTAGAGTGGATGCCTCCTTTTTATAGTCACTAGTCTTGTCGCAGTTCCTGCGGAGGCGTAGGAACTGACCGAAGGGGAGATTATCCCTGAGGGTTTTTGGGTGGTGACTTTCATACTGTAACAGACTATTCCGATCCGTAGGTTTTTTGTAAGTGTGGGTTGAGTGAGTACCATTTTGTAATGTGATCGTTAAGTCCAAAAAATGGATTTCAGTCGGGGAGATGGACCTGGTAAATTTCAAGTAGGGGTCCAAAGAATTCACCCAAGTGAAGAAGTTGTCACATGTTTCTAAATCACCTTTCCACAGGATCAGGATGTCGTCAATGTAGCGCTTCCAAAGAATAATATTGTTGGTGAAGATGTTGGTGTTCACAACGTGGAGGCGTTCAAATTCTGTGACATAGAGGCAGGCCAAGCTCGGCGCAAAGGTACTGCCCAAGGAAGTTCCTTGAATCTGGTGGAAATATTGATCTTTGAATTGGAAGTAGTTCTCACACATGGCTATGGTGGCACATTCCATTATGAAAGAGACCGGAGTGTCAGATGTCCACTCTTCTTTCAGAAGGAGCTCTTCTATGACCCTCAATGTCTCGGTTTGGGGAATATTCATGTAGAGAGATTCTACATCCAGTGTCATCATGAGGTCGATCTCTCCGCTCATGGTAGTGTCGGCCAGTAGATTAAGAACGTCCCTAGTATCCTTCAAATATGAAGGTATTCGTTGTACCAGTGGGCGGAGGAAATGGTCGCAGAATTTGCTGAGGGGCTCCAATAATGACCCTATACCCGAGACTATAGGGCGTCCGGGAGGTGGATTGGTTCCCTTATGAATTTTGGGTAAGGTGTAGAAGGCAGGAGTTCTGGGCTGGGTGTTCACCAGAAATTGAGCTTCATTCTTGGTAACCCAGCCTTGTGTTTCGGCTGATTCTACAATAGACCTGATCTTTGTCGTCAGTCTTCCTGTTGGATCTCCGTCAATCTTGGTATAGTACTTGACTTGGGAGAGTTGTCGTAGGCATTCCTAACCGTAATCTGATGTATCCATAATGACGATGGCCCCTCCCTTGTCTGCTGCCTTTATGGTAATGGTAGTGTCATCATTAAGGGCTTTTACTGCTGTCCTCTCGATTGCTGATAGGTTGTTAAATTGTGTTGGTCTAGTGATATTCTCCACTTCTTTTGTTACTGCTTGCTCGAAAGTCAATATTTCATTGGGAGTGATGCCATCATGTGGGGTAAACGTTGAGGGGGGACGCAGGCCAGTATCTGTAATCTCTTCAGATGGCTTGTCCTGAAAGTACGCTCGCAGTCGTACCTTCCAGAAAAGTTATGAAGTTCCTTATGTAGGAGGAATCGATCCAGTTGTGGTGTGGGAACAAAACCCAGGCCTCTGTTTAGTACTCTGTTTTCTGTTGGGGTCAGTACTCTAGTGGATCGATTGACCACTAGGTCCTGTTGTTCTTCCTGCTCCTCAGTTCCATCCGGTCTTGGTGTTGTGGGGCCGGTGGGTCTTGCCACTGAACTTGTTTGAATACTCCGTCTCGTCTTCTGCCACTAGGCATGACCTTTTTTTAATCTCTCAAATGCGGGAGGAAAATCAAAGTCTGCTCCCAGCGGGTGGCAGCTTCACAAATGCACAGCCCCCCTTTTAGAAAGAGATGGCTCAATGAGGCGTGCATCTGGGCGATGGAGTTCCCAGGCCCTAATAAGGCTTGACGAAGGTTGGCTGCTTGGCCTACCAATCGCAGATGAAAATACTGTGCAGTGCAGGACTGGCAAACTTTCAGGGGGCCAGATCCTATGGTGAATCACCCGCTGTGCACAGTCAAAGGCTGTGCAAAGTGTGGGGTTGGCTGTATGCAGAGGGTTAGCCACAGGGCCTGAGCCAACCTCCCACTGTGCATGGCCGCGGGTGTCTGATTCATGTATGTTAATAAAATATTACTTTGCGCTAAAATAAACCTAGAAATCCACTAAAAATCCAAAGGGTAAAGTAACGTTATATTTAGGGAAAATGTTCAGTAATAATGTAACAGTAAACTCTTAAAACCACAGAAATTCACCAGTTGTAGATCCAGTTATCTCAAGTAACTATAAGTGGTGCCCTAAGGTAACTACAACTTGCGCCATTGCCATGCACTGCTAGTTACCCCACATATTACATCACTCATGACATCTTCTATGACATCATTGATAATATCACTGCAACATTTGCAATTAAATTATTGATGAGAAAACTGTCCATGGCTGGTGCATAAAATATATTTGCCTTAGGGCATGGGATATAGGTACTTAAGATAACTATATCTGGTGAATTTCTGTTGTTTTTAAAGTTTAAAATGTTATGTTGTTACTGAACATTGTACCTAAGTATAGCATCACTATAACCTATGGGGCAGATTTATGACGACTGGCGCATCCCTGCATATCAGCAGGGATGCGCCAGTTATTATGCGCCACAGCTGCGCCACCATGGATGCGCCGCATTTATAATGCGGCGCACCATGGGGCAAAAACGGCACAGATGCGTCACGCATCTGTGCCGAAAAGTGGCGCATTGCTGGAGTTGCGTCGCAAGCGCGACGCAGCTCCAGCAATGATCTGGGGGGCCCTATCTGTACAATGCTGCGTCAATCCTTACGCCTGCTTCAAGCAGGCGCAGGGTTTTGACGCAGCATGGGCCTAAAAGTGACTGAGTGAAATCTTGTAGATTTCACTCAGCCACTTTTAGGAGGCGTTCCTGCGCCGGAACGCCCCCACCTGCCCTGGAACTCCTACATGTGGCGCAGGGCTTTACAACGTGACGCATCTGGGAGATGCGTCACGTTTGTAAATGCCCCGCACCATGGCGCAGGATTTGCGCCGCTGCTGTGTCACAAAAGTGACGCAACGGCGGCGCAAAAGTGCCGCAAGTGCAACATAAATCTGCCCCTTTATTTTTTTGTGTGGGGCCACAACCACAACCAAATCCGGCACAACAGCTTCATATGCCAGAAAACGACACCGCAGACCCAAAGTTCTGGTATATTCTTTATTTACTTAATTCCGGGCTATTACGCGTTTGGCTGGGTCCCCTGCCTTGATATATATAGGTGTGAGGACAAAATAAAGACCCGTAAAGCCTATAAGTTTTCCAGAGACAAGTGTGACTATGAACAAGGTTGTATTTTCACCTTTGCTCGGAAATTTGAAAATGCTAAGAAAGCAAAATTCAGTAAAAAACCGTCCAATGTAACAATAACTGCGGCACTGGTCAATACCGGGGACAACGAAAACGGTACAGCTTTGGATGGTGATTCTCTCACAAGTGACCTATCATCAGACAGTGGGAGTACGAGCAGTTTAGTTGAATGCGGACACACAAAAGTCTTAGATTTAGGCGAGGAGGTTGATTTTTTAGCACTCGACCGTCACCAAACCTTAAGACTGAGGAATCAAAAAAGGAAAACAGAGCCAGATAGAACGTAAGAAGAAGGGCAAGGCGCAAGAAATGCAAACATCAAACCGAAAAAAACATATTGGCGCAGAAAGCAATGGCAGATGACAACATCATTATAAACCTGTCCTCGATATTATTACCAGAAGCGGAAAAGCAACTATGTCTTTGGGACTATCGTTCTGTCCTGTGAGCTATTTTAATTATGCTCGCACTAGGGTTGATGTGTTTTGTTTTATTCGTAAATTGAAACTTAGCAAGTTTTTTGCCATTAAGGAAGGACTAAAAGAAGCTCAGTCTAACAACTGCATGGTGAGCAAGCCCAACATGGAATTACGAGCATCAGATGTGCCTACTTTGCTGGCTGTACATGATCTCAGCAACCACGACAGCATGGGCGAATATGACCTAATTGAAGAACAGTCCACGCAAGTGAGGTTGCAAGAAGCAAATATAAGACAACGAGGAGCCGGTATGAGTCCTTTCAAACAGAAGTCTAAATTTACTCCAGCGATGCCAAAAGATGCAATCGATATCTTTCCCGAGGTGGTAACAGAAGATATAAAAAAGTTGCATCACCAAACCGAACATAGGAAACGGTATAAAAACAAATGTGAAATGGAGTACACCAAACTAATAAAGAAGCTCAGCAACAATCATGAGATTATTGTGGCTAAGTCTAGCAAAAGCGGAAATATGGTAATCTGGCCACAAATAGACTATTTAATGGAAGCACACAGGCATTTAAATGACCTAGAATGTTATGAAAAGACCAACTATAAGCAATACAATTTGGCCAAAGAAAATTTGAAGAAAGATCTACTCGGGTGGAAACGAGAAGGGGTGATTTCCCCTGAAGAGTTCAAATTTCTGAATGTGGTGCATCCAGTGTTGCCAAGACTATATTTTATCCCAAAAGTCCACAAAAAAACAACACCCATTCCAGGCAGGCCCATTATATCAGCCATTAACAGAGTGGGGGAAAAAGCGACACAATATGTAAAAAAAATTCTGCAGGACTATGTAAAACAGGTGCCAAGTTATGTAAAAGATACTGGTGACTTCATAAAGAAAGTGCAAGCCATTAAGTGGTCGGACAATTTGTTGTTCATCACTTTGGACATCGATTCTTCATATACAAGCATCGAGCACACTACTGGGTTAAATGCAGTAAAATATTTTCTTAATTCTAGACCTGTAGATTGCTACAATCACAATAAGATGCTTTTAAGTCTAGTCTCATGGTGTTTGCACAATAATTACTTTTTATTTGGCAATGACATTTTTTTGCAAAAAAGAGGAGTGGCTATGGGGGCTTGCTTCTCCCCCAGCTACGCATGCTTGCATGTGGGCTGGTGGGAGGAGCAGGTCCTCAAAAGCACTCATTGCATTAAACACAACAATCATGTTTTATACTGGTTAAGATACATCGATGATGTTTTTATTGTATGGAGAGGTGATGAAAAAAGTGCCACTGATTTTGTCCATCAATCCAATAACAACACTGCTAATCTCAAGTTTACCTCACAAATTAGTAAGAACTGTATTGAATTCCAGGATGTAAAAATGTACCTTAAAGAGGGGCAAATAACTACCACACTATATAGGAAAGCCACTGCTGGTAATCCAACACTCCATGCCTTCAGTGCACACCCCAAACACCTCATCAGGAATATTCCTTTCGAGGAATTATTACGTTTAAAAAGGATCTCCAGCACAGAGGGTGATCTCAATAGATGCACAGAAGAGGCACTCTGTGGATTTAGGCAAAGAGGATATAGTGAAGGCATCCTTAAAGAGGCAGACAAGAAAATGAGTGAGCGAACCAGGGAATCTTTGATATTTCCATGCGCACACAGATTGTTAAAGCCAGTCCTTAATTGTTAACAGCCAAAATGTGGCTAAAACCAAAGTAAGGGTTTACAAAATGCTCTACTTGTAGAGCGTGTAAGTTTAGGGAAAACACCACACACTACTCTACTCCATTCAGCCCTGACAGATTGGCTATTCAGGGCAGTTTCAATTGCAGGACTGAGTTTGCAATTTATATTCTGACATGCACCTGTGGCTTAAGATATGTGGGTAGCACCAAGTTGCAGGTGCATGTCAGAATATTGAAACACTTGCGAGCCATTGTGAATAATGACTCTACTTATCCGGTGGCTCGCCATTTCAAGCAAGTACACAACAACAATCTCAACTGCTTGAGATATTTTGTAGTGGCGGCCATTCCCAAACTTTGCAGAGGGGAAGACAGGGAAAAAATGCTAAGGCAGATGGAATCCAGAATGATTTTAGAATTGGACAGCAAATTTCCATATGGCCTCAACAACATGGAGGACTTGCATCATTTCCTATAAAGAGTCAACTAAGTAGGACTAAGCAAGCAGAGTTACCCCCAGTTATTGGTACCTGAATTCCCTTTGACTTATGTGTATACTAGTTTTTTTAAAAAATATTAGGTATGTTCCCGCTGTGGCCTATTTAATCTTTTAGGCTCGCATTACATACATTCTTTTTTTATATTAAGTATTTTAATGATGGTATTTTTTTAACTTTAAGGACTTGTACTTTATTAGTTTTATATGTATAAAGGGTAGCACCTTAGCATATGGCACTTTACTGGATTCTGCGTTGTTTGCACTATGCCTATAATGGAGAGCAATTTCAACATAGAGGTGAAGTTTGGCCGAGTATGGATTAATCCAACAATATCTGCATTCATGCAGTTAGAATACTATTTTAAGATTGAATATATACAGCACATTGCTTGCACGTATTCACAGTTTACTTCATGTTATGCAATGGTTTGTACATGTTGTTCCTGCAATTTTGCTCATACAATAACCAGTGAGCAATCCGTTAGTTGTGTTGCAATTAATGGATTAGCATACATACATTGGTTTGTTAGGACACGCAATTGGATGCAGGATTTTTGCCACAAGGAATATTTATTTTTATGGTTTTATCTATGCGGACAAACATGGTTATTAACTATAAAATCAAGAAGTCTATTGTATTTAAACAATATAAAGCAGTAAGACGCATGTACAATGGTGTTTTTTTAAAGAAAATAATGTATTTATAGAAACACTGTTTTTTATTCCATCTTCTTGCATGTATATAGCATCAGTTGTTTTCATGTTGTGACTATGTGCACTGTAAACGATCTATGGTTAGAATATTGTATGATTTGAATATAAGGTCAGCATGATATTGGAAAAGACTCCACCACATGCAGAACAATGTGCCAGTGCTTTTACTATGTTTACTATGTTAGTTCTACCACGTGGTTTCAGCACACAGCATACAAAAAAATAGCGAACTGCATTCTCAAATATGTGATCAAGGGTAAGTGGTGCCCAAAACACATCATTTGAGGAGTAATACATTTTAATGCCTACATTCCCGGTGGTTTTTGGTTCTCTGTTCGCCGAAACAACAGTGCCGTAGTACGGAGTATCTTCGTGGTCTTTTGGATATATATCTACCCAACGTAAGTGCTTTAGAAGATATAGTTTACTCCTCTTGTCGCCATGTATATATATTCTATCCTGTGTAAAACATATATATATATGTGTGTATATATATATATATATAATGGCTGGCATACCTTAAGTGAATAAACAACTATCGTATGCATCGAATTGTGGTCCGTGCTCCTTTCTGTGGATTTACAGGCGCTTTCCAAGGCGTAGGCAAAGGAGTGCTCTGGATATATATATATATATATATATATATATATTATCTACTGGCGGTCGCCAGTAGATAGTTATAGTTAGGACCGTGTTTCCATAGGAAATCCGCAACATTCTATTTGGAATAACTTTGGCGCCGGTTGACGAATCCTCGCGAAATTTTCAAAATAGGTGGGGCGCTCCGCTCCTGAAAGTCTCGGGGGGGTTCGTCAAGCGGGGGCTGAGAAAAAAGGGGGGTCCCAAAACGCGTTTTCCCCATGCAATTTTCCATAGGGACCTTTAGTCCAAGGTACAGCCCGAACGGCTGAACAGAATTACTTGAAATTTGGCAGAGAGGTAGTCCTCAGGTCAGGGATGTGCCTTTTGCAGGTCTGGTGTCAATCTGTTCAGTAGTTCCTGAGAAAATCAAAAGTAAAATCATATATATATGTGGGCGGAGCCTAACCACACATCTCATCCTGAGATCTGATTGGCTGTCAGCACTTCATCCAAGAAGTGTTGGCAGCCATCTTGGGACCAATATACATGATAGCACCTCATTAAAAAGCATTGCAGTTAATAGAAGGTTTTAAGACTTTAGTTACATTATAAATCATTTGTTGATGGTACCATACTCATTTTAGGAATTGTGGTATGTTCTAAGGTGATTTCACCATGTGAAAAAGCCTTCTGCTGGGATATCATGATTGAGAGAAAAATATTTTCTCATGCTTTTCCCACAGAGGTTTGGAAGGTGATCTATAGGCTAAACTGAGAGCTTATTTTCTGTAAATTCACATTATCTTTCTCAGTCATGTGAGAATGAAGTCTGACATTCTCAGTAAAACATGTACATCCAACAAGGGCAGAGACTGTCAGTTGATTCCTGTGTGTTCTACTGCAGCTTCCCAGAGTGTTCCAAAGAACAACTAGAGCGCTAACAGTCCTACTTATGATAAACGTATGGCACACCTGAAGCCATCTTGCTTGGATTAAAGTGGTAACTCTTAAAACATTTAATTTAAAAAGGAACAAAATGAGGGGGTTCATTTTTCCATAAAAAGTATGATTAGTGCTGCAGAAAGAAAAATTAGGGCACATTTTGAGTGACTTCTCAAATCCTCTTCTATTTCATTAAAAAATTCTGACATGCAGACTGAAACATGCACTTTCAATACCAGCAGCAGTTTTCCCTGGTGAGCAGTAGCTTTACTACAGTGATCTATTGAGCAAAAAGAGTGCTAACATTCTGAATTTATGGCAAATGTGTGACACATCTTAATGCCTTTGGAATCAAAGTAAAAAACTGAAAGTATTTCCTACTGAGGAGACTGCAGTAAATGAGGAAATTAGGAAACTTCATAACAAATAAGTCTGCCAAGATGGCCACCAGAGACAAAAGAGCCCAAATGTAGCCCAAATATCACCCAGATGTAGCCCAAGTATAGCCCAATGACAGAATGTCCCAGAGTGTTCTTAAAAACAACTAGAGCGCTTACTGTCTTCATTATGACAAAAGTATGGCACACCTGAAGCCATCTTGATTGGAATAAACTGGTAACACTTAAAACATTTAATTTAAAAAGGAACACAATGAGGGGGTTCATTTTGCCATAGAAATTATGATTAATCCTGAAGAAAGAAAATGAGGGCACATTTTGAGTGACTTCTCAAATCCTCTTCTATTTCATAAAAAAATTCTGACATGCAGACAGAAACATGCACTTTTAATACCAGGAGCAGACTTCCATGGTGAACAGTAGTTTTACTACAGTGATCTAATGAGCAACTAGAGTGCTAACATTCAGAATTTATGGCAAATGTGTGACATATCTGAATACCTTCATGATGGAATCAAAGTAAAAAACTGAAAGCATTTCCTACTGAGGAGACTGCAGTACATGAGGAAATTAGAAAACTTCATAACATATAAATCTTCCAAGATGGCCACCGGAGACAAAAGAGCCCAAATGTAGCCCAAAATCACCCAGATGTAGCCCAAATATAGCCCAATGGCAGAAGTGTGCAAAACACTTATTATTTTGTGTTTTTGCAGTGTTATACAGTGCAGACTTGTCAGGTATTGGAGTGCTTTACATGAGCAGTGGTTACATCACACAAGAACAAATTCATTTTGGTTGTAGACATGGGGAGACTAAGTGATTTGACCAGAATCACAGAATGTCGAGCTGAAGCAGAAACTCCAACCTGGTTCCCCAGTTGCAAAGTCTGCAGTTCTGGAAGTAACACCACATCCTCTCCCCTAAGTGCAACATTTAATCAAGTGGTCAACTGGATAAAAAAAACATAAAGATAACAAATAATTTAAAAGTGCTTTCTCGCTATTTGAAAACTCAGAAAATATGTCCTTATTTTAGTCTTTTAGAGCACTAACCATAATTTTGATGCCAATAAGACCCTCTCATATATGTAATTTCTAAAGGAAATGCTCTAGGTATTACAGTTTTGATTACATCAAGATGACGTCAGGTGTTCCACACTTTTGTAATAAATATAGAATGTTAGCAATCTAGTTGTTCATTAGGATACTGTTGAGAGGCAGAGGCCAGGGGCACGGACTCTGAAAATTTAAGGCAGGTAGGAGGGTGCAAAGGCAACAATTTAACCACACTGAGCAGGCAGGAAGGGCCGTGGCAGCACAACAGACTATGGAGGGCAGTGGAAAGGGGGGCAGGGGCAACAAACCAACAATACAGGACTTGCAAGAGAGGCTGTGGCAATGTAATAGACCATTGTGGGCAGAAGGAAGAGGCAATGGTAGTACAACCATACATGCCAACAGAACCGATTCAGCCAGGAAACGTCCAATGTTTTTAAGCTCAAATGGGCTTTATTTTATCTGTCTCCTGTCTACAATCTCCTCTTTTTCAATGTAACTCAAAGGGGAAAATCAATACCCCAGTTTTTTTTTCAAAATCTCCCTCTTACCAAGTTCAAAATGTTCGCAAGTATGGTACATTGGATCATGGAAGGAAATGGGGTAGGGACATGGACTTGGATAATAGAGGACAGGAGGGACATGGAGAGGTGCACCAAACTGACCCTGCAGGGCAGGCATCAGGGTTTGCAGCAGCACAATACACCACACAGGGCATGCGGGACGGGAGTGCAGCACAACAATCCATAGAAAGCAAGAGGGAGGGGACAGGACCATGCACATGGACAACAGAGAACAGAGGGGCAAGAGGCAGGACCATAATGGACAGACAGGAGAGAAAGATGCAGCATAACAGACCATAAAGGGCAGGAGGGATGGATCAGGGGCATTACAATGGAACAGACAAGCCAGGAGGGAGGGAGTAGGGGTCTGCACATGTAATCAGAGGGCTGGGGGCAAGGGGGCAGGGCAGGAGCAGCAAGATACCCATGGAGGTCAGGCAGGATGGGCACTAGAAGCAAGACACACCATGAAGAGCAACAGTGAGACTGTGATGGCATACACACAGACCATGGAGGGAAGGTGGGAGGGGTTCAGGGGCAGCTAACTGACCACACAGGGAAGGTGGGAGGGGCCATGGCAGCACAGAAGACCATGCATGGCAAGTGGGAGGGTTAGTGGTAGCACAATGGCTATGATGGGCAAGAAGGAGGGTGCAGGGGCATGCACAAAGGACGATGGAGGATAGAAAGGAGCGTCAGGACCTGTGCACAGACAAGAAAGTTCAGGGGATGGGGACTCACAACAGACCGCACGGGGCAGGCAGGAGGAGCAGTTGCAGCACAACAGACCAGGGAGGGCAGAAGGGTGTGGCAGTACAATGGACCATGTAGGACAGGAGGAAGAGGATAGGGGCATGGCATGTGGACAGGCAGGGTGGAGGTGGCAGGGACAGGTTACAGTCATCTGACAATGCTAGGCAGGTGGGAGGGGAGTGGCAGCTCAACAGAACACTCAGAGTAGATAGGAGTGGCAGGTCCATGGAACATGGTGGGCAAAAAGGATGGAGCAGGGGCATACACAAAGACATCGGAGGGCAGGGGGAAGGAGAATAGGGGCAGCAAGCTAAGCACAGAGTTTAAGCAGGAGGTCAATGATGGGGCATAGAATTGGGCAATGGAGGGCAGGAGGAGTGGACTGGTACATCATACTAAATTGAGGGCAGTGGCAGCACATCAGACCATGCATGGCAGGAGGGAGGAGGCTAGTCCATGGATTCACACAACAGAGGATAGGGAGGAGGGGGATGGGGCAGCAATCTAACTGTTCAGAGAAGGCGGGTATTAGGAACTTTATTGTTTTTAAAACGTGTGTCTGTGCGAACTACTTAAAATATGAACAAGTATGCAGCATAATCTCACTTTTATTCAGGAAGAAGAGGACGTTTGTGACTGTGACTGCGGGCTCACTTGGCAGAAACACCCTCTGACCCTCCACCCCCTATCGCAAAATGTAATGCCCGTGAAAAGGGTAGGTGAACACAGTGTTATATAGAACATAGTCCTGAGAGCACGATTGAAAATGAAAACTAGATATAGTGTATGGTATAAACTATGCACCAAAAAGTGTGATATAAGATGAACCGGGCGTGAAATATAATATGCAATACATTGTGCGCAATGACAGATTCATTGGAGAGCGCGAGATAGCACAGGCACTAGCGCGTGCTATGCGATATGCGCCTTGGAGTGTAATATGCACAGGGCAGTGTTGTGTAACCTAACTAGTCTCTAAAGTTGTAATATAAAATATGTGCTGGGGAGTGTAACATTGCATATGCACTGTGACAAAGATATGGATCCCAGATTGTAATATGTATGGCATAGCACTGTGCGTTATAACATAGGCATCGAGGAAGGCACGTTAGATGGGGCAATATAACCCGTGCGAAGACAAGTGTGGCATGACATATTCACGGGGTGGTGTTACAGTGCACATGGGCTAGAGAGTGTCATAGCATATGCACTAGCTAGTGGAATACAACACAGAGGTGTGTGGCACTCAGCAGGCAATGGTGGGTGTAACACAGCATTGGGCTCTGCCAGGAGCGCGCTGTGACTCTCAAGTGATGTTCGTCCCCTTTCCAGAGAGTAAAATAAAAAGTATTACACATCCGGCAGTGGATGTGTGTTTTATTAACCGTGAGGGGGGTTTCTTGCATAGTTTTGGTCGAATTTTTGTCGAATCCCCTTTGAATGGCTTGGTGTGCATGTGTATTAAATGTGCCCGTCAATAGCTACCCATGTTTGTATAAATAAACGACAAGGGTGTCTACCGGGATTAGGCACGGTAGGGCATCAGACATGTCAGAGCTTCACTAGTGGTGTAAATACATTCCACGTGGATTCATTGTATGCATAGTCGCCTTTTAATGAATATCACGCAAAACGTCATGGTGATAGGTACGTACGGTTTGTCCAGCATGTCCTATGTGTGTCTATAAATAAATATTTTTTAAAAATAATAAAAAACAGTGGCCGGTCCTGGGGATTGGGGTCAAAAAAATATAATTAGGAGACAGGCCCTGGGGGATGGGGTCATCAGGGCCAATAAATTAGAATAAGAAGGGGAACCACACAGCCACCCTTCTTAAAAAATTAAAATAAATAAAAGACTGGCATTGTGCCGGAGGCCACGCCTCCTCCTTGCAGCACTCTGCAAACGCGCCCCCTGGCGAGTTGTAAGTTGGGGAATTAATTCCTCTTCAATACTGAGGGTCCCTGAGGGCCAACTAGCCCAACAGGCATCTCCAGTATGCACCAGGGAGCTGCGCTGCAGACAGGTGTTCTGAGGCCAAGCCCCTTTTTACACCTCTCTGCAACACAGCTCTGTGGAGCTTACTGGAGGTACCTAGTGGTCTAGTTTGACCCTAGGGACCCTTAGGATTCAAGGAGACTTAATCTCTCAACTTAGAACAGCCACAGGGCGCGTTTACACAGTGGTGAAGGGAGGGGACGGGGCCTGAGGTGACGTGTGCAAACACGCACTATGGCATTTTTTAAATTGGGGATATAATTTTCCTTCAATATTGAGGGCCCCTGGGGGCTAACTAGCCCACCAAGTGCTTCCAGTAAGCGCCACTGAGCTGCATTGCAGAGAGGTGGTCCAGGCCGTGCCACTTTTTACACCTCTCTGCAACGCAGCTCTGTGGCACTTACTGGAGGTACCTAGTGGGCTAGTTGGACCCTAGGGACCCTCAGGATTCAAATGAAATTTAATCTCCCAACTAAAAACAGACACAGGGCGTGTTTACACAGTGGTGAAGGGAGGGGACGGGGCCTGAGTTAACGTGTGCAAAAACGCCCTGTGGCCTGTTTTAAGAGGTAGTTTTAATCCCCCTGCCCTATTATATACTGGGGGTTTACAGAGGAGGTCATGCTAATCACAGGGGGACCCCAACGCATAATGTTCCCTAGTGTATGTAGGTGTTTTCACTGTATTCTAAGTGTCTTTTAACATAGCACTGGCTCTAGGACTGGTTAGTCAGACTCAGTTACCACCAGTATCCGTCTGAAAAAGTTGAGGGTACAGGATGATTTTGCAACAAGGCTTCTTTCTGCTCTTCTTTTTGTTCTTTCTGCACGTTATCCTTCTTCCTGCACTTTTCTTCGTCTTTGAGGACTTCTGTTGCTTCTTTCTGCACTTCTTTATTTTCTTTCTGTGCATTTTTTCTTCTTTCTTCACATGTCCTATCTCTGTAGGCATAGTTAGAAATTAGCATTTAAAAAACCTTTGAAATTCATAGAAAAAACCATAGGTTTCAGGCACGTTATAGTTAGGAATTAGCATTTAAAAAACCTCAGAAATTCACTGAAAAAACCATAGGTTTCAGGTGTGTTATAGTTAGCTGGACTTTTCACTTGTACAAAACCATAGAAATTCCCCCGTTATAGTTAGTTCAGCTAACTATAACTCGCGCGCCCGCAATGCACTGCTGATGACGTCACATATTACATCACTCATGACATGGTCAGTGACATCACTCATGACATCACTGATGACATCTCAAATGACATCACTGATGACATCACTGATGACATCATCCTTGTGATAGAGTGGCAGACCTCCTCTCACCCTAATATAACCTTTGATACACACATTCAAAAATAGAGACTAAACTTTTCAAAACAATGGACATACCAATACCAGTTACAACAACCTCTTCAGTAATTCTAAGATCCACATACACATCCACTCATTCACCAACAGTCCTATACAGTCACTCATACATGTATTCACTCATCATATGTACTCATACACCTATACATCCTGTTACACAATGCCACTCATCCATAGAGTTACTCACACACATAGTCACTCATGCTAATAAAGAATCAAACATACATTTATTTGCATATACAGTTATACACACACCACCACACTTACTTCTACGGAAACTTACACATACTTAGTCTTTTAAACAATCACTTATAGAAACACATACTTATTCATACAGGAACTCTTTCAATCTCTCACTCTCACATATACTCACTTATATACACCAATAGTCACATATACTAGTTTAAAACATATGTAGTTACTCATAAAGACACTATTGAGACAGTCATTCACTAACTAACACACCCATACACACACTCATCCACCCATACAGTCCTGCACACATGCTGTCTTCAACACATACAAAGAGTGAGTCACTCATTCATGCACCTATGCACTACGTAATACCCCCCACCGAACCATGCAGACACTCAGACTGATACTCAAAAAACCAACTGATAACCTATATAGACACCCATGTAGCTACTCACCAACCCATGCAGCCACTTATACACAAAGTGAGAGACTGATACAGATATTTACATATTTAAACATTACTCACTAAGCCATGTATTCACTATGATACACTTAATCAATCAGTTACACAATCAATTTTTCAAAAACAAATCATCCATTTAGACACTTATATACCCATTTATTCTTCCATCGACCTTGAGATATACATACATAAAACATATTTAATTTTCAGAAAAACACACATTCACTGGATGATGTCATGAGTGATGTCATCAGTGATGTCATTTGAGGTGTCATCAGTGATATCATGAGTGATGTCACTGACCATGTCATGAGTGATGTAATATGTGACGTCATCAGCAGTGCATTGCGGGCGCGCGAGTTATAGTTAGCTGAACTAACTATAACGGGGGAATTTCTATGGTTTTGTACAAGTGAAAAGTCCAGCTAACTATAACACACCTGAAACCTATGGTTTTTTCAGTGAATATATATATATATATATATATATATATATATATAGATATATAGATATATATACATGGCGACAAGAGGAGTAAACTATATCTTCTAAAGCACTTACGTTGGGTCTGTGTCCAAGTTTGTTCGGTGAAGACATTTACTGGATCTGGAAAACAAGTAATATATATACATATATATATATACCAAAACGCCTCCTTTTTACTCTAAAAAGAGTCCTTGCACTCAAGGGAGGGTCGAGCAATGAACCTTTATTTGAATACTGTTTTTCCCCCAGAGACGCGTATCAGCAAACAAAATTACCTTTTGCAATCTGGAAAACAATTCTTGCTCTTTGGTTTCAGAATGCAAACTATTTCTCCATCCTCGTCAACATGAAGTGAATACTCATCATTCTTTAAAAGCAATCCGGCGTCATGGTAGACAAGAAATGTCCAGGATGCCTGGTGAGTATTCAGTTGTCAACGATGTGCAAATTAGAGCAGGCACAGTAAAAAGTTCCTTCTTTTTTTTAAAAACAGCATGCACGTTAACAGTTCACCTTTTTACAAAATTGCTGCTCTCCCTTCTCTCCACTGCCTAACAGGCATTGTCCTGCTCCGGAATCCTGAAAAGAGTGGGCCGGCTGTGACGGGCTGTTAACCAAAAGAGCCTGCGGTTCAGGCTGACGAGTGGGATTCTCTCGCAGCTACAGCAGGCAACTCTGACCCCATTTCACTGCTGTGCCCCAATGTCAGGTCCGGCGGCTAGACAGATGCTCAAAAAACGCCACTACTACTTTTCGCAGTCTGCCGTTCAGTGCCTTATCACAGGTGGTGCAAGGCGTGACGTTACCGCTGCGTGCCATCATACACCAAACGCCTCCTTTTTAGGTCTCGCCTGACCCAGTGCATGCGCTGGTCTGGCGAGACTTTTTGAGAGGGCTCCAAAAAGTGCTACCAGGCCAGCCTAGACCTACAGTGCATGTGCGCGGGCGCGTGCGCCGCGCTTGACGCAAGTACTTTCACTTTCGCGGCCACACAGCCGCTTTGATGTTTGAATGCGATCACGATCACTTTCGCGGCCGCACGGCCGCTTGGCATAGCCAATAGGTCTCGCTTTTGGGACCTTATAAGAATTTAGCTATGCAACTGTTGCATGGTTAAACACTTATAAGGTCCCAAAGGCGAGACCTATTGGCTATGCCAATGCTTGTTACTCTAAAAAGAGCCCTTGCATTCCGGGGAGGGTCGAGCAATGAACCTTTATTTGAATACTGTTTTTCCCCCAGAGACGCGCTTCAGAAAACATATATATACACACACACACAATGCCCTATAGCCTGTCTTTCAGTGAAGGTGCCTGCGGTGGCAGCAGAAGCCTCCCAAATTATTTTAAATAATTCCAGCTCAGTAAACAAAGGATGTGGCACACCAATCCGATACACATATGTGTATTTTATGGAAAATACAACATGTTTCGGCCAGAACGCCAGTTTTCAAGCTATGTGTGATGCTACACGCATCCTAGAAATGCAATCAAAGCCATCATAGACATAGAAGCAATCCTTACACATTCAATTCATTCAACCAATTGCATAATAATATACTTACATTACTAGAAATGATGGATAAAAAAATTAAACACATTTTAAACAAATTTTCATTGTACGATTGAAAATAAAATGATTTTTAGTCATTCTTTTAATAGGCATAATAAACAAACTTCCTTCATTAATACATTTCGAATTTTATTGTAATGACTGTCTCTTAATATTCAGTAAGACATCTCTAATTCTATTATTTTCTGTAATTCATTGGGTTAAAGACAAAATACGTTTCCATTTTCATCACCCACATTATAAAGTGCATAAAAGTGCAATACTTAAAACGACAACACCTAGGATCCCAAAGCAGTAAAGGGCAATCAATGCTCCAATTAATATAGAACTCAATATAGACATGATAATCATCATATTATTGCATTCCCGTGCATTATAGTTCATTATGGAGCAGAACGTATTACCGCATATAAATTCCTCTCATATCAGGCAAGTGCTTCAGTTAATCCATTTCACCATTGCCTAATGGGCAAGTGCCCAATGATACTTAACATGAATTTTAGTCATGTGTGTGGTTGAATATAGTGTCTCTCAGAAAAAGGAACAAAATCAAAACAGAAAAATAGAAATATAAACATGTGTTTTAATAGCTTACGCAGCAGTATATAATCTGCACATGAGTCTCATGAAGACAAGGGGACTACAGTCCTATATGTTTTTCTAATTCTTCTTCCCTATTCATACCCCATGGCATCCTAGTATTCAAATCAATTATGTATTGCGACTCAAGCATGCACAATTGATTTTCCCTGTTGCCTCCCCTTATGTATTTCATAACTCGGTCTATGCCAAAAAAACGTTATTAGTTGATTATTGCCAATATGTGTGCTGTGACAATGTCTTGCCACAGGATAATTAAAATCTCATTTGGTTATGGGATGCTGATGTTCAAGATTATGTTTTTTCAGTGGTAACTTGGTACTCCCTATATATCCGAGGTGATAAGGGCACTCCAGAATATATCCCATGAATTCCATAAATGCAAGTAATAAACTTGCAAATTTGTCTCATTTTCTCATCATAGGTCTTATGCTTCTTGCAGCTGTGACTATTTTTACATGCTTTGCATGAATTACATTTAAAAAAAATCTCTTGTGATCTCAATCAAGTCGTAAGAGGTCAGGGCTTCTGAAAGCTATGAAAAAGCTTATCCTTCATTGACGTTGCTCTGCTACAGGTGATCAAATGGGAAATACCTACACTTTACACTTTACCCAATCACTGGATCAGCTTTAATGAGGCCTCACTGTTTTCTTAATATTATTTTCAACATATTAGATCTTCTGTTGTATGTGGTAATCAATCTAGGTGTCACATCAGATTGTTTACTTATGGGGTTAGGGACATTTTTAATAGAACATCCAGAAAGGTACATGTTCAGTGTACTTTTCATTATCTACTAGCCAAACCACCTGCTCCTCCCACCAGCCCAGAAATTTGCTAGGCTGGGAGCAAAGCAGGTTCCAATTGCTGTTACCAGATATTTGTCGATATATTGTTTTGTCAAATTAGGAAATATTTTGTTTCAGACACTATACCATCATCTTTTCACACATGTTTGTATGATCTAACATTGATGTAGGCCTGCTTTGAAAGAAATACATGCAAGAATCTACCCTTTTCTTTTGGTCAGTACACATGCAGAGAGAGCAGCCATCCAAGGTTATCATCCGATAAGTATTTTTCCACTTTATGTCATGTAGCCTTCTCAAAAAGTCTGTACTGTCTTGACAGTATGATCTTAAATTGGTGGCAAATGGTGCCAGAAAATGATCAAGGAAAATAGATGTATTTTTTCTAGTAAACCTCAATTGGAGGAACCACATGCCTCCCTGGGGGTCTAGTGGGATGCTTAAGTACCTTTAGTAAAAGGTATAAGAAGGGCAATTGTGGATTGTTGCACTTCAAAAACCGATGCTCATCTTCTTCTAGTAAACCAGCACTTAACCATTCCCTCAAGATACTATGTCACTTATATATAGATGCCTCATAGGCTTCCCTAGCAGGCAGAATCTGGTAATTTCCTCATGACTTCCATTTTGTAATCATCAACATTCATTTAGACTATGTTGCCCCCTTGTCGGAGGGCTTAATCACTACAGTTGAACCATACATCAAATTTGTGAGAACAAGACTTTGTCCTTTTGTTAGATTATCACTCATCTTGTAGTCACGCTCATAGTGTAACTTAATCAATTCCTGTATAATGACTGAGTGAAAGGCTTCAATATTATCATAAGGGACATTGAGATTGTATCTTGATTTCGGTCATGTCTGTCATGAATCCCAGAGCCCCTGATGTTTCACTCACATCACTGACAGTGGTATTGCCTTGATTTGATTCTAAATTATGAATTGCAAGAATAGAATCAATCTCTTGCAACGTAAAGCCTGTAGACACAGCAGATGGCACATTCACTACCATTTTTCTGTCACCATTGTCATAATATCTAGGCATTTTGTATATTTTCTTTAGTTTCAACTTTTTAACATATAGGAATAGGTCTATTCTCACATCAATAGAGTTCATGTCAACAGTTGGACAAAATGATAAACCCAGTTTTAGTAAAGATTCCTCCTCAGGTGTTAGGATGAGAGATTAACAATAGATCTATCATCTAGAGATATTCGCCCTTGATCTTTGTGTGGGTTTATTTCTCCCAATCTCCTCGTTAGTCTTTGCTTTTCTTTGTGCCTCTTCCTATTCCTTGGCCTTTTCCTCTTCCCCTTCCCATCACTAGTGTCTGAGAGGATGAGGCCTGTTCCTTCTGTTGTTTCAATAATTGGAATTCGTGGGTAAAGGCCAGTAGACGTATTCCTCATGGGGGCACTGGGGGCTGTCCTTCCGTGTTCGAACTTAGCTCTGAACTGGAGACAGTGGCTATGACTTCTTGGTGTCTTTGCTGTTGAATGACATGAAGATCTCCTTGGGCCTGATTGTATTTTGCCTTTAACTGTATGAATTACAGCAAATACTAGAGTTAGCGATGAAATACTGAATATTAAGAGATGATCATTACAATGAAATACGAAATATATGGATGAATGAAGTCTGTTTATTATGTCAGTTTGTTACCGGCATCTGGTTATTTTGGGTTCTCATCCTTAGTTTTGCATGTTAGTTTTAGGAGGTGGCGATCCCCGGGCTACATGGGGGGGGGGGGCAGAGCCCCCCATGCATCATTGTGTGACTTAGCCCAGGGAGGTGGCGGCCCCCGTGGCAAATAGTGAGGCAGAGTTTTACTTTTAAAAGACAAAGGGCCTTATTTAGAGTGTGTCCGGCAGGGTACTCCATCACAAACATGGAATGCACCCCGTCTGATGTATTGCAGGTGTTTATGGTCAATGGCATTTGATATGCGGCTGACGAGACATCCAACCTCTCCTATTATATTTTAAGACTTCACAATGTAGAACCCCTGTCTACTGTTCTTGTCTGCTTTAAACAATATCACTAACGATATTGACGATTTTAGCTACTACATAGGAGAGCAAACCGGACTGATGCTAAACCACATGTCCATGAAGAAGATCAACAGCGGGGCGCAATTGTGTGCCCTCTCTCATTTGTATTAATTTACAAAAGCTCAAAACAACAACTGAAGCAGGCTCAGCCAGACCTCAAAGAAACAACAGACATGGCGTCCACAGCAAGCCAGCAAAACAAAATGCTTTCCACCTGTCAAAAATGCTGCTGGCAGGAACGCTCTAATGTATGTGTAGGAAACGCAGGTTGGAAATAAAAACGAATACACCCTTCTGCCATCAAATGCACACCAACAGAAATGCACGCTGAGAGAAAATGACATGTACGAATTAAAGGGATATTTCTCGACCCGCTTCCCTCTCTGCCTGTCCGTTAGCAGAGACTTTGCAATCCAGCCCAGTCTGTGTGATTAGTGGTGTCCAGCCTTGAAGGTGGGGCCGTAGGTGGGGGGGCTGCAGTTTACGCCATTCTCCAATCCTGTCAGAGAGATGCAAGTCGCTTGTGGCATCAGGGAACTCCAAACGTGACCGTTAACCAACATGTTTCTAGTTAGTATATCTACAGTAAATGCATCCTGTATTCTATTTGGAAAATACAATCTTGTAAAAAGTGTGAGCATATAGTAAAACGATTGGTCGCTGTAAAGTGTTGCCGAAAACATGATACATTCTATTTACCAAATAAAAAAAAATACCACCAGCTTCATATTTTCCAATAGGAAATTCACAATGTGTTGTATGAAATGGCAGAGGCATAAACGATTCTAAAATCAGGTGTGCTTGCTGCAGTCGGTGCATTCTATTGTGCCATGAAGCCTTCAATGTTGCCCTCACAAAAGCATGTCCACGCTGTCCCCAACACCCACCTTTGAACTGCATCACACCTGTTAGCACTTATGCCCGACAAAGAGAATACCTGAGGAGTGGCAGGCGGGCACACGTGGGACATAAAGGCACTTTGAGCTCCCCTAGAAGGCAGGCAGCACTGCAGCTGGTGCTTTGAAAACAAATTAGGACCCCTTGTGATATCAAAATGAATGCAGGCCCGAGAGACACTCCGAGTGAAGAGCTCCCCGACACTGAATAGCGCAGACAGCCAAAGGGAACGACAAAGAGGGCTCCACCTGAGCCCGCGGCACGCGCCGGGCTCGCGCGCCAGGAAGGATCTGCCGCCCATCTGAAGAGACCACGGTTGGCAGGTTGTAATGATATTTTATTTATGGAGAGGGGCTTGTATATCTGTTTTTTGGCATGGACCTGTTTAATTTTTAGCTGCAAACGCGTGAGATTATATTTGGGAAACATAAAGCTCTACGCGGTAATTGATACATTTCGGCAACTGGAAATTTCACTTACTTCCTCACCGGAAGGTATTCCGACCTATTAGCAAGGAGAAAAGATGAACCTAGGCCATATGAGGTCGTATTTGCTTTTTCTGTTGTCCTTTGCTCTTCTGCGTGTACCCTATGGTCTGGTCGTTTGATCTTATGCGTAACTTGTTGCTTCTAAAAGTATTTTAGTGAGTTTATTACAAGAAAATCTATGGTAGTGAGAAGCACAGCCCGTGTAACATAACATTCTATTTCTAAAGTTCATTTTCATTGTCAATTCATTTCTTGCCACAAGTAATGCTACTCAACTTAACAATCATCATATTCATGACTTCGGACAAAGGAATGTTTGAGTGGGACATCATCATGGAATTCAGTAGCTCACTGAGCCGCCAGTATGGCTACCCTACCAGCTTCAAAGCAAACCTGGCAGAATAGGAGGTGCACACTCAGAATGATGCCTTAGGGCTGCTCCAATGCTGGACACGAAGGGGCATATTTACAATAATTGGCGCATCCCTGCATATCAGCAGGGATGCGCCAGTTATTGTGCGTCACGGCTCCGCCACCATGGATGCGCCGCATTTATAATGCGGCGCACCATGTGGCAAAAACGGCACAGATGCGTCACGCATCTGTGCCGTAAAAGTGGCGCATTGGTGTAGTTGGGTCGCAAGCGCGACGCAGCTCCAGCAATGCTCTGGGGGGCCCTATCTTGCTAATGCTGCGTCAATCCCTATACCTGCTTCAGGCAATCTTGTAGATTTCACTCAGCCACTTTTAGGAGGCGTTCCTGCGCCGGAACACCCTCCCCTGCGCAGGAACGCCTACATGTGGTGCAGGGCTTTACAACGTGACGCATCTCCCAGATGCGTCACATTGTAAGTACCCCGCACCATGGTGCAGGATTTGCGCCGCCGCTGCGTCACAAAAGTGACGCAGCGTAAATGATCCGCAAGGGGCTTGTAAATCTTCCCCGAAGAGACTGAATTGTTAAGGTTAAGTACAGCATGGAAAACTGGGGCTAGCAAATAATGTAATAGAAAGCTCATCACTCATACTTCCACAGGAAAATCACATTAATACATCATCAACAGACCAACCACCCCAAAATAAGTTCACCTACTCCCTTACTCACCAATAATGAGTACAAAGCAAACACGGTTCATAATTTGCCTGCGGAATTAGTCAAGTTCAGGAAACTTTGCTTTAGAGAAGGCAGTAAAGATTCCCACTTTGCCCAATTATATTATATGAGGATTCAAGTGTCCACCAAAAGTTGAAGTTGTTCTTCCATTTTATTTTCAATCTTCACATGTACCCAACAGAAATCCAGGCAGAACTCTTAGCGAACACGTGTTTCATCTTACGGTAAATCAACCATTGACTTCATCAGGGCTACAAAACCGATAATAACCAACCTCAGTAATTTTCTATCGCTGTCCTAACGTAATCCCAAACTACAACCAAGGTGTCTGTGAGAAACAACATAAAATAAAATGAAAAGCTAAGTAAAATATATATTTTTAAAAGTATTAAAAATGTTTTTGTTGACCCCCAATTCGGAGCAAGAAGTGGAGCATAAGTATAAATGGTTACTTCCCATTGCAATGGTGCTAAAATCTCCCATTCCTTCCAATGTGACCATTATATCACCAATGTGATCCAGTTGGTGAACCAAAGGATAAAGAGTAAAGAAAAAGAAAATAAAGATTGGGGGAGCCAGTGGATCCATATGCTGTAAGTAAATCTGGGGGAGTCAGCATATCCGTGTACTATGAGCCCAACATGCTTCCCACTACATTATTTAAGCCCTATGTCATTAAATCACACCAGACCAATATATGTGACCGCCGAACATGTGTATCTGGCAATTCTTCAAGATAAAATATATATCTGTAATGGAAGAATAGGTTCACAACATGATTACCAGACACAAATCTCAGAATTACATCTCTAGTCATATCACAACAATGCTATTAATTCTCCTAGCACAGCACTCCAACTTGTTCCTTTCGGATGTCGCAATGCTTCATGCGTCGACCTATAAATGCCGATGACATGGGCTTGATTAAGGGGTTTGAAAATAACAAAACAATGTTGACAAACGATCACTATAAACGTATATGTGCTTATCAAAATCAAAAAGTAAAAACACATATGAAAAGTAGCACACCGGAAGCATAAAGGGCTTGGAAATAAGCCACGTGTTGTAAATATGTACTATCCTCAATGTATTCACTGATTTTTCACCTTGTATTAGCCCTTCCTTTGTGTCCGTTCCTATTCTCCTGTTCTTGTTGTGTTCTAAGCACCTGCTTCGAATCATAGCTGGATTCCAGACGAGTCAGTTGGTGTCTGGTAAGCTGGAGCGGTGCATGCTTTACCTACGCTCTCACAATAAATCTACTGTTCAACTCAGAAGAAGAAAGAGTGCATGAAGCAAAAGCGATGGTCTTCTCACCTTCATGGTACTTTTGCAATAAAACCGCTCCTATGCCTGTGGCACTAGCATCAACCATCAATACAGAAGTGCGCCTGATATCAAAAGGAGTCAGAACTTTAGCATCACCAATTCTTTTTTTATCAAATTGAAACTTTCAGTGTGGTTGTCTTCCCAACAAAATTTGACCCCTTTTTTAAGCAACAATCTCAACGTCAAAGTTTTATCTGAGAAGTTCTTCACGAATTTAGAATAAAACTCTATAAGCCCCATGAATGACCGAAGTTGTTCTTTGTCTGTAGGACATGGAGCTCGATTTATAGCTTCTAAGAGATTCTTCTTTGGTTTGACTCCCTGAGCTGAAATCTCATAGCCTAAATACTCTATTTGTTGAACTAGAAAACAACATTTCTCTTTACGTAGAGTCAAACCAGCTTAATCTATTCTTCGTAACACGTTCTTAAGCACAAGATTGTGTTCTGATATGGTATCTCCAAACACCAGTATATCATCTTGAAAGAACACTGCTTTATTTATTCCTTTAAAAATTCCTGTGACCAAGCGTTGAAAGACACTCGCAGCGGAGATTAAACCAAAAGGAAGTCTTGTGAACTGAAATGTCCCCTCTGTGGTTATGAATGCTGTTAAATTCTTTGAATTGTCATGAAGACGGATTTGATGGTATGCACTTTTCAAATCTAATTTTGTGAAGAACTTCGCCCCTTGTTAAGTAGAGACTAACTCTCCTAAGTTGGGAAGAGGAAAAGTGTCTGCCATCACATATTTATTTAGAGATCTTAAGTCCACACAGAACCGAATTTTGCCATCCGCCTTCTGCGTGATAACAACCGGAGACACCCATGAAGAGGCCTCAACAGGTTCAATGACACCACCCTGTAACATTTCTTCAATTACTTTTTTAACCTCATCTTTGACTGATAGTGGAATTCTTCTTACTTTGTGTTGTACTGGGATGGTGCCTGTCTTTATAACAATCTTATGCACATACCCTTTTAATTCTCCTAATTCATCTCTAAACACACTTCTGGCGTCATACAATATGTCGCTAAGAGTGTGGTCATCTACAACCATTACTTGGTCGGGTGCTCTTGGATTTACTATTATATGCAGATCATATTGATGGATCCAGCCAAGGATTGTTGGTCCATCTATGGCAACATATATCTTGCCTATAATTGACCTGTCTTTGAAGTGGATATCTGCATCAAAGTACCCTAGTAAATCTATACTTTCACCTTGGTACCCAGTTGGAGAGATATCACTCTCCTTCAAAACTGTGTCACCCCACTCATCTTTGAATAAGGACTCTGGAATGATAGTGTGTCTTGAACCGGTGTCTACCATCAGGTTTACTGTGCGGCCATTAACCAAAAACTCTGCCTTGGGTCTTTTCTCTCTTTTTTCATTGCAACAATTAATATCACAATCATCCACAATCAAAATCTTGTCCTTTTCTCGTCTCATTTCTATAGGTTTATCTTCAATCACAGACACATTAGTATTACCACCTTTGCTCCTGCACATTCTTGAGAAGTGACCTATACTCCCGGACTTGAGACATTCCTTCTTGTTAGCAAAACAAAATTTTGCATCCGAGCTATGAGTATTGCTACCGCATCTTGAACAAAATCTGGTGTTGGGATATTTCACAAAATTACTTTTCTTTAGAATGTTTTTTCCCTTAGGCCTTACTATACCAACAGCTTCTTCATTCCCAGACTCACACTCATTCTTTGTCTTCTCGGACACAACCGACACAGAAACTTGTTGAGAACTATATTTCTCTAACTCCCTCATGCATTTTTCTGACTCTTCTACAACCTTGGCTAAGTCAATTGCTAACTTCAGTGATGGATTCTTAGCCGCCCACAATCGCTCTTCAATTTTCCTATTGTTGCACTGTACTATTAGCTGATCGCGTATCAATTCATCGCTCATTGAACCAAAATTGCATCTGACAGATAATTCTCTAAGGCGTGCTACAAAATCATCAGTACTCAGTAATAGAAAAAGAAGCATTAGCTGCTGCTTGGGGAGTACAACACCGCGTAATGTCGATAATGTCCTGTAAATCAACTGGTTCACTGTATAATATGTACCAGCACGTTGTATTCTGTTATTAAATTAATGTGTTGCAAGTGGGCAACTGCACATGTAAGCGTGCCCCCACTATGCCCTATTTATGCTAGTGACAGCATTAAGAAATATCAGGGAAGAATATCATAAACCTCGAAGTTTTAATACAAGCACAAGTTTCCTAAACAGAATACATCTTCCATTGAACTTCAATCAAATAAAGTCAATATTATTGTCAAAGCGACAATTGCATGCATAAAATCCCACACACGTAAAAGCGCGTTACAAATCTATACCCACAAATCGTCAAATATGGAAACGGTATCCACAAGTCTCGATATCGCTATATACAAAGAGTATACTGACCAGGCCATAGTAACACAAGTTGGATACATGTGAAGACTGAAAATAAAGTGGAAGAACAACATGAACTTTTGGTGGTCATGTAAATTTTGGACACTTTTCTGGTGCTTGGGATAATATTGTATTTTATTGGGAGGCAATGCGTTTTCATCTTTGAAAGTGTTGAGTGTCTGCTTCCTATCCTTGGAGCATCCACAGGAAATAAAGACTCAGAAATACTGGGATACACAATTCTGCACAGTCCGTAGCCTGCCATGTGTTTTCTTGCATATATTAAAGGAGAAGTTAGGCTCAGCCTGCCACATGCAGGCTGTGCTATCTGCCACAGGATGTCCTGTCGGTAGGGCATGTCTACCCTGAAATGATGCTGAGGTGGCTGGCAGCAAATCCTACCTCTTCTGCACGAGCTGCAGTAGTGTAGAGGCCCGGGCGTGCGGTGGACGTAGGCAGTGAGTGGTAGGGCTCTAAATGAGCAGACTGGGGCAGTGCGGGGGCGACATGCAGAAAATCACCCTAACCTAGAGGTTTGGAACAGAGGAGATTGACAATGAGTACTAACAGTCCAGTCCCTGCTCTGCCAGATTTATAATTGCAGCTGTGATATTTCCCTTGACAGCAATGGCCTACATCAGCCACATTTTTTTTTTTTTTTTACAAGCTTAGGATTTATCTATATTTAAAAATAAAAGTTTATTCTTAGTAAGTGTTTGAGTTCGAATCCGTGCATGGTGAGTTTATCGTATACTCCAGGGGACATATTATCAAGGTAATGCGGTAAACATCGCAAATCACGCTTATCGCGTTTACCATTATCGCCGTCTATCGCTGATTCACATCACCGTCTTAGTGGCGTATTAGCAACGCTTTGCTAAATGGCAATGTGAAAACCAGTGATAGACAGAGATAATCGGCAATAGAGTGTGAAATCAAGCGATGATTTCACAGCGCTAAGGGAATGCTTGATAATATGGGAGTGTGGACTTAACTTGTAAATCCACCTCCCATATTACAGATAGCTTAGTCAGGATTTTACCAGGAGTTAGATTCCGGCGAAAAGCCGTGGTTAGCGTGGCTTTTTTCATCGCTTCGCTGATCTGCTCCATGCTTGTAAATATTGCGAAGCATTGTTAGCGATTATTTACATGGAGTAATGGTCCGGAACGCCTTCTTTGCATTTCATTAGCGATGTATGTCGCTAAGATGCATGGCGTTACTAAAACGGCAGCTAACATGCGCTAATGCATGTTAGCACCGTGTTGTTGATAGGGAGATAATATTATCGACGCTTTTTTGGCTTTTAAAGCCAAAAAAGCGGCGAGATGGCCCTTTATAATATGCCCCCAGGTGTTTCCAAAATCAATCATTCTGTAGGCTTGTGCTCCTTACTGCCTACTCCCATCATTTGAATTTTTTCGACAGACCATTTCTAATCAAACATATGAACAGTGCTCTGCATAGCGTCTATTGGAAACCATTAGCGTGACTCACCAGATCGAAATCTGTTTATTCACATATGAGATGTAAAATAGAGGGAAACGAAAGTTTTTCTCCCTATAGTGCTGTTACAATGAAAGCTCGCCTCCCCTGTGCTCTGCCACTTTGCCTAGGTCTGTGGAGACCCCAGCAAGGCAGCAGAATAGTAGCTGGTGGTCTTACCCACCTTCATCTGCTTTCAGGGTTGGATTGGGACACAAAATAGGCTCAGGCACCAAAATAAAAGTGGCCTCCAGTAATGAATTAGATTCGTAAAAAAGGACCCATGTTTACTGGGGCAGTTTTTAACTTGTAAAGACACAATGTATACGTGTTTTCCAGTAGTATTTCTCTCTATCTACTGTATTATCTAATCTAACTGATTTCAGAAATGATGGCATATTAATCACAGAAATGATATCGGTTCATTCAAACCCTTTTGTGTCAACTTCCGAGTCTACATTGATGATAATAACCATTTGTCAAACTTTATTGTGGGAGCTACATTAGTAAAAAAAACTAAGTTGTGTGTGGGAAGTAGAGATCTTGTTGTGCATGCTAATTCCCACACCAGGAGGCCATTTACATTTTTAATTAAAGCTGCTTTTTCTGTTGTCTTAGATCCTGTGATAAATGTGGCTGTGTTCCGATAAAAAAATGAATTTAGCTTTGTGTACAGCTGTAACAAGCAAGCAACATGAGTGTATCTATGTATTTTTTTCAGCCAAGTGTGTCTGATGGTAGTCGATGACGTTGGCTTGACCTTACAAGTTGACTACTCTAGAATTGGCCTGACTGCACTGGTTTGTCCCACTGAAAGATCCTCAGCATCAAAGGACAAAGACTTCCAGGGGCTTAACAAGGCATTGTGCAACAGTAGGCCGTCAACGTCAAAGCTAACTTTTGATCCGAGGAACCCAAGGGCTTGTCATCAAGAGACCAGCTCAAAAAAAGTGACAGGGCGAAGGTAAAATCTTGACCAGAACTTAGTGCTTAACCTATTCGACCCGCGTTCCATTTCGGTGGCCTAAAACTTTGACTTTGTCCTGGTCCAGGGCGACCAAATAGCCATGAGTGGTGCTTTAATCTTTTTGTTGCTAAAATGCACATATTTTTAATTTAAACTTTAAAATGTCATATCTTCAGTTCACTACATTTGATGTTTGTTGTTTTGGTGTAAGTTTTTGAAAGATACAACATATTCTCTATTTTTACAAATTGGTGTTGGAGCTTTATTGTGTTGTGTCTTTTACGTATTTACTGTTTTGGTGATAATATTTGCTTTACACACCTGTCTCCTAAGTTAAGCTTGATTGCTCGTCTGCCAAGCTATCACGGATAGAGCTAGGATTAATTTATTGAGACATGACTGGACCTTACTAGTGATTGTGGTACTAATAACCCACTTTCCTACACTGGTCCTCTCGTTCCTTCTAAGGAGGAGTCCACATCGCTCTCTTGCTGGATAAGCTGTGAGTCTACTGGCTGTGACAAGTTACCTCTTTGTCCTTTGAGGTCGGTGGGACCAAGTATGGTTTAATTGTTCTGACACAGACGTTGTTTTTGTACTGTTTTTAGATAACCCTGTAGTACTCCACCTTGATTAAACAGATTTCGTAAAATGAGTTGACAGTTTAGGATTCTCAACCCAGCTGCGACCTCTATTAGGGGCATATTAACAAGGAACAGGGAAAATTAGCGCTAAGGGCGCTTAGCGTTAATTTTTTTAATGCCTACTATCGCTGGATAATATCGCCTGGTTATCGCGTTATTAACAACGCTAACCGCCTAGGCGATAAAAAATCCAGCGATAGCGGCATTTTGGGAGGTTATCGCTGTTAATGCAGCGATAAAACTACAAGGATAGGGATATCGTTGATAGCCCATGGTGGATTTAGCCATGTAATCCACCTCCCATTGGATTACATGGCTAAGTCTGAAAATTAGCAGACGTAAAAAAGCAGCATTAACCGTGGTTAGCGCTGCTTTTTTTGTCTCTAACAGGGTTAGCGTGAAGCTTGATAATAGGAGAAATGTCGCTTAGCGACATTTCTCCTATTATTTTGCTCTGGAACGCCCACTATGCATCTCATTAGAGATGCAAATGGAAGCGTAGTGAAAAAGGGTGCTAACATGCGATTTTGCATGTTAGCACCCTGTTGTTGATAAGGCGATATTTTTATCTCCGCTTCTTTGGCTTTTAAAGCCAAAAAAGCAGAGATAAAGCCCTTGTTAATATGCCCCTTAGTTTCTTGCCAGCATGCTTGGCTGCATGAGGCATGGTGTCTGATTGAACAGCTATTTACAGAGCTTTTATGAATCATGCAAATGTTTTATATATTCTGAGCTTCATGTGTGTTCCCGATAATCTGTTTCACATCTACTACATATATGTAATGAGGTTGTGTTTGTTCGTTGTGATCTAAGTACGCATGTGTGTATCATACTTTCAGACTCATTAATATGTTAACTTGGTTTCAAATAGTTCACCAAAAATAATAAAGGTTTATGATTGGCCTTGAAAAAATAATATCGGTTTCACTGTCAGAGAAATCTGGATCACATTTGAGACACAGCCATCACTCATTAATACATTCATCTTAATGTGCCAATTATTCACTTTTACTATTGATAATCATGGCAAATAGTCAGAATTTCTGGCCCTTTCTAAGTCACAATTGCAAATGTATTTTAAAATGTCAAACCTGTATCTTGATTTGTTGATTTGTTAGCTGCGGGTAGCATTCCTCTCATTGGTGTATTTACCACAGTCTCTACATATTGTTCCTTTACAACAATTTCAGATTTAGAAAATGTAGCTGGTTGACCTGGATCTTGAGTATGACAATTATCATGTTCCTCAGTCAATGTCAAAAACCTGGACTTTCCTTAGTAGGTTTAATGAGACCACAAAGTTGTTTGAGCTTTTCTATTCTGATTACCTTCTTAGTACTCTAGATTCCATCTTTAAGTATCTCTGAGAAGATCTAGTAATGCACTGTGCATTATGTTAGGTGACTGAAACTGCTTTGCAGAAATTTAAAGCATTGGCTTTCCCAGGCATGACTATGTGCAAGCATGCTCATGCCAAATGTATCATCTTTGGTCTTGGGGTGTTAATACATATGGTCTGAATACATTGAATGTGAACATAAGCCAATAGTTGTAATGAAGATGTATAAAGCTCTGAAAGTAAATGCATGAGATACATTCACAGGTACAACTTATGCATGCTGCTCTACTTTTCCACAATTACTTTCACATCTATAAATAGATAGTTTGTAATGCTGTTGTAAATGTTAGTAGCCACTCAAAATATCATTCTGTTTCTCACTATGACCTTGTAATAAAAAAGTATGTATTTTCTTCCATATTATTTTGGCTTGAGGAATTGTCTGTAAGAAGGGCAAATGTTGTTCATTGGGTTCTAATAGGGTTGGACAGACACTCTCTTGGCCTGTGGAGAATGAGCCCTTTCTCCGACCCTCTCCAAGTTTGCTTTGCCTTGGAATGTGATTGTATTTAGATTTCTTGTTTGAATTGCAACTGTCTCCTTATGTCAGAGGAAAGAAGCATAGGATCCTGATAGACTTTTAATATTTTATTGATTTGGTGTAATGTAGTTTCATGCTGAGTGTGAGTTTCATTTTTTTCTCATTGAAGTAGTATGCGCTGAGTAAGTATGCCATATCTGTCATTATCTAGTTCCCTGATAAAAAATCTGAAAATTTGTATGCTGTGACAATTTCCTATATGAAGGGAAACTTGGGAATTATCAATTTCCTATTGCTACAAATTACTGAAAACCATTCAATCAAAAGGACTGCTGTCTAACCCTTTGTATCCCATTGCACGTTTATTTATTTGTTATTTTATAATCGTGTATAGTGCACAGCTACCCAAAATGGGTACCCTGGTGAGAAGCATAACAAGAAACCAGATTGCCAAATTAATATAGCCATATCTTCAAGCCTTTGTGAAACACAAGCAGAGAAGTACAGTCTCTGAGTGATTTGGGATTGGAGTTCCACAGTCTCAGACCCAACACTGCAAATGTACTCCCCCCCATCCTGGTCAGATGGAACATTAATTGACTCTTAGCACATTCAATGTGCAAAATACTTGTGTTTTCCATTTACTCTGTTATGCTGCAATGATATATTGAACACGAATGCAAGAATAGGACAGTTATGTATATGTACAGAACTGAAAGTCTTTAGCACCTAGGTCAACAACTTCCCTTGAAAGGACATTCAAAACCTTGAGTAATTGGCCTCTATATATGACAATTTACTATTCATCATTCATCAGGGATTAAAATATACTATAGTGATTAAATGGAATATGGCTTTTCCCCTGAACTAAGCAATATGTGCTCTACCATAAATTGTTTAGTAATATTAACAATTCATTGGTTAATGCTCGTTTTATTCCAAATTAAACCAACTTGTCCCTGGTTTCACAGATGCTAATTATTCAATAGTCTTCGTGTCAGGAGTGGTAGTCAGCTTTCATCCTACCTTGAGGCCTGCTTTAAAAAAACAAGCTCACTTGAATATTTATGTGCATAGGCTCAGAAGAGACCACGAGAATAATTTTCTGCAGATCATTCTCATTGTATCTGTAGAACTATAAAGATTGATTTAATGTATGGGTGTCATGTATTGCTTTCGCGGAGTGGTCTTTGGGTCATAACAGATAGTTAGTTGCACCTTGCATTTAACCCCTTCTGTGCCCATGACGAGCTGGACTCGTCATGGGCCGTGGTTGCGCTATGCCCATGACGAGTCCAGCTCGTCATGAACCCCGCCCGCTAATGCAACGGCCGGCACAGGGCGGGGAAAGGGCGTGGCACACAAGGGGTTAAAGAAACCACTGCTTTTAGTTGCCAGGCTCTCATCAGTGATGTCAAAGACCATGGCATGAGTGATGTAATATGTGAGGTCATATGCAGTGCATAGCGGGGGCGTAAGATATAGTTAGATCAGGTAACTATAACTGCTGAATTTCACTGGTTATGTCAACTAAAAATCTGCGCCTAACTATAACGTCCCTGTAACCTTTGTTTTTTTTCAGTGAATATATATGTATGAATCGATCAGAGGTTCAGGTTACCCCTACCATCTTATAGGGTATTTTTTTTACATTTTCAGAAAACAGCCCAAGTCCCCCTGTCCTGTATTGGCGGGCACATCACTTCTTCTGATGTTGGGGCCCACAAATCAGAGAGCCCAACATGATCAAAATGACTGATGAGAGAAAGAGCATGCTTGGCTAATCACAGCACTTTAATATATAAAGTTCTACTCCCACGGGTCTGCAAAGGACTCTGGACCAACTGTCAATATATCTCTTTTTGTTTAACCTTCATTTATACAAAACTACTGAAAAAAACTACACCAAATTACAAAAAGCATACTTTCTGAGTAAAAATCTATCGTCCTGGCAAATTTGGTGTAATTATATTAAGCCAATTTTTTTCTGTATCATTGTCTAATTTTCTCAACGAAAATTGCATGGATAAATTGCCTTTATCTATCTATACACATAAATATATCCTAAGAAATAAAAACAATGTGTAAAACATTTGAAAAAACTTTATCATTTTTACTAATAATACAAATATTAAAATTAACAAAATATATATAACATAAATACATATAAAATTCAATTAAATAAACAGTTAAAAAAACACCAAATACAAATTATACGAAAACAATTACAAAGTATTTTTTGACAAATATTTTTAAAAAAAGTAACAATACAATCTAAACAAAAGTAATTGAATGTGTTGGATTTTAAAGGAGTCAGAATTACTATTCTATCTCCAATGTAAGCAACAGTAGAGAAAATGATGGACTTTGAGGGGTCACACTTATTATTTCTACTTCAATGTAAGGGAAAGCAGAGAAAATACTGGGCTTTGGAGGAATAGATTTACTATTCCCTTTGCAGGAAATGACAGTATGAAAAGTGTTGGTGTAATAAATTGGGTTATTATTGGTTGAGATGTGTGGATTTCCCACTCCAGCAACAACCACAATCCTTGTCAGGATGAACCACGAAAGTCACTAAATTGCCCGTGGTTAACCCTCTGATTGCTTGGCACAAAAGCAGTCAGGATTAAGTTGGAGGTAATGTGCAAGTATTTGTGAAGCACACAAACATTAATAAAGTGAAAACTCAACATGAGAAGAATCCCAAACCAATATAGGAAAATAGAGTACATTTTCATAAATGTAATGATACCAGAGTGACAAATATCCAATCAGTGGAACAGGAGATATTACATTTTAAAGCCTTTTGTGAAACAAAGCCATGAGTAATGCCTAAAAGCAAAAAGCACTACTTGTGGTCATCTGGTTGCACCAAATCAGGGGAAAGTCACAAGTTCAGTCCAATCACAATGGCGTGCATACCAGATAAAGGGACTAGATTAGTCCTGCTGAAAATGTACCTTCTCAAGTCCTGGCACAAACAGTTCATTTTGCATTGGAGTAGGCTACAAGGAGGAGGCTGTCAAGAATCATGGGCGGTCGTGACTGTAGTGTGACGATCCATTCATCGCTGGAGTTTCATGTAGGTAATCATAGACAGCCACTATTGGCGTGAAGAACAGGTCTCATCAGAGCTACGCACTGGTGATCATCGCAGGTAGCAGAGTTTCAGCTTGAATAGACCTTTTCACTGTTGCAAAGAGTACAATTTCAAGAGTTTCACTTGTTCTACTTAGAGGAGCTTCCACTGATGCCAGCCAAGGGTCCTGGACCTGGGGGTGCACCTCTTTGGGATCAGGACTCACTCCAGCAGAGACCAGCATCAGTGCTCAGTCGGCTCCAGGCAGCTCGTGTTGCGGCTGGGAAGTTGCTGGGTTGCCTATGTAAGCTTAATATGTCCCTGTAGCTCACACAGCAGATCAGGCAACTGACCCTTGGAGTTGCTCTAAGTAGCCTGGGATGAAGGCAAGCAGGTCCAATATTCCATCTCAGAATTCAAGGCCATCCACCAGGCACCAGGGCCACTATACTAGCAGCAAAGCAGCCCTTCTTCTTTGAATCTTCCCCAGGTTCAGGAGTGTTCTAAAGAGTGGTTCTGAGGATCTCCTTTTTATACTTGATTCTAGCCTTTGTTTGTGGGATCTCCCTGACCTACCCTCTAAACTGGTTCTGATCAGTTCTTCCCCTTACCCTGAATTTGACTCCAAACGGTCTAGGGTGGCAAAAGGCATGGCAGGCCTTTTGTCAGGTTCATTTGTGTGTGCTGTGGGCAAGGCCCTTTGAAATGTAAGTGAAGCTGGATACAGTGCATCCCCAGCCATCCTGTCATGATGGCCCATCCTGTCTACAGCCAAGACTCCTTGGGCAATACACAACCCCCAACAACAGAGCCAACAGGAAAATGCTTGACTTTTGAGGGGCTAGATGTATGAGTTCCTTTCAAGCAGAGGGTGTTATTAAGGTCCATGTGTTTGGTGCACAGAATTCTGCATGTTGGAAGGAAACACCTTTATCGATTTGTTGTAATGGGTATTGTTTCAAACAGCAATGAGGAACTCATGATCAAAGCCTTTTTCAGGTTCCATAAGTGAAGCAGATAAAGACTGAAGGCAGGGCTTTCTCAGTGGCAGCAACCTCTTTTTGGCATCACCTGTATGAGCCATCTTTCTTGAGCACAACCTACTTACATGTCAGACAGCATAGAAGCATGGCTACATCCATTTAGGTATTATATGCCTTTAATATCCACTTTGAAATTGCGACACTGGTTGCCCTCGTGTAGAAACGCACTGTAAAAATTATAAACTAGCAGCAAAATCGGACTGCTTGTTACATCATCCATGGACACTTCTCACCTTCTGCTGTTATTTTATGCCTCCCACATGTTCCACTGGTTATTTTTGTTATAACCTATATTTCAACCATCGCCATTTCGAATACAATTTCCTCCACAACCAGAATTGCAATCCAATGCCTTGCCTTGTGAAATCTAGCCTTACCAAAAACTACTTTGCATCTCAGCTGTCAACAACAGTTTTTCTCCATGTAATCCATTAACTCCTCTGCTTAATTAGCCACACCCTTCCCTACCTGTAATTTACTGCAATTGTCTATTAACATGGTGCACTCAACAATCAACACACAATCCTTTCCCACCTTGGCTGATTTGTATGTGGATGGGTCTAAACTGGAATGGTGTGGTGAGCAAAATAACAATGGATTAAACTCAGATCTGTGACTGGGGGTGAGTGTTCGACAATGTTCAACATTCCGTCCCCCATGTTTTTGTGGTGCAAATACCAATTGAATAAAGAACTATGAAAATGTAGCCAGATCAGGAATTGGTTTCAATTCAATTGCGATTCACTATTCAAAAATCATGTACCGGCAATTTTTCTCTTTGAATTGGGCTCTAGCATGGAGATTGATGTCGTGATGTGCGAGCTTCAGTGGTAGCTTATCAAAAGTCTTTAGAAGCCAGTACACTGAAACAAACTCAAACAAGTGAGTCTTCAGGGATTCATAGAACTGTCCCAAGTCTATGGGTTATAATGACACGTTTTTCCAATGTCTGGTTTCCTTAAATCTCACAGAAAACCTACTCACCGCTCCTTCTTTAACTGAAGAGTGCCAATCCAGGAGGCCACTGCTAAACTAATCCTGCAACTTTACTGTTGTCTACTTAAAATCTGCCTGAGGTAGTGTGGTTTTTACTGGCTTGCAGACCATTACCAAGACCTCTAATTGTGCCCTCTGTCTCACAAGAAGCTAATGCACTTAAGCAGTTTCAGGGAAACCCCAATATCTATCCCTAAGTTCTACATTGCAATGTTTTCTGTGTTTCACAAAGCTGTCAGAAGATGGCAACCAATGTAAAGCAACTTGCGATCATTTAACCTAGTAAAGATGATAGTCTAAATCACGGAGAATCTTCCACGGATGACAAGAAACATCAAGATATTTTTGAGTTGCAGAAGTGTAAAGTTGCCTCTTTGACCAGGTGTGATGTGTCAATTTGACAATAAGTCAAATTCACAAAAAAAAGCCAAGATTCTTTAAAAACCGAAGGCACTCCACAAAAACAAAGGCCACAATAGCACAGTTCAGTTGCCAGAATTCCCACATCAAAAACTCAAAATGCCATGCCCAATTGAGTTATGTTTAAAGTTACCATACTCTAAGTCCCCCATACCCAAATCCCTCACGGACAGAAAACATTTTGTTACCTAGCCCCTTTGTTACTAAGCTGAGTGTTACCCACAATCATTTGGAAACCAGGCTACCTCTCTTTAACAAGCCAGCAAGCCAAGGATAAAGATTAAAATCTGTTGGAGATAATACAAACCCTCAGGAACGACGTCAGGTTCACTTGACAGAAAAAGCTGACACTGACCAAATGACTTGCCTTTTCCTGTTATAAATTAATGCATTCAGTCTTTGGGAGAGTTGGCAGTGACCTCAAGTTTTACAAAAGACAGGACCCAGGAAGAAGCTGCAATTAATCACATTGGAGATGGCCAGAAAGTCTTATACTTTTAAATATTTATATTTTATATTGCTTTTCTGACATGTAATGTCGAAATAAAGCTTTGATAATGGTCGGCAAATCTAGTGATATAAGGAGAAATGGCTTACTCACTTGATGTCAACCACTATAGATACTTTCCCAAACTGAATCCTAAACTTTTATTGATTCTTGGCCAGAAGCCTTCAAATACTTCTAAACCATCTACTCCAACAGCTTATGAATAACTGGAAGTTTGGAATTTGTATGGTAGCCTACTGAAACCTAACCCAAGAGGAGAAAAAACAACTAATTATAGAGATTCTGAGCGACCAAAGCTTCGGGATCTTACCTGGATTAAAAACCACTGGAAATGGTTTTCCTAACTATATTCTGTGGAGTAAACCCATGTTTACGTTCCCCACAATATCCAGCATTAGTTTATTTATTATCAAAATCTGGCAACATCCAAATTTCATTGCTGCATCTTTAGATTTTTTAAATGCATTACCCTCCATCATTATTGATTTCTGAAAGATAACAATTTATGAGCAGTGTTGTCTTCTTTAGTACTGTTAAAGAAGACCTCAGCACTTGGTGATGTTCAAGAAAAATGGAAGCAGCACCAGGGATGAAGTCACACTAGAATCTAATTAGTATTTTTCCAAATTCCTTTATTCTTCTTTTTTAGATTAAAATAGCAGGACAACATCCAACGCGTTTCGTTCCTTAAAGAGGAACTTCATCAGGGCAAATTATCTGTTACGAGTGAAGATATGATAGACCTCAAGCGTTGTCAGCCAAAGCGTCTTGTATTACGAGCGGCAACACGTGCGTATGGATCCAATGTTAGAAATAGCAACCTTGCTATTTCTAACATTGGATCCGTACGCATGCGTTGCCGCTCGTAATACGCTTTGTATGACAATGTTTGAGGTCTATCATAACTTCACTCGTTTTGAGGGATCATTGACATTACGGTTGAGACTTTGGAAATATATTAATCTGATATCTTCTATCCTACTTTGACATACATGGGAATAGAATCTAACCGTCAAGACTGGTTTTCTAATTATTACTCTGAATGGCTGACTAGTGCCTTGATCCTTCGAATAATACGTGGTCTATGCACATAATTAATATTTTGGACTGGTTTTATAATTCTTGCTTAGATCGGCTGACCATTGCCTTGATCCTTTGAACAATACATGGTCTTTAAACATAACAAATAATTTGCCCTGATGAAGTTCCTATTTAAGGAACGAAACGCGTTGGCTGTTGCCCTGCTATTTTAATCTAAAAAAGAAGAATAAACGAATTTGGAAAAAGACTAATTAGATTCTAGTGTGACTTCATCCCTGGTGCTGCCTCCATTTTGTCTTCAAATCGTGTTTCTGGATCACCAGTGAGACCTTTTTGCAGGAGGTCTCGGAAGGCTAATGGAACAGGACTTTTGATACTCTTTTGGACATTGAGATTGAAGTGCTTAACTTTTAGTCAGCTGCATCTCCAGTGATTTTCTTTGTGAAACTTGGTGATGTTAAATCCATGTATAAGATTTTCACAGGAGAGTGAAAACCTTACTAGTATACAAATCTCGAGATTCTCATAGGATAACTCTGAGAGCAGACAATCTTAGGAGAAGAGGGTCAAAGAGGTAAGTTATCTTTCAGATCATTTGACGTTACAAATGTAGAAAAACATTCCCTTTTTTTGGTGCTCGAAATAACACACACAGAAATATGGATTCAGGCAATAGTTAATGTATGTATAAAATACAAATAAGCACTTGGCACATACCCAGGTTTTTTCTCTGAAGAGATTTCCTCTTTCCCCGTTGAGCATATATATAGGTATCTTTTGCAATAGTTTCAACAAATAACTCCTGACACAGAGATAAAGATCTATGGGGCATATCAACAAGGGCTTTATCTCTGCTTTTTTGGCTTTAAAAAACAAAAAAGCAGAGATAAAACTAGTGCCCTATCAGCAACAGGGTGCTAACACGCAAATCTGCATGTTAGCACCCTTTTACTCTACGCTTCCCCTTGCATCTCTAATGAGATGCAAAGGGGGCATTCCAGAGTAAAATTATAGGAGAAATGTCGCTTAGCGACATTTCTCCTATTATCAAGGATATCGTTAACCCTGTTAGCGATACAAAAAAGCAGCGCTAACCGCGGTTAACGCTGCTTTTTTATGTCTGGTATTATTCTGACTTAGCCATGATATCCTATGTAAGGTGGATATCATGGCTCAGTATGTCTATCCCTATCAGCAAGCTATCGCCAAACCTTGTGGGATTATCAATGTATTTCCAGCGATAATCTCACAATTGGCAGCTTGCGCTCTGAATTTGATCGCTTTGGAGATCTCTGTGATACAATTCAGAGCTGGCCAGTGACAATTATCCTCACGCTAAGAGCGCTGAGCGATAATTATCGCCGGCCCTTGCTGATATGCCCCTATATGTTTTGGGAAAACAAAACTGGCAGCAAATTATAATCACAATCCGAAGTGCCAGTATTTCAAAGTCAAGCACCTTATGAATTGCATTCAGTGAAATTTGGCTCAAGATGTTTGGAGTTTGAAGCAGCACCCCATATTAAAGATACTCCTGTGATCCATTAGCATTTTATATTTATATCAATTTATGGCTCTGGATGATAGTTTAAAGGGCCACAGCATCCCTCCATACTCCAATCATCTGCACTACATTCTCTCAGCTGCCATTGCCCAACTGAATTGCCACCACCTCTGGTCACCGTAAGCAACCCTCTCTGTCCCCCAGAAAAAGGTCTGTTAAATATCTCCTCAATCACAACTATATTTTCTTCAAATGTGCACACCTGAACCACACCACTGCTCGGTGGCATAACAACTTCAAGTATATTGCGATCTGGACCAAAAGACACACTGGCAATTTTGTTTGAACCTACTTTCTTTAACCAAACTTCTTCTCAAACCCTAACGCATCCTCTCTCTTAAAAGTGTTTTCCTTTGTTGCATAAGAATCGGCATTGCAGATGGATGGCCACTGTACGATACAGATTCTCACAAGGTATACATTATGCCATGTAAGAAACAGTGAAATTGAATGCAACTGATCCAATACCAAAATAGTTATTTCTAGTGGGTTCTCGGAAGTGAGGATAATAGCCTCACTCCTATTGAATCTCAATTACAAGATGAGTACATGCCTGACAGTCATCAACAAATGAACATGCTTTGTGAGTGTGAACTTTACCTATAGAAGCAGTTCACATCACATTGCTGATATTTAGAAAATCTTTCTTTGCCAGCGATATGTTGAACAGGAAAGTCCTTTCTGTTTTTGTGCATTGTACCACCTGCCAAAGTGTTCTTGGCATATAGACCTTTCAATAATATTGAAACAGCAAGAAACAGGTCCACATACAAATGTCAGCTACAATGTTAGATAGAATGCACACGTCCCAAATTACATTTTCTAGAATGTTCAAATGACAGATAACAAGCTGCAGGGGCCAACTTGCTCTCCTTACCAAGAAATATATAGAGGTACTGTGCCTAAACACATTAGCATTCACATAATTTGTATGGTTTCACTCTATGCCAGGTGTGTTTAAGTGGTATATATTACCTGATTAAAGGTTCAACCTTGTCCAACAGGACAAACTCCTACAATGTAATATTCTTGATATGTGTATGCACCTCAGCAGAGCTCAGTGATAGAGGGTGAAGAAGAGACCTACTTTTATGCAACCAATCATGTTGAGGATGTTCTTTTGTAAAGGACTGTTTGTTGTCCTAAACCATTGTAGAAGAATTTGATACAGCTTCCCACTTATGAGACAAGGGGATGTAGATGGGGTCAAACTTTATCAAGTCCCATGGCCAGTGTGAGACCCTAAGGGCCATGTTTATCAAGATTTTGTGTTGCCCTAGCTACTTGCATTGGGGCGCAAGGGTGGCGGAAAGCCTAAGTGAGATTTATCAAGCCAAGTAATGACTTGACATATCTGGAGTAACACAATACAGTGCGAAATTAATGCCTCCCAGGTTGTCATTCCATGAGTTGAGTACTGATGTTCCCATGCATCCACACATGGATTTGCCCACATTCCCAGATTTACCATTAGTGGTAGACCTGGGAATGCATCACAATGCTATAACTCCCAAGGTGAGACATAACAAGGAAAAATATCTTCTTATCTCCTCGTTTTTTCCTCCTTCTAAAGAGTTAAATGCCTCTGAGGATTGCTTTTGTGCAGGAAGGTCTTCCTTCCTGCACAAACAGTCCTGCCTACAACACAGGCTCTCTTGCACCATGATTTAAGGGTGCCTGTATTGGCCCTAGGCAGCCAAAAGTGTACAAGCACTGGGAAAAGACAGTAATGCACCGTATAATGTTAAACATTACACATTCCTGCCCTTTCACACTGTGCAGCAAAGTGGCTAGCTGCACTGCGCTGCATGAAAAAATGATAAATATGGGCCTAACATTTTATCAATTTGACAGTGTTAGCAGAAACCCATGACTGTAAACTTGCATGCACGGAATAAGCAATATGTTGTTGAAAAAACTGATTTGAATAGCTCAAGGACAGTGCCTTGAACTATGATGAGTAGGTCCTCGTGGACTGGAAATAGTCAGTATTTCTGTTGGTTTTTCAAATCCTCTGGACATATTGCAAGAGTTGTCAGACAAAGGTTGCTAGCTGTCTAGAAGCATATCCTGATTTTAGGCTAATTTATTTGACACATTCACATTTTTCCTAGTATCAGTGTGTCCATGCAAAGAAAGAAAAAGTGATGGTTGAAATGCCTATAAACATCTCAACCACTGGCATGTATTTCAGGCAGCATTTCAGTTCATTGTGTTGGCAGAGAAACCAGATGCAGATCATCCTTGGTCACATGTAATTACTAATACCTGAAATTATTTCAAACATTTCACTCAGATTTGTTTTGCATTTGTTTTTCTCTGGTCTGTTACTGACCATTAACATTTCTGCCACCTCTTGAGTTTTGAATCATGTTGGCAAGTTTGCAAAGTGCGTATTATATAACAGTAGTGTTTGTAGTAGGTGTGAAAAGCAAGACAATAAATGCTGATGTTTCATCATTTAATATTAGACAAAAATAAATATTTTCCTCTTGATGCTGAGGATTGTGTCCTATTTCAACAGATGATATGTGTATGTGTGTGTGTGTGTGTGTGTGTGTGTGTATGTGGGTGTTTATGTGTGTGTTTGTGTAGATCATATAATAATAATGGCATCTCATGTTCTGATTATATCACTCTGGACTTGGAAATGTCATTCATCCCTTGCTGCAATCAAGATTGCCCTTAATTTCACAGCCAGGATAATCTTATCGTAGACGATAAGAACCATCTGTTATGAAGGCCTTAGATAAAATAGAAAGGGAGTAAGGATTACTGAAGGCTAATTGGTGGGAAGAATACTTCTGGACAATTTTAAAAATGGAAGGATTATGGTTTGCGTGTTAAAAAGAGCTTTATTAAGAGATTTTGAGTGAAAATCTAAATCTTAATTTCAAAAATAAGAACTACTTGGGTAAATTTCACACAGGCTTATTTCTTGATATGCAACAATATTCTTTAAATGAAACAACCTTCTGTGGTAAGGTCTCATCTCCTTCCCATTTTCCTTCTCTATCAATTTAGAGCTTGTATTTTGGATGATTTTACCTTGTGGTTTCTTTGCTTTTATGCTATTTGCATTCTTCTTGTTAGTTATTGCAATACTTATCGTCGCCAGCACGTTTTCTGATAAAGTCATTTTATGAAGTCTTCAAAATTTGTAGCCGAGCTATGAATTTTGACTTTTTTCTATCCAAATGTATTTAAAGAACAAATCTACAATTGTAGTTTATTTCATACAGAAGCTAGTCAATAATATATATCATTAGAAGGTAAATACTAATGTTTGAACAGACAATTCACCTTTAATAAGATTTTTACATTTTTGGTGTTATTATAGAAACAATATTTGGAATTCTGTATAGTTGTTTATAGTATTATGCTAATAAATGTGTATATACTTATCCCACCTGTCTTGTGCTCGCTATTGCTTCATGGTTCTCCGGCAGCTCCCAAGTAGATGACAAAGCAGAGTAGAAGTCTTAAAGAGAGTGTGACTACAGACTTCAATGTCTGCAGGAGGAACCATAAAGCAATAGCTGAACTTCACCAATAACACAATAGGCTAACACAAGACAGGTGGTATAACTATAAACACCTTTTATTAGCATGCTTTGTAAATAATTTTCCAGTGTATGACAACAGAAGTGGAACCAGGTAGTTGACAATTATAATTAATAGTGAATTCCCTAGGTGCTGAACAATAGCCAATATGCTAGAAACATGTTGACTATTTGGAATTAGGAACGTTACTCCCTCTTTTCCTGTAATCTCCCCTGTTTTTTAACCATGCCGACTAGGGGTCAGAATAAAAAACCAAACCTACTAGCCAGGTATTTTTAAATAAAAATGTTTTCCCCTTCCCCCACTCCTCCCTTCCAGATCATCTGTTCTGTCATTTGCATACTCATTAAAAGTGCTTCTGCATAACACGTAGGTTGCAGCACGCCCCATAGCGGAATGGGATGGACACAATGATGAAGCGTGCCACCAAGGGGTAACCCCGGTGGGTGAGGGTTTTATAGAAAACATTTTTTTTCCTCTCAGGCAAGGGTTAGACTTCTATTATGGCTGGGTGCCTATTTTTTGTATTGTAGACTGTAGTGAGAACAGTAAATTTCACCACCTCAGAGCAACACTTTTCCTGGTTTTTCTTAAATTGGAGTAGGATTAGGAATTCTTACCCCTCCAAAGTCAAACACTTTCTCTACTGTTGCTTGTATTGGAGTGGGAATAGTAGATCTAACCCCTCCACATTCCTTGCTGTTGCTTAGATTGGGGTTAAAATAGTAAATCTAACACATCAAAAGTTCAACATTTTCCCTAATCTAAACAGTTGTTTAGATTAGAGTCGTAATTGTAAATTCATACCCTCCAACATTTTGCATTGGAGGGGGATTAGTAAATGTAAGCCCGTTAGAGTCAAACAGCTTGTGCTGGAGTGAGAATAGTAAATCTAACCCCCCCAATATTCCAATGCTTTTATACACATTAAATTGTATATGTATATGTGTATATATATATATATATGTAAAGGGGAGGTGTCAAGATGTATTTAAATGGGGACAAGACATTCTTGCAAATGTACACAAGGCATTGAAGAAGGCAAGATGCCGAATCCGGTCTGCCTTTTAATAAATGAAGCATTTGAAAGGTGAAAGAGTCCGTGGAGTGCGATGTTAATCCCGTTGGGGAGTTGTTGGTGAATATATATATATGTATATGTATGTGTATATATATATGTTCACTGAAAAAACCATAGGTTTCAGGCACGTTATAGTTAGGAATTCGCATTTAAAAAACCTTAGAAATTCAAGGAAAAAACCATAGGTTTCAGGGGCGTTATAGTTAGCTGGACTTTTCACGCGTACAAAACCATTGAAATTCCCCCGTTATAGTTAGTTCAGCTAACTATTACTCGCGCGCCCGCAATGAACTGCTGATGATGTCACATATTACATCACTCATGACATGGTCAGTGATATCACTCATGACAGCACTGATGACATCTCAAATGATATCACTCATGACATCACTGATAAACATCATCCAGTGAATGTGTGTTTTTCTGAAAATTACACATGTTTTTTATATGTATATCTCAAGGTCGATGGAAGAGTAAATGGGTATATAAGTGTCTAAATGGATGATTTGTTTTTGAAAAATTGATTGTATAACTGACTGATTAAGTGTATCTTAGTGAATACATGGCTTAGTGATTAATGTTTAAATATGTAAATATCTGTATCAGTCTCTCACTTTGTGTATAAGTGGCTGCATGGGTTGGTGAGTAGCTACATGAGTGTCTATATAGATTATTAGTTGGTTGTTTGAGTATCAGTATGAGTGTCTGAGTGTCTGTATGGTTCGTTGGGGGTATTACGTAGTGCATAGGTGCATGAATGAGTGACTCACTGTTTGTATGTGTTGAAGACAGCATGTGTGCAGGACTGTATGGGTAGATGAGTGTGTGCATGGGTGTGTTAGTGAGTGAATGACTGTCTCAATAGTGTCTTTATGAGTAACTACATATGTTTTAAACAAGTATATGTGACTATTGGTGTATATAAGTGAGTATATGTGAGAGTGAGAGATTGAAAGAGTTCCTGTATGAATACGTATTTGTTTCTATAAGTGATTGTTTAAAAGACTAAGTATGTGTAAGTTTCTGTAGAAGTAGGTGTGGTGGTGTGTGTATAACTGTATATGCAAGTAAATGGATGTTTGATTCTTTATTAGCATGAGTGACTATGTGTGTGAGTAACTCTATGGATGAGTGGCATTGTGTAACAGGATGTATAGGTGTATGAGTACATATGATGAGTGAGTACATGTATCAGTGACTGTATAGGACTGTTGGTGAATGAGTGGATATGTATGTGGATCTTAGAATTACTGAATAGGTTGTTGTAACTGGTATTGGTATGTCCATTGTTTTGAACATTTTAGTTTCTATTTTTTAATGTGTGTATCAAAGGTTATATTAGGGGGAGAGGAGGTCTGCCACTCTATCACAAGGATGATGTCATCAGTGATGTCATCAGTGATGTCATTTGAGATGTCATCAGTGATGTCATGAGTGATGTCACTGACCATGTAATGAGTGATGTAATATGTGACGTCATCAGCAGTGCATTGCTGGCGCGCGAGTTATAGTTAGCTGAACTAACTATAACGGGGGAATTTCAATGGTTTTGTACGAGTGAAAAGTCCAGCTAACTATAACGCCCCTGAAACCTATGGTTTTTTCAGTGAATTTCTAAAGTTTTTTAAATGCTAATTCCTAACTATGCCTACAGAGATAGGACATGTGAAGAAAGACGAAAAAACGCACAGAAAGAAAAAACAGAAATGCAGAAAGAACCAAAAGAAGTCCTCAAATACGAAGAAAAGTGCAGGAAGAAGGATAACGTGGAGAAAGAACAAACAGAAGAGCAGAAAGAAGCCTTGTTGCAAAATCATCCTGTACCCTCAACTTTTTCAGACGGATACTGGTGGTAACTGAGTCTGACTAACCAGTCCTAGAGCCAGTGCTATGTTAAAAGACACTCAGAATACAGTGAAAACACCTACATACACTAGGGAACACTATGCGTTGGGGTCCCCCTGTGATTAGCATGACCTCCACTGTAAGCCCCTAGTATATAATAGGGTAGGGGATTAAAACTACCTCTTAAAACGTGCCACAGGGCGTGTTTGCACACGTCACCTCAGGCCCCGTCCCCTCCCTTCCCCACTGTGTAAACATGCCCTGTGGCCATTTTAAGTTGGGAGATTAAGTCCCCTTGAATCCTGAGGGTCCCTAGGGTCCAACTAGACCACTAGGTACCTCCAGTAAGTGCCACAGAGCTGCGTTGCAGAGAGATGTAAAAAGGGGCACTGCCTAGACCACCTCTCTGCAACGCAGCGCAGTGGCACTTACTGGAAGCACCTGGTGGGCTAGTTGCCCCCCAGGGCCGCTCAGGATTGAAGGGGAATTATTTCCCGAACTTAAAACGCGCCATAGGGCGTGTTTGCACACGTCACCTCAGGCCCCGTCCCCTCCCTTCCCCACTGTGTAAACACGCCCTGTGGCCGTTTTTTAAGTTGGGAGATTAAGTCCCCTTGAATCCTGAGGGTCCCTAGGGGCAAAATATCCCACAAGGTACCTCCAGTAAGCGCCACAGAGCTGCGTTGCATAGAGGTATAAAAAGGGGCATGGCCTCAGAACACCTGTCTGCAACACAGCTCCCTGGCGCATACTGGAGATACCTGTTGGGCTCGTTGGCCCTCAGGGACCCTCAGTATTGAAGGGGAATTAATTCCCAAACTTACAACTGGCCAGGGGGCACGTTTGCAGAGTGCTGCAAGGAGGGGGCGGGGCCTCCGGTGCGATGCCAGTCTTTTATTTAGTTTATTTTTTTAAGAAGAAGGGCTGTGTGGCCCTCCTTCTTTTTCTAATTTATTGGCCCTGCGGACCCCATCCCCCAGGGCCTTGCCCCTAATTTCTTTTGTTGAAAAAAATTAATTAGGCCCTCCCAAGGCCTTAATCGGCCCCGGGGACACCAACCCCCGGGTCATGGCCTTTTTTTTTTAATTCATTAGGAGGGTGGCTGCGTTGCCCCCCTCCTCAGGCCACTTATGTCCCCGGGGACCCCATACCCCGGGACTGGCCTTTGTTTTTTATTATTTAAAAAAATATATATATTTATAGAAACACCTAGGACATGCTGGACAAACCGTATGTACCTATCACCATGACGATTTGCGTGATATTCATTAAAAGGTGACTATGCATACAATGAATCCACTTGGAATGTATTTACACCGCTAGTGAAGCTCTGACGTGTCTGACGCCCTACCGTGCCTAATCCCGGCGGCCCCGCCGGTGGGTACTCTCCAAGTAGACACCCTTGTCGTTTATTTATACAAACATGGGTAGCTATTGACGGGCACATTTAATACACATGCACACCAAGCCATTCAAAGGGGATTCAACGAAAATTCGACCAAACTATGAAAGAAACCCCCCTCACGGTTATAAAACACACATCCACCGCCGGATGTGTAATACTTTTTATTTTACTCTCTGGAAAGGAGACGAACCTCACTTGAGAGTCACAGCGTGCTCCTGGCTGAGCCCAATGCTGTGTTACACCCACCAGTGCCCGCCGAGTGCCACACACCTCTGTGTTGTATTCCACCAGCTAGTGCATATGCTATGACACTCTCTAGCCCATGTGCACTGTAACACCACCCCGTGAATATGTCATGCCACACTTGCCTTCGCACAGGTTATATTGCCCCATCTAATGTGCCTTCCTCGATGCCTATGTTATAACACACAGCGCTATGCCATACATATTACAATCTGGGATCCATATCTTTGTCACAGTGCATATGTAACGTTACACTCCCCAGCACATGTTTTATATATTACAACTTTAGAGACTAGTTAGGTTACACAACACTGCCCTGTGCATATTACACTCCAAGGCGGATATCGCATAGCACGCGCTAGTGCCTGTGCTATCTCGCGCTCTCCAATGAATCTGTTCGGGCTGTAGCTGCGTCAACAGGTCCTATGAGAAAATACATGGGGAAAATGCGTTTTGGGACCCCCCTTTTTTCTCGGCCCCCGCTTGACGAATCACCGTGAAATCTTCAGGACAGGAGCGGAGCAGAGCTGGCCAAACTTTTGGAAAATTTCGCAAAGATTCTTCAATCAGCGCCAACGTTATTCCAAATAGAATGTTGCGGATTTCTATATATATATTACCTACTGGCGGTTGCCAGTAGGTAGTTATAGTTAGGACCTATTTTCCATAGGAAATCCGCAACATTCTATTCCCAATAAGTCTGGCGCCGGTTGACGAATCCTCGTGAAATTTTCCAAGCTTTTGGCCAGCTCCGCTCCTACCCTGAACGTTTCGTGGTGATTCGTCAAGCGGGGGCCGAGAAAAAAGGGGGGTCCCAAAACGCATTTTCCCCATGCAATTTCCCATAGGATCTGTTGTCGCAGCTACAGCCCGAACCACTGAATGGAATGACACCAAATTTGGCTAAGAGGTAGTCCTCAGTTCAGACTCGTGCCTTTTGCATAAATGGTGTGAATCCGTTCAGTAGTTCCTGACAAAATTAGAGTTAAACGTACATAAATATCTATGGCAGGGGAGGATCCGCGGACCCTACCCGCACCGTAAGCGCACCCTCCCCGATCCGAGCGCGCACCCTCCCGATCACGCACTGAATGCTAATTGGCTGTCGAGTGTCTGTCTACATTCGAAACCAGGAACTGTTGGCGGCCATTTTCTGCCTCGGTAGAAGCGAGGCTGAAGAAGCAAGGGCAATAAGTGTGTAAAACATATAAAGGGGGCAAAGTGGAAATACTCTGACCATCTAGATGTGCTTAGGGGGACCCAGAAGGACCCCCTGGGCCCACCTTTTAAAAAAAAACACAAAACGGCGAAATACGCGCACGGTGCGCGCATCATACCGCGTTGGATGCACGGATTCTCTCGCGGTGGGTTCGCGGATCCAAGGTAAAAGAAAATGAAATTGTTGCCACTTGACAGGATCGGTGCATTTCACTATTTCTCCGTGATACAGAATCGGGTATCTTGGAACATATTATAACTGCCCTCACAATTGGATGAATATTAATATTGACCACCACTACTTTGGCAAGCCTCATTTGGGCCAATCAATAGACAACTTTTCCATTCCGATTAACATGTTTTCTATTCCAAAATAAAAATACTGACCTCTACCTCCAGTAATACTGCCAATTGAAATAGTGAGGGAGCTGAAACAAGAAAGTTAGAATCCGAAGACGGTGTTATTCCCCTACAAGTTTCCTTGCCCTGAAGAAGTCCAGAGGTGGACGAAACGCGTCGGCTGCTTTGGCTGTGTTGGAATTTTTTTTTATAATTGCAATACTCACTGCATAATAAAGAAGACTTTTTTGAAAAAGAAAAATACCTTAAGGATTTGGACTTATTTGAATTATATTGTTTAAGTGGTGCATTTGGTGTTGTTTTTGTACATGTATATTCCAGTTACTGGAACGGCATTGTGCTGGCGGGTGCCAACCAAAATTGCACACTTATGGTCAATGGATTATATCACCAATGGTTACATTGAGTTATCTTTAAATCCGGTGCTGCCATAGAGGGCTACCGCTAGCATTGTGGTTTGGATTGGCTCTAAAAAGAGTTGTTGTGTTCATTCAGAGTTTTTGGTACTTATAAGTAAGTACCTATACAGACTCTGTTTCCTTCATCAGTAAAGTGTACTCCATCTCTCCTATTCATCTCTTGCATATGAAAGCGCAGATTGTTATTGTAAATGGACCCCATTCTGTAGTCTCGGAGAAAAGCAGAAACAGATTTATTCACATGTTTCCTAGATTTCTCAATCTGTGGACAAAAATGATCGGACCAGTTCCATTTCTGCCTTTGGCATATGTTAGAATACACAAAGGCAGTTTTAGGGAAAAGTGAAATCAGTTCTGCAAAGGTGTCCTTCATAAGAATTTCCAGACCTACCCCAGTCAAATTGCCTAGGTCATTGCCACCACAGTGCACTATTATGAGGTCAAGGTGTTGGATTTGCATGAAAGATTTCACCAATGCCATCAATTGGTGCCACTTTAACCCTCTCTGTCCAATCCATTTAATGTCTACATTTGGCAAACCTAGGTCTTTGTGAATGCCTTTGTTTTCTGCATACCTTTAGCTCCAGAAAATGTAGCTGTGTCCCACAATACACACTCTGAGCATCTTGTAAGGAGGTCTGGATGCACTCAGATGGTCTCTGTAAATGAAATGGCAGTTTGGAAAGTAAGATGTTTCTAAAATGGTGGCTAAGATGCAGTTTTGAAAAACAAAAAGAAATGATTGGTTGCTTGACAACCTTCTACACTGAAAGGTAGGGTGTATATTTCTGTTTTTTAAACACATGATTCTTATTGATTAACAAAAACTGATTGTAAGGAACATTATATATGATAAGCTGATATCTTGAGAAGTCAAGCATACTTGCTGTCTTGATTAGCAACATTGTGTGTGCTGAACTTGTGACCTGTGTGCTCAGTACAGTGTTCCATGACCTGTTTCTATGGTAACGGGCAGAAGGTAGATTGGGGAAGGCTTGAAGTTTATGTCATTTGGAAAGGGTTGAAATGTTTAACCAATAGAAATGTGTGTTTGCTTTTGAATTTATGTGGGAAGGAATGTGATTTGATGTTTACATGTATATGTGTGGAAAATGAGAGGGAAACTTTGCCATTCTTTGGTTCTGCTGACAGGTGCACAGTGCAGAGATTCTGTATAAGAAAATCTGGTGTGTGACTGATATCTGGTGTTTGACTGATATACCTCTTAATCTACAAAACATCTTGAAATGTGAGTTATTTAATTGTGAGGGGATGTATGTAGACTATTTTTATTTTAATCAGACTAATGTATTTCTTCTGCTAAAGTGTAGGGAGTACTTTTTTTCTCTACAATCGTATTGACAGTGTGTGTGCATGTAGAAACCATTCTGTGATAAGCATTTGTTTTTTTCATGTGTTTGTAGACAGATAACTATGCAGTTTTTAAATTTTGGTAGAATTAGAAACCAGTCATTGTTTATGAATTTGTGAAATGAGTTATGTTTCTGCACTAAAATGTAGTACTCCTTGTAGATGAAGAAATGTGTTTTGGTATAGTGCAAGGGATAGTGTTGTTTGTCTAGAATCACACAGTGAGTCTGTGTGCATTTGGGAACCACTGTGAGAGAAGCATTTGGTAACATTGTGTATTTGCTGACAGATAACTCTTTTAAAACCTGTCATGTTGTCAAGTTTAGTAGCATTTAGAAACCAGTCTTTGCATATGCATTGATTAAATGAGTCAGGCTTTGACACAAAAGTGCACTCTTGAAATATGCACATTGTGTGCAGTTCCCTTACCACTTCCATAGTAGTAAATACGTTTTGGTAAACTCCTAGGGATAGTGGTTGTTGTCTAGAATCACACTGTGAGTCTGTGTGCATTTGGGAACCAATGTGAGAGAAGCATTTGGTAACATTGTGTATTTGCTGACAGATAACTGTTTTAAAACCTGTCATGTTGTGAAGTTTTAGTAGCATTAGAATCCAGTCTTTACTTATGTGTTGATTAAATGAGTGAGGCTTTGACACAAAAGTGCAGTCCTGAAATATGTAGATTGTGTGCAGTTCCCTTACCACTTCCATTGCAGTGAATGAGTTTTGGTAAACTCCTAGGGATAGTGGAGCTTGTCTAGAATCACACTGTGAGTCTGTGTGCATTTGGGAACCACTGTGAGAGAAGTGTTTGGTAACATTGTGTATTTGCTGACAGATAACTGTTTTAAAACATGTCATGTTGTCAAGTTTTAGTAGCATTAGAAGACAGTTATGGCTTATGCTTTGATTAAATGAGTCAGGCATTGACACTAAAGTGTAGCCGTGAAATATGTAGATTGTGTGCAGTTCCCTTACCACTTCCACTGTAGTGAATGAGTTTTGGTAAACTCCTAGGGATAGTGGTGCTTGTCTAGAATCACACTGTGAGTGTGTGTGCATTTGGGAATCACTGTGAGAGAAGGATTGGGTAACATCGTGTATTTTCTGACAGATAAGTCTTTTAAAACCGGTCATGTTGTCAAGTTTTAGTAGCATTAGAAGCCAGGCTTTGCTTATGCGTTGATTAAATGAGTCAGGCTTTGACACAATAGTGCAGTCTTGAAATATGTACATTGTGTGCAGTTTCGTTAACACTTCCATAGTAGTGAATCAGTTTTGGTAAACTCCTAGGGATAGTTGTTGTTGTCTAGAATCACACAGTGAGTCTGTGTACATTTGGAAACCACTGTGAGAGAAGCATTTGGTAACATTGTGTATTTGGTGGCAGATAACTGTTTTAAAACCTGTCATGTTGTCAAGTTTTAGTAGCTTTAGAAGGCAGTCTTTGCTTATGCTTTGATTAAGTGAGTCAGGCTTTGACACAAAAGTGCAGTCCTGAAATATGTAGATTGTGTGCAGTTCCCTTACCACTTCCACAGTAGTAAATGAGTTTTGGCAAACTTCTAGGGATAGTGGTTGTTGTCTAGAATCACACAGTGAGTCTGTGTGCATTTGGGAACCACTGTGAGAGAAGCATTTGGTAAGATCGTTTATTTGGTGGCAGATAACTGTTTTAAAACCTGTCATGTTGTCAAGTTTTAGTAGCATTAGAAGGCAGTCTTTGCTTATGCTTGGATTAAATGAGTCAGGCTTTGACACAAAAGTGCAGTCCTGAAATATGTAGATTGTGTGCAGTTCCCTTACCACTTCCACTGTAGTGAATGAGTTTTGGTAAACTCCTAGGGATAGTGGTGCTTGTCTAGAATCACACTGTGAGTGTGTGTGCATTTGGGAAGCACTGGGAGAGAAGGATTGGGTAACATCATGTATTTTCTGACAGATAACTCTTTTAAAACCGGTCATGTTGTCAAGTTTTAGTAGCATTAGAAGCTAGTCTTTGCTTATGCATTGATAAAATGAGTCAGGGAATTGACACTAAAGTGCAGTACCATGTACTATTCTCTTCAGTGTGGCAGAACCCAGGCACTGTCCTAGAAGTAGTCTGAGGATTTAGTCAGTTTCTAAGTACTTATGTTGTGAACCATTCATTACCAAATAGACTGCTTCAAATGTCTATGCAGTATGCATGTAGTGTTCTAACATACTATACACTTGTCTTTCACACTTTCAATTCCCTAGTCAGTATCCATACAGTTCAGCAAACATCCTGTCACTCCCTTTGCACTCTTCTAGTGACCCATTCAGTACCAAGTACTAATCCATTCCCTGCGCTAAAAGCCTACCACTTATAAATTCACCCAGGCAGTCTTTTTGCTGTACTCTAATCATTCAGTCAGTACTCAAGTACTCATGCAGTGAGCCAGGCCTTATCACATAGACTGCTTCAAACGCCTATTCACTATGCATGTAGTCCTCTAACCACCTACACAGTTGTTTTTCACACCTTCAATTCCCTAGTCAGTATCCATACACTTCCAGGCAACACCCTGTCACTCCCTTTGCAGTCCTCTAGTGACCCATTCAGCACCATGTAGTAATCCATTCACTGTGCCAAAACCCAAACACTTATAAATTCACCAAGACACTCTCTTTGCAGTACTCTAATCATTCAGTCAGTGCCTAAGTATTCATGCACTGAGCCGGGCCTTAGCACATGGACTGTTTCAAACCCCTATCCACTATGCATGCACTCTTCTAACCACCTAGACACTTGTCTTTCAGACTTTCAATTCCCTAGTCAGTATCCATACCGTCTAGCAAACATCCTGTGATTCCCTTTGCACTCCTCTAGGGACCCATTCAGTACCAATTACTAATCCATTCCCTGCGCCAAAAGCCTACCACTCATAAATTCACCCAGGCACTCTCCTCGCTGTAGTCTAATCATCCAGTCAGTACCCAAGTACTCATGCAGTGAGTCAGGCCTTAGCACATGGACTGCTTTAAATGCCTTTCCAGTATGCATTCAGTTCTCTAATCAGCTACACAGTTGTCTTTCACACCTTCAATTCCCCAGTTAGTATTCATACACTTCTAGCAAACACCCTGTTACTCACCCAGTGTGTCTCCTTATAGTACTGTAATCATTCAGTCAGTTAGCATGTAGTCTTTTAGTGAGGTAGGCTTTAGGGCATGAACTGCTTCAAAGTAGTATGCACTATGCATGTAGTGTTTTAACCATCGTCACACTTGTGGTTCAGGGCTATAGTTTCTAAGTCAGTTTTTATATAAAATGTGTTTGTACAGTAATGGAATAGTTAGGCTATTTGGTTTTAGGTTTAAACCTATAATAACTGATAAAACCCCACCAAAAGGAAAATATCCATCACTGGTGTAATCATATAAACACTGAAAAAACACCTTTGCAACCACAAACTAAGTGCCATTCAAAGAAAGGAAAAGATGAGTGAAAGAGTCATTTTTATTTCGTCCTTAAGGGGCCAATACAATGTAACTTTGTTATACAAGGTAGTATCAAGAGAGACTGGGCTAACATTATTCTGCTTGAGTTTTGTTGTTTAGGGATGTCACTGAAATATTGTCTCTTCTTCCTTCTGCTTTTTTTAGGTTTGTGGTCTTTGGTCTAAAGATGCAGTGTTTAGATGCATTTTTAGGTCTTATTTAGTTATTTTATAAACTGTAGAGAATTGGGAAATATCAAAATCATATTTGAAATTTTGGCTACATTTGACTTCACTGATAGGTGAAATGGCTGGCTTAATTAGAATCTTTCCTAATATGTAGCATCACATTTACCCACAGACAGAGAATGGGTGAAGTCCTTTGATACATCTGTCCCCCTTTCTAGTGAGTCAGTATTGATTGTAAGTGAATTGCCAAACAGCCCAGTTTTCAAACATTCAATGCAAGATGTAGTGACAGTTATGTGTGAAACGAATGTTGTCACCAAGCATCTGAGATAGTGGTGAAAACATGACACCATTCGTTTGGTAAACATGGAACAGTGTCACTTGGAATGCTGCTGAAAAAAGTTCCTACCAAGTTCAATTAAGATTGGAGTGATATTGTTTGTATTTGCAGTAATTCAGCTACGTATATGAACAAGTTGTATGATGGCCTGTCAAAATCGATACCTGAGCTGAAGTGCTTCCCTGTAAGATATCCTTGTCACTTGCTAGAGTGTATGCTGAAAGCATCTACACAATCTTCAGAGTTAATGAAGAATGCTATTGACTTAGTAGTCTATTCTGGTGCAGTAAACATGTATTTTGTCCTCATATATACCCTGTGCACACACTACCTATACACATGCACTATCTGTGCAGAAAGCAAGCAATAATAACAATTAAATTAAAATTCCATAAACACCGGAAAAACACTGTTTCTGATGTTTTTAATGGTGCAAAAATGTGTTACCGCTGATAACCACTGTTTTTTAAGGTATTGAAAAAACTGAAAAAACCCCACCAGAATTTACCAAAAATAGAAACTGAAAACAGGAAAGCCTAGGAATTGTGTAAAATTGAAAGTTATTAATATACATTTATTTGTGATTCTTTTTTACAGATACTGTTTTTCAACGCTAAAATAGAGAAATTCTGCCAGAAAAAAAAAGAAAAAGAAAAGAACAGAGACAGGAGGATTATTTGAAGAAACATCAACCACAAGTATTGAATGAACAAGATAATGTGGCTAAAATGAAAAACTCTTCTGGTAAGATCACAAAGCAATTTATTAAAAATGTTTGTAGAGCAAAAAGAATGTAGATAATGCTGGAACTTCTGAGAATTTTTCAAGTAAGAAAAAAATTCAAAATAAGGGAAAAGTAAAAAAACGAATGTTCAGTCAAAGGAGATAAAGTATGGTAAAAGAAGGCAAAATCAGTATAAGGAATTACGCAAAAAAATATTTTACAAGAGAGTAGTGCATAATTTGCTGAAAGATGTGAAGAAATATAAAAAGAGAGCTTTATTTTATAAAAAGAAGAAGCATATTGAAAGCATTGTGGAAAAGGCTTTTGAAGTAAAAAGGAAACTGTTTATTATAGTGTTAAACAGAATTCGATCACTAGATAAACCAATATATGTAATGAAGGCCAAAAGTAGGAGGAAAAGAGATATTAATAAAAAAAAATGTGTGATGTTTTTTTGGGAGAATGGAAACACAGTTCTAGTTCAGAGCCTTTTTTTAATGAAGAGAGTTATTCACTGAGCGAAAAATTATTGTATGCAGTTGACACCAGTGGTAGAGGTAATGAGGTTAGTGACGGTTGTCCAATGGAGAAAGAGAAAATGGTTGAAAGAAATGCAGAAGAAGTGATAGCTGATGAAGTTTTAGGGAGACGTGCTAAAAACCCTGTGTACACTTGGGATTGCAGTAGTGTTTGCAGTGTACGACAGGAATCTATTGAAAAATGATGTAGTTTTTTACGAGCCTATACTAAAGAAAGTGTAAAACAAAAGATTAAGCTGTTGCAAGGACTAGACCCTTGCAGAGTGAGAAAACATAGTGGTTTGCAAGGTCATTCTCTGGCTTGTCTTTCTAGGAAAGTTTGTCAAAGTGTTTTTCACCATTTCAGAATGCTGGCAGTACATCATACTCAAATGCGGAAGTTAGTGAGAAGGTTGTATTATGCAAAAAGTCCAGCACTGAAGTTAAGTGAGTTGAACAGTGCTCTTTTGCGTGGGTCAGTATCAGATGTGAAGCAGTTCTCTGAGGATATTGAGTTTTGTTACTTTGGGCCTCAGCAAGAGAGTGAAGAAACTGACACATTAGTAGAACAAAATGTTGAAGACAATGTAGAACCCGTAATTACAGAAAAATTTGAGGATGAAATCACAAAGTTTAAGGTAATTTCAGGTGAAAGACCAAATGTTTCTTGTATTTGTTGTCGGCGAAGTCACTATAAAATCAGACTAGGGGTGTCAATCTGTATTTTAAAAGTGAAATAGAAGATAATGATAAGTGGATGGAATTTGCAACTTATTTGTTGGTAGAGGATTGTTTTGATTTGGGATGTGAGCAGCGTATTTGCAAATATTGTTATAACAAATTAGATGAGAATAAAATGCCTGCTAGAGCTGTTCATAATAATCTAGAGTTGGTTGCTATTCCTCCAGAGCTGATAGATTTAAATACTTATGAGTCTATTCTCATACAATGTGTTCACCCGTTTCAGGCTATTGTTCGTATGGAGCCCAAAACAAGTAAGTTACCTCCATCAGAGTTGCAAAGAGGATTGAAAGGAAGAGTTGTGTATTTACCTTTAGATTTAAGGAAAAATATTGAAACTATTGGTGTAGATCATGCAGAAAATGAGCCACTAGTCATTCTAGTTAATGGTGTTCCTACTAAGAATAAGGAAATCTGGCAAGAGTTAGTGGATGTTAGAAAAGTGCAAAAGGCATCATTGTATCTGTTAAAAAATAATGAGTAGTATAGAAATGTGTTTGTTGGAGAAGAAGAAATAGATTTAGCAGAAGATACTGAAACATTAAGTGGACAAATTGAAAAAGTGGACATGTCCAGATGTGAAGAGATCTATGAACATTACAGTGTACATCCACTTCATTCCAAAGAGGTGATGGGGAATACGATTGAGTTGTTTCAAATGAAAAAAGCAACATGAAGTCCCATGAGTGTATGGGAAGAGAGCCTGGAAGCTCGTTGTTTCCCGCAGTTGTTTCCAACAGGAAAAGGTGGACGATATGATGAACGTCCTGTGCAGATTCCTGCATCTGAATATCGGACAACAAGATTATATGCAGAAGATCCAAGATTTCATCAATGTATCCCTTATACATTTCATCTTTTGTTTGAAAGTGACTTGTCTAGACTTTCATATGCAGTAAATCACATTTTAAAAACTGGAATGCATCTTCAAAATGTAACTGCAAAGGATTTTATGGATAAAGTGCATCAGAGAGATGATCATTTAGAATCTCAGTTGATTAATCTGATGGCATGTCAGCGTGGGACTAATGAATATTGGTACCGTCGACATGGAGAACTGAAATGTATGCTATGGAACTTGGGAACTCCTACATGGTTTGTTACACTAAGCTGTGCTGAGTATGCTTGGGATGATTTACTTGAAATTCTTCGAGAGGCAAATTCCAATATAAAAAATATTGAATACAAGACACCTGGAGAATTGTGCTCTTTGGATCCTGTCAATGTATGCAGATATTTCAATTATAGATTTGAAGCTATGATGTCTTTCATCTGGAATAAAAAGAATCCTCCTCTTGGAGAAGTTGTGGATTTCTTTTGGAGAAAGGAGTATCAAGCAAGAGGTGCTCCTCACATACATATATTGTTATGGGTCAAGGACCCACCCAAATTTGCAACGGATTCAGATGAAACTGTTTTGTCTTTCATTGAAGATTATGCTACATGTGCTCTTCCCAATAGCAGAGAAGACAAAAACTTAAAACAACAAGTCTTACGATTTCAAAGCCACAGGTGTGGAAAATACTGTCGACGAAAGTACAAGTCAAAGGATAAGTTCTATACCAAATGTCGTTTTGGATTTCCACGTCCTGTATCATCCAAAGGAAGAGTGATCAGTTTTATGTCAGCTGTACAACATACCATCACAAGAAAGTCTCCGAAAAAACACCTACAACTTAAGAAGAAGCGAAGAATCAAAATACATAAATGACTACAATCCAGTTATTTTATCCATGTGGAACGCTAATATGGATATTCAGTATGTTGCGGACAATTCCATTGCTGTTGCTCGATAAGTAACATCTTACATTACTAAATCAGAAAAGACTGAATTGAAAGAAATGTGGGAAGAGATTTCTCACGAGAAGACTCTAAGTAAGAAATTATACAGTTTCAGTTTGAAGATGTTATCGCATCGTGAAATTGGAGCATATGAATGTTCAGATAGGTTATCATCTGCAAGTCCATATTCCAAAAGTAAAAGAATCATTTGGGTGAGTCTAGGTCTTGCAGGAATGCGAAATTGGGTACTGAGATCTGTTCAAGAAATTGAATATTTAGCAGAAAATGACCCTGAAAGTACAGATATTTTGAAAACTAATATGTTGGACACATACTATCCAAATAGAAGTCATCATCTTGAGAACATGTGTCTCTATGAAGTGCTGCAAAACTACACTTTTAAACGGAATACTACAGAGAACCTCAACGATAGAAAATTTGCAGTGATTGGTTCCGAAGGATGTCTGGTGAAACAAAGGAAAGGAAATTTAATTAATCACAAAAAACTGAGTTGCAACACTGCTGACAAAAGGGAATTTTACTATTTAGCCCTTTTGCAAATGTTCAAACCATGGCGTTCAGAACTGGAATTACTTGGAGATTTTCCCAGCTATGAAGATTCATTTAATGCTTCTAAAGATAGCATACAATGTAGTGCTTTCTCAAATTATGTCAAAATGTTGAATGATGAAATTGATCAAGAAGCTATAATTGCAGCTGAGATTGCTAGAGACAGCTCTCAAGGCAGTCAAAGTTCTGCTGCACTGAGTCGAGATCCACAATGACAACCAATTGTTGAAAATGAAGCAGCGATTGCAATGAATGAGGTGGAAACAGCAATGTATCAAGCACTAGAAGATGCAATACAGTTAGGAAACTTGGAAGAGCAACTAAATGTTGAACAGAAACAAATATATCAGCAAGTAAAAGAGCAGATTGACCATGGATTACTTCATGAAAAGAAAGGGCGCTCATGTACATCATTTCAACCTATCCGAATGTATGTGAGTGGTCAAGCTGGAACAGGAAAAAGTTACTTAATTAAAGTACTACAAGTTATCTGCAAAAAACAACTGAGTCGCATTTGTCTTGTGTTGTCACTGCTCCAACTGGGTTGGCAGCACATAACATTAAAGGAATTACTTTACATCGTTTACTAATGCTACCAGTAGAGCATGAGAAGAAATTGGAATACCACAAGCTATCTGGAGAAGCTTGTTGTGAAGTTTCAAGAGTCCTGAAGAAAATGAAACTTCTCATTATTGATGAGGTGAGCATGGTTTCAAACTTGATGCTTGCCTTTGTGCATTTAAGAATGCAGCACATTCTTAAAACAGAGTATGACATGTTATTTGGAGGAAAACACGTCATAGTTTTTGGAGATCTACTGCAACTGACTCCGGTAAAAGGACAACCGGTATTTAAAACACTTGCTCATGAAGATACCAGAAAGTCTCTTGGCAGTGTTGGTAATGTGAACATTTGGAGTAATTTTGAATACAAAGAACTGACAACAAATATGCGACAGGCAAATGATGCTGAATATAGAAGTATTCTTCAAGATATAAGAATTGGAATTATTTCGAAAAAAGGGAAAGAAGCTTTGGAGAGTCGATTACTTTGCAATGTCTTTCCAAATGAAAATGAAGTTCCTGCAAGAGTGTACGTGGAAATTGCTAAAAATAAGTCAGTGATTTGCTTAATGCCAACACTGCATGAGTGTTCAATATTCAACGAAGAATTATTAAAACTGGAAAATAAAGAAATTGTAAAAATGGAAGCCATTGATAAAATACTGCATGAAGGAATCACTATTATTTTGACGGGTACGTTGAGATCAAAACTGGATTGTTTAGAAAAAGAAATATCTGAAACTGCTGGTTTAGAAAAGACACTATATGCGTGTGTAAACTGTCGGGTAATTTTAAGGCGTAAATTCGATGTAGAGAAAGTTTTAGTTAATGGTGCAATGGGCAAAGTGGTGGATTTTGTGAATTATCAGAAAAAAGAAGGAATTGAATTTTTAAAAATTAAATTTGACCAGATTGAAGAAGTTAAAGAAATTGGTCGTTGTTCAGTCCGTTTTTTGCTTGTTAAAGATTTACATGTCCGTAGGAAACAATTTCCATTTCCTCTGGCACATGCAGTGAATATTCATAAATCTCAAGGATTAAGTGTAGACAGTGCATTGGTGAACATTGGATCTACCGTATTTAAAGAGGGTATGGCATATGTTGCTTTGTCGCGAGTCAGAACATTATCTGGTTTGTTTTTGATTGATTTTGATGAGACAAAGGTTACTGCAGATGCAAACTGTATAAAAGAGTATAATAGGTTAAGAAGGTTGTATGCTCCAAATTTAGGTCAATATTCTGTATTTGAAAAGCGTGTGGTTGGTCGAAAAAGAAGGTTAGAGAATATCTGTTGTGAAGGTGTCAAGAAAAGAAAAGAACAAGATAATGTTGTGATTGCAGGTGAAAAGAAATTGGAGCTCCACGAGATGTTCGCAAAAGCCTCTGAAGAAATGCTCGAGAAGCATGAAACGCGTCAGGCTCATCAATGCTTTTGGACTTTGCTTCCCTCCACTGAGCTGACAAACTGCATAATAAATGGAGATTTCACCTACCTGCGAGTGGCTCTTCTAAATGGGGTAACTTTGTTGTTGGATTTGTTTACGGCCTGATCCCGGTCGGGGAAGAGCCCTGCCACATATAAGTGGACCGAGCTGCAGTCACCTGGCAAGCAGTGTTAAGGGCAGGTGAGGCCGTGGTGCAAGTTTTTAAATATGCAGCCCAGAGCCAGAGGAACGATTTCCAGACCCACTGTGGTTTTATTTTCGAACATTTACATTTCAAGAGAGCAGCTCACTGAAGCAAAACGAATGACTACAAGCACCAGCAGGCTCTGGGAGAGCCAACGCCCACTGGGGCAGGTGTTCAGGATTTAATTAACCAGTGCTCCACGAGATGTTCGCAAAAGCCTCTGAAGAAATGCTCGAGAAGCATGAAACGCGTCAGGCTCATCAATGCTTTTGGACTTTGCTTCCCTCCACTGAGCTGACAAACTGCATAATAAACGGAGATTTCACCTACCTGCGAGTGGCTCTTCTAAATGGGGTAACTTTGTTGTTGGATTTGTTTACGGCCTGATCCCGGTCGGGGAAGAGCCCTGCCACATATAAGTGGACCGAGCTGCAGTCACCTGGCAAGCAGTGTTAAGGGCAGGTGAGGCCGTGGTGCAAGTTTTTAAATATGCAGCCCAGAGCCAGAGGAACGATTTCCAGACCCACTGTGGTTTTATTTTCGAACATTTACATTTCAAGAGAGCAGCTCACTGAAGCAAAACGAATGACTACAAACACCAGCAGGCTCTGGGAGAGCCGACGCCCACTGGGGCAGGTGTTCAGGATTTAATTAACCAGTGCTCCACGAGATGTTCGCAAAAGCCTCTGAAGAAATGCTCGAGAAGCATGAAACGCGTCAGGCTCATCAATGCTTTTGGACTTGCCTTCCCTCCACTGAGCTGACAAACTGCATAATAAACGGAGATTTCACCTACCTGCGAGTGGCTCTTCTAAATGGGGTAACTTTGTTGTTGGATTTGTTTACGGCCTGATCCCGGTCGGGGAAGAGCCCTGCCACATATGAGTGGACCGAGCTGCAGTCACCTGGCAAGCAATGTTAAGGGCAGGTGAGGCCGTGGTGCAAGTTTTTAAATATGCAGCCCAGAGCCAGAGGAACGATTTCCAGACCCACTGTGGTTTTATTTTCGAACATTTACATTTCAAGAGAGCAGCTCACTGAAGCAAAACAAATGACTACAAACACCAGCAGGCTCTGGGAGAGCCGACGCCCACTGGGGCAGGTGTTCAGGATTTAATTAACCAGTGCTCCACGAGATGTTCGCAAAAGCCTCTGAAGAAATGCTCGAGAAGCATGAAACGCGTCAGGCTCATCAATGCTTTTGGACTTGCCTTCCCTCCACTGAGCTGACAAACTGCATAATAAACGGAGATTTCACCTACCTGCGAGTGGCTCTTCTAAATGGGGTAACTTTGTTGTTGGATTTGTTTACGGCCTGATCCCGGTCGGGGAAGAGCCCTGCCACATATAAGTGGACCGAGCTGCAGTCACCTGGCAAGCAGTGTTAAGGGCAGGTGAGGCCGTGGTGCAAGTTTTTAAATATGCAGCCCAGAGCCAGAGGAACGATTTCCAGACCCACTGTGGTTTTATTTTCGAACATTTACATTTCAAGAGAGCAGCTCACTGAAGCAAAACGAATGACTACAAACACCAGCAGGCTCTGGGAGAGCCAACGCCCACTGGGGGAGGTGTTCAGGATTTAATTAACCAGTGCTCCACGAGATGTTCGCAAAAGCCTCTGAAGAAATGCTCGAGAAGCATGAAACGCGTCAGGCTCATCAATGCTTTTGGACTTTGCTTCCCTCCACTGAGCTGACAAACTGCATAATAAACGGAGATTTCACCTACCTGCGAGTGGCTCTTCTAAATGGGGTAACTTTGTTGTTGGATTTGTTTACGGCCTGATCCCGGTCGGGGAAGAGCCCTGCCACATATAAGTGGACCGAGCTGCAGTCACCTGGCAAGCAGTGTTAAGGGCAGGTGAGGCCGTGGTGCAAGTTTTTAAATATGCAGCCCAGAGCCAGAGGAACGATTTCCAGACCCACTGTGGTTTTATTTTCGAACATTTACATTTCAAGAGAGCAGCTCACTGAAGCAAAACGAATGACTACAAACACCAGCAGGCTCTGGGAGAGCCAACGCCCACTGGGGCAGGTGTTCAGGATTTAATTAACCAGTGCTCCACGAGATGTTCGCAAAAGCCTCTGAAGAAATGCTCGAGAAGCATGAAACGCGTCAGGCTCATCAATGCTTTTGGACTTTGCTTCCCTCCACTGAGCTGACAAACTGCATAATAAACGGAGATTTCACCTACCTGCGAGTGGCTCTTCTAAATGGGGTAACTTTGTTGTTGGATTTGTTTACGGCCTGATCCCGGTCGGGGAAGAGCCCTGCCACATATAAGTGGACCGAGCTGCAGTCACCTGGCAAGCAGTGTTAAGGGCAGGTGAGGCCGTGGTGCAAGTTTTTAAATATGCAGCCCAGAGCCAGAGGAACGGTTTCCAGACCCACAGTGGTTTTATTTTCGAACATTTACATTTCAAGAGAGCAGCTCACTGAAGCAAAACGAATGACTACAAACACCAGCAGGCTCTGGGAGAGCCAACGCCCACTGGGGCAGGTGTTCAGGATTTAATTAACCAGTGCTCCACAAGATGTTCGCAAAAGCCTCTGAAGAAATGCTCGAGAAGCATGAAACGTGTCAGGCTCATCAAGGCTTTTGGACTTTGCTTCCCTCCACTGAGCTGACAAACTGCATAATAAACGGAGATTTCACCTACCTGCGAGTGGCTCTTCTAAATGGGGTAACTTTGTTGTTGGATTTGTTTACGGCCTGATCCCGGTCGGGGAAGAGCCCTGCCACATATAAGTGGACCGAGCTGCAGTCACCTGGCAAGCAGTGTTAAGGGCAGGTGAGGCCGTGGTGCAAGTTTTTAAATATGCAGCCCAGAGCCAGAGGAACGATTTCCAGACCCACTGTGGTTTTATTTTCGAACATTTACATTTCAAGAGAGCAGCTCACTGAAGCAAAACGAATGACTACAAACACCAGCAGGCTCTGGGAGAGCCAACGCCCACTGGGGCAGGTGTTCAGGATTTAATTAACCAGTGCTCCACGAGATGTTCGCAAAAGCCTCTGAAGAAATGCTCGAGAAGCATGAAACGCGTCAGGCTCATCAATGCTTTTGGACTTTGCTTCCCTCCACTGAGCTGACAAACTGCATAATAAACGGAGATTTCACCTACCTGCGAGTGGCTCTTCTAAATGGGGTAACTTTGTTGTTGGATTTGTTTACGGCCTGATCCCGGTCGGGGAAGAGCCCTGCCACATATAAGTGGACCGAGCTGCAGTCACCTGGCAAGCAGTGTTAAGGGCAGGTGAGGCCGTGGTGCAAGTTTTTAAATATGCAGCCCAGAGCCAGAGGAACGATTTCCAGACCCACTGTGGTTTTATTTTCGAACATTTACATTTCAAGAGAGCAGCTCACTGAAGCAAAACGAATGACTACAAACACCAGCAGGCTCTGGGAGAGCCAACGCCCACTTGGGCAGGTGTTCAGGATTTAATTAACCAGTGCTCCACGAGATGTTCGCAAAAGCCTCTGAAGAAATGCTCGAGAAGCATGAAACGCGTCAGGCTCATCAATGCTTTTGGACTTTGCTTCCCTCCACTGAGCTGACAAACTGCATAATAAACGGAGATTTCACCTACCTGCGAGTGGCTCTTCGAAATGGGGTAACTTTGTTGTTGGATATATATATATACATATATATATATATATATATATATATATATATATATATATTATCTACTGGCGGTCGCCAGTAGATAGTTATAGTTAGGACCGTGTTTCCATAGGAAATCTGAAATTTCTATTTTGAATAACTTTGGCGCCGGTTGACGAAACCTCGCGAATTTTTTAAAATAGGTGGGGCGCTCCGCTCCACTCCTACCCTGAAAGTCTCGGGGTGATTAGTCAAGCGGGGGCCGAGAAAAAAGGGGGGTCCCAAAACGCGTTTTCCCCATGCATTTTTCCATAGGGACCTTTAGTCCAAGGTACAGCCCGAACGGCTGAACAGAATTATTTGAAATTTGGCAGAGAGGTAGTCCTCAGGTCAGGGATGTGCCTTTTGAATATCTGAAGTAAATCTGTTCTGTAGTTCCTGAGAATATTTCAGTTAAAAGTACATATATATCTATAAGCGCGCACCGTGCGCGTACGGTAAGCATACCGTACGCGCACGCTGCCGTGCGCGAGCGTAATTCTGATTGGTGGTTACATGACAGTAAACATTCCAGTCGGTCGAAATCAGGAAGTGTCGGCCGCCATTTTGTGTGTCTCACACTAAAAAAGAAAGGTGGAGAACGTGAAAAGGGGGCAAGGTAGAGAGTTGCAGACCCCCTAGCCTTTGTCAGGGGGTCCAAAAAGGACTCAGAAGTGTGAAAAATACATTTTTTTTTTAAATCGCGGGGTACGCGTACCGTGCGCGTACGGTAAGCGTACGGTAAGCGTACGGCAAAAAAAAAAAATAGAATTAAAAATCAAAATAAAATGTTTGGATGTTGGTTGACTCTAAAAAGAGCCGTTGTGTTCATGGAGTGTTTTTGTACCTATAAGTAAGTACCGATGCAGAGTCTAAAGTTCAAGAGGAAGACTCTGTTCCCTTCATCATTGAAATATACACCGTCTCCTCTATAAATGTCTTGCATGTTGTAACGCAAGTTGTTGTGGTATATAGAACCCATACCATAGTCTCTGAGGAAAGCAGAAACAGACTTATTGACGTGCTTTTTTGCTTTGTCAATCTGCGGACAAAATTGGTTGGACCAGTTCCACTTTTGCCTTTGGCATATATTAGAATATACAAAGGCAGTTTGTGGAAAGAGTGCACAAAGGTGTCCTTAATAAGCATTTCCAGACCTACCCCAGTTAAAGTGCCTAGGTCATTTCCACCACAGTGCACAATAATAAGGTTAGGCTGTGGGAGATGTAGAAAGGTTTTCACCAAAGGCATTAATTGGTGCCACTTTAACCCTCTCTGACCAATCCATTTAATGTCTACATTTGGCAAAGCAAGGTCTTTCACAATACCTCTTTTTTCTGCATACTTTTCACTCCAGAAGACATAGCTGTGACCTACAATCCACACTGTGAACATCTTTCAAGGAGATCTGGATGCACTCAGAAGGTGTCTTTCAGTAGAATGGCAATATGAAAAGAAAGATAGATGTAAAATGGAGGCTAACATACTTTTTTTTTTTTTTAAAAAGAACTGATTGGCTGATTTTACAGTTAAAACTAGGCTGTATGTTTAGATTTTTACAAGCATGTTTTGTATTGGTTCAGAAAAATGTGTTCACACAGAACATTACTTTGGATTTGCTGTTAGGTTTGAAAAGTCAAGCACTCTTGCTCTTTGGATTAGAAACATTGTGTGCTGAACTTCTGACCTCTCTGCTCACACCAGTGTTCCATGATCTGTTGCTATGGTAGCAGTCAGAAGTCATGTTGGGGGAAGGGATCATTTGGAAAGGGATGAAATTTGCAACCAATAGTAATGTGTGTTTCCATTTGAAAAAATTGTGGGAAGGACTGTGATTTGGAGTTAAGATGTATATGTGTGGAAAAAGAGAGGGAAATATTGTCATTAACTGGTTCTGGTGAGTGGAGAGAGGTGTACAGCTCAGAGATTCTGGCTCTGACAATCTGCTGTTTGAGTGCCACATTTATTTCTGAACTAACTACTTTTAAAGGTGAGTTATGAATTTGAGAGGGAATGTATGTGGAGCATTTTGATATAAATAATAGAAATGTGATTCTTCTTTTAAAGTTGTTTTTCACATTTTGTGTTTTGGGAGATATTTAACTGTCTTGAAGTTGTGAGATATTATTGAGTATGTCTTCACCATAAGTTAAGGTGTACTGGTATCACCCAGGAATAATGTTTTCTGCCTAGAATCACACCATGAGTCTGTGTGCACACAGGAAATGTTATCAGAGATTTAATTTGTGTTGCTCTTGCTCTGTTAGCCTTGCACTCGCAGGAAAGGGGCAGTTTGTTTTCTTAAAGTGTGATGGTTAGCATTCAGCAGAAATCACTTTCTCACAAATGAGAGGCAAATGCAAACACATTTGAAAATAGCATGGTACAATTTCCTACCACTTTAAAAGTTGTGTTTTACATTTTATGTTAAGGAAGATATTTAAGTGCCTTTAACATGTTAGATATTATGGAGTATGTCTTCACCATAAGTTAAGGTGTACTGGTATCACCCAGGAATACTGTTTTCTGCCTAGAATCACACCATGAGACAGTTTGCACACAGGAATTGTTATCAGAGATTTAATTTGTGTTGTTCTTGCTCTGTTAGCCTTGCACTCGCAGGAAAGGGGCAGCTTGTTTTTTGGAACTGTGATGGTTTGTATTCAGCATAAAAAAGCTGTTTGGGCATGTGCTATTTTCTGTTTCTGAAAAATAAAATGAAAATGTCAGATTGTTAGAGTAATTATCACTTGCTCTACCACAGTAGTAAGTGTGCTTTCAAATTGCAAATCAAATTTCGTTTTCTGCCTAGAATCATACCATGAGTCTGTGCGCACACAGGAATTGTTCTCAGAGATTCAATTCGTGTTACTCTGGTTCTTTCAGAATTGCATTTGTAGGAAAGGGGCAGCTTGTTTTATTGAGCTGTGATGGCTAGCATTGAGGCCAAATTAATATGTCACAAATGAGAGGGCAATGCAAACACATTTGACATCAACATGGTAGATTTTCCTTACACTCCTGCAATGGGTCATGTAGTTTGTACATGTTCAGAAGTCAAATTAACCCTTACCACACATGTAGTGTTACATACATGTCTCCAATGTTTATGCATTCGCGCAAGGATCAATGCAGATCTCTTTTGCACTTGATAGTAGACAGTCTCCAGAAGCACACTCTTAGCAGAGAGCAAGCTGTTTCTCATGTACAGTCAAGCTTACTATTCAGTGCTGTGTGGTGTTTCAGATAGCAGTGAGTAACGCTAATACATTGAACCTCACCAAGGCTCATTTCCATTGCTAGAGTGTAGTACGTCATTCAGGTTGCACATGTTCATGGTCTCAAAAAGCAGTTTGGGCATGTGCTGTTTTCTGTTTCTGAAAAATATAATGAAAATGTGTCAGACTGTTAGAGTAATTATCACTTGCTCTACCACAGTAGTAAGTGTGCTTTTAAATTGCAAATCAAATTTTGTTTTCTGCCTAGAATCACACCATGAGTCTGTGCGCACACAGGAATTGTTGTCAGAGATTACATTTGTTGTACTCTGGTTCTTTTAGAATTACATTCGGGGAAGCTTTAATTCGTGTTGGTTTTATTGTGTGTTTCACTTGTAGGAAAGGGGTAGATAGTATTATAAGATTTGAAAAGCACAAAAAAAATATAGTAATAAATTTAAATTACATAAAGGTATTTTTTTTCTAGTTTCTTTCAGGTATTGCTGAACAACAGTGAAATAAGTTAAAGATGCCTATAAAATCAAGGAAGAGAAAAGAACAGAAAAAACATTTATATTTGAAGACAACTGGAGGACCCAAATTAGTTGAAGATCCTCATGTTGGTAAAAAGAAAAAGTCTTCTGGTAAGCAAACCAAGGATTTAAAAAAAAATATTTTCAAAAAAAGAACAAATTTGAAAAATGTCCCCACTGCAAATAGAGTTTTAAGTAGAAAAGAACAGGACAAACGTGAGAAATTAGAAAATGCTAATGTACAATTAGAAGCAATAAAGATTGACTTAAAAAGACAAACAGCATTTAAAGACATTCGTAGAAAAATGTGTCAGAGAAGAGTGATGTCCAATTTGCTAAAAGATGTGAAAAAATATTAGAAGAAAGCGAAATTTTATAAGCGAAAAAAAGATATTGAATCAATTGTAGCTAAGGCTTTAGATTTAAAAAGAAAACGATTCATTTTAATTTTGAACAGGATCCGTACATTAGATAAAATGGTCAATGTAATGAAGTCACAAAGCAAAATGAAGAGTAGTGAAAAGAAATAACTTTTGTAAAGTGTTTTTAGGAGAATGGATGCATAGTTCAAGTACTGAACCATTTTTTAATGAAGAGAGTTATCTTCAAAGTAATAGTTTGCTGCATGCAGTTGACACCAGTGGCCGAGCTTATGAAGTTAAAGATGGTTGTATAATGGAAAAGGAGAAAATGGTTCCAAGAAATGAGGAAGAAGTAATAGCGGATGAGGTTATGGGGAGACGTCCTAAAGCCCCAGTGTACACTTGGAATTGGAGTAGTATTTGTTCTGTACGACAGGAATCTATTGATAAATTACGTGAATTTCTAAGAGAATATAGTAAAAAAAAGTGTTAAACAGAAGATTAAGGTGCTTCAAAGACTAGATCCATGTAGAGTGGGAGAGAATACTGGTTTGCAAAGACATTCTCTGGCCTGTCTTTCTAGGAAAGTTTGCCAAAGTGTTTTTCACCATTTTAGGAGGCTGGCGGTTCATCATAGTGAAATGAGAAAGTTTTGTTACTTTGGTCCGGAACAAGAAAGTGCAGATAATGACACAGTAATTGAAGAAAATGTGGAAGACAATGTAGAACCTACTATTAGTAAAAATTTTGAAGATCAAATGACAAAATTTACTATCATCTCTAATGAAAGACCAAATATTACTTGTATTTGTTGCCGGAGAAGCCATTATAAAAAACAAACAAGGTATGTTGATCTCTATAAGAAAAGTGAAAAAGAAAATAATACTAAGTGGTTGGATTTTGCTCCATATTTATTTCTGGAAAATTGTTTTGATTTGGGTGAATATCACCGTATTTGTAAATACTGTTATAACAAGTTAGAAGAAAATAAAATGCCAGCAACATAATAATTTAGAATTGGTTGAAATTCCTGCAGAACTTAGTGATTTAAATACGCATGAATCTATACTCATTCAATGTGTCCATCCATTCCAGACTATAGTTCGTATGGAGCCCAAAACAGGCAAATTACCTCCTTCAGATTTACAAAGAGGTTTAAAAGGAAGAGTTGTCTATTTGCCATTGGATTTGAAAAAAATATGGAAACTATTGATGCAGATACATTGGAAACTGAACCATTAGTTATTTTGGTTAATGGAGTACCAACAAAGAACAAGAAAATTTGGCAGGAGCTTGTAGATGTACGAAAAGTACAAAGAGCAAATTTATATTTGAAAAGAAATAATAAATGGTATGAAACAATTTATATGGATGAAGATGAAGAAGTTTTACTACCAGACTCAGGAATACCAGCTGGGCAAATTGAAAAAGTGGATAAGTCAAAAGAAGAAGAAATTCATGAACATTTCAGCATACATCCTCTTCATTCAAAAGAAGTTATGGCAAACACTATTGATCTGTTTCAGATGAAGAAAGCACAAGGAACTCCAGTGAGTGTATGGGAGGAGAGCTTGAAAGCTCGTTGTTTTCCCCAGCTGTTTCCTACAGGAAAAGGTGGACGATAAGATGAACGTCCAGCACAGATTCCTGCTTCTGAGTATCGGACTACAAGATTATATGCAGAAGATCCCAGATTTCGTCAAAGTATTCCTTATTTGTTCCATCTTTTATTTGAAAGTGACTTGTCAGCACTATCTTATGCAGTAAATCACATTTTGAAAACTGGAGTACATCTACGTAATGTGTCTGCAAAGGATTTTATGAACAAAGTGCAACAGCGAGATGATCATTTGGAATCACAATTGATTAATCTAATGGCTTGTCAGTGTGGGACAAATGAATATTGGTACCGACGCCATGGAGAATTGAAGTGTATGTTACGGAATTTAGGAACTCCTACATGGTTTCTCACCCTAAGCTGTGCTGAGTACGCTTGAGATGATCTTCTGGATTTTCTTCGAGAGGCAAATTCAAATATTGAAAACATCCAATACAAGACAGCAGGAGAATTGTGCTCATTGGATCCGGTTAATGTTTGCAGATATTTCAATCATAGATTTGAGGCTATGATGTCCTTCATCTGCAATAAAAAAAATCCACCTCTTGGAGAAGTTGTGGATTTCTTTTGGAGAAAAGAGTACCAAGCAAGAGGTGCTCCTCATATTCATATGCTGTTGTGGATCAAGGATGCCCCAAAATTTGGAACAGATTCTGATGATGCAGTTTTAAGTTTCATCGAAGGATATGCAACATGTGCTATACCTAAAAGCACAGAAGAGAAACACTTAAAAGAGCAAGTTTTACGTTTCCAAAGTCATCGGTGTGGAAAATACTGTCGACGAAAGTACAAGAGTAAAGAAAAATTCTACACAAAATGTCGATTTGGATTTCCACGACCTGTTCTTTCAAAAGGAAGAGTCAACAGTTTTATGTCAGCTGTGCGACATACTATTACAAGAAAATCGCCTAAAAATACCTACAACCTAAGAAGAAAAGATGAGTCAAAATATATAAATGACTACAACCCAGTCATTTTATCCATGTGGAATGCTAACATGGATATTCAGTATGTAGCTGACAATTCTATTGCTGTTGCTCGGTATGTCACATCTTACATCACTAAATCTGAGAAAACGGAATTGAAGGAAATGTGGGAAGAGATTTCTCACGAGAAGACTGTCAGTAAAAAGCTATACAGTTTTAGTTTAAAGATGTTATCGCATCGAGAAATTGGATCCTACGAATGCTCAGATAGGTTATCATCTGCAAGTCTGTACTCCAAATCCAGAAGAATAATTTGGGTAAGTTTAGGCCTTGCAGGAATGCGAAATTGGGTACTGAAATCTGTTGGAGAAATTGAATATTTGGCAGAGAATGACCCGGAAAGTACAGATATTTTGAAATCAAACATGTTGGACACATATTACCCAAAAAGAAGTCATCATCTTGAGAACATGTGTCTCTATGAAGTGCTGCAGAACTACATTTTTACACGGAAAGCCACAGAAGACATCAACAATGGAAAATATAAAGTCATTGGTGAGGAAGGATGTTTGGTGAAGCAAACAAAAGGAAGCTTGATTAATCACAGGAAGCTGAGTTGCGACACTCCTGACAAAAAGGAATTTTACTACTTAGCACTTTTACAGCTGTTTAAACCATGGCATTCAGAGGATGAATTACTTGGAGATTTTCACAGCTATGAAGATTCCTTTAATGCATGTAAAGATACGATTGAATGCAGTACTTTCACAAATTATGTGCAAATGTCAAATGAAGAAATTGAACAGGAAGCTACAATTGCAGCTGAAGTAGCTAGAGACAGTTCTCAAGACAGCCAAAGTTCTGGAACACTCAGTCAAGATCCCCTAGGACAACCAATCGTAGAAAATGAAGCTGCAATAGCAATGACTGAAGTAGAAACAGCTATGAATCAAGCTCAGGAAGATTTAGTAGACTTAACATATTTGGAACAGCAACTGAATGAAGAACAAAAACAAATTTATGAAAATGATCATGGATTACTACATGAAAAGAAAGAGTGCTCATGTGCATCATTTGAACCAATCAGGATGTATGTGAGTGGACAAGCTGGAACTGGAAAAAGTTTCTTAATTAAAGTCATCCGAAGCTACCTACAGCAAAAAACAGATTCAACTTTGTCTTGTGTTGTTACTGCTCCAACTGGGTTAGCTGCATATAACATAAAAGGAATTACTTTACATCGTTTGCTAATGTTACCAGTGGAGCATGAGAACAAAATAGAATATCACAAGTTAACAGGAGAAGCATGCTTCGAAGTTTCAAGAGTGTTGAAGAAGATGCAAGTTCTCATTATTGATGAGGTAAACATGGTATCAAACTTAATGCTTGCCTTTGTGCATTTAAGAATGCAGCAAATTCTAAAGAGAGACTATGACGTGTTATTTGGAAGAAAACATGTTATAGTTTTTGGGGATCTTCTGCAGCTCACTCCAGTTAAAGGACAACCAGTGTTTAATACTGTGACACATGAAGACACAAAGAAGTCATTAGGAAGTATTGGTAATGCGAATATTTGGTCATTCTTTGAGTACAAAGAACTCACAACCAATAAGAGGCAAGCAAACGATGAAGATTATGCAAGTATTCTGAAAGATATCAGAATTGGACTACTCACAGAAGTTGGCAGAGAAGCATTACAGAGTCGGTTGCTACATAATTTATTTCCAAATGAAGAAATAGTTGCAGAGAAAATATACCAGAACATTGCAGGAAAACATACTGTAATCTGCTTAATGCCAACACTACGTGAATGCTCGATATTCAATGAGGAACTTTCGAAATTGGAAAAGGAAGAGATTAAGAAAATGGAAGCAGTGGACAAAATTCAGCATGAAGGAATTACTATTACATTAACAGGCAAACTGAAAAATAAATTGGATTCTCTAGAGAAGAATATTTCGGAAACAGCTGGATTAGAAAAAAATCTTTATGTTTGTATGAACTGTCGAGTATTTTTAGAAGAAATTTGGATGTAGAAAAAGGTTTAGTGAATGGAGCTATGGGTAAAGTTGTGGGTTTTGTGAAATACCAGAAAAAAGATGGAATTGAATTTTTAAAAATAAAATTTGATCAGATTGAAGAGGTTAAAGACATTTGTCGTTGTTCAGTTCGTTTCTTGCTTGTGAAAGACTTATATGTACGTAGGAAGCAGTTTCCGTTTTCTCTAGCATATGCTGTAACTATTCACAAATCTCAAGGATTAACTGTAGATAGTGCTTTTGTAAACATTGGTTCAACTGTGTTCAAAGAAGGTATGGCATATGTTGCTTTGTCACGAGTGAAAACATTATCTGGTCTATTCATGATAGACTTGATGACTCAAAAGTTATTGCTGATGCAAACTGTGTAAAGGAATATAATAGATTAAGAAGAAGCTATGCTCCTCATTTAGGTCAGTATCCTGTGTTTGAAAAATGTGTTGTTTGTCGGAAAAGGAGAATTGAGAATATTTGTAATGAGGATGTACAGAAGAGAAAACAAAAGGAGAGTGATGTGACTGCAAGCAAAAAGAAAAAGGACAGTGTTGAAGAGGTTGTTGGTTGTCATTTTGAAAATAGCTCTGGTGTCAACTGCTACGCTAATGTAGTGCTGAATGTTGTATTTTAATTTAAAAGTTTGCAAGAGCAGATAATACTAAATCATGAAAAAAGATTCTGTTCTCTGCTGAGTTTTCTTTTTGAGAAGCTGAGTAATGATAAAACTAAAATAGAAAGTGCTTCTGATGTTAGAAAACTTTTAGATGTATGTTCAGGAAGTACGCAGTTTACTCAAAATGTCCAGCAAGATGCACAGGAATTCTTGATGTATATTGTTATGGTACTGGAAGAAGAAGGGGTAGAAATTGAAAATATGTTTGGTCTCTCTTATAAATGGGAACATAGTTGTGAAAACTGTTTCAACACATGCAACTCTAATGTTGATTCTGAAAGGTTCATATATTTAACATTACCAGAGAGTCAATCAGTCACTTTTAGTAAATTAGTTAAAGATGCCAATCACAGCATGGAATGTTCTAAATGTAAATCAGACATGTTTTCAACGTTATTTTTAAAGAAATATGGACAGTATGTAATTTTAATGATGCAACGTTGTAGAGCTGATAGAACAAAATTGGACACTTCTATAAAGAAGTTTGTAGGAAAACAATTATCAATATCAGGAAAAACTTTTGTTGCAGTTGCAATAATTTTCCATGATGGACCTTCGATAACTTCTGGTCATTACACAGTTTATCTTAAATGTGAAAAAGGCTGGACACTGTGTAATGATTCTCAATTGATTTTCAAGCAACGTTTGCCTGCAGAATTACCAAATTCCTATTTATTTTTTCTAAAACCAAAATTTTAGATACAAATTGCAACATCTGAACAAATCATTTTTTGCGATTTTATTGGATTACCATTGGATATTTCATCAAAAAAGAATTTAAAAATTACCATTTGGCCTCATGGAAAGGTAAAAATTTCTCTTGTGGACTTCTTTGACAGATATTATTTGGGTGTATGAGCTTAAGCAACAAGATTTACAGACGTTATTTATTACAAATAGTTTTTGTTGCTAGATGATATTTGTATTATATATATTATATTTCTATCAAGGTATGTTTTACTGAGAAGAGATTCAGGGCTTTTTTTAAACAATCTTTCAGATTGTTAATTTTTTTGCCCGCTGTTAAGTAATGAATGCAATTGGTTTCACAATTTGCAGTGAAATTCAATATATTCTGAAAACAGCAAAAAAAGGGCAAAACATGTCTTTGTTAAATATGAAAATATGTGTACTGTATTGTAAAATGTATTGTTAAATATTAATACTTTTTTTCTTTTGTTACAGATTGAGAAAGAAATTTTAGGAAAATTAATCCTTTTTTCTAGCAATTTAAAAAAACCATTTAATGAAAATTAAGTTGGTCAGGTAAGTTTGAAATATCTGTATTTATCACACATTTACTTTCGTAGTCCCTTGTTTTCAGTTCTCCACACTCTGCTTTTGTCATTTCCCTTGTGGTCCCTCAAGTACATTGAAGGGTGTAATAAATTTATATATTTTTTTAAAAAGGTGCGCGTACCATATGCGCACTGTAAACATTTTTTTTTTTTAAACTGATAAAATAAATTTTAAAAAAAATTGTGAGGTAGGGTGGCTCTTAAAAGAGCCCTTGTGTTAATACAGGGACAGAGGAAAGAAAGAATGGGAATATTAGAAGGGACCGCACTTGTGCTGCTCAATCTTATTATCTTTTAGAGGAATACTAGATTCCCCCATAGCAATAAGAGAGTAACAAGTGCTGCACCTTATATGTACCCTCTGAAACCGAGGGTAGATGGGCAGAGGAGCAGAAGGGGGTGATGCTCCCACCGCAGAGGAAGTGCTCGGCTGGTAATTTCCAAAGGAATACTTCTTCCTTGGATTACCTCTACATAAGACACGCTCACAAAGTGAGCAGGTGACTAATGGAGCATTTGCCTTTTTCTGCCCCTCAGGAAATGTGAAATATTCCCAAACAAAATAATTCTTCTGTTTCCTCCTTCTCTGTCTAATGATGCTGCTGCCCTGCACACTCTCAGAAGACGACAGCTGCTCTGCCATTGTATCCCAAAGGCAATTCAGCTCCTTCTCCTAAGGAATCACAAGCAGTAATGAGGGGAATGGGTGTGGTGTTGGAAGTTTCTGGAAATGAAACAAGTTTAAACCAATGAAAAGTGTTGTTTCTGGATCACTTGACCTACCGTGCGCGCTCCGTACGCTTACTGTACGCGCACGGTAAAAGTACGCATGCGCGTACGTAAGACGCGCGCGCATTAGAGGCATGCGCGCACGCACACATGCGCATTAGAAGCACGCGCGCACGCACGTATGGCGGTTCCGCGTAACGTGCGCGCACGTGTGCACGTAGGGAGCAAGCGCTTACGCGTCGCACGCAAATTCCGGCCGCGTACGTAAATCGCGTACGCATGCGAATACGGAGCATAAACATTACGTACGCGCACCGTACATAAAACGTACCGTGCGCGTACGGTGAGTTTACCGTACGCGCACGGAAAAAAATCCTAAAAAAAAAAAAAAGGTTTGTAGAAGATATTAACTATGTTATTCAACTATATCTAACCATTTATTTAAAAAAGGTGAACCTTTCTATATTGCAGGATACAGTAAATTAATGATTATATACATAGGTAGCATATTGTTTAAAAAAAAAAAGAAAAAGAAAAAAGAAAAAGAAAAAAAAAGGATTTAAAAAACCTTACAAATTCACTTAAAAAACCATAGGTTTCACACACGTTATAGTTAGGAATTAGCATGTTAAAAACCTTGCAAATTCACTGAAAAAACCATAGGTTTCACACACGTTATAGTTAGGAATTAGCATTTTAAAAACCTTGCAAATTCAAAGAAAAAACCAGAGGTTTCACACATGTTATAGTTAGCTGGACATTTCACTCATACAAAACCATTGAAATTTCCCCGTTATAGTTAGTTCAGCTAACTATAACTCGCGCGCCCGCAATCCACTGCTGATGACGTCACATATTACATCACTCATGACATGGTCAGTGGCATCACTCATGACATCACTGATGACATCTCAAATGACATCACTGATGATATCACTGATGACATCATCCATGTGAAAAATTACCACATCTTCTCACACCCTAATATAACCTTTGATACACCGACTAAAAATTTAAGAGTTCCATTCTCAAAACCATATATACTGCAATACCAATCATTACATACCCACTTATTAACTCTTATGTCTTCATATACCTCCACTCACTCACCTGTACAGTCACTCATACTTACAGTCACTCCGTACAAAACTATCATATACATTTATACACTTATATAGACACTCACACACTAACAAGTATCCATAGAGCTACTCTTACACCTACTCAGTCATGCAAATAATCACACTCCCATTTACTCACCTATGCAGTTATACACACTCAAGTTCACTTACTCATAAAAATAGTATCAAATTCTTACACTCTTATAGAATCATTGATACAAGCACACACTCATCCATACAGTCACTTTCACAATCACACACTCTCACATCTACCCACTTATATACTCTTACACGCACATATACTGCCTTTCACATATGTAGTTAGTCACAAATGTACCACTGAGATATACATTCAATCCCTAACACACCCATACATATACTCACTCAACCATACAGTCCATCACAGATGCACTCTTAAAACCATGCACCCATAGAATCACGCACTCACACATCTATGCATAGAGTCACACACACCCTACACACACAAACACTCAGGAACCCATACAGATACTGAGACAAGCAATCAATAACTTATTTAGACACTCATATAGCTATTCACAAAACCATGCAGCCACTTATACACCAACATACAGACACATACAGACATTTACACAGTTTAGTCACTAGTCTGCAGTAAGATACATTTAATGACTCACTTATAGAATCATGTTACGCACCACAGAAAATCATCCATTTACACACTTGTACACCCACTCATTCTTCAACAGGCCTTTCCCTATAAATATTAAACATATTAAAATTGTTCAGAAACACATACTCAATGGATGATGTCATCAGTGATGTCATTTGAGATGTCATCAGTGATGTCATGAGTGATGTCACTGACCATGTCATGAGTGATGTAATATGTGACGTCATCAGCAGTGGATTGCGGGCGCGCGAGTTATAGTTAGCTGAACTAACTATAACGGGGAAATTTCAATGGTTTTGTACGAGTGAAATGTCCACCTAACTATAACATGTGTGAAACCTCTGGTTTTTTCAGTGAATTTGCAAGGTTTTTAACATGCTAATTCCTAACTATAACGTGTGTGAAACCTATGGTTTTTTAAGTGAATATATATATATATATATATATATATATATATATATATATATATAATATATATATATATATATATATATATATATATATATATATATATATATTCACTGAAAAAACCATGGGTTTCACACACGTTATAGTTAGGAATTAGCATTTAAAAAACCTTAGAAATTCAGTGAAAAAACCATAGGTTTCACACACGTTATAGTTAGGAATTAGCATTTAAAAAACCTTAGAAATTCAGTGAAAAAACCATAGGTTTCACACATGTTATAGTTAGCTGGACATTTTACTCGTAAAAAAACCAATGAAATTCCCCCGTTATAGTTAGTTCAGCTAACTATAACTCGCGCGCCCGCAATGCACTGCTGATGACGTCACATATTACATCACTCATGACATGGTCAGTGACATCACTCATGACATCACTGATGACATCTCAAATGACATCACTGATGACATCACTGATGACATCATCCAGTGAATGTGTGTTTTTCTGAAAATTAAATATGTTTTATATATGTATATCTCAAGGTTGATAGAAGAATAAATGGGTATATTACTGTCTAAATGGATGATTTCTTTTTGAAAAATTGATTGTGTAACTGACTGATTAAGTGTATCATAGTGAATACATGGCTTAGTGAGTAATATTTAAATATGTAAATATCTGTATCATTTTTTCACTTTGTGTATAAGTGGCTGCATGGGTTGGTGAGTAGCTACATGGGTGTCTATATAGGTTATTAGTTTGTTTTTTGAGTATTAGTCTGAGTGTCTGCATGGTTCGGTGGGGGGTATGACGTAGTGCATAGGTGCATGAATGAGTGACTCACTGTTTGTATGTGTTGAACAGAGCATGTGTGCAGGACTGCATGGGTGGATGCGTGTGTGTATGGGTGTGTTAGTGAGTGAATGACTGTCTCAATAGTGTCTTTATGAGTAACTACATATGTTTAAAACTAGTATATGTGACTATTGGTTTATATATGTGAGTATATGTGAGAGTGAGAGATTGAAAGAGTTCCTGTATGAATAAGTATGTATTTCTATAAGTGATTGTTTAAAAGACTAAGTATGTGTAAGTTTCCGTAGAAGTAAGTGTGGTGGTGTGTGTATAACTGTATATGCAAGTAAATGTATGTTTGATTCTTTATTAGCATGAGTGACTATGTTTGTGAGTAGCTCTATGGATGAGTGGCATTGTGTAACAGGATGTATAGGTGTATGAGTACATATGATAAGTGAGTACATGTATGAGTGACTGTATAGGACTGTTGGTGAATGAGTGGATGTGTATGTGGATCTTAGAATTACTGAAGAGGTTGTTGTAACTGTTATTGGTATGTCCTTTGTTTTGAAAATTTTAGTCTCTATTTTTGAATGCGTGTATCAAAGGTTTTATTAGGGTGAGAGGAGGTCTGCCACTCTATCACAAGGATGATGTCATCAGTGATGTCATCAGTGATGTCATTTGAGATGTCATCAGTGATGTCATGAGTGATGTCAGTGACCATGTCATGAGTGATGTAATATGTGACGTCATCAGCAGTGCATTGCGGGCGCGCGAGTTATAGTTAGCTGAACTAACTATAACGGGGGAATTTCATTGGTTTTTTACGAGTAAAATGTCCAGCTAACTATAACATGTGTGAAACCTATGGTTTTTTCACTGAATTTCTAAGGTTTTTTAAATGCTAATTCCTAACTATAACGTGTGTGAAACCTATGGTTTTTTCACTGAATTTCTAAGGTTTTTTAAATGCTAATTCCTAACTATAACGTGTGTGAAACCCATGGTTTTTTCAGTGAATTTGCAAGGTTTTTTAAATGCTAATTGTTTTTTTTTTCTTCTATTTTTTTTAACTTATTTTTATTTTATTTTTCTTACCTTTTATAAAGACTATGGCTAAATTTTTAAAATTCTTTAATATGTTTTTTTTAAATATATTTTTTAAAATAAACATGTAAAATTTATTTGCAGTACTTTTTTTTTATTTTTTTATTATTTTTTTAGTACGCGTACCGTAAGCTTACGGTAAGCGTACGGTTTACGCAACGCCCGTAATTTTTCTACGCTGCTTGCGTATAGTTACGCAATTTGCGTAGCCGCGCGTACTCCGCGTGGGACGCGTGCGCGCGTACGCTACACGCGCACGTTACGCGGAAGTGTCGGGTAGTGTCTGTTATGCGCATGCGCGCAAGCGCGTGTCTTTTTTACGCGCATGCGCACTTTTGCCGTAAGCGTACCGTAAGCGTACCGTAAGCGTACGGTAGGTCATGTGATCATGAAACACAACTTTTGATTGGTTGAAACTACTTTCAGTTCTAGAACTCTCCTACACCACACCCATTCCTCTCATTTCTGCTTGTGATCCCTTAGGAGAAGGAGCTGGGTTGTCTTTGTGATACGATGGCAGAACAGCAGAGCTCTTCTGAGAGTGAGGCTAGCACTAGCAGCACTGTTTTGAGGCAGAGAGCGAGGAAACAAAAGCCCTCTTATGTATGGGATTATTTTACTTTTCCTGAAGGCCAGCAAAAGGTGAATGCACCCTTAGTAACTTGCAAGCTGTGTCAGCGTGTACTTTCAAGAGGTAATCCTGACAGGAAGTATTCCTTTGGGAATCATACCATGAAGAGACACCTCAAGGATGTACACAAAAGGACACATGGTCATCTTTTTGGAGGTAACTCTTCAGAAAGACAAGCAAGTACATCCACAGCAGCTCAGCCTGGACCATCATCTGCAGAGCTGACTCCTTCTTCTGCAGGTCAGGTGAGCCCTTCATCTGTGGGGGGAGCATCTCCTTTTGCTGGCCCTCTGGAAATGAACCCTCGATTTCGGAGGGTTGATATTCGATGCGCCTTTTGTCAAGATCTAATTTGCCATAGGGAGACCAGTGTTTCCCTAGTGAACAACAAAATAGATCAGCACACTTGTCGCTTTGAATAATTTTCCCATTCTTTCTTTCCTCTGTCCCTGCATGAACACAACGGTTCATTAAAGAGCCAACCTTATCTTTCATCTTTTTTTTACATATGTTTTTAAAAACTTTTTTTTTTTTTTTTTTTACCGTACGCGTACGGTGCGCGTACTTTTTTTTTTTTTTTAAAAAAACACTAAAAATCAATTATCACATTACAAGGTCCTTGAGAGACTACAATTATTATTATTGACTTACCATACCCACTCAAAAAAATATTTATTCATTTGTTTTTAAAAAAAATATCTTTAAAAATGGTTCTAGTTTTCGAAATTTTTCTATATCAATCTGAAAAAAAAGAAAAAAGTATTAATATTTTTAAAACATTTTATAATACAGTACACATATTTACATATTTTTCAAAAAATATTTTTGCCTTATTTTTGCTGTTTTCAGAATATATTGCATTTCACTATAAATTGTGAAAGCAATTGCATTCATCATTTTACAGCGGGCAAAAAAAAATAACAATCACAAAGATTGTATTAAAAAAGCCCAGAATCTCTTTTTACTTAAACTTAACATTATAGAAATGCATAATTATCTAAAAAAATATCATCTAATACCAATACCTATTTCTTTAAAATACCGTCTGATATGTTTGTTTCAGAAGTATAATCACAATATTATATCTCAAATAACTCCACAATACATCTGATTCCATTTCCTTTAGGCCAAATAGTAATTTTAAAATTTTTTGGGGAATAAATTTCCAACGGTAATCCAATAAAATTCTAAAGTTTAATTTGTCCAGATCTCACCGATTCTCTGTAACATTTTGGTTCACGAAAATTTTTTGAATAATTTATTAAGTCCACAATAGAATTGGTTACTTTTCCACATGGCCAAATAGTAATTTTTTAAATCATTTTTGAAAAAATTTCCAATGGCAGTCCAATAACATTCCAAAATTTAAATTGTGCAGATGTTACCGATTTTTTCTAAATTTTTGGTTTTCCAAAGTTTCATTAAAAATTAAAAAAGTCCACATTTCAATTGGTTATCTTTCCATTAGGCCAAATGATAATTTAAAAAATCTTTTTTTTACAAAATTGCAATGGTAATCCAGTAAAATGGTAAAATTATTTTGTCCAGATCTTGCCAAATCTCTCTAAAATTTAGGTTTCAGGAAGATTAGATAGGAATTTGCTAAATCGAAAGGCAAACGTTGTTTGAAAATCAATTGGGAATCATTACACAGTGTCCAGCCTTTTTCACATTTAAGATAAACTGTGTAATGTCCAGAAGTAACAGTAGGTCCATCATGGAAAATTATTGCAACAGTTACAAAAGTTTTTCCTGAAATTGATAATTGCTGTCCTGTAAACTTCTTTATTAAAGTATCCAATTTTGAACCATCAGCTCTACATCGTTGCATCATTAAAATTACATACTGTCCGTATTCCTTTAAAAGTAATGTCAGATTTACACTCACCACATTTCATGCTATGATTAGCATCTTTAACTAATTTTGCAAAAGTGACTGTTTTACTCTCTGGCAATGTCAAATAAATAAACCTTTCATTATCAACATTAGAGCCACATATATTATAACAATTTTCACAACTATGTTCCCATTTATAAGAGAGACCAAAAAAAATTTCAATGGGAACTCCTTCTTCTTCCACTACCTGAAGAAAATACATCAAAAATTCGTGTGCATCTTGCTGTTCATTTTGAGAAAACTGTGTTCGTCCTGAACATATATCTAAAAGTTTTCTAATTTCAGTAGCACTTTCTATTTGAGTTTTATCTTTACTCAGCTTTTGAAAAAGGAGACTCAGCTCTGAACAGAATCTTTTTCCCTGATTTACTATTATCTGCTCTTGCAAACTTTCCAGATAAAATGCAACATTCAGCACTACATTTGCGTAGCAGTTGACACCAGAGCTATTTTCAAAATGACATCCTACAACCTGTTCTTCATTTTCCTTTTTCTTTTTGCTTGCAATTACATCACTCCTCTTTTTTTTCCTCTTCTCTACATCTTCATTACAGATATTCTCATTTTTTCTTTTACGAGAAACTACACGTTTCTCCAACACAGGATACTGACCTAAATGAGGAGCATAGCTTCTTCTTAATCTATTATACTCCTTTACACAGTTTGTATCAGCACTAACTTTTGAATCATCAAAGTCTATCATGAATAAACCTGATAATGTTTTCACTCGTGACAAAGCAACATATGCCATACCTTCTTTGAACACAGTTGAACCAATGTTCACAAAAGCACAATCTACAGTCAATCCTTGAGACTTGTGAATAGTTACAGCATATGCTAGAGAAAACGGAAACTGCTTCCTACGTACATATAAGTCTTTCACAAGCATGAAACGAACTGTACAACGACAAATATCTTTAACTTCTTCTATCTGATCAAATTTTATTTTTAAACATTCAATTCCTTCTTTTTTCTGATAATTAATAAAACCCACAACTCTTCCCATAGCTCCATTAACTAAACCTTTTTCAACATCCAAAGTTCTTCTTAAAAATACTCTACAGTTCATGCAAACATATAGATTTTTTTCTAATCCAGCTGTTTTGGAGATGTTCTTCTCTAGTGAGTCCAATTTATTTTTCAGTTTGCCTGTTACTGTGACAGTAATTCTTCCATCCTCAATTTTGTCCACTGCTTCCAATTTCCTGATCTCTTCCTTTTCCAATTTCAAAAGCTCCTCATTAAATATTGAGCATTCACGTAGAGTTGGCATTAAGCAGATGACACTTTTGTTTTCTGCAATGTTCTTGTATATTTTCTCTGCAACTATTTCTTCCTTTGGAAATAAATTATATAGCAGCCGACTCTGTAATGCTTTTTTGCCAACTTCTGTGAGTAGTCCAATTCTGATATCTTTCAGAATACTTCCATATTCTTCATCGCTTGCTTGCCTCATATTAGTAGTAAGTTCCTTGTACTCAAAGAAGGACCAAATATTTGTATTTCCGATGCTTCCCAATGACTTCTTCGTGTCTTCATGTGTGACAGTATTAAATACTGGTTGTCCTTTAACTGGAGTAAGCTGCAGAAGATCTCCAAAAACTATGACGTGTTTTCCACCAAATAACATGTCATAGTCTGTCTTCAAAATTTGCTGCATTCTTAAATGCACAAAGGCAAGCATTAAGTTTGATACCATGCTCACCTCATCAATAATGAGAACTTGCATCTTCTTCAATACTCTTGAAACTTCCAAGGATGCTTCTCCAGTTAGCTTGTTGTATTGTATTTTGTTCTCATGCTCCACTGGTAACATTAGCAAACGATGTAAAGTGATTCCTTTTATGTTATATGCTGCTAACCCAGTTGGAGCAGTAACCACACAAGACAAAGTAGAATCCGTTTTTTGCTGTAGGTAGCTTCTGATGACTTTTATTAGGAAACTTTTTCCAGTTCCAGCTTGTCCGCTTACATACATCCTGATTAGATGAAATAATGTGCATGAGCACTCTTTTTTTCCATGTAGAAATCCGTGATCAATTTTGTTTTTGATCTCTTCATAAATTTGTTGCTGCTCTTGATTCAGTTGTCTTTCCAAATTTTCTAAGTCTATAAATTCTTCTTGAGCTTGATTCATAGCCGTTTCCACTTCATTCATGGCTATTGATGCTTCATTTTCAACGATTGGTTGTCCTAGGGGATCTTGACTGAGTGTTCCTGAACTTTGGCTGTCCTGAGAACTGTCTCTAGCTATTTCTGCTGCAATTGTAGTTTCCTGTTCAATTTCTTCATTTAACATTTGCAGATAAGTTGAGAATGTACTGCATTGTATGCTGTCTTTGCAAGCATTAAAAGAATCTTCATAGCTTTGAAATTCTCCCAGTAGTTCATCCTCTGTACGCCATGGTTTAAACAACTGTAAAAGAGCCAAGTAGTAAAATTCCTTCTTGTCAGTAGTGTCACAACTCAGCTTCCGGTGATTTATCAAACTTCCTTTTGTTTGCTTCACCAAACATCCTTCTTCACCAACGACTTTATATTTTCCATTGTTGATGTCTTCTGCGGCTTTCCGTGAATAAATGTAGTTCTGCAGCACTTCATAAAGACACATGTTCTCCAGATGATGACTTCTCTTGGGATAATAAGTGTCCAACATGTTTGATTTCAAAATATCTGTACTTTCTGGGTCATTCTCGGCCAAATATTCAATTTCTCCTACAGATTTCAGTACCCGATTTCTCATTGCTGCAAGGCCTAAACTTGCCCAAATTATTCTTCTTGACTTCGAGTAGAGACTTGCAGAAGATAACCTATCTGAACATTCGTAGGATCCAATTTCTCGATGCGATAACATCTTCAAACTGAAACTGTACAGCTTCTTACTGACAGTCTTCTCGTGAGAAATCTCTTCCCACATTTCCTTCAATTCTGTTTTTTCTGATTTCGTAATGTAAGACGTTACATATCGAGCAACAGCAATGGAATTGTCAGCTACATACTGTATATCCATGTTAGCGTTCCACATGGATAAAATGACTGGGTTGTAGTCATTTATATTTTTTGATTCTTCTTTTCTTTTAAGGTTGTAGGTATTCTTAGGTGATTTTCTTGTGATAGTATGTCTCACAGCTGACATAAAACTGTTAACTCTTCCATTTGAAAGAACAGGTCTAGGAAATCCAAATCGACATTTAGTGTAGTATGTTTCTTTGCTCTTGTATTTCCGTCGACAGTATTTTCCACACCGATGACTTTGGAAACGTAAAACTTGCTCCTTTAACTTTTTCTCTTCTGTGCTTTTTGGTATAGCACATGTTGCATATTCTTCAATGTAAGATAACACTGCTTCATCAGTATCTGTTCCAAACTTTGGGGCATCCTTGATCCACAACAGCATATGAATATGAGGAGCACCTCTTGCCTGGTACTCTTTTCTCCAAAAGAAATCCACTACTTCTCCAAGAGGTGGATTTTTTTTATTGCAGATGAAGGACATCATAGCCTCAAATCTATGATTGAAATATCTGCAAACATTAACCGGATCCAATGAGCACAGTTCTCCTGCTGTCTTGTATTCGATGTTTTTAATGTTTGAATTTGCCTCTCGTAGAAAATCCAGTAAATCATCCCAAGCGTACTCGGCACAGCTTAGGGTAAGGAACCATGTTGGAGTTCCTAAATTCCGTAACATGCATTTTAATTCACCATGGCGTCGGTACCAATATTCATTTGTCCCACGCTGACAAGCCATCAGATTGATCAGTTGTGTTTCCAAATGATCATCTCGGTGCTGCACTTTCTCCATAAAATCCTTAGCAGACACATTTTGTAAATGTACTCCACTTTTTAAAATGTGATTTACTGCATAAGACAGTGCAGACAAGTCGCTTTCAAATAAAAGATGGAACAAATAAGGAATACTTTGTCGAAATCTGGGATCTTCAGCATATAGTCTTGTAGTCCGATACTCAGAAGCTGGAATCTGTTCTGGACGTTCATCGTATCGTCCTCCTTTTCCTTTAGGAAACAGCTGGGGAAAACATCGAGCTTCCAAGCTCTCCTCCCATACACTCACGGGAGTTCCTTTTGCTTTCTTCATCTGAAAGAGATCAATATTGTCTCCCATAACTTCTTTTGAATGAAGAGGATGTATGCTAAAATGTTCATAAATTTCTTCTTCCTTTGACTTGTCCACTTTTTCAATTTGTCCAGTTGGTGTTTCTGTGTCTTCTTGTAAATCTTCTTCTTCTTCTTCTTCTATATAAATTGATTCATACCATTTGTTATTCCTTTTCAAATACAAATTTGCTCTTTGTACTTTCCGCACATCTACCAGCTCCTGCCAAATCTTCTTATTCTTTGTAGGTACACCATTAACCAGAATAACTAATGGTTCAGTTTCCAAAGTATCCGCATCAATAGTTTCCATATTTTTTTTCAAATCCAAGGACAAATACACCACTCTACCTTTTAAACCTCTCAGTAAATCAGAAGGAGGTAATTTACCAGTTTTGGGCTCCATACGTACTATGGTCTGGAACGGATGAACACATTGAATGAGTATAGACTCATAAGTATTTAATTCAGAAAGTTCAGCAGGAATAGCATCTAATTCTAAATTATTATGTACAGCTCTGGTCGGCATTCTATTTTCCTCTAACTTGTTGTAACAGTATTTACAAATACGCTGAACTTCACCCAATTCAAAACAATTTTGAAGAAATATATATGTGGCAAAATCCTTCCACTTATAATTATCTTCATTTTCACTCTTTCTGTACAGATCAACATACCTGGTTTGTTTTCTATAATGAGTTCTGCGGCAACAAATACAAGTAATATTTGGTCTTTCATTAGAGATTTTTTCAAATTTTGTTATGTGATCATTAAATGTCTTACTTACAAATGGTTGTACATTCTCTTCCACTTCTTCCTCATTTAGTGTGTCCTTCTCTGCACTGTTTTGTTCAGGACCAAAGTAACAAAACTGAATTTCATCAACAACCTTCTCTACATCTGATACCGTTCCTCGGAACAAAGCCCTATTCAATTCATCTAACTTTATTGCTGGACTTTTAGCAAAATACAACCGTCTCACAAACTTTCTCATTTCAGTATGATGAACAGCCAGCATCCTAAAATGATGGAAAACACTATTGCACACTTTTCTAGATAGACAAGCCAGAGAATGACCCTGCAAACCAGTATTCTCTCTCACTCTGCATGGATCCAGACTTTGAAGAACCTTAATCTTCTGTTTTATACTTTTTTTACTATATTCTCTTAGAAACTCTCGAAATTTGTCAATAGATTCCTGACGCACAGTGCAAATACTACTACAATTCCAAGTGTACACTGGGGCTTTAGGACGTCTCCCCATTGCCTCATCTGCCATCACTTGTACCTCATCTCTTGGAACCATTATCTCCTTCTCCATTATGCAACCATTTTTTACTTCGTATGAACGACCTCTGGTGTCAACTGCATCCAGCAAACTATTACTTTGAAAATAGCTTTCTTCATTAAAAAAAGGTTCACTACTTGAACTATGCATCCACTTGCCAAAAAACACTTTACAAAAGTTTGTTCTGTTCACTACTCTTTTCCTTTTGCTATGTGATTTCAGTACATTAACCATTTTGTCTAATGTACGCATCCTATTCAAAATTAATATGAATAGTTTCCTTTTTAATTCTAATGCCTTTGCTGCAATGGCTTCTATTTCTTTTTTTCTTTTATAAAACTTTGTCTTTTTCTTATATTTCTTCACATCCTTCATCAAATTAGACATAACTCTTCTCTGAAACATTTTTCTACGTATCTCTTTAAACGCTGTTTTTCTATTTATATAAATCTTTTCAGTTACTGAAGGTATATTTGCATTAACTAAATTGTCAATTTTTTCCTCTCCTTTTTTTTTAAAAACATCCTTTCGAGTACAGACATTTTGTACATTTTTCATTCTTTTGAATATATTTTTAAGAAATTGTTTTTTGTGCTTACCAGAAGATTTTTTCTTTTTCCCAACATCAGCATCTTCTACTAACTTTGGTCCTCTAGTTGTCTTCAAATATAGGTTTTTTTTTAGCGTTTTTTGAACTCTGGATTTTGTAGGCATCTTAAATTTTGTTCACTGCTCTTCAGCAATACCTGAAAAAAACTAAAAAAAAAATTCCTTTATTTTATTTAAATATATTACTACATTTCTTTTCACAATAGTCACAAAACGAAATTTCTTTGCCAATTTGAATGCACACTTACTGCTCTTTTTTTTTGGCAAGTGAAAATCACTTTTACAGACTGACACATTATGAAACCACTTTTCAGATTTTTTAAAAAGCCCATGTCCAGACTGCTACACTCCAGCAAGGGCAACCAGCCTTATTGATGCTGAATGTATTTGCATTACAGACTGAAACCTGAAAACCCCACTCGCTTGTAAATACTGTGCATGATTATACATCGCAAGTAGCTTGGTGTGTGGTAAGAGTCTGCTTCTGCACCAAAAAAATCGCTCCCCCTTTTTCCTACTAATGCAACTGTGAAATCACCAGAAAAAAACGCAATAAATCTCTGCCTGTAATTCCTATTTCCACACAGAGTCATGTTTTCACATTAGTCCCAAAACGAAATTTCTTTGCCAATTTGAATCCACACTTACTGCTCTTTTTTTTTGGCAAGTGAAAATCACTTTTACAGACTGACACATTATGAAACCACTTTTTTGATTTTTTTAAATGCACATGTCCAAACTGCTTTTTCAGACCACCACCATGTGTAACCTGGGTGGCTGCCTACATTCCAGCAAGGGCAACCAGCCTTAGTGATGCTGAATGTATTTGCATTACAGACTGAAAGCTGAAAACCGCACTCGCTTGTAAATACTGTGCATGATTATACATGGCAAGCAGATGGGTGTGTGCTAAGAGTCTGCTTCTTCCCCCAAAAAATCGCTCCCCCTTTTTCCTACTAATGCAACTGTGAAATCACCAGAAAAAAACGCAATAAATCTCTGCCTGTAATTCCTATTTCCACACAGAGTCATGTTTTCACATTAGTCCCAAAACGAAATTTCTTTGCCAATTTGAAAGCACACTTACTGCTCTTTTTTTTTGGCAAGTGAAAATCACTTTTACAGACTGACACATTATGAAACCACTTTTTTGATTTTTTTAAATGCACATGTCCAAACTGCTTTTTCAGACCACCACCATGTGTAACCTGGGTGGCTGCCTACATTCCAGCAAGGGCAACCAGCCTTAGTGATGCTGAATGTATTTGCATTACAGACTGAAACCTGAAAACCCCACTCGCTTGTAAATACTGTGCATGATTATACATGGCAAGCAGATGGGTGTGTGCTAAGAGTCTGCTTCTTCCCCCCAAAAATCGGTCCCCCTTTTTCCTACTAATGCAACTGTGAAATCACCAGAAAAAAACGCAATAAATCTCTGCCTGTAATTCCTATTTCCACACAGAGTCATGTTTTCACATTAGTCCCAAAACGAAATTTCTTTGCCAATTTGAAAGCACACTTACTGCTCTTTTTTTTTGGCAAGTGAAAATCACTTTTACAGACTGACACATTATGAAACCACTTTTTTGATTTTTTTAAATGCACATGTCCAAACTGCTTTTTCAGACCACCACCATGTGTAACCTGGGTGGCTGCCTACATTCCAGCAAGGGCAACCAGCCTTAGTGATGCTGAATGTATTTGCATTACAGACTGAAACCTGAAAACCCCACTCGCTTGTAAATACTGTGCATGATTATACATGGCAAGCAGATGGGTGTGTGCTAAGAGTCTGCTTCTTCCCCCAAAAAATCGCTCCCCCTTTTTCCTACTAATGCAACTGTGAAATCACCAGAAAAAAACGCAATAAATCTCTGCCTGTAATTCCTATTTCCACACAGAGTCATGTTTTCACATTAGTCCCAAAACGAAATTTCTTTGCCAATTTGAAAGCACACTTACTGCTCTTTTTTTTTGGCAAGTGAAAATCACTTTTACAGACTGACACATTATGAAACCACTTTTTTGATTTTTTTAAATGCACATGTCCAAACTGCTTTTTCTGACCACCACCATGTGTAACCTGGGTGGCTGCCTACATTCCAGCAAGGGCAACCAGCCTTAGTGATGCTGAATGTATTTGCATTACAGACTGAAACCTGAAAACCCCACTCGCTTGTAAATACTGTGCATGATTATACATGGCAAGCAGATGGGTGTGTGCTAAGAGTCTGCTTCTTCCCCCAAAAAATCGCTCCCCCTTTTTCCTACTAATGCAACTGTGAAATCACCAGAAAAAAACGCAATAAATCTCTGCCTGTAATTCCTATTTCCACACAGAGTCATGTTTTCACATTAGTCCCAAAACGAAATTTCTTTGCCAATTTGAAAGCACACTTACTGCTCTTTTTTTTTGGCAAGTGAAAATCACTTTTACAGACTGACACATTATGAAACCACTTTTTTGATTTTTTTAAATGCACATGTCCAAACTGCTTTTTCAGACCACCACCATGTGTAACCTGGGTGGCTGCCTACATTCCAGCAAGGGCAACCAGCCTTAGTGATGCTGAATGTATTTGCATTACAGACTGAAACCTGAAAACCCCACTCGCTTGTAAATACTGTGCATGATTATACATGGCAAGCAGATGGGTGTGTGCTAAGAGTCTGCTTCTTCCCCCAAAAAATCGCTCCCCCTTTTTCCTACTAATGCAACTGTGAAATCACCAGAAAAAAACGCAATAAATCTCTGCCTGTAATTCCTATTTCCACACAGAGTCATGTTTTCACATTAGTCCCAAAACGAAATTTCTTTGCCAATTTGAAAGCACACTTACTGCTCTTTTTTTTTGGCAAGTGAAAATCACTTTTACAGACTGACACATTATGAAACCACTTTTTTGATTTTTTTAAATGCACATGTCCAAACTGCTTTTTCTGACCACCACCATGTGTAACCTGGGTGGCTGCCTACATTCCAGCAAGGGCAACCAGCCTTAGTGATGCTGAATGTATTTGCATTACAGACTGAAACCTGAAAACCCCACTCGCTTGTAAATACTGTGCATGATTATACATGGCAAGCAGATGGGTGTGTGCTAAGAGTCTGCTTCTTCCCCCAAAAAATCGCTCCCCCTTTTTCCTACTAATGCAACTGTGAAATCACCAGAAAAAAACGCAATAAATCTCTGCCTGTAATTCCTATTTCCACACAGAGTCATGTTTTCACATTAGTCCCAAAACGAAATTTCTTTGCCAATTTAAATGCACACTTACTGCTCTTTTTTTTTGGCAAGTGAAAATCACTTTTACAGACTGACACATTATGAAACCACTTTTTTGATTTTTTTAAATGCACATGTCCAAACTGCTTTTTCAGACCACCACCATGTGTAACCTGGGTGGCTGCCTACATTCCAGCAAGGGCAACCAGCCTTAGTGATGCTGAATGTATTTGCATTACTGAGTCCAACCTCAAACCCTTAAACTATACTTTTTTTTTCCAGTACACCTTAATTTATCGTGAAAACATAGTCCATATTATTTTACATGTTCCTCACATTTAAATTTCTCCCAAAACAGAAAATGATAAACGCAACTTCAACAAAAAGAATTTCCATTTCTATTATTCATTTCTTAATTTACCATATACATCTCCTCTCAAACTCTAACCTCACCTTTAAAATTAGTTAGTTGTGAAAGAAATGTGGCACTCAAACAGCAGATTATCAGAGCCAGGATCTCTGTTCTGTTCACCTCTCTCCTCTCAGCAGAACCAGATAATGGCAAACTTTCCCTCTATTTTTCCACACATATACATGTAAGTTTCAAATCTCAGTGCTTCCCCCTTTTTTTCAAATGTAATCACACATTTCTATTGGTTGAAAACCAACCCTTTTCCAAAAGTACCCTGCCCCCAACTTGACTTCTGCCTAGTACCCTTCCCCCAACTTGACTTCTGCCTGCTACCATAGCAACAGCTCATGGAACACTGCTGTGTGGAGTTAGGTCAGAAGTTCGCCACACAATGTTTCAATTCCACAGAGCAAGAGTGCTTGACTTTTCAAACCTAACAGCAAATCCATAGTACTGTTCTTTGGTAACACATTTTTTTGTACCAATACAAAACATGCTTCTATTAATTTACACATACAGCCTAGTTTTTATTCTAGAATGGTATGAAACAGCCAATCAGTTCTTTTTGTTTTGAAAAAAATATGTATGCCTCCATTTCCAAACTGTCTTTCTTTTCATATTGCCATTCTACTGAAAGACACCTCCTGAGTGCATCCAGTTCTCCTTTGAAGATGTTCACAGTGTGGATTGTAGGGCACAGCTATGTCTTCTGGAGTGAAAAGTTTGCAGAGAAAACAGATATGGTGAGAGACCTTGCTTTGCCAAATGTAGACATTAAATGGATTGGTCAGAGAGGGTTAAAGTGGCACCAATTGATGCCATTGGTGAAATCCTTCATGCAAATCCAACACCCTGACCTCATAATAGTGCACTGTGGTGGCAATGACCTAGGCACTTTGACTGGGGTAGGTCTGGAAATGCTTATGAAGGACACCTTTGCACAACTGTTTTCACTTTTCCCTAAAACTGCCTTTGTGTTTTCCAACATATGCCAAAGGCAAAAATGGAACTGGTCCAATCATTTCTGTCCGCAGATTGACAAAGCAAGAAAGCACGTCAACAAATCTGTTTCTGCTTTCCTCCGTGACTATGGTATGGGTGCCATTTACCACAACAACTTGCGTTATGACATGCAAGACATTTATAGAGGAGATGGTGTGCACTTCAATGATGAAGGGAACAGAGTCTTCCTCTTGAACCTTAGACTCTGCATCGGTACTTACTTGTAGGTACCACTGAAAAATCATTTCATAAACACAACGGCTCTTTTTAGAGCCCCCTAATATCTAAACACTTAAATCTGAATTTCATTTTTTTTTTATTTTTTTTTTTCTACCGTACGCTTACCGTAAGCTTACCGTACGCGTACCCCGTGATTTTTTTAAAAATCAATAAATGTTTTCTTTGTACTTTACAGTCCTTCTTTGACCCCCTCACAAATGTAAGGGGGTCTGTAACTCTCCTCATTGCCCCCTTTTCTTGTTTTCACTCTTTTTTTTCTGAGTGAAACACACAAAATGGCGGCCGCCGCTTCCTGGTTTCGGCCGATTCGAATGTTTACTAAGATCTAACAGCCAATCAGAATCGCGCTCGCGCACGCCACCGTACGCGTACCGTAAGCTTACCGTAAGCGTACGGTAAGCGTACGGTAAGCGGGCTCAGATATATATATTGATTTAAAGGCTATTTTCTCAGAATCTACTGAACAGATTTACACCAAACCTACAAAAGGCACTTCCTTGACATAGGGACTACCTCTCTGCCAAATTTCTAGTAATTTTGTTCAGCCGTTCGGGCTGTAGCTCGTTCTAAAGGTCCTATGGAAAAATGCATGGGAAAAACGCGTTTTGGGACCCCCCTTTTATCTCAGCCCCCACTTGACGTATCCCCCCGAGACTTTCAGGGTAGGAGCGGAGCGTAGCATCCCACCTATTTTGAGAAATTCGCGAGGATTCATCGACCGGCGCCAAAGTTATTCAAAATAGAATGTTGCGGATTTCCTATGGAAAAGGGGTCCAAACTATAACTACCTACTGGCGACCGCCAGTAGGTAATATGTGTATATATATATATACATATTCACTGAAAAAGCCAAAGGTTACAGGGACAATATAGTTAGGGTCAAATTTGATTTCGCTCACACAAAACCAGAGAAATTCAACAGTTATAATTAGTTGAGCTAACTATAACTTATGCCTCGCATTGCTCTGCTTATGACCTCACATATAACATCACTCATGATATGGTCAGTGACATCACTGATGACATGACTGATGACACCATCCAGTGAGTGTAAATATTTTGTAGAAGTTTATGATGGCTAAACATATATACCAAGGTACTACAAAACTTAAAGTAGTATGCTAGGTGTACTACTAATGCATGATACTACTTTTAATATATATCAGGTGAGTGTCTGTGGGATTGTATGTATCCTTGTGCATATCGGTGTGTGAGTGGCTGTGTGGGTGTATAAGTGGTTATGTAAGCAGCTGTGTGGGTGATTGAGATGCTGTTTGAGTGGCTGTATTGGTGAGTGAGTGGGTGTGTCAGTGGATTTATGGGTAGGTGAGTGATGGTTTAAATGGCTCTATCAGTGGATAGGTTGGTGTGTAGTGACTGTATGGGTAAGTGAGTGGGTGTCTGAATGGCTGTATGAGTAAGTGACTGGGTGTGTAAGTGGCTGTATGGGTGAGTTTGAGTAGGTGTTTCATTATGTGACTGTGTGTGAGATACTATGTTGGACAGTGAGTGCCTGTGTGAATGTCTGTATGGGTGAGTACAGGAATGTGTGAGTGCTTGTATGGGTATGTGAATGGGTATATATGTGGCTGTGTGAGTGAGTGTATGAGGGCTTCTTTGGGTGAGTGAGTGGCTGTGGTGAGAGGCTGATTGGGTGACTGAGTGGGTATGTGAGTACTGGTGTGTGTCTGTGAATATAGGTCTGTGAATGGGTATGTCATTGGTTGTATGGGTGTGTAACTGACTGCACAAGTGGTTGTATGGGGGTGTGAGTAGGTGTGTGAGTGGTTCTGTGGATGATGTCATCAGTGATGTCATTTGCGATGCCATCCATGATGTCACGGACCATGTCATGAGTGACATAATATGTGAGGTCATAAGCAGGGCATTGCAGGGGCATAAGTTATAGTTAGCTCAGCTAACTATAACTGCTGAATTTCTTTGGTTTTACATGAGTGAAATCTGACCCTAACTCTAACGTCCCTGTAACCTTTGCTTTTTTCAGTGAATTTCTAAGGGTTTTCAAATGCTAATTCTTAATTATAACGTCCCTGTAACCTTTGTTTTGTTTTTTTAATGAATTTCTAAGGTTTTTTAACAAGCAGTCACGTTTCCAGAGTGGTGGAGAATGAGGGTTGTGCCACTGGCCAGATCTCAGGAATCCTGCTGATCTACACAGCTGGATTGCTGAGAGGTTGTCAGAGGCCACCCACCTTTCTCCACCACTCTGCAAACACGCCTCCTGAAGCACTACTGGGTGGGGGAATTAGTCCACTTTAGTCCTGAGGCCCTCAGGAGTAAAGTGAAATTCATTCCCAACCTGAAGTACACCAGGAGGCGTGTTTGTAGAGTGGTGGAGAAGGGGGACGTCGCCTTCAAGTCCTCTCAGCAATCCTGCTGTCTGGTACTTACAGTAAGTAACAAGTGGGCTTGTTGCCCCCCAAAGCACCTCAGCATTGAAGGGGATTTAATTCAACAACTACCACAGCACCAGAAGGCATGTTTGCAGAGTGGTGGTGAAGGGGTTTGGCCTCTGGCGACTTTCCAGAGTTTAAAAAAATATATCTTTTTTAGGGAAGGTGCTTCGTAGCCCCCATTTTCATAGCCGATTTTGGCTTTGGGGACCCCATCTCCCAGGACCAGTTTTTTTTTTCAATGAGGAGGGGGCCGCACGGCCTCTCTCCCTGGGCCAATTACAGCCTTTTCCTTTTTATAAAAACATAAATGAAGTGGGGCTGCTTGGCCCCCCTTCCCTGGGCCAATTTTGGCCTTGGGACCCCATCTCCTGGGGCCAGACCTTTATTTATATTTTTTTTAAAAGGAGAGGGGGCCACTTGGCCCTCCTCCTGAGGCCTTTTTCAGCCTCAGGGACCCCAACCCCTGGAGCTAGGCCTTCATCTTTTTTTAAATGGGGAGGAGGGCCAGTGTAGCCCTCCTACCCAGGCCGATATTGTCTCGGGGACCCCATCCCCCACGGCATGGCCTCTTGTTGGGGACTGTGGTGCCCAAGGCTTCAAGTACCCTGTGGTTCCTGCCGGCTTTCTGCCTCTTGCGGGAGCCGGCATTGCTTTTTCATTGTCCAAAAGTAATTCTGCTCTGCTTCGTGGAACTGAGAGCATTTGATATGCTCTTGCTTCCATGGAGAGAACCAGAGTTTCCTATGACTTGGCGGGAGCAATGCTCCTGACAAGCCATAGCAAACTGCAATGTCCCCGGGTTGGGCCCCCCTTGACATTGCTGGAGCCGGCCCTGGGGGATGGTGGTCCCCAGGGCCATCTATGGCTCCTTGAGGGGGGCCAATTAATTAAGCCCTGGGGAGATTGTGGTACCCAGTGCTGCGGGGGGGGGGCACGTGGCCCTGTATATAATTCAATTTCAAGTTGCCATGGGAGGTGGCAGTCCCAGGCAGGTGTGGGGGCCTTGAGCCACACCATGCATTATTTTTACATATAGCCCAGGGGCGGTGGCAGCCGCTGGTGCTGCGGGGGGCAGGTGGCCCCCCGTATTTCAATCAATTAGCCCCAGGTAGGTGGTGGTCCCTGGGCTACAGGGGGCTGTGTGACCCTCCCACATTTATGTGAATTAACCCCGGGAAGGTGGTGGTCCCTGGGGCTGCTGGGGGCCCGCTTGGGGCCCCCTATTATATTTGTCATTGCTCCTGGGATGTGGGATTTTTGTGCCTTGGGGGTCAGGGTGTTTCTAACTTGCCCCCTTATCTTTTTTAACGTTATTTCTTGTGACTCGGTTCAACAAGATGGCTTCCTGGTTTGAAGTGTTGGCTGCCAATCAGATCTCAGGTAGAAGATTGGAAGGGGTCACGGATCCACCGCGTTCAGAGTTGTATATCTGAGAAATCTTTACATTTCTCAGAAACCACTGAACAGATTAACACCATTTAACTAAAAGGTCAATTTCTGGACCAATTGCTAACTTTTTGCCAAATTTGGTGTCATTCCGTTCAGCAGTTCAGGCTGTAGCTGTGTCTAAAGTTTCCAATGTTAATTTACATGGAGAAAAAGTGTTTTGCAACCCCCCTTTATCTCTGCCCCGCTTGACGAATCACCCTGAAATTTTCAAGGGCATCAGCTGAAGTGACTGCCTGAGTTTTTAAAATTTTGTGTAGCTTCCTTAAACGATGCCAAGGTTAATGGCAAATCAAAAAACGATTTTCCTATGGCAACTGCATTCTAACTATAACTACCTACTGGTGACAGCCAGTAGGTAATATACACACACACACACACACATATATATCTTTGCTGAGGCGGGTTCTTTTCGAAAAATATGTATATACATATATATATATATATATATATATATATATATATATATATTCACTAAAAAAACATAGGTTTTAGGGAAAGTTATAGTTAGTTGGACATTTCACTCGTACAAAACCAGAGAAATTCCCCCGTTATAGTTAGTTCAGCTAACTATTACTCGCGGCCCCGGAATGCACTGCTGATGACGTCACATATTACATCACTCATGACATGGTCAGTGACATCACTGATGACCTCTCAAATGACATCACTGATGACATGACTGATTACATCATCCAGTGACTGTGGGTTTCTGTAAAGTTTAAATATGTTCAATATATATACAGAAAGGCGTATTAAAGAATGAGTGGGTGTATAAGAGTCTGAATGGATGATTTAGTAGGTGCGTGACTGACTCTATAAGAGAGTGATTAAATGTATCTTACTAAATTCATGGGTTAGTGACTAAACTATGTGAATGTCTGTATCCGTCTGTCTATTGGTGTGTAAGCGGCTGCATGGGTTTGTGAATAGCTACATGAGTGTCTATATGGGTTATTGATTGGTTGTCTGAGTATCTGTATGGGTACCTGAGTGTTTGTGTGGGTGGGGTGTGGGTGACTCTGTGTATAGATGTGTGAGTGGGTGATTCACTGGGTGCATGGTTTCAAGAGTGCATCTCTGATGGACTGTATGGGTGGGTGAGTGTGTGTATGGGTGTGTTAGTGAGTGAATGTATATCTCAGTGGTACATGTGTGAGTAACTACATATGTGAAAGGCAATATATATGTGTGTTAGAGTATTTAAATGGCTATAAGTGAGAGTGTCTGATTGTGAGAGTGGCTGTATGGATGAGTGAGTGCTCGTATCAGTGATTGTATAAGAGTGTAAAAATGTGCTAGTATTTGTATGAGTAAGTGAGCTGGTGTGTGTATAACTGTATAGGTGAGTAAATGGCAGTGTGATTAATTATTTGCATGACTGACTAGGTGTGTGAGAACCTCTATGGATGAGTGGCGATGTGTGAGTGTCTATATAGGTGTTTGAGTGCATATGATAGTCCTGTACTGAGTGACCATAAGTATGAGTGACTGTACGGATGAGTGAGTAGATGTGTGTGTAAAACTAAGAATCAGTGAGTGGGTATGTAGTTATTGGTGTTGGGGTGTCTATGGTTTTGAGAATGCCAGTCTCTAATTTAGAGTGGGTGTATCAAAGGTTATATCAGGGTGTGAGAAGATGCATCAAATTATCACATGGATGATGTCATCATTGATGTCATCAGTGATGTAATATGTGATGTCATCATCAGTACATTGCGGGGGTGCGAGTTATAGTTAGCAGAACGGGGGAATTTCTCTGGTGTTGTATGACTAAAATGTCCAAACTAACTATAACTTTCCCTAAAACCTATGTTTTTTTTCAGTGAATTTCTACATTTTTTTAAATGCTCATTTCTAACTATAACGTGCCTAAAACCTATGGTTTTTTAAGTGAATTTCACAGGTTTTTCAAATGCTAGTTTCTAACTATGCCTACAGAGGTCGGACATGTGAAGAAAGAAGAACAAACACACAGAAAGAAGCAAAAGAAATGCAGGAAGAAGCAACAGAATTCCACAAAGACGAAGAAAAGTGCAGGAAGAAGCAAGACATGTGCAGAAAGAACCAACAGAGGAGCAGAAAGAGGCCTTGTTGCAAAATCATCCTGTGCCCACAACTTTTTCAGATGGAAACTGACTCTGACTAACCGGGCCTAGAGCCAGTGCTATGCTAAAAGACACTTAGAATACAGTGAAAACACCTACATACACTAGGGAACACTATGCGTTGAGGTACCCCTGTGATTAGCATGACCTCCTCTGTAAAGCCCTAGTACATAATAGTGCAGGGGGATAAAAACTACCTCTAAGTCAGAGGTGCAGAAATTTGCTACTTTAACTAGTAGTCGCGTTTGCAGAGTGGTGGAGAAATGGTGCTGGGTGTCCAACCAACGCTCAGGAATTCTGCTGCGTAGGACTTACAGGAGGTACCAGGAGGGATTCTTGGCCCGCAAACTCCCTCAGGATTAAATTGGATTTCATCCCCCATCACATAGTCTGCCACGCGGCACGTTTGCAGAGTGGTAGAGGAAGGGGGCCATGGCCTCCGAAGACATCTTAGCAATCCCACTGTGTGGGACTTACTGGAGGTAACAAGAGGGGTACTTGGCTCCCAAGGACATCCTTGGGGGCCAACTTCCCAAGCTATTACCTTCAGTCAGTCTCACACTGCAGCACTGGTAAGTACTCGTACCAGGCCACACCCACTTTGCCCACCACTCTACAAACACGCTCCCTGGTGCGCTCTTGGATGGGGATTGAAGTCCCCTTCTCTGCTGGGGGTCCTTTAGGGGCCAACTAGCCTACCTTTTACCTCCAGTAAGCCCCACACAGTGGGATTGGTGAGAGATAGACAAAGGCCATGCCCGCTTTGTCCACCACTCTGCAAACGCGTCCCCTGGTGTTTTGTAAGTTGGGGGACTAAGTGCCCTTGAATCCTGAGGGTCCCTAGGGTCCAGCTAGCCTCCAGTAAGCACCACAGAGCTGCAATGCAGAGAGGTGTAAAAAGGGGTGTGACCTGGACCACCTCTCTGCAACACAGCGCAGTGGCGCTTACTGGAAGCACCTGGTGGGCTAGTTGACCCCCATGGGCCCTCAGGATTGAAAGGGAATTAATTCCCGAACTTAAAAGGCGCCACAGGGCGTGTTTGCACACATGTCACCTCAGGCCCCGCCCCCTCCCTTCACCACTGAGCAAACAAACCCTGTGGCATGTTTTAAGTTGCAGGAAAAAGTCCCCTTGAATCCTGAGGGTCCCTGGGGGTCCAACTAACCCACCAGGTACCTCCAGTATGCACCACAGTGCTGCGTTGCAGAAAGGTGTAAAAAGGGGCATGGCCTGGACCACGTCTCTGCAACGCAGCTCTGTGGCACTTACTGGAGGTACCTGGTGGGCTAGTTGGCCCCCAGGGACCCTCAGGATTGAAGGGGAATTAATTCCCCAACTTAAAACACGCCACAGGGCGTGTTTGCACACATGTCACTTCAGGTTCCACCCCCTCCATTCACCACTGTGCAAACGCGCCTCGCGACGCGTTTTAAGTTGGGGGCTAAAGTCCCCTTAAATCCTGAGGGTCCCTGGGGTCCAACTAGCCCATGAGGTGCCTCCAGTAAGTGCCACAGAGCTGCTTTGCAGAGAGGTGTGAAAAGGGGCATGGCCTGGACCACCTCTCTGCAATGCAGGCTTGTGGCACTTACTGGAGGTACCGGGTGGGCTAGTTGGCCCCCAGGGTTCCTCAGGATTGAAGGGGAATTAATTTGCCAACTTAAAACGTGCCGCAGGGCGCGTTTGCACAGTGGTGAAGGGAGATGGTGGAACCTGAGGTGACTTGTGAAAACACCCCTGTGGCATGTTTTAAGTTGGGGAATTAATTCCCCTTCAATCCTGAGGGTCCCTGGGGGCAACTAGCCCGCGCGCCGTGAAAAAGTTTTGTTTAAAAAATTATATTAATAAATGCATAACTTAGCATTTAAAAAAACGTACAAATTCACTGAAAAAAACATAGGTTTCACACACGTTATAGTTAGGAATTAGCATTTAAAAAATATCTATCTATCTATCTATCTATCTATCTATCTATCTATCTATCTATCTATCTATCTATCTATCTATCTATCTATCTATCTATCTATCTATCTATCTATCTATCTATCTATCTATCTATCTCTATATATCTATCTAGCTCTCTCTCTCTATATATATCTATCTATCTATCTATCTATCTATCTAATGTATATACATATTCACTTAAAAAACCATAGGTTTCACACATGTTATAGTTAGCTGGAAATTTCACTCGTAAAAAACCAATGAAATTCCCCCGTTATAGTTAGTGCAGGCAACTATAACTCACGCGACCGCAATCCTCTGCTGATGACGTCAGATATTACATCACTGATGACATATGTGTCTTTCTGAAAAAAAAAAAATTCATATATGTATACTTAAAGATGAATGGAAGAAGACATGGGTAAATAAGTGTCTAAATACAGTGATGTAATATCTGACGTCATCAGCAGAGGATTGCGGTCGCGTGAGTTATAGTTGCCTGCACTAACTATAACGGGGGAATTTCATTGTTTTTTTATGAGGGAAATGCCCAGCTAACTATAACATGTGTGAAACCTATGGTTTTTTAAGTGAATATATATATATATATATATATATTCACTGAAAAAACCATAGGTTTCACACATGTTATAGTTAGCGGAAATTTTACTGATAAAAAACCAATGATATTCCCCCGTTATAGTTAGTGCAGGCAACTATAACTCACGCGACCGCAATCCTCTGCTGATGCTAATACTGTATTTAGACACTTATTTGCCCATGTCTTCTTCCATACATTTTTAGCTATACATATATTACAAATATTTTTTTTTCATAAAGACACATATGTCATCAGCAGAAGATTGCGGTCGCGTGAGTTATGGTTGCCTGCACTAACTATAACGGGGGAATTTCATTGGTTTTTTATCAGTAAAATTTCCGCTAACTATAACATGTGTGAAACCTATGTTTTTTTCAGTGAATTTGCAAGGTTTTTTAAATGCTAATTCCTAACTATAACGTGTGTGAAACCTATGGTTTTTTCAGTGAATTTGTACGTTTTTTTAAATGCTAAGTTACTTTACGCCATTCGTGGCGTGCGCGCCCACTTAACGCAGTTCGTTCCGTGCGCGCACGGTGCGCTTCGCGCACCGTGCGCGCACAGTGAGCACGCGGTGCCCTTCGCGCACCGCGCGCCCACTTTACACAGTTAGTGCCGTGCACGCACGGTGGGCACGCTGTGCGCTATGCGCACCGCGTGCCCACGTTACGCTAGATGGGCCATGTACGCACGATGCGCTTCGCGCACCGTGCGCACATGGAGGACATATGATGCACTTCGTTTTGAAAGGTAATATTTTAATTTTTCGTATATGTTATAAGCCATGCACAAATGGTGCCCTTCGGGCACCATTTGCACACGGGGTGGAGAGAGTGTGGATAATTTTGTTTTTTATTATTTGTTTTTTTAATCTTTTAGTTTAACTCATCTTTAATAAGCCATGCGCAATTGGTTCCCATCAGGCACCGATTGCACACGGGGTGGGGAGAGTGTGGATAATTTTTTTTTTATATATAATTTTTTACCGTACGCGTACGGTAAGCGTAATCGGCGAAATTAGCGAAAAAATAAAAATTCAGTTTTTGGCCTTGGGGGATCTTTGGGGACTCCCTCAACATTGCTATGTGTGTGGGAGCTGTCTAAACAGCCCCTTTACATGTTTTTGGGCTTAATATTTTAAACATCACTCTCAGTGCGAGAGAGAAAATGGCGGCCGCCGCTTCCTGGTTTCGGCCGATTCGAATGTTTACTAAGATCTAAGAGCCAATCAGAATCGCGCTCGCGCACGCCACCGTACGCGTACGGTAAGCGTACCGTAAGCGCACCGTAAGCTGGCTCAGATATATATATTGATTTAAAGGCTATTTTCTCAGAATCTACTGAACAGATTTACACCAAACCTACAAAAGGCACTTCCTTGACCTGAGGACTACCTCTCTGCCAAATTTCTAGTAATTCTGTTCAGCCGTTCGGGCTGTAGCCCTGTCTAAAGGTCCTATGGAAAAATGCATGGGAAAAACGCGTTTTGGGACCCCCCTTTTATCTCAGCCCCCGCTTGAGGAATCCCCCCGAGACTTTCAGGGAAGGAGCGGAGCGTAGCGCCCCACCTATTTTGAAAAATTCACGAGGATTCGTCGACCGGCGCCAAAGTTATTCAAAATAGAATGTTGCGGATTTCCTATGGAAACGTGGTCCTAACTATAACTACCTACTGGCGACCGCCAGTAGGTAATATATATATATATATATATATAGATAGATAGATAGATAGATAGATAGATAGATAGATAGATAGATAGATAGATAGATAGATAGATAGATAGATAGATAGATAGATAGATAGATAGATAGATAGATAGATAGATAGATAGATAGATAGATAGATAGATAGATATATGTATAGAGAGAGAGAGAGAGAGAAAGAGACGTATATATTTATATATTTTTATGTATTAAAAAGAAGCAGAGAGTTCTGGGAAGTTACCAAGCTTAGGTGGAAAGCAGCTCATTTATAGCGCACCCTATAAAACTAGCGACATTCTTAATTTGCTCATGTCAAATGTCTGTTTTTCTAGCAAAGTTGTTAAACATACGATTAGTACAGTGCCATCCAAGCCGAGTTAGAAAGGCACAAATGCGAATGCACACATATATTTGTGTTATCAGTATTAATTACAACTATTTTTACATTAATTTACAATTTTAAATTAGGTTACATAAATGCTTTGTTTATGTATATTGTAGGTAATTTTTACTGTTATGTTATTATTAATATATGTATGTTTAATTTAATTAACAACTGATTATTTAGTGATTATATATTTTAATTTATATACACATTTATGTGTATATATTTTCATGTCATTACTTGTCAAATCTATTTTTTTTCTACTTTAATATGTCAAATAAATTACTTTGAATGTCATATATATATATTAACGTTTCGATAGTATTACCGTTGTTTGATGATAATCTGTTTCAGTATTTTTGATACATTTTGGTAGTTTATAGAAAGTTAGTAAACTTGATATTTTTGTAGACCATACTTTTGACAAATTATTGTGGTGTCACAATATTGTTGTTTACAATATTCAGTCCTTCATCCCCTTGAATGTTAATTTCTTGCGTATGTTTGTGTGCATGAATATAAACATTTACCATGTCTATTGGAGTAGTGCAGATAAGTATATTTAATATATTATAAACCATCATATAACTAACTACTTCTCTATTTTATTTATTTATCATTCTGGCTCTAAGCAGATCTACCTCGATCTGCCAATTTAATCTAATGAAATTGCCTCTGCATGTTTCAAGCAAACATTAGGTATACATTCATTTCTGGGAGTTCATAAGTTACTTTTGTATGAAAAATGTACCAGATAGTGTGTGCCTCGATTATGCTGTTTTGGTGGATGGGCCTAGAAACCTGTGTTAGAAATTATTTTTTTACTTAAATGTATAAACATGCTATCAACATCCTTTAATATATTCACTTTAATTCCTCTAATAAGTAGAAACATGCTTTACAAAGCATGCATCTAATAAACTAGCATACATCATACTGAATCCATATTGACACTAGATTGTATGCGCCCAAAAGATGGTGCTAATTTGGACAAAGGCACTATTTTGCACCCTCTTATATATCATACAGATGATCCATTCTGCTGATTTTTTAAGTGACAGTGTTAACGTGTGAGAACACAAATCATCAATGCATTTGAAAGGAAGTTTATGTTCTCCCCCACAATTTTTCTAAAATAGATGTAGGTTGATGGTTTTTGTGCCATCACTAACTGGAAATAAATGCTATTCTGCAATATGGGTACTATCTATATGATGTGATAATCTGTCATATGCTTGATTTTGAGGCCAATAAAATGTGTTCTCTTTGATCTCTTATTATTCTCTTGTTACTTGCTATAAAACTACACATTCCTCAATACTAGAAAAGTTCAGCACCACCTGAACTATTCACTGGTGGAGTAGAATTCGGAGTGAATATATTATTGGAGAAATTTAAGCCTAGATTTGAGACAAAATGTACTTCATCAATAGGCCGTGCTAGGCCATACTACTCAAGCTTCCTTACAGTTCTTGGTATTTGTAATCTCTCTTTGAATCATCAACATATATTTGTTTAGAACACATGGTCGGAGAATCCTTTGTGCCTCCTTCTTTTATCTTTGACAGCTGATATTGAAAATGGCTGTCTGCCCAATTCCTGAAAAGTTGGTATCTTATACAATATTGGACTTCTTTCCATTGCCTCTTCTAGTCGTCCCTTCCAATTTGCACCCCAAATCCTGTGATATAGATGCAATGTACTAAATGAGTGAAGAATGTCTCTGCATATGTGTGTTTATTGCGTTTCTATCTAAATAAACTGTATCAAACAGAGATTCACATATAGACAACAAAACAGAACATGTGGTACAACTACGCATTCAAGATTAGAAAATCCTCGTATCCCATCTCGCTTGAGGATAGGCCAATCACCACATTTAAAATTGCCAAATTTAAAAAGCCCTCATATTTTGTTTCATACCACTGAAGATAAAGCAAACATGCAAATACACATGCATTTGACGTATATGCATTTTTCCCATCAAAATAAGTATGCAACTTGTTAACACTTCATCTAGGTACTCATTTTTGAGCTGTGGTTTGGATGTGGAACATGCTGAGTGCTTTTACATCAGGACCAGCTGTTCAAAACACACGCCTGACCAGTTGGCAAGCCCTCTGAATCAAATAGGTTTTGATATGCGCATGCGTGAGCAATCGCAATATGATGCGCACAAAAGTTTGCAATGGTGGCCAACAAAGATTTGAATGACACATCATGTAAGCAACCAATGCATTTCCGCAGCCAACTCTTAAAGTGGAGGAAACTAGTCAGAAGATCCAACGAGGAAGAATTTTGCAAGCATAACTTTTGTTTAATGCAAAATAGAAAACGCACCATTTTTTGCTAATATGTGTTAAGCTTTCTGGTAAGTAGATGGCAGACAACTTGGAACGCTTAATGATGGGCACAATTGTCTATTTTAGTCACTTACAATGACATGTCATCATTATCATCATAACTTGATTCAGAATCTTATATCGATCCATAAAGTATATAAGATAATGGCCGTTTGCTATGTCCCTATGTGTCCATATACATCAATACCGATGCTTTCACATTTTCAGGGGTGACTGCTTATTGCTCACACGATTATGGACATATCTTTCCAGACAATATTTCTATTTTCAAAGAAAACTTCCGACAGCTTCATCCCAAACCCTTAGCTTTCAATACCTTACTTTCTATCTGCAACAACATATACATGCACTGAATGCCATTGCCGCTTGTTAGGACGTGCACACACGTTTTATAAGCCCTGCCGAGTTTATGTTTTTTTTAAAGCAATGTATCATAATCCTAGCATTGCTAGTATTGTAAAGATGTGTATGAGCCGTGGAATGGTTTGTAATCCGTGTTATTTTTACGGTTCAAAGAAGGAACCGAAATAAACCTGAGTTTAACTTTGACTTTGAGAACTGCGAACGCATGCAATCAGTCATGTATTTCGGCATGGGGCCAGAGAATGCATGTGTGGGTCTACCATCCTTTCCTGCATAACGCTCATTGCAACTGTTACTCTGACAGTGTCATTTAGGACGCATTTGTTAAATCAGATACTGAAGGCAGGTGTGTACAAATGGTGGTTCACAAAACGACTCTGTATGTTTTTATTATTCCTTTAGCGCTGAGCAAAATTAGGGGCTTTATTTATGAAAACTGTTGCATCGCTCATCACTGCGTGAAAACAGCGATGTGGCAGTTTTCACTGCGCCCTCCTTGCGACATGATGGATGCTTCATAGTTGCTGTATGAGGCATCATGTCACAAAGAGTCACAGGTACGTCAGTATTTCTGACCTATCTGCAGGCGCAGTAATGACGCATTGCTGGAGTGTGTCACAAAAGTGACACAGCTCCAGCAATGTGGCCTTTCACATGGGGCAAGCCCCATGTGAAAGGGCCTGCATCAGTCTTACGCCTGCTGTGAGGCAGGCGTAAGATTTTGACGAGGCAGGCGTAAGATTTTGATGCCGTGTCATCCCAGAAGTGGCGCAGTGAAATCTGATAGATTTAACTGCGCCACTTCTACGAGGCTTTTTAAGTGGGAACACCCATCCTGCATACATTATACCTGACGCATGTATATTGTAGCACAGGGTTTTACAAAGTAACGCATCTGCTTAGAAGTGTCACATTGTAAATAGGGTGCCCCATGGCGCATTTGTTTACGCCGCTGGTGTGTCACAAAAAGTGACGCAACAGCGGCGCATAAGTGACGCAAGGCAGCATAAATAAGGCCCTAGATGTGTGTCTTTTAGTGTAAGAAATGGGCAATATGATTCCACATGCAAACTTTCACTAATTAAGTGGCTGATTAGGATGTCCCTAAATGGGACCACCCGACAGGCAGTCAGAGCTCCCGACAGAGGCATTACGATGCGACCTCCACCACTGCGTTCGCAATGCGTATCTTTTGCATTGCAGCGGGTGCTGCTGGCTGCAGCACACGCCTAAATGCAAAAAGGGGATACATTACATATCCTGCACTACGTTGAAGGCACCCACAGCTGTATGGGCCCCCAAAGTCCCTTTCCGTCAGCCTTTTCATGGTGGCTACCCATCATGAAGAGGCTGACGGAACGGTACATCATATTCCCTACGGTAGTGCCTGGCAGGCACTGCCACCATTGTAGGGTTTGGATGTCCCTCCGACTCACCGACGGGCTCAAGGAGCCTGACGGATGCTTGGCGGTCGGTCTTTCCAACTGCCAACCATCGGCCTGCCATGGAAATATGGCATACGGATTACATGGTTCTAATGGCGGTGCGACCACCACGACGGGCTGTCAGTGGTGGTCCTACCGTCATCATAATCAGCCCCTAATTTCCTTACAAACCGTAGCAAGACATGTCATAAAAAAGAGAATTTTTAACTTGCATTTACTGAAGAGCATTGTGAAAACCAAGTACACAACACAGCTAGAATCTTTGTTAGTACCCTCACATGGCACGCACACCCTATGGTAATACAAACTATTCACAGCTTGTACTTCAGACGGAAGTAATGTTGAGGTTTGTGAATATACTTGCTGGTGAGACTCAAAAAACTATTCATGTCCCCTAGTGCACGTTAATAAAAAAAGAAACAGATATTGTAACCCAAATTTACTGATGTTCATGGGTTAAAAGTGGAAACAAAAACCTAGGCCCAGGGGTCACACATCTGCAGAAATAAAAATAAAACATAACACTGAACACTGGAAAATTGATTAACCGTATGACTCATTTCTAACCATTATTCTCAGATTATCAGAGGCTGGTGAATGGCACCATGTTAATTCTATCAAGGTAAAGGAAGAGTGTAGAGATCATCATCAACTGCTATATGTATGGCTGTGTAGAGATATTTGTATAGTGCAAACACAATTGAGAAGCAATGGGGCACTGAGCTTTGGGCGGCAGCCAAGTATACAAATAAGAAGAATTTACAGTAAGATCGGAAAACGTAGGTTCTTATGGAGTAAGGTAGGAAGAGATCAGTCTATAAATTCGTATGTAATCATTAGAGTGTAGGAGCAGTACTGATGTTGATGGCACTATGATATATGTCTGTTGGATGTCCCCTCTTTGAATTTTTCCTTCTTGTATTTCTTCAGATTTAGTCTAGTGATACCTGATGTAGTGCTATTTACCCGACATGTTTAGATTATTTGCCAGTCAGTAGGATCTGACAGGGCACTCATTAAACAAGCAGCTGCTTTTATAGTGCACCTAGCCAAGAAAGCCTGATGCTGCTCAGGAGTTGACCATTTTGTTTATTTCACAATATACTGGGGTTACCGCCTCATAGGTCAACAACTCCCTTTCTCTCATGAATTACATAGAACACACTGATGCCAGAGGGTTACCCATATGCCAAAACCTATTTGAAGTATGTCTTGGCCAGTATTTTGCTATGTTTATCCATGTCTTCCCCCAATATGCCATGGTTGTTCCCTCTAACACTAAGAATTACCTCCAGTGTGTATACCCCTGCATTTGCTACAGGGTCTCATTTGCCAAGAATTACCTGTAGCATGCCAGTGCCATCATTTTGCCATGGGTACTCCTTATGCCAATTTCCTCTAATATGCTGGCAGCATGTTTTCCATTGGTGCCCTTGATGCTATTGATTGCCTTCAAAATGCCAGTGACATTATTTTGCCATGTGTGTCTCTCATAACGAGAACTACTTTTACCCTGCCACCACGAGCATTTTGCCATCTTTGCCCATTATGTCAAAAATTCCCTCCAATATGTTAGCACCAGCATTCTGCCATGCATATCCCTTATCTCAAAGAGTACCTCTAGGGTCTGAATTTCACAGTGAATTTACACAAAGAATTGCCATAAATCACCTGTAGTATGCCAGGGCCAACAGCATATTTGCATGTATACCCTACTCACACATACTCATTTAATCATGCTCACTTACTTTCTTTCATTCATTTTCTCATTCATAATCAGTTTCACTCACACTGTTGATCACTTGCACACACTAGTTCTTACAGTCTCACTTTCACATTCTGTTACACCTACTGTCTCTCACTCTTACTTATTCTCACTCTCTCCTCTGGTTACTCATTTTCATTCACTCACTTTCACTCACTCACACAGACTCCATCACACTTATGCTCACATACATGCACACATGCTCATAATGCTGATACATACACATGCTCAAACACATTTGAGAGATATGTTTTATTAACTTACCTTCAGGTATCTGCACTCCTCCTCAGCTACAGGGTGAACCATGGACCCTCGGGTCAACACAGCTCCTTCCTAACTCGATTACTTAATCAAGAAACTAAAAGCTCAGAACAATGCAACACATACATCAACCTGCTACACTATGCAGTTTGGAGCTTTCAGGCTCTTTTTCACCCCACCCTTTCCCAGCTCATCACAGGGGATGATGCTCCTGTAAGCCATGTGAGCCTTCTGACCACAACCCATCCTTTGATGAGATGGGAGAGGGTGACTGTGAAGTGAAAATGAGAGAAGAGGGTCCAGTGACAGCCTAATATATTGGACAGTGCAAGCCTTAAAGCTAAAGCACTTGAGCTGCATTTAAAGGCACCATTGCATAATGTTCTTGGTACCTGGGATCGTCAGGCTACTGAGACTAGGGTTTAACTATCATCAGCTCTGGAAAGTCTTGCTACTGTGTGGTGCAGGCATCTCTCTGTACCTGCGCCAGACATCAGACATAACCACAACCCCTGGGTGCTTGTTATTATTAGTATAATGTATTATTAATAGTGAGTAATAAACTATTATTTACTATTGTCGTAATTTAGAAAAAGGTATCAAACAAGGAGAGAAAAACCCTGATATCCATAAGTGCTAGCTGCCACTGCTCTATAATGTTCCTTCCATAGTGTAGTGATGTGATAAACTTTTTAAAGACCTTTTTGAGAAGAGATGCAACATGCAGGATGCTATTCAGGTGTACATAAGTTGGGAAACCTGTTAAGTACAGTATTGCCTCTACCCAGGCAGGTTGCTGGTAGATATGGTTGTCCTTTTTTCAGGAGAGATAGTTGGTTCCATGTGGTTTGGATTTCTGTGGGATGTTTTTTGAAGTACAGGTCTGACTTAAGGGTGGATTAAAGTTATGTTTGTGTTTAGTGCCAGTATAGATCACGTGTTTGATGATTGGCTGTATGAAGTCTGCTGAGAGGTCAAACGAGATCTGGAGTCAGGTGTCATTTCTGTCATCGATATGCATGGCATTATAAACTACTTAAAGAATAACCATTTTGTTGTAAACAAAAGAGGTCTGGAAGCTGAGGTGTAAGTTCTGGAAGATGGTGCATTGTCTCAGTTGCAGGTAAGTAACAAGTTCCAATAGTAAGCCTAAATGATAAGCACTATTGTAAGCTTCAATGATGAGCCCTTCCAGGAGCAACCTCCCTGCTACTCAGGCCATATTCCAACTGACACTCACAGTCACCCTAACATTCCAATGCATCACCATGCACCAGCATTCTACACAGCCCACTCACACTGGCTGACCAGCAGATATAACACATCTCCCCTTTTTACAGAATACAAGAACAACATTGCGACTGCCAGATGGACATCTTGCAATTGCATAAAGAGACAAAAGAAACATGCGTAAATACATATTGAATGTACAGACGATATGCATGAAAACAATTTAGATGTAGAGATGATATGGTATCGCATATACATAAGAGCCCATACATGTCAAAGCAATAAATAAAAGATGTAATAATAATGTGAATAGCAGATGGATATATCGCAATCTCATAAAGAAACAAAAGAAACATGCATGAAAATATATTCGCTGTAAAGATGCTAAAAGAATAAAGAGACAAAGGAGACATGCATGGAAACATATTAGATGAAGCTATGATAAAAGACCAATGCATCGTAAAACACTAAATAAAAGATGTACCCCACATATCCCACCTTTACAAAACATAACAAGAAAATCATGCACTCTACCGCAACCACAACTCATGCCAAACCCTACACGCCACAAAACACACCAGTTGGCCACACTAACATGAAAGGCAGCACACCGAGAAAAACCAACACATGAGTGGTGCAACAGACAATAACACATAGCAAAACATAAACATAATCAAGCATCCACACTCCATCAAAACCATACCAAACTCATCAGCCACCAAATAACTCTCACACTCATAAATACAACCCAGGGTGACTTACTCCTTTACAGTTCTCCCAACAACAAACATCCAAGTACAGCCATCAGCTGGTCACTTAACTCCTCATGCTCATCCCACACAAAACCTTTGGAGCAGAAACAGGCGACTTATCCACGAACAGTCATCCCAACCACACCAACTCACCGGTAAGACTGATCTCACCAAACTGCATCCACATAAACATCTGGAGCAGAAACAGGTGACTTACCCACAACCAGTCCTCCCAACCAAAACATCCAGTGCACAACCGCAAAGAATGGGTGAACTCTACCCTCCACTTCATCTTTAATAGAAGTCATCCCACACTAAAACATCTGAATAAGAAATAGGTGACTTAACCTCTTGCAGTTATTCCACACAAAACATCTGAACCAAAAATGGGTGACTTAACCTCTCACAGTCGTCCCACACTAAAACTTCTAAATAGGAAATGGGTGACTTAGGGCCAAATGTACGACCCTTGGCTTTTGTTACTCGCAAATTGCAAAAAATTGTGAGTTGCAATTTGCGAGTCGCAAAAGCCAATGTACAACAGTGTCAGAGACACTGTTAGCAATTTCCAATTGAGTCGCAAAATGCGAAGCTCATGAATATTAAAGAGCCACTCAAATTTTGCGACTCCATTGGGAACTGCTGGCCCTCCCAGGGATGGTGGCCTGCTGTTATATTTTTTTTAAATACACCCCGTTTTCCTTAAAGGAAAAACATGATGTATTTAAACAAAAATAAATTAAAGCTTTTTGTTTAATTTTTAAGGGTAGGCAGTGGTCCCTGAGACCACTGCCAGCCCTTAATAAATATTTTTAGAGTCACTCACAAAGGGGAAGGGGTTCCCTTCCCATTTACGACTCCATTACCACCCTCTTGAAGAGGGCGGTAAATTGCAAATGTTTTATGACCACAATTGTGGTTGCAAAACATTTATACATGGCTTGTGAGTTGCTATTAGGAAGGTTATGCCCCTTCCTAATAGCGAGTCGCTAAACACTATTTTGCGAGTCGCAATTTTTTGCGAGTCGCAAAATATTGTTAGTACATTGGCCATGTAGGTTTTTGCATATGCAAACGAGTCGCAAACCTGTCTGCGCATGCAAAAACTGGTCGTACATCCGGCCGTAAAACTCTCACAGTCATCCCTCACAAAACAACTGAAGCAAAATGAGTTACTTACCCTCTCACCGTTATCCCAATAACAACTCACTTGTAAGACAAATCTCAACAACTGCATCCCAACAAACATCTGGAGCAGAAACGGGTAACTTACCCACACACATCCTAACCAAGAAGATCTATTGTACATCAGCAATCATATAAATGTGCTTATTTTATGAGTAAATAGTACATGCATATAATCTGCACCTCACTTGCATCTGACACACTCAATCTATCCTCACATCATACAAAACAGCCCACTCAAAAATAAAATGGAAAACCCTGGCAGCAGACCGTGGCACATCATTAAGTAGTGAATACACCATGCATATAACTAGCTCGTAAATACACATTGTAACACCCTGTAAAACATGGCATAAAGTAAGCATACTATTAGGCAACAATAAAGCTTGGAGATCAATAAGCACAAAATGTTCAATTTGGTATAAAACAATTTGAAAGCAAACCATCATGATTAGATGCAGCAAAAATACATAAAAACTCAGGTGAGCAACTTCTCACCCAAAGCACACCACAGTCCCTATACCTCAAAGCCATAAAGAAGTAGTAATGCTACATAACTTCATAGATGCCCTCAAATCATAAAATTGGTTGTGCACGTTGAACCAACTGATCTTGCTTCAAGTAGTGAAACTAACAGGCTAAATCCTGTGTTTTCTGACCGCCATGGTAAGTCATTGCCAGAGCACACAGTAGTAAAAAAAACTTTGACCAGCTACCTCCAAGTTCCGTGTTCAAAGCTGTAACTGTCTACGAACACAGATATTCTACTTCTCAGGTGTGTGTTCTATCTTCACAGCAGAACAACAACATAAAGTCATCAGAAGCTGTTAGGGCCATGGGAAGGACATCTAACCTGAGCTTCAATTGGAATTCCATAGAGCATATTATCAAGCCCATTATCGCCGTTTTAGCGGCAGTTTTCTGCCGCTAAAACTGCAATAATTTTATCGCCTGGCTTGATAATATGCCCCTTTGTTCCCAGACGATCACAAACACAAAAAAAGTTTTCAAACCATGTAAAAGCCAGGACCCGTGCCGTTCAAAGAAACAGGACCCTGACAATGCGCCTACACAGCTCACCACTAAGATACTTGTCCTGTCTGATCTGTTAGGCTCCATAAAGAAACCAACGCCAGTTTCCATCAGTGAAGACAATCCTCTCATAAGCCTTGCAAGGTTCCACAAACTAAATTGTGTCGTTCCCTCAGTGAAAGTAAATTTCTTGGAGTCCCTGTAAGGCACCATACATGAAACAACAGGCATTTATTTTCCCAAGCACAGAGCACTATTTCCAAAACTCAACTTTACAGGTCATGCTAAGAGAACTACAGGTTGTTACCATTCACATGAATACCAAACATGTGAATAACAGAAAAATGCCCTTGCCAGGGCCAACTGAGGTAGAGGTCACTGGTGGGGCTGCAGGGCATTGTATTTCTCCCTGTACTGTCAGTTTCCTTTAAAATCCTTCTTTCTGTAGTTTCTTCAGGCTTTAATTTCTTGTAGGTTTCCATAGTTTCTTCTGCAAGTTCCTACCATGCAGGGTTTCTTTTCCTAAATCATCGCCAATATGTTGTAATGCAAAAGATGTCTGGAAGCCAAGGTGTAAGTTCTGTAAGATGGTTTATTGTCTTAATTGCAGGTAAATAATATGTTCCAATAGTAAGCTTCAATGATAAGCTTTATTGTAAGCTTCAATGATGAGCCCCACCAGGAGCAGCCTCCCTGCTTCTCAGCCAATACTCCAACTGACACTCAAATGCACCCTAACATTCTGATGCATCACCATGCACCAACATTCCACACAGCACACTCATACTGGCTGAGCAGCAGGTATAACACATTGTCATCTGTAGTGTGGGCTGGATCTGGTTTGGTAATCCTGTAGAAAGTTATACATCAGTAAATGATTGGTTGATCAGTAGGGGGGGGTTTGGGTCTACAATAGGTTTCTTCAGTATAAGGAGGATCTGACATGCTTTGATACATTTGCAGAGCAAGAGGGTTGTGAGGAACACTGTTAACAGTCTTCACTATTGATGATGGTGGATGTCATTTACATAGGAGGGGATGGCATAATGTGGATCATGTTCGGCCTCTAAAATACTGACTTTGCTATGAAAGACACTTGATACCAATGCCTTACTTTGTGTAGCAGTATTAAAACAACAGTCACTTTTAGATATTTAAGATTTTAGGGGCTTGTATGAAATTTAGGGCGAATTGGACAAAGCATTTTTGAGTCACAAATGGCGTGATTTGCAGAATCGGGCTGTTTGTGATAGTAAAATTGCCTTTCTTTATGTACACAGCACAAACTGCAATTTGGCAACAAGTTAAGAAATCGCAATTTGATATTACTACCCAATACCAATTTAGGGCCTAATTCACAAAGGGCCTCAGCCCTCATGGCGCAGGTCCCACAGTCGTGGGAGTGTCTCTGTACTCAGGGAGGATTCTCTGCACTGAGAATTCTCATTGAAGAGATTTTGCCTCGAGTGCAGAGACTCCCCCACGACTGTGGGGCCTCTGCTACAAGTACGGAGGCCCTTTGTGAATCAGGCCTTCAGTATTTGGAAGGGGAGTGATTAGGGTGTACCTTACAAATATTGAATCAAAGTGGTTTGTATTAATGTTTTACAACTGAATTCAAGTCACAACACATTCATCTTTTATCACCTCGTCAAAGGTGGGAAGACATTCTCAGATATGAAGGGGTCCCTTAAGCACTCCTTCTGCTTCGTGAATGTGGACAAAACATTTTTATTAAGAGTAGACAATGGTCCCATGGATCACTGCCTACTCTTTAATGACACTTTTAATTTGTTTTAATGCATCTCCTTTTCCTTCAAGTAAAACAGGTTTCCTTAAAAAGAAATGCGTAATTTAAAAGCAATCACAGACATGGTGGTCTGCTGACCTCAATAGGGCAGAATCCTTTGGGAGGACTGGCATTCTTAATGGGTCATAATTTGCAACCTACCTCATTAATATTCATAAGGTAGATCGCATTGCGAGCCACTAGGAATCTGTAGTTTGCCATCTAACCTATTAGTACATTGGTAGGTTTGCAAATTACCACACAGGTCGCAAAAATACTGGTCACGAATTGCCACCAGTATTTTCCAACCTGTTCATCTGGCACCTACGTCACTAAATGATGGCACACCAACATAGTGTGGTAAATCAGTAAAATATGTTATGCACATTTGTTCAAAATCATTGATGTGGGTTTTCTAAACAAACTAAGTATCATGATCCTGAGTCCTCTTATCATAATTTGTCATATGATATGAGTTGTATTATAGTCAGTCAGTCAAAGTACTTTATTTTGTTTTAGTAAGCCATAAAAGTGCACAGCACAATAACAGAAGTACACATTAATAAAATAAATGTAAAATAGCCACGCTGATTAAATTCAATAAACATGGCAGTGTGCAACATCTACAATACTTTGTAAAAATCACGGTAGGTAAAAACATTATAAAGCTCTCAATGAATATAAAAAAGGGCATAAGACCTATCAGGCTGGCATCAAGGTTAATGGAGAGTTCTCAGAGAACTCAACCAAATAAGTCTTCGATCCAAACTATCCAGCACTCTGGTTTTAATACTCCATCTCCAGCGCAAATATTTGGCAACTGCAAAAGCAACGGGTTCCTTAGTCTCAGCATACAGCAGCATAAGTGCTATTGAGCACTGTCTGACCCTGAGCAGTCTACAAACTGGGAGGATCCAGCACTTCCTTGGTCTTGCATACCCAGGGTAGAAGAAAAAGAAATGGGATAGATTTGCCCCCGTTTTAAAAAGCACTGGGCAGGTGGTGCTCTTAACAGTTTTTGATTTCCATCTGGAACAAAAAAATCTGGAGTGGTAAAGTGCCATGGTAAAATTTGATGTGCAGAAGTTTAGCAGCATGAATAGAAATAAAATCTAAGAAACATTTAAACTGACTATATGGTTTAAAATCTAAAAATTCAGTAGTGAGTGATCCATGATTCTTGTTGCACACTTTAAGTCCCCACACATGATACCAGTAGATGTCCTTTATAGTTTGCTTGGAAAGGTAAAGGAGACTCTCACAATCACAATCACACCAGTAATCCTCTAAGCCCAATTAGGTCAGTGTGTCCTTGAAGTAACATACCCACTTTATTTTGTGACTTTTATCTGCTTCAACTATGTGCCTAAATGCATTATAGTATATGGCAAGAGCTGGGGTGTACTTAAGTCTGTGGCAGGACAAAAGAGGTCATAGCAGAGCCTTACGAGTAATGGTGTGAATACCCGCGTCCCAACTTAGGGGGAGCAGACGTGTACTTTTAGGAAGGCTCAACAGTGACCTTAAAAACAGAAGCCAGGTGAGCCCCATAGTTCGGCGCCATATAGGGCACTACCCTTGGCATTGGCACTGTATGCCTTTAAGGTTGGTGAAATAGGTCTCCCTTTTGAGGCAAAATACAGCCTCAAGATTCCAGATGCATGATTGCATAAGTTCAAATTTCTATTCTTGATTGGAGCAAACCAGTGCATAGACTGGGTTAGCCTTGTTCCAAGATCGTCAAAGGAGGTTACCCTGTCAAGACTGCTTCCATCAAGGGTGATGGAACCCCTAAATGACCTGTGCAGTTTAGTAGTCATAAATGTAGTTTTTGCTTGGTCCCTGCCAGATGTCTTTTGTGAATCCCCCTGAATCCCCCAGCGTACTCGGGCATAGGTATCATGGTGCAGACACACAAGAATATTCAACAAGTCAAGGGGAATGTTGTTTGACTTCAGTAACTCCCAAAGTTTTTACTGAAGACCAGTTCAAATACAGACTTTAAATCCACAAAAACGATGCGACCTCTGCAGGATGCCCATCTTCTAAATGAATAGTAAAAAATCTAAAGACTTGGTCAATGGTACTCACATTTTTTGTAAAACCGGTTTGGAAATTAGATAAGGCAGCATGCTCTATTATCCAGAGGTTAAGGCTATCCATTATCTGCCTGCAAAAACCTTCTGGTTCATGTCTATAAGGCTTATTGATCTGTAATTAAGAGGGGAGTCCCTGGAGTCCTTCTTGTAGGCAGGGACTATCTCCATTGCTTTCCAGCTAGCAGAAATTACAACGCCCTCCAGAATTGCATTGGGGCGATTGTTAATATAACTGGCCCACTTCTCTAAGTTGTCATGGAACAGGTCCCCCAGGTTCCCATCAGGTCCATTAACTTTACCACGGGCAATGCTATTAATTGCACCTGTAGTTTCTTTTATGTCAAGTGATAGGAAAGGGATGGATTCGTGGAGCTCAAAAGTAAATGGGATGCTTGTTGCCTCCTCGGACGCCAGGAAGGGACCATAAAGGTCAGAGAAGTGTTTAAACCAAGTGTCCACATTAATGGTGCATACTAGATAACTCTTACAACTCTCTCTCTCGCTTTAGCTACAAACCTGCAGAATCTCTAAGCATCCCTGGTCTTCCAAAATGTGGGTTTCGCAACTCCTGCACTCTGTTTCCAGGGCCTGCTCATAGATTGTCCTCTTTTATCTAATGTCATTAGCATTTCTCCGTTCAATAGCATGGCATCATGCATTTTTTGCTTTTTGCTTGCCTGCAACATTTGTTGGATCATGAACTGTCAGTTGTTGATGGCATTAAACGCCGAGTGGGCTTCACTCGAAAACATTGACCTATGGTAATGATTCACATGAATGCATGAAACTGCAGAGTTTCTATCCTGTTGTGATCTACGCTCTAGATCCATTTAAATTTTGGGCCATTTGAGTCTATGCCTATTATTCGATGGAGACAGTCCTGTGGAGAGTGAAACAGGGGCGTCCTCTAGGGGGTTAAAAAGGTTAGAAAGTGTACAGTGCATAGCATTATGATCAATGTTGTTTATGGGAATGACCATCATATCGACTACAGATTGCCACAATGGAAAGGCAATTAATATATAGTCAATCCTACTGCTTGCACTAGGTGGTTGAAAGTAGGAAGTGCTTGCAGATAATATTTTGTACCGCCATGACATGCCCTTAATCTAAACAAAAGTGCAAATGAGAGAAGTTAATAAGCTAATAAACTGCCTCTGTCCACCACTTCGCGGATTCAATATCGAATACAGCAGCGCCCCCATTCCTTTTTTCTGCATCGAAGAGAGAATGACCATTGTTGTCAAGAGGTTCAAAAGTAGCGTTGAAATCACCCGCAATAATTAAAATGCCATGTGTGTCGAAATTCTCCTTGTGGGCCAAAGGGCTTTCAGTGGGGGGGGGGGTTCAGCTCTCCCTCTCATCCCACGATTATGCACATTATATAAATAAAATGTGCGTTTTTCCGTTCCCGTAATGGCTGTACCTTGGATATATGGGGAAGCAATATCAAGGGAACACAATTTGACATTTAGCGAAGTATATACCCTGACTAGAAGTGCTAAGAAGGGGCATCATCTCCCATTATAACTAGCTGAAACAGAACAATTAACATAGCCCGTCCTATGAACCGGCTCGAGGCACCATGTTTCTTCTTACAAACATATATCAAACTGGTCTATAAACAAGCCCCAATCAGGATCAATAATTTTAGACCTAACACCCGCCACATTCCAGGACAGAATATGTACATTGTTCAAATTCGTTGGTTGGTTTCCAACTGACACAAAAAAAGATTCCACTGGTAAAAATGCACCATGCGGGGTCTCACCCTCTTGGGGTATATTTGATGATGTTGCTTCACCAGTAGCAGGGGGTTCCCCTCCTCCCACAGGAGTATGATCACTATTACTGCTGAGTCAATCCACAATTGACATTCCCAAATCATTGGTGGAAGTCAGAGGTCAAATGGTAGATTGGGATGAAGGGAGCACGGGGCATTGAGTTTCAAGTGAATTTAAGAGCAAATCAGAGGATTTTTGCGTAATTCCGGTGCCACATCACCTTCTACCGTCGAAGCTCTATATAATCAAAGGCTCCCTCATGGCTTATGGCCGTGGAACCTTTTGGCCTGTAAGATGTCTGAGGAAATTAAAGAGTAGCATTGACACACATACATAGTCGGTGCATTTATTTATTAGTGCATCTATATCCTCTCTATCCCCCGGGTTCAATTTGCGAACCTTCATCTTAAAAACACTACTTGGTCTCCCTGGTTGACTGTTACGCCCCCTTGCTCTGTTGGCCTCTATACTGGATTCATGGAGGAGGGAACTCACCGCAGGATGCTTTCCATTGGTCGTGTCTGACACCCCAGGGTCATTGAGTGCAGCCCCTACTCTACTAAGGAAGGGGGGGTATTCTATGCTGCTTGTTTGAGAGGAGGAGGTTTGAAGCCAAAGAGTACATGCATGGCACTCTAGGGACATATGGGTGCTCAGTTTTATCACTAATGCATTTTTGCCCATTTTGTTTGGCAATTAGAGTAGTATACGTGCAAGTAGTTACATTGCGAAAGGTGTTAGTTCACAGAGCACTCCCCTGTTGCTTTAGTTTCCCAACTCCATCCGACAAGACTGCTACCTACTGTTTTAGTGTAGATACCTCTTTTTGCAATATTTTAACCAAGAAAACAATGACAGTGATGTCCACACTATCAGAAGGCCTTGAGCAAGGGAGCACAAAACTACAGTTCACCATGTTGTAGTCCCCAATGGGCTGCTCAATACTTTTCCCCTCCTGTAAGTTGCCGCACAGATGGTGTTCAGCATATCTATTGATACATGTGCTAGTTGGTTTTAGTGACATAGTGAGAGTTCCTTTAGAATTAGAGTTGACAGAGATATCTCTAGTAGGCTCTGATCGTATCTCGAGCAGTAAGTCCTTCGACACAGCTGAACCCTTGCTAATGATGGATGGTCTGCGCATCCCTTTGTTTTCAAATATGGGTGCAATTTTTTTAACGTTTTTTAGAGTTTTAAATAGCGTAAACTCGACCTGAAGATATCAGGTATTAAAGTGTTTTACATGAGCACCAGTTTCGTTACAGATGGACACATTCATTTTGTTAGGCGTGGGGAGATTAAGTCATTTGCCCAGAATCACAGGAAGTTGAGTGTCCCTGCATAGATTCGAACCCGGTTTCCCAGCTTCGAGGTAGACCACTCTAGCCATAAGGATACATCCTCTCCCCTAATTTCTCCCCCACCTTCCCTTGGATCAGGCTTTCTCTTTTATTACCCCCCAAAAGTATTTAAACCTCCTCAATCAGGCAATTATTGTCTTCTAACATTGCATTTAGATGGGGGTCAACTGCCAGGTCACTAGTGGTCAGCTTGGAACACTTCTTTCTCTTCCCAGGCAGGGTTTCTGTGACTTTCTGCTTGCCCATCAAGAGGGAGGGGTCATTGGCTCCACAGAAGGCCAAAATGTATTTGTGGAAAAAAGAACTACACTTGTTCGTCAGTAGAACACTCACTCACCCTCCAAAGCAGTACAATTGGTGGCAGCACGCCCCCTCCAACAATGTGCAGAGAGTGATATTTCATAAGTGGGGACAAGTAAACAGGGCAGTACTAAGTGTCAGTTATGTGGCACAGGCTTTGTACAACATCCAGAGAGTTTGGCTAGTGAGCTAACACATCCACTACTAGAGGGGAGTATATCACCAATATTAGACAAATGAGCACCTCTAGCCTCTGTTGCACTTCTTACTGAGAGCATAAAAGACTTTTGAGGTGCGGAGGCAAGAAGGGATGCCCTGCCCTGCCTCTTCCTGTTGCTGACAGGCACAGTACAGGCCCGCCCATGGCGCGTGCCACACCCATTGCCTGCTTGTGACCCGCAATGGACTTTGTAGCATACCAGCTTCACTGAGCTTCTTCTCCTGCCCCTTCAGGTGTTTGGCAAGCTTCTTGAGACACGTAGCCCCTTCACACACAGCACTCGGTGTCCCATGCAGCGGGGGTGCTCAATCCGATTTGTAGCGCTCTAGCGTCAAAGGGCTTATCCTTCCGCCCCTTCAGGTGGTTGGCAAGTTTCTCGTTACACTTAGTCCCTTAACACACAACACTCTGCATCCCGTGCTGTGAGGGCTCGCAATACGCTTTGCAGGAATTATAACTTTCCAATATTGCAGCATATCCTGATAGATAAACCATTAACTCCTTCATAGTACATTCTAACGTTATGGTTACTAATATCCATCTTACTCTAGGTCTGTCAACCTCCACATCTCACGCTTATTTTCAATCCTATTGATTGTGTATAGTACCATGTTGGCTACTAGGCAACACATATTGTACCCATCCCTCATAATAATTTTTTTTAATCTATTGTAATTGAAAAAAAATAGTATACTAATATTGCACAATAAAATCCAAACTACTGGCACAATCTACATTTCTATTTCCCAATATGAAAACCAGGAATAACCACATTTTACTTTTTCTTTAACAAAAGAGAGAGTAAACAAGCATAAAACATAAACGAAAACATGAATAAGAAAATAAAACTAGTAGTCCCTGGTACCAGTCAATTATATATTTCAAAAGAACCTTTCCAAACAGATCAATAAACATCAACCAGTTTGCCTCGAATGAAGCCATGACACTCATCTCAAATGATTCAAGAGTGAAAGGTGAGAATTTACTATTGAAAGTTAAGAATATTTGGAACTCCAGTGAAGGTAACTGAGTTGAAGGATTTTACAGGTCATTGTAGAAGGACAACTTCCAGCATAATATCTATTATGCTGACATAATGATTTTCGAACTTCACAGTGATGGCACAAAAAAACCTCTCTTCCTCATTAACCGTAGTTGGATAGTTGTCGTTTTATTTTAGTAAAATATATTTTTGTTGTAATAATTCATCTAATCTAATAATTTAAAACGTGCCATGAAATAAAAACTAGTTATGAAAACAAATCACTGTAAAAGGGGTATAATTGTAGTATTTCCAAATGTATTATGTTTTAATAAAATTGGATTGCGTGCATTTTGCAAATGTCATGGATTACAGTAATACTGTACTTTTATTTAGAACAAAGGAAATACGAATAACATTTTAAACCAATTTAAACTCTCTATGGAATATGATGAATCTTATCTCAGCCTGAATTCGGCCTATAAAAAGTAACACATGGGGAGCAGTGCAGGTACATTGCACCTACAGCGAGCAACGTTCTGGAAATGTGTCTATGCTGGCGATTTTTCAGTCACACTTGCAACTGTGAACAGTGTAATAACAGAATGTGTAGTATATGACCACCTGCAGAATCGTAGTTTTCTACTAGTCAGTTCTTCAGTACCAAATATGACAGGCACCCATGCACAATTGCTTAGCACAGGTGCAATTAAATTGATCTGGCTATCCATAGAATTTCCTTGCATTCCAGCACAAAACGGCATTAATACATCATCAGGCAACACACCGGGCTTTATAAATGTGGCCCTCAGTAGTCTGTGTGGTTACTGTATGAAGTACATGCAGCGATGCGAAGTGCATTTTCAGAACGCTTCTGCGTCTTCCTCCTATGGTTGCTAAAATCTAAAAACAAAATACGAAATGAGCCTGATTGATGAGCTGGGTAATCTGAGGACGCCTTGCATTGGTCTCCTGGGTCCTATTTGCTGCCCATGCTCTGATCTGACATGCAAACAAAGTCTTTGATTGACACGGCTACAATTGTGGCTGCTTGTTACATCCAGTTGTCAGGATCAAAGTAAATGACAGCAATTTTCTTGGCTCACGTATTATTAGCTTCTTGCAGGGTTTTATCATCAAAGTCGAGTCTCTCCCCTTTAAAGGCTACTGTTAGAATGTGGAATGGAACCATCACCTTTTATTGGTCCAACCTTCCCATGCACTGTCTGTAAACAGGACAGATCTTGAAGAAGACAAGAGTGACTTTGTATGTGATATAGCTAGCCTCAGACTGTTTACTACCTGCTTCTTAATTAGGACTAAGGATCATTAACATGGTCGCGGCAGGAAAGGCCACGTGAATGTGATTGTGTTGGGATAGTCCAACAGTATTGGTGTTATGTGCGCAGACAATGTACTCGTATTGAGACATTTGTGCAAAAGTACTGGTTACATCTTCCAGTCAGGAATAAACAAGTTCTCCTTCGTGCTGCACCAATTAAGACCTGCGGGACGTCACATTTATCTGCAGCTACTTTAGAGCATCAGTGTTCTTGCTGGGAAAGCACAGATTACACGTTCCACTGTTTTAGTGCCAGATGATAGCACAGCTTGTGAGGGGAATATCCGAAGCAGTCTTTGTAAATACAGCCTCAGACTTAAAATGCTCAGTACCGAAAGAACACTTGAGTGATGGGGGTGAAAAACATAAAAACTGTACCATAATGACAAATGATGGAACCCAATACAGAGCCCATCGGGCACACAGCACACATCTATCAGAGGTCGATCAGTTCATATACAGAAGGTGAAAAATATTATTTGATGTCTTCTAAGACATACATATGTAAAGTTTTTCCTAAATGCTGGAAATTAAGACCATTGCATTTTATTGTTAATAGTGTGACAATAAGTAACAAGCATTGTTAATGCATCGGTTCCCCCTATGTGATAATAAAGGGATTTATTAATTCTCAGCCGTGAGAAGGGAAGAGCTCCCTGTCAAATAACACGCCAGTGGAGAGGATGTGGTGCTGGGGCCAGAGCTGCTCACTCGAGAGCTGGGGATCCCGGTTGGAGTCTCCGCGGCAGCAACATCCTGTGATTCTATGCAAATCATTTAATCTCCTCAGTGATACATTGTTAAATAAATGTGCTGCAAGAGTAAAAAGTGAAAAGAGGCCAAACTGTATGAACAAACAGTTCCACCAAAGCAGATGTTAACAGTATTTCTGAGACGGGAAACTGATAAGAGAAGCAGACGAGGAGCAAGCATTGGTTAATGCAAGAAAATATGCTTCAGCCAATAGAAATGGATGAAAAGTATGTAGCACACCCAGCAACCAATGAGAAGCTAGTAAAGAGAGGAGGCAGTATCGAAGTCTCTTTTAAGTTTATATTAAAACAATAGATTTCTCAAGCACAGCGCAAGCACTATGCAGGCTAAACCTAAAAAGGGACAGTGTTCTGCTCTTAGCTACCACCCACGCCCACACTACTAACTCAATTGACTAAGTTATGGCACAAGAACCTACAATTTAACTGAAAAAGGTCAGACACAGAACTTAGCAAGAATATTTCTGAGACACCAGCAGCCTATTCCTCACTCTTATTATCTCATGTGTAGAGTGCTGCAACGATTGAGGAATATATGAGTGGGAGGTTTAGTAAAACATCGAAACATTCTTGGATATTGAAAAGAACTAGGATTTAGGATCACATACCACATATTTCATTGTACTACATGAGTTCCCCCACTGCTTGTCGATAACCATATTGTATTGTATTGTATTATTTCTGTATGGAATAAAGCCTATTCATCTCTGAATTGAACCTGTTTTGTCCCTTTATGCCGACCAGTGTCTTTCATTATCTGCATCCATATTCGGCGATTGCTCTGTTACTCTTTGCCCACACATATCATGTAAAATTTCATACCTATGGGAATGGAAAATTAAATCTCACATATGAGCCTGAGCACTGCTGGGCCATATATTAGTACTACCAAGCAAACATGACTGCAGCCCTGGCATAGCAATCTGGCAGCTTCACTTTAAATCTACAAACAGATCTGTAAAATAAATCACTCCTGCCCACAAGATAGCGCCAGGCATAAATGTGGCATGTGCAGGCAACCTCCTCAGAGTACTGAAACCTTTGACTGGACCTAACAAGATAATGACCTTATTACTTGTGGTGGACTGATATCCATGCCAATTAATAACCTACTTTCTAGAAAATTGAAAATAATGCAATTGTTAAAAGATCATGAAAAAAGGGTTTCATCTCATATCTAATATCTAATATTATCCATCACATATTCAAAGACACATTAAAACACATTGAATGTCCCTAACAAAGGCATGCACACAATGACATACAACACAACTGTAGCTGATTTGTGGTATACACAACATGTTGCAGCAGAAGTAGAAGAAGGCACATTGCAATGTGAGACTCTATTTATGTTCTTCCAGTAGCAATGTTTGTCAGGTATATCTTGCTTTCCCCAGGTGAAGCGTATTTTTGTATTCTTTTCAATTAGTGGTTCCACGTACCATTGGCGGAACCCTCCACCTATGCTATGGAGAACTGTGTTTGGATTATTCATGCCTCAATTGTGCACATATTGCTAATTCCAGTAAACCCATGGTTATATTTTGAGTTTTAATTATCCCTACGTCCTCTTAGGAAAATCTAATACTATTAGTAAGTGTAAGTCTCAGCTTAGAGTTTCAGAATTGCATTAAGGCAGAGAATGATGCCTAGGTGTAAGGACAGGTCACTATTTTTGCATTTTCACACCCCAAGTTGTGGGCTGATGCTGCTAGTCTATGGACTCTAAAGTCTGGGGTGCTGCCATTCAGCACCCGTTGTATGTGTTCTGACCCATAAAAAGATGTAGAATTGGATTTTCCCTGATCGGCATATAAACCTTACCTATCGGTCCCTAGTATATGGTACTCTTTGTACACAGAACCTGTAAGTTAACTGTCACTAGTGAAATGCAGTACACATTTTTGGTAACTACTAAAGTGGCAATGCAAAGTATGTGAGTGTGCAGTTTTAAAACTGCTAATTGAGAGTGTCAAAATAAACATATTGGTAGGCGTAAACACTCCATTTAAATATATATTTTTTTTTTGTTCTTTTTTTAAAACTTTCTTTATTTGTTTTTAGTATCATAGACATGTACAAGTTGAACATGAGTTAATATCATAAATGATAACCAATATCTCAGAGCATAATACGAGTTGACAGACCCTCGAAATCCACACATTAGTCCAGTCGGAGCCCAGAACAAGACATATTACACTGATTCTTAATCGCTGGGTATGAAAGGGAACAATCATAAGTGTGCAAGACCCATTTAGTGCAAATCAGCAACAACAGCCACCTCCCCGCAGGCTTGCCACAGTACCAACCCACGTACATCCATTAGCATTGTATTGCATCTCCTGTAGTAGCATCAACCGTGACGTTATCGCTGTCAGTGGGATGTGACAGAAGATAGCTCTTAAGGGGACCCCAGATATCCACCGGCTTAGAGGCAGAGGGTAGAAGCTCCGCGCATCGGAGCAGAGTGTCCTGACAATGTACCATGTCTTGTATCCATTCTTTAAATTTAGGGGCTCTGCCCCGTCCCCACCGACAAGCCACTCGTCTCTTTGCCAACAACAGAGCAACAGTTATGAATCTGTGATTCGGTTTCTTAATAGTTTTGGTGTACCCCAGGAGCGCCTGCATCGGAGCCGGGATTAGGGGGGTGATAATCATCTCAGAGAGGGACGAATACACCTGCTGCCAGTATCTAGTGATGGCAGGACATCCCCATGCCAGATGTAGGAAGTCCACTGCCGGCGCATGACAGCGCCCACACCAGTCATCCTCTCGGAGGCCGTATCTGCACATCTGGACGGGAGTGCAATAAAGCCTATGCAAGAATTTGTAGTGAATAATCCTAAACCTACTGCTGGAGGAGATCTGTTCAGTTTGCTGGCAACAAAAGTGCCAGAGTTCGTCCTCCAGGGGCATGCCTAGTTCCCATCCCATCTAGTGCGTGCCCTACCAGGTCCAGGGTCAAGGGAGTTGTGGATTGTGTGATACAATTTAGAGACTGAGTGTGTAGGGGAATCGGCTTGAAGCAGCTGGTGCAGTGGCTCCAAAGTGGGTGGTTCATTAGGGTATGTTTCAGTTATCGCCTGAATTCCACTGCGTAACCGGATGTATAGAAATGTGTCCATGGGTGTAGGTGTCAGATCCCCAAACATATGAGCTATTGAGCGAAAAAGGTCCCCATGGTAAAGATCTCCCCATGTCCCGAGTTTAAGTTTGGTCATCATGTTTTTGAACAATTGTTCCTGTAGTAGAGGTATTGAAGGATGGTATGCGAGTGGAAGCAGTGGGGAATAAATTAGCGAAGTTTGAACTTTACGCGCTATGTGCCTCCAAGCAAGAATGGAGCTAGAGATGGGAGTCTGATGTCTCGACTGTGTCTGAGGTTTACTAAATAAAGCCCCCTCAAGCGGGATGGGAGCAGCAAGCCAATGTTCAACAGCCACCTGAGGCATAAACGGTGGGGGATGGATCCAATAGTATACGAATTGTGCGTGTGCGCTGTGATAGTATAGCTCAAAATCTGGTATATCAAAACTTCCCTGCGCAAAAGGGCGAATCAACGTTTCCCAACTTAGACGAGGTCGCTTACCTCCCCACACCAGCCTAATGAGTTCAGAACGCAAAAATTTGAAAAAGGACCGTCCCAGGTGATAAGGGATGTTGAGAAATAAATAGAGGAGTTTTGGAAGAATGACCATCTTAATGAGGGACGCTCGGCCTGCCATGGAGAGAGGGAGCGTAATCCATCTGGTTACGTACGTCTGAATAAGGTCTATTGTACGGCCATAATTCAGCCGCATTAGTTCCTCTCGATCCCGAGAGATCAGTATTCCCAGGTATCTGACTTCACCGTCGCACCATTGTAAAGGATAATCGAGGGGGAATGGTTGCGCCGCCTCTGTGGGTGGGAAAATAGTAGATTTTCCCCAATTAATGTGAATTCCTGACAGTACAGCGAAGCGTATGAATTCTCTCAAAATTGGATTAAGATTGGTCGCTGGATCTCTTATGTAAAGCGTAATGTCATCCGCGTAGAGGGATATTAAGACCTGTCTCTGGAAGCATCGCAATGCCTTATCACGATGGTGTTGCCGAAGCCGGGCCGCCAAGGGTTCAATGGCCAGCACAAATAAAAGGGGAGACAATGGGCACCCCTGTCGAGTGCCCCTCGAGATCTTGAAGGCCCCGGATATACGGCCATTAATCGCCACGGGATTATGATAAAGTATCGTTATCCACCTCGAGAAACCAATGGCTAGTCCCATGTTGCGCAGTATACAAAGGAGGTAGTCCCATTCCAGGGAGTCGAAGGCTTTGGTGGCATCTAAAAACACTGCCACCATCGGTAAGGTGGGGTCAACATTCTGCAGGATCGAGAATAAGGTACGTAGGTTATGTGAGGTAGCTCTGCCGGGAATGAATCCCGCCTGATCGGATAATACCAGGCCCTCCATCAATAGCTTCAAGCGATTAGCTAGTACCTTAGTTAATATCTTAGCATCACAGTTGATCAGGGAAAGGGGGCAGTAAGAATCGCGGAATTGAGGTGGCTTGCCGGGTTTAAGCAAGGAGGTAATCAATGCCTCCTGCATCGAAGGCGGACATGAACCTGACTCGTGTGCCTCCTGGAAGACCTCTCGGAGCACCGGCGCCAGTATGTCCACATAGGCCTTGTAGAAGTCAACAGGCAGACCATCTAACCCCGGCGCTTTTCCCGAGGCCATCTGCCCTATTGCCTCTCTGATTTCATCCAGCCCTATTGGGGCCGCTAAGAACTCCCTTTGATGATCTGATAACCACCCCAACGTGAGCTCCCTCATGTAATCATCCATTTCCAAGGTACCCACCCTGGTAGAGGTGTAGAGCGCTGCATAGTGTGTAGTGAAAGCAGCCATGATCGATTGTGTGTCTCGGAGGGGTTCACCTCCATCACCCTCCAACTCCATGATAAAATTCGACCGCCGTGCAGGCCTGACGACTCCCGCCAGAAACTTCCCAGAGTGCTCTCCCTCTCCATACGCACTAGCCTTGAAGTATTTACTGCAAAAGTTAGCCTCCCTGTCAGCAGTGGATTTATACTCAGTCAATGCTATTCTGTATTGAACTTGTGCGTCTACATTGGTAGCAAAGTCCATACGAGACTCCAACTTGTGCAGTGTGCATTCCAATTTATGTAGCGTGTTACGTTGCGCTCGCAGTAGCCCAGAACTCTTGGAGATGCAGACCCCCCTAATGGTAACTTTTAGCGCTGCCCACATTGTTGCCATACATTCTACCGAGCCCCTGTTATGTGCGAGGAAGTCCTCCAGGTCCTGTCCCAATTCCGTACAAAAAAGGTCATCAAGTAGGATATTAGGCTGTAATCTCCATTGAGGCGGGTTCCCCACTACATCCAGTAACCGAAACTCGGCCAGTACCGGGGAATGGTCTGAGAAGGTGCGACCCACATGCCGAACTGCAGACAATGCAGGAGCAAGACCTCGAGATATTAAGATGTAGTCCAATCTAGCCCAGGAAGTGTGTGCCGTGTTCCAGTGTGTGCCTTCTGTCAAATTCGGGTGTTGGTGCCGCCACGCGTCTATGACGTCTTGGTTGTCGCATATGTCACGCAGGTATCTATACGTGTTAGTGTAGTGCTGTGCAGAGGGGTTGGATCTATCCATGACAGGATTAAGCACTGCATTAAAGTCTCCTCCCCACATCATGTGTGTTGATCCTATGTCTCTTATCTCATTCCAGAGGGCAATAAAACTGCTAGGGTCATCGTGGTTGGGGCCATAAGAGCAGGCTAAGGTGATGGTTTCATTGCCAAGTCTGCCCCACATCAAACAGTACCTCCCCTCCCGGTCAACCGCATCACCCAAAGGAGTGTAGGGGATATTTTTGTTTATCAGTATAGCCGTACCTCTCGCGTATGAAGAATATGGTGCAAATACAGAGTGCGCCGCCCATCTAGAAGCGAAACTACTTTGGCGTTGTGGGTCCATGTGAGTTTCCTGTAAAAATACAATGTGTACTTTCAGTCTGTCCAACGTATGCACTATATTTCTGCGCTTCCTGGGGTCACCCAATCCCCTAACGTTCCAAGTGATGGAGGAGATCAGACCCCCCGAATTAGTATCGGTGTGGCTGACTCGGCTCCCTCCCCCTATATGATTACGTCTGGTCAGCTTGGTTTCTGAAAAATATATGACCTAGTGCTGCCTTTGGCCGGACCTCGTCTGGGATCCATTCAACTCCATGCTCTGTATCACTGTCCAGTACATTTTTACCCAAAACATAAACAATTCCCCGCGAACATCCCCCCCCACCCAGGCCGGCATCCCAATCAGGCCGGGTATAGTTCCCCCCCTAACATCCCCAACCCTCCACATCAGAACCCTAAGGGGGCACACCCGTAATGGGGGACACACGGGTCCAGAACCCGCCTTACTTTCCCCCCGATATTACACCCACTGCACGCCCGTCACAACGACTAGCGGCAATTGCGGGAAGGGGAAAAAGAGTGCCAGGGCGAATATCCTCTGTACCAAAACGGAAACCCTGAGAATGCCGCAACTTTACAGCTGTTAGGTGAGCATTGCAACCAATGTGTAAAAACCGACATTACCAAGCGAGAATCATACATATCTTAAGGTGGAACTAGCATCATTGCAATATATGTAGAATAGTCCCCAGAGACCACCTCCGCCGATCAGTCCAGGGCAGATGTAGGTGAGTGGGAGCGCGCCCGCTCCGAGGGGGACAGAGTAGTGTCATGGGATCGCTTATTGTCTTTCAGAAAGTTCTCCACTTGAGCTGGATCTTGAAATAGATGCGGTTTGCCACGGTGAACAATACGTAGCTTAGTCGGGTAGATCATGGAGTATTGGATGCCCCTCTTAAGAAGCCGTTTTTTAACTGCCACAAATTTAAGTCGCGCATCCTGTACTGATTGCGTGAAGTCCGGATAGAAGGATAGCGTGACGTTGTCAACCTGAACCGGTTGTTTCTCCCGGGCAAGCCGGAGCAGAACGTCCCTGTCTCGGTAGTTCAAGAATCGGATAATGATGGGTCTCGGGGGGGCACCCGGTATGGGCCGCGGGCCGAGAGCCCAGTTGGCCCGCTCCACCACCAGATGTTGGGAGAAGGCCTCTGAACCGAACAGGTCAGTCAGAAGCTTCTCAATGAAGACCTCCATTTTTCCCCCCATGTTGGTGGATTCTGCAAGTCCGATAAGGCGCACATTGTTTCGGCGCGAGCGTGCTTCTAAATCCTCGCTCTTATCAGCGATCACCTTTAGGAGTCTCTCCATCTGCGAAACCTCGGTAGCATTGGCCGCCGCCCCATCCTCCAGCCCAGAAACACGCTGCTCCGCTTCCTTCACTCTTTCCTCCTGTTGGTCCATGCGATGCACCACCGAGTCCAGGCGTTTGGACATGTTGTCTAGCTTAGAGTCTATAGAGGTGAGACTAGTTTGCATACTGAGCAGGAGCGCCTTCCAATCCACCTCTGTGCCATCTGGGACTCAAAGGGGAGCTTAGATTGTTTAATGTCTGTTTTCCCCATGTTGACGAAGCAGGGAAAAGGGGGGGGACCCACCACATGGTATCAGGCTCGGAGCCCCCCCTCCGCCTCCCCACCCAGCAGAATCAGCAGTCGCCCAATTCTAGGGTAGTACCACTTGGCCCTGCAAGAGCTTCGAACCTCCCCTCAACAGTGTAGAGACCTTGACTTCTGATGTTGAGACAGTCCCAATCCCGGCGAGTCTCTGAAGCGATCCCCCTCTCAAAATGTCCCCAGACTGCAAAGCTTTCCTCTGTTGTGGGCCTTGTTATATTGGTGGGCCAGGAGATTGTCAGCCAGCATGGGGCACCACGGAAGGCCCCCGGTTGTCTCCGAGTATCGAGGAGAGTTATGGGCTGGAGGGAGCAAATCGGTCAGGGGTAATGAAGGCACACCTCCTCCTCCGCTCCACGTGCGCTGTGTCTCTGTGCGGGAGTGTCGTAGCCCTTCTAAACAACCCCACGGGTCACAGAAGCACGATCCCGAGGATGCCTCTCACGCCTGCCTCCACCTCTCCTCACCGTATAACCAGGTCGCTGGTGGCGTGTCGAGATCCCCGAGGCCCCCGGCCGCCCTCTCGCGGCTTACGGCAGCTTCGCCCGGTGCTTGCGGCCTTGTGTCCTCGGCGAATCCCCGGCCTCGCGTGCATCCACACGCCCCACCTTTCAACCAGGCAGCGCCGTCGCAGCGCCTGCGGGCAGGAAGACCGCCCAGAACTCCGGATCTCGAAGTCCGTTCAGCTCCAGACTTTCAGCGAGCGTGCTTGCAAGTGTGCAGCCCCGGTATTTCAACTTGGAAGCGGGTTTCCGTTCTTGCGGATGAGCTGAAGGATGGATTATTCGCCCGGCTGGCGAGAGCTTCACGAAGGTGCGGCCATCTTGGTCTGGCGCCCTCTAGCACCCCCTTCCATTTAAATATTTGTAAGTAATCCCAAAGGTAGGGCATGGTGCATGGTATCTAAAATGTTGGACCTATGTTCTTAACATATTCTTCACTGTAGCAAGGTTGACCTTCTCATAGAAAAGCATTGGGTTACATTACAACACCTTATCATGCATACCTTTTTGGGAATAGCTAGATCCATGGTTCAAGGACTCAAATTGATAGGAATTTAAAATCCAGTATTCAAATTATTATTTTAAAACTTCCACTTATAGTGAGTTTGCATTTTCCTGCCTAAAGCCTACAGTAGCCTCTTCAGAGTTAGGGCCTGATTTAGAGTTTGGTGGAGGGAGTTATCCATCACACCTGTGACAGATATTCCATTCCCCGCATTATATCCAATGTCACTTGTAATATGGTGGATGGGATATACTTCACAGTTGTGATGGAGTAACCCATCCGCCGAGCTCTAAATCATGCCCTTAATCCCCTACTTGAGAAGGGGCCTATCTAAAGCCCCAAACCAGACGCACTGCTGGTTTGCGCCACTTTGGCAATCGTTACTCTTATGCTTTCTCCAATGTATTCGTTGTAATCCATCTTCTTTTATACCATTCAACTAGATATTGTATTTTCTTCCACACGTGGAATCTTTGCAGTTTCCCAAATTTCTAATGTCCAAAATGTGTCCATCCGGACCTCTTTAAGTGAACACGACTGAAGCAATGGTTCATAAAAAGCATGGCTTGGCAGTTCGGGCTGGACTGTTCCCATGAGGCACAGGGTCAGACTGATTTGCATATGGCCATGTCTGAACTGGGGTGGCAGAGTGGGCTAAAGAACGGTGATGGATCAAACCCAGATCTGTTGACTGGGTGTGAGTGTTTGATTGGTTCTGATGCTCCTTCCATCACCACCCCCTTTTGTACCGCTTTGTTTGCCATAAGTTGGCAGGGTATGCTCAGACGTGAGTCCCTTGCTCACTTTGCCACTGGATTCAAGCAAGCCTGGCTGAAGACGGCTGAAATGCCAGAAACCGGTCCTAGGAAGCTTGTTTCCTGTCGAGGGAAGGCATGGCTTGGCAGTTCGGGCTGGACTGTTCCCATGAGGCACAGGGTCAGACTGATTTGCATATGGCCATGTCTGAACTGGGGTGGCAGAGTGGGCTAAAGAACGGTGATGGATCAAACCCAGATCTGTTGACTGGGTGTGAGTGTTTGATTGGTTCTGATGCTCCGTCCATCACCACCCCCTTTTGTACCGCTTTGTTTGCCATAAGTTGGCAGGGTATGCTCAGACGTGAGTCCCTTGCTCACTTTGCCACTGGATTCAAGCAAGCCTGGCTGAAGACGGCTGAAATGCCAGAAACCGGTCCTAGGAAGCTTGTTTCCTGTCGAGGGAAGGCATGGCTTGGCAGTTCGGGCTGGACTGTTCCCATGAGGCACAGGGTCAGACTGATTTGCATATGGCCATGTCTGAACTGGGGTGGCAGAGTGGGCTAAAGAACGGTGATGGATCAAACCCAGATCTGTTGACTGGGTGTGAGTGTTTGATTGTTTCTGATGCTCCGTCCATCACCACCCCCTTTTGTACCGCTTTGTTTGCCATAAGTTGGCAGGGTATGCTCAGACGTGAGTCCCTTGCTCACTTTGCCACTGGATTCAAGCAAGCCTGGCTGAAGACGGCTGAAATGCCAGAAACCGGTCCTAGGAAGCTTGTTTCCTGTCGAGGGAAGGCATGGCTTGGCAGTTCGGGCTGGACTGTTCCCATGAGGCACAGGGTCAGACTAATTTGCATATGGCCATGTCTGAACTGGGGTGGCAGAGTGGGCTAAAGAACGGTGATGGATCAAACCCAGATCTGTTGACTGGGTGTGAGTGTTTGATTGGTTCTGATGCTCCGTCCATCACCACCCCCTTTTGTAACACTTGTTGTACTGCCAGTCGTACTTAACTTGCTCGGTTTTTTTCTGCTGAAAGGAACCTGACTTCAAAAAATGTTTCTATGTCCAGATGTAGAAATCATCACTACAAGAAAGCAGCAAAAGTATCCAGCTGTAAGGGGCCTTCTTTGAACACAAATTTCCAATTTCTCCTGCTTGAAGTTTTCACAGCAGAAATAAATGGCTTCATTGGGCAGGATATCCAGCCTTGTGGAACCCATCTCGACCACAGCCTGCTGCCTTGCCTTGCAGAGGATTTTTGACTTCCGTACCTGAAACTAAGGGGGTCATTACGATAGCGGGCGGACTCGAGTCCCCCCGCCACCGTAGCGATTCCTGGTACTGCCCGCCTGTAACGAGGCAGTCCCGCATGTCAGATTATGATGTTTCTGCCACCGTGGCGGTTGCATTGTGCATGGTTAACATTGTGGCGTGTGCTGCTGGCTGCAGCAACCACCGCAATGCTAAACATGCAGGTCATGATTTTCACTGCACTACGTGGCAGACACCTCATGGTGCCTGCCAGTTAGTGCAGTGAAATGTTGGGGGGTACCATGGGTACCCCTACAGTGCACCACCCCCCCCAACACAAGGGGGGTCTGCAACAGGACCCCAAATGCATTCTCTGCAAGCCTTTCAATGGCGGTTTACCCGCCATGGAAGTCTGGCTATGGCCAGCATCGTAATATGGTGGACAGTGCCTGCTAGGCACCACCACCATTTTACAGAGGCTGACCAGTCTACCAGACAATCGGAACAATGTGGTGGATTCGTGGTGGGCGGTCTTTGCACCCGCCACTGTCGCGGTCTGATTCCCCCGCCATCCTAATTTGGCAGAGGAAAAATTGCTGTCCGATGGCGGCGGGCCCTCCACCGCATGGCTGGCGGTGGCGGGCCTTCCGCCATCATAATCAGGCCCTAAGTTATAAGATGAAACTTTCCACCAGGCCAAACTTGGTTTGTGTATCCGACCCATGCTCTATTGTGGTTGGTTATAACTTTTGCCTTTGACCCATTATACACGACCAGATAATTGCAGTTGGCGCATAGCACATTTTGATGTTAGAAACATCTAAAATTTGGAAAAATTATATCCAGTGCCCTACATCCTAATTTTGTCTTTTTGGTGTCTACTACTTGCTCATTAAAATGTTCGCTTGTTTTATAAATTAGATTGAGATTTTTATTGTGTTGTGTTTTCCAGTTTTTAACAGTTTTGTTACTGATAACTAAATGCTAGAATCATTTTGTAAGTGAAGCCTGTCTGCTCTGTGCTACAGCTACCAGGGGTCGAGTGCAGATTTAAATTATTGAGACCTAAGTGGACCTAGCAACGAATAGTGTAATTATTACCTGAACCAGACTACCATCAAATTCAACTAATCACACGATTTCTCACACTAAGTATGTGAGTAAATCTACACAAGCAGAGATTTCCACCGATTAATATACCTTTGTGAATAGGAGTCCACAATATTGCTTTTCCTTTATGGTAGAAAAAGCATGCTCATAAATTCTTAGTAGCACTTGCAAGTCAGTTCTACTTTTATAGAAGAAACTCTCTAAAGGCATGGACTACAACTTGGTCCTTAATATCAGAGGGTCAGAAATTGTACTCTTTAAATGTATAGTAGGATCCTCTTTGTTGTCTGAATCTCCATGTTCACAAAAATCTTCCTCTATATAAGAAGTACTGCTGTCTGATTTGTAAACTCAAAATTATATATTCTGTTGCTAATGTCGAAAAGATTTGCTCCTAAGTATAGCAACTGTTTCTTAAAAAAATGAAGGCCACACACTAGGGCATTACAAGTAGAGGGCAGCCAGGGCCTTTTCCATGGGCCATGCATGTTTTGGGGCCTTGATCTCTTGTCACAACACTTGTTTAAATAATAAACCAGAAGGCCTGACCTGTTTCCTCCTAATGCAGCTAACATGGCAATATGTCTGAGTGGCACCAAATACTGTGGGCCTCCTTTATGAGGTTTTGCCATAGGGCAGCGCTGCAGGCCTTCCAGTTGTGCTGCCCTATGGCAAAAGAAAAGGCAAATTAGGTAATTTCCTTTTAAAAAGTGCTACAATGCTCATTTCTGATAATCTTAATGCAGCACCTACTTAACATTCATGATATGGATATTAAATTCTGCAATTGGCAACTTGGTTCAATGTAATTATCTCTAGACTCAGACTTTGAGTGTGTTATGCATTTACCTTTGAGTACATTTATATAATCTGCACACTATTTTCACCAAAAGTCTTTTTATCCTGTCAATGTGTATGGCCACTGTAAGAAAGTATCACTTTTTACATAGTCACCCCCATTTTTTGCTAAATTGTATTGTTTGTTTTAGACTTTGCACGTTGGGGTCCTGTGGTACAGTGGCCAATGTATGTGCTCTAACCCCTAAAATGTGTAGAAATTGGCTAACCCTGACTGGAATTTTTAACTCCCCTATAAGGCCAACGTATATATTTTGTGTAGAAACTAAACCCATATCATTGAAAGCTAAATGTCACATTTCGACTGCAGAACTTATTGTGCCATCCGCCAGTGTGGCAATGAAAACATGGCTCCAGGCCTACCCTGTGCAGCCAGACTGCTGTAGTACCAATCCAGCAGTGTGACCTGTAAAAATAATCCTTTTGGACAGGTAATGCCTCCATTTTAATTGTTCCCACCAGTACTTGGCCTGAACAAATTGTGCAAGAGGTGTCAACTTCCTCCTAGGAGCTACATAATAGGTACCTGTGAATCACAGGGTGACCTGAGTGAGTAGAGATGACTCAGTTGAGCTCAGAAGAAGGGAGGTGGCCTGCCACCCTGTTTGCACCACAATGGCACATCCTGCCTGACAGGTCTGTTTGAGCCATGTGTAACACTTGACAGTGAGAAAACATGATGCAAGGACAAATGGGTTTATGGTAGGTGCACTGGGCCTGCTTCAACTGGATTTTAGTATTAGTTGTGCGTAAACACTGATGATTTCCATAGTCCACTTCCCTATGCACCCAAACCCTCAAAGCTCAAATGTAGCCGTCTTAAAAATGACCTGGCACTTGGCAGTTTGCAGTAAGGCAAAGAAGAACTGCTGAAAAAGTGGGTTGGGTTGCACCCAGGATCCGATTGGTTAAGGAGTTTCCAGGAGTCACCCCCACCAACAAGTTGGAGCCAACTATAAATGTGGCACCCCAAGGCACCTACTCAGAACACTTTCTGGACCTGCAGATAATCAGAAGAGGACTAGACCTTCCGTCTGTTACCTGAGAGGAAATCTAAAGGACTGGACCTACTCCCCCTTCCACTCAGGAATAAACAGTGGGCTCTAGGGTCAATTGGATGGCCTCCTGTGTCTCCAGTGACACAACTAACTGCAAGAGGCATTTTCCTGGAAATGCCCAGCTGATTAGTAGCAACTGGAGCTGGACTTGACTTTGCTGTTGGCCTCTACTTGACAGCCTGAAATTCTCTAAATGCCTTCCTGGGGTCCTGGGGGCCTTATAAGTGTACTTTTATGGTTGCATTGACACCAAAAGCAAGTTTGGAGACTTTAAAAAACAAGTTTTCCCCCAGAGTTTCAGGGGACTTGCCAGAAAAAAAAATCAGACCAGTTCTACGGCATCGGATTGAATTTCAGCTTTATCAAATTCAAGACTCAGAGCCCCTTTAAAAAAACACTAAGTCTCATTCTGCGTTGAGACTTATAAAATGTTGCCCTCCAATGGTACTAACCTGTTTCAACAATCTGAACTTTGGTTCCACAGCTGCAGCTACAATTTCAGCAGTATCCTACTCAGGGTTGTTTTTTTCTTCTCAAAACGTCCCTCTATGCATTGGGATTTAGAAACCTTTCGAACTTTTTGACTTCCAGACTTTTACCGGGACCAATCTACTTATCTCTGACCAGAGCTTGATTGTGGTGGGCTTCAAATTGCACCTTAGTCCCGTTCTACTGCTTCAATAGACTATCACCGGCATTTAATGTTTTTATGGTGTTATTATGACTTACATATTTAAAAAAACATAAATGCTTTATACATTTTCTCTAACTTAAGCTTATCTGCTCTATGCCAAAGCTGAGAGGGGTTGAACTCAGATTTAAATTATTGAAACCTGAGAGTGGACCTAACAGTTTATTGACTTTATTACATGTGGAGGGCTACCATCCATCTTGAACAATAATTGACTTTCCAATAGTTGCACTTGAGTTACCCAGAATACAAATTGCCAATTGGATGCAACAAGATCTGGCTTACAGGTGCACTTGAGAAATCTTTAAGATTGTCTCCTAGGTCATATTGCAATGTGAATAAACCCATTGTGTAAAGTAATTTATCATGGTAATAGGACCATTCATGATCAGTATTTTTGTTTAGGTAACTGCAGATCTTATTAAAAACTATTGTTATATATGAATGGGGTATTGGGATGCCGTGGTTAAGTTTTTCTAGTTAGAATTTGAAGCCTAATTTATTATGTACCTATTTAGATATAAACTTTATCCTGCCAATTATATATTTAGCAACAGGTTCTTAAAGCATCCATTCCTATGGATAAGGATGGTGATTAAAGGAAGGGTCATCATGAGTTTCCATGCCACAGAAAAGCCCTTTTCCTGAAAGATTTATCATTCTCTTCTGGAATTCTAGAGGGCCCCTAGCCTGACAGTTCGGCATGGACTGGTCCTACATGGACATTGCTCAGTTCTGATTAATGCAAAATGGGTACCTTAAGGAAAATAGCACCCCCTGCAGGGTCACCCCCAAACTTTGCACCTTCCTGACCCCACTTTCTGATGAATTCGTTGTTATTGGCTTTTGGACTCTGGGCACTTTACCACTGGTAACCTGTGCTAAAGTGCACATGGTCTCTCCTTAAAACATGGTAATATTGGCTTATCCACAATTGGCAGATTTAATTTACCTATAAGTTCCTTGTAAAGTGCACTACATGGGCCCATTGCCTGTAAATTAAAAAAGTAGGATATACTTTTAAGCTTTACATGTCCTGGTAGGGAAAAAGTACCAAATTTGTTTTTGACTACTGTGTGGTTTACCCCTCCCACAGGTTCACATTGGGAATTCCTTGGTACATCTAATATGTGTAATTCCCAATTGTTAGGAGGTAGAGCATTTATGTTTAGTAGCTGAGAAATTGTAATGATAAATCTTTTTAAATGTTTTAGCTGATTTTATCATTCAATTTTAAAAATGCCACTGCTAGAGAGATGGCATTTTTCTGCTCTTAGCCCTATCTGTGCCTGCAGTCTGTCTACAATCTATGTCTGAGGTGGGTGACAGCTGGGACTTGTGCATTCCCTCTGGATAGCCACACACAAAGGGAGCTTAGTTGTGACTTGATGGGCCATCCTCGGCAGGATGCGAGCGAGGAGCGAGGCAAAACCTCACACTTACACCTTTATTGACTGTGGCCTGTCCCCACACAAAGGAAGGCTTAGCTCCCTGTAGTGAGTCTGGAGCCAGGGCAGGAAGGGAGGACTCAGTGTACTTCAAAGCCTTCTTTGAAGTCTCCCCCATTTTAAAAGCACTGCTGGGTATTAGAACTGAATTTCTGACCCTACGATCTCAGCACACTTCTGAACCTGTGGATACTCTGCCAGGAAGTAGGACCACTGTGCTGCTGAAGGACTGCCACTCTGCTGGACTGCTTCTCTAGAAGAAATGCTTTTCTGCTGTTCTACCTGACTGCTACCCTTCTTGCCTGAGTGAGAAGGACTGGATCTGCACCACTTGAACCTAGAGTGACTCGAAGGGCTCACCAGCCTGCCTCCTGTTCTAGAGTCTCAGTGACATCAAAGACTTGCAACTACTTTGCTACAGCACCTAGACTCTCTTAACTGTGATTCTTGCCCTGCCAAATGGTGCCAATCCAGTCCTGGGCCCTTGAAAGTGAGTATATAGTGCTGCTCGAGTAGAAATCCATGCATCGGAGCTGTTGCGCTGCTCGAAACTGGCCCATCTTCTTTGATGGTGACGTATCACCTACATCTTAAGGATCGATGCAAACCCATTGCCTCCGTGGCTCCTCGCATCTAGTAATCAACGCAACCGTGAACCAAGGTAATGTTTCAACAGGCCAAGGCTGGTCCCTATATTTGACACACACTTCATCACGGTCAGCCTGCTCCTTTGGATTTGACGCAGTCTACCATGACCAGATATCCCTGGTTGGTGCCATATGCTTTTAAGTTTGGAACAATCTTGGCAGTCTACCAGGAGCCCATAATTGGGCTGCATTCCAAAATGGAGCAATAAAGCAGATAAAAATAGGAGGCTCAGACAAGTGCTTCAGATTGGAAGAGGTTCCCAGGGATTAAGCCAGAGCTTGGAGCTTTAAGATGAGGAATTATCTTCATTGTCTCCACGATATCTTTAAATTGGAAAGTCAATAAGGTGACTTCTCTTGCTGAGGGATTAAGGGATCTTCAATAGCTCTACACATATCAGTTGGCATGGCTACATAGACCTTCTGGAAGTGAGCCACACAGGTGTCTAGTTTGAGCTGTAATCACCAAGGGTAGCAGCATTCCGACTGACGTGGGCTACTATGCCCAGAAGTATTTGCTATCCCCTTCCCTAGCAGCGATTACCAGATCCTCCCGCACCTTACAAACCCCTACAGATCTGGCCTGCAACAGTGTTTCTTTATAGATTTTTCTGGACCTAGCAATGTCAATTCTATTCCTAGCTTTTATCATCAGAATAAGGTAGGTTTTGGTCATCCTACAATGGCCGTCAAACAATTAACAAAGAGAATGTGGTTTGGTGTCCTCACTACTATCCTTTCTTAAAGGACCTTGGAGGCAAGTAAACACTTTTTCATGAGACTCAAGTGCAGACATAAAGTCAGGGGCTCGCACTCCACTGGGAATCAGTTTTTTTTACAGAAGCACCATCTTTATGAATACATGGGCTGCATTTAACAAAACTGTCCCTATTTGGAAATGCAAATATAGGAATCGAGGTGTGATGTTCCATGTAGGCCACCATGCCTCTGTTAATACATAGCTAAAGGGGTCACACATAGAGACCTGTCTAATTATTGTTCATTAGGCACGTGGTTCTGTGAGCCCCTGCAATTGGAGATTTTGCAACGTGACCTATTGGTATATAGATCGTATCACGAAATGGAAGGCAGGTGTCAAAAAGTCAGTGCAAACTTTGAACCCAATAGTTTCAATCTGCCCTTTTGCACATTAGGCCCTGATTTACAAGCTCATATGAGACAGACATTTCCACTTATCATACCATTGCTTGTGTGTGATTGTTTTTCGCATCCCTCATTGGCATAGTATTAGTGGAACACAAAATCTGAAGTCTTCCCTAAAACCAAGCCCCATTTACAGGGTGCTTTCCTATAATAATTTTGGACTGCTCTTTAGATTAGAAACATATATTCCTCAAGCTGTACTTATGCTCTCATTTTTTAAAACATATTCCAACCACTAACACAAAGTGTAACATGCAGATCCCTACATAGAACAGTTTGAGTCATTTTCCTTTTGTTTAACTAACAAGAAGCCCATTTTATGCGGGCTAAATTTACTTTAAAAAACAACGTTATTATAAATGTATTTTAAAAATGTATGAATTTTGATTGAGGAACGAGTTAATCGCTCTTTGGTTTACATAAACCTTTTTAGCAATACCACATTGCGATTGAAGAAAGTAAGTTTGGAAATACTATTGCGGGTAATCTGATGATAGCTGTGAGACATTCAATCTACATTTACATAAAAGCATCTTTAAAGTATTGCTTTAAAGCCATTATATTTTGAAAAGCAAATCTATTTACTTGTACTTATGTTAAGTGGGGCTTAGTGTACTGATCTAATTGATGTAATAGAGGATGAAATGACATTAGAATCCATGTTTTAGTTACTGCACGCATTCAACCAGTATTAGCTTTTTGCTGAATGTGTTATGTTGTTTCAAAAAGTTATTGCCTAATGCTCAATATTTCGCTGCAGAAGTACATACAATAATGCATTTTGAAAATCATTCTGTGTAGGTTTTAAGTATTGAAACTGTAACTTTATATTAAGCAGTTTGTGCATTATGAGACACTAAAAGCATTGGTTCCAAAGAATATCATTATTGCCTCCGCTAATACCTATTTCATTGATCAAGGTCTCCAGTGACATGTTTGTTAAACATTTTCTTGGAGTGGTTAGTTAAGAATGCAGCGAGGATCCTTAAAAAGGTTTTCCACACCATGAACATGCTTGAGTAAAGATGAAACAATGGAACAGACAATGACATCTAAAGCCCGAGATAGAGGAAACATACACTATGAATCTTCAGTGGTTCAATTTCCTCCTGCTCTAGAAGTGCTATATCCACTATTTGCAGTTGTTCTGAACTGTCAAATATTGTGCTATGGAAAGTTTGCCTGTCCACCACCATTTTCACCAATAAGTGTGATTTAACACCCTACACATTCAGGGGCCTATTTATGAGCAGGTTTGGATCTCTGTTGCACCACATGCTGTGGTGCAAGAGCAACGCAAACCTTCAGTCAGGTTAATGAAGCCACCCAAGGCCATTTTGTGTGGCCCTGAGTATCTCTATAAATATGGAGTAAGGCAATGCAGCACAAATCGCTGCACTGCCTTACTCTGCCCTGGGAAGGAGATCCGTGGGCGTTGTGTGGGTGTTCCTACACAACTAACATGGTTTTCGACACATTCCCTGATGTATCAGAACTGGTAAACCTGGGAATGCACCAAAGAGATATGCCTTTCCAAGAGAGGCGTAAGAAGGGAAATGTCTTTATTTCTCATCTTTATATGTGTGCTACATTCTGCAGCAAACATAGAAAGAGGAATATGTCTCTCAGGATTGTTTTTCTGTAGGGAGGTATCCTTTCCTGCACATTAACAATCCTGCATGCAACACATTCGACCCTGCATCATGGTGCAGGGGTGCCTATGTTGGCACTATCCTGCCAAAAGTGCACCAGTGCAGAGGAAAATTCAGTAATACAATGTATTGCCTTAAACACGGTGCATTCCTGCCCTTTCCCTGTCACGCAGTCCAGCATGGCAAGATGACTTGTTGCGCAGTTTATTTGGAGCCAGATATTGCAATGTCATAGATATATCTTACAGTAAACATTCATCATAAATGATAGATAAGAGTTTTCAATACAGATGGAATTTCATGGTATAAAGATATACAATATAAATACAGTAAATACACAGGGTATCACATCAATATTACAAATTTTATAAATGCAGTTGATTTAAAACCAGATAGAAGGAAAAGGGGTGGGTGTATAATTTGTATTGTGTCGGCAGTAGGCTAAGGGGGAAAGCTTAACTTAGTTAATTATTCTCCTTAAACTGCTTCTGTATCTTCAAATTGAAAATATTGTCCCCAAAGTTTCTCAAATTTCCTGGTTCCCCCGGTTCGAATTGCGTATAGCTGTTCACTTATTCTAACGCATCTCATCTTTTGTAGCCAATCCTTCATTGACGAGATTATCTTGGCTCGCCAATTTTGGAGTAAGTGGGATCGAGCAACAGCTGTTGCAATATATAGTAATTTTACCCACTTGTTAGACAGGTCTAATCCCGGGTCATACCCCAAGACTTTAAGCCTAGTGGTTGGAACCAAATTGGCCTTCCCCACACCTGCAAGATACTGAAATATTTCAATCCAAAATCCTGGAATGGATGAACTGTGGCTAATCACATTTGTCCAGTTTGTGGGGGAGTGCCCTATACACTGGGGGCAATTACCTGGTATAGCAGAGTTGATATACGTTAGAAAGGCTGGGGTTTTATATAAAAGCCATTTAGAAAAGAAGAGCATCCGTCGCCAATTAGCCCCTCTTAGTACACTAAAATTTAATATATTTACTTCTTTCCACATTTTGTCTGTCATTTCAAGGTTTTCATATACATCCCATTTTTTAATCACCTTTTGGGTAGATTCGGGGGCACTTGCACACCAAAAGCATTCTTTTCCATTCCCCAGCCCTTTTCAAAACCCCCTCACCGCTTAAACCAGTCACCACCTCTCTGCTACTAAGGATCTGGCCCAGATCGAATAGAACCATATTAAGTATTCTAAATTAGCCCAAAAGGAAAAAAATCATATTGTATACCCAATCTTACTTCCCCTAAGTTTTGCCAGCTATCTCCCCTGAGGAAGTCCGATATTTTCTCATGTCCTACCTTACCCCACTTTTGAACAATTTCGGCTCAAGCTTCTCCCCTGGACCCATATCAACCGCAGCCAGGGATGTCACCACATTGATCTGGGGAATAAAATATCTCCTATAGAGATCCCCACGCTTCAGGAAGATCCACTTAAGGCTCTTAAAATGTACTCTTTTAGGTAGTTTAGTTATCTTTAGTACGTCTCGAACATTAAAATCTTTAAAAATCAACTGCATGAAGTTATTTACAAAAATACCCCTCAGTACCTTTGTATTGAATCTGGACAGATATTGTGCAAAATAGGCAGAGTAATAATCTCTAAGATTGGGGAGTGCCAACCCTCCATTCTCTCGTGATTCATATAAATTGCTAATTGCATTTCTTGGTGATTTGTCTGGCCCAAAAAAGTATGAGAACATGGACTCAGCAGCTTTAAAAAAAGACGTAGTTAAGACACACTGACTGGTTAAAATAAAAAATTAAACAAGGGGAGGTCTGACATTTTAATTTGGGAAACTCTCCCTAGAATAGTCAAAGGGAGAGAGATCCACCAGGTGAATAAGTGTTTTTTTCCTTTAAGAGAAGAAGAGAGAAATTAAGGTCATACAAATCCTCAATATTAGAAGAGATTCTTATACCTAGATATTGTTTTGGTTGGGAATTAACACAACCAAATCTGTGAGTACGAACTCGGGAGTGCACTCACAGAGTATTATTTCTGTCTTCCTCTTATTAATTCTATACCCTCCCAATGCCTCATATTGAGTGAAGATATCAAAAAGCTTTTCTTGAGTTTCCCTCTGACTATCTAGAATTAGCATGATGTCATCAGCATATAATTTTAACTTGTTCATTTGTGGACGTTGGCTACTCTTATTTGCTCGGATTGCTCTAGCTAGTGGCTCGATTAAAAAAGGCGAAAAAAATAGAGGACAGGGGTACCCCTGCCTTGTGCCACACAGTACCTTTATTTGCCTCACTTCTACTGCGTTGATGATAACACAAGCTTCAGCTTTACAATACATATTATATCTGAGCCCCATGATCTGGGATGGAATACCGAATCTAGTCAAAATTTTAAATACATTTTCCCAGACCACGAGGTCAAAAGCCTTTTCCGCGTCTAGCAGAAACACCAAGGACTGTACATTATTCAGCTCAAAGTAATCCAAATCTTCTGCCAAATAGTGAGTGTTTGTCCCAAGCTGTCTACCTGCTAAGATGCTGGTTTGGTCTAAATGAATCAGACTGACAGCTATTGAACTAAATGTATTTGCGAGCAGCTTTGTCACTATTTTATAATCTGTGTTTAATAGTGTGATAGGGCGGTATGATTTGGGATTTGTAGCCTCCTTATCTTTCTTAAGGAACTTAGAACATTTCCTTTAAAGAAAGAGGTTGGTATCTTGTCTTCCTGTAGCATTCTATTAGCTAAAGTTAAAAGAGGTTTAACAAAGACATCTGAAAAAAGTTAAAAAAATTCTCTGGGGAATCCGTCCGGGCCACAGGCTTTCCCATTCGATAGGTTCGTAATGATCTCCAACAGTTCTTCTTTAGCAAAAGGTCGAGTCATATCAGCTCCCTCTTCTATAATTAAGACTGGAATCTCGCAATCTGTTAAAAATCTTTCTAAAGAGGCACTATCAATTGACTGATTTTGTGAATAAATCTGTCTATTTTCCCTGACCTTTTCTTTGAGGATTTGTACTCTTTCTTCCTCCTGCAGCTATTGTTTATTTAACACGCTTTGTTTAGTGCCCAGTGGAGATTTCCTCACTTCAAGCTCAAGACTGAGCATTGCATGATTGGAGAACCCATTAGAAATAGCGGTTTGCATTTTAAATTTAAGGGTTCGGGGAAATTTTAAAAAAATCTACGTGGGAGGAGGTACGATCTCCCTGAAAATCAAATATATGTAATTTTTGTGGGGCATGCTGCCCTCCAGGGGTTAACTAAAGCACAGATATCCTTGAAATTCCTAATGATTCTCAAAGAATTTGGTTTTGCCTGTTTTTTTGTTTTGACTGAGGAATCAACCCTTGGATCCTGAAGCACTTAAAACCTCCACCAATAATCACCCCCGGGTTTTGCATAAGTGATTGGAACAAGTTCACATACGGAGTAATGTTATCTTCCACTGGAGCGTAGAAGCTAGCACATGGTAAAAGCTTTCCCCTGATCAGGCTGCTAACCCAGCAACAGTGACCCTCTGTATCACTGGTGCTGTTAACAACTTTTCCACCCACCCGCTTTGACAAAAAGACAGCTGTGCCGTGATAAGCGGCTTGGGAAGATGAAAATCCTCTGTGTGCTGCCCAGTTTTTAAACATTGAGAACCCAGATAGTTTAACAGCCTGGATGTGAGTCTCCTGGATCAAAATGACTGCTGGGTTCTTGGCTAAAATCCAACTTTATATTGCCCGAAGTTTCTTAACATTATTGACCCTGTTTGCATTGAAGGACAATACCTTCTGGGAATTAATCATAATAATGCTCTATTAAAAGCTACTTTGATAAAATAATATCCTTTCACACCAAGAGAAAATGTAACTCTTCTTTGCCACACCTTTATCTTGTAGTAAACTAAAGGGTGGGAGAGACCCTTTCTGCTGATTGGGATCCCCCTTGGGCATAGTTAACATTCTACTCTATCTATTTTGCTGTACGAGTTATGACTGTGTACCTAGATCCTATAACACCATAGAACCACACTCATACGCACAAGATTAGGCATAACACTTGGGTGACAGAAAAAAACAGTCTTACCCCTCGGACAGATTCCGAGGGGTCATTGTCCCAATTAAACATCCTCAGGACAGTCTTTTGAGTCAAACTGCACAAACATGTTTTAGGAGTATTGCCATTCCATAGTCCAGATGAGTAACAAAAATCTCCAAAGAGAATAAAAAACACCTCTTTTTAGTCTCAAAAATAATAAAGGAACTGGGGAAAAAGACAAAAATACAGCAAAAAAAACCTTCCTGAATCTAGAAAGGGATGGATGCTGCAGTATATAATCCCTAAAGGGGTGCACCCCTTGCAGACACTAGATATTCCACTAGACCCTCAGATCCTTACAGGACCAAAGGAGAGCTCCGGGCCATCCGGGATCATTCTTCCCTCTCCTACCCTCCACCTAACAGGTGCTTCCTGCCTTTTCCTCCTGACCCCCAGCCCCTAAGCCATGGTGAGTGGTGCACTCACACCTGACATGCTTCCCTCACCCAAGTATCTGGCACCCTGCTCTTGTGTCCTGATCGGTCAGCCTACCCATACTCCCCATCACGCCAAACAAAACAAAAATAAAGGGGATACAGTTCCCTTAAGAGCATAAACAACCACCCGTTTGCCAGTTGGATATTATCTGAGTGGTGCACAACAACTTTTCCTTTATACGAATATCCTTATAAAATAATACAATATGCCTCCTCCCTAAAGATTGATATCCAGTCCTGGGAAGGGTACCCACCTGTTATAGCCATAAATCGCCAGCAAAAGGAGAGAGAGAAAAGAGGAAAACAAATCAATCTCATAGACCGCTTTCTGATCACTCACTCCTTACTCATGGGCTATCTGATATTTGCTGTAATAGTTCCGGGGACTCTGAAATGTCGCAGAATGTGTGAAACTGTCCCTTTACTAGCACCTTTAGTTTTGACTGCTGCACCATCATTGCTTGAGCTCCTTACGCCTTAAAAAGATGAAGCGTCTTTACGAATTATTTTCTCCTCCTAGCTGCTGCAGCAGACATATCCGAGACTATGGACCAGAGAGGGAATTCATGAGTACTAAACTGTTTCTCTTTGATAGCTTTGGATAGCACATCCTCCTTTACCCTGTAGTCTCCGAAATTCACCAAGATTGTGCGCAGATATTTTAAATTTGGAGGGAGATACGCAGGAACACGTTGAGCTCTTGATAAGTGTGAGATCGCCAGAGTGTTCAGGAAGTACATATTTTTTGATAAAAGTATTTGCCCATTGCAGCATTTGCTGTCCCTCCAGGCCTTCCAGGACCCCAACAATGCACAAATTAGCTCGCCTTGAGTGATTTTCTAACTCCTCCAACTGGTATTCCATGAAGGATTCTGTTTTTGCATCATGACTGTCTTCTCTTGTAGACTCACTACTTGGCCTTCTAATTGAGAGATCCTTCCTTGTGCTTCTCTTAACCTCTCCGGGATCTGGACCACCATCACCTCAATTTTCATAAGACGTGCATGTAGGGCAGTGATCTCCAAAGTCTGTAAGGTTTTCAGATACCAAATTTCCTCAAGGATGAGATTTAGCATGGTCTTGGAGTCACATTGCATCATAGATGAGAGACTGCCCTGATATATCTCACTTGTCTGGAGGGGGTGTTGCGTCTTTCCCCCTCTTAAATCTACCTGCTCAGGAATTAATATGTCCTGAGTTGTAGCCGACTCATTAGACAATGATAGAGGTTGAACACCAGATGAAGTGCCTGTTCATAATAATGGAAATTACTCCGGCTCAATTCCCCATTGAATTTAGGTAGATAGGCAAAGTTAGCCTTTGTGAATAAAATACATCTGTTGGATATTCTGCAAATCCACCACTATGCTGGAGATGGCTAAACTAGATTTTCCTCCATCTGAATGGTTGAGGAGCAAGTATGATGTTAGGGAAAATTTTATGTTACCCATGCACAGCTTTCAATCAGGCCCTTAATAAGGCCATTGAAAAAGCAGGCCTGATGAAAGGCATGATTGGTGGTACTTGCAGAATGCAGGACAACTAGATATACGAGATATGAGAAGGAAGACGCTTTAAGGGAAAGGACATAGCTGACAAAGGGACACTGAGATTACATTTTTGGGGGCTAAATGTCATAAGGGAACAAATGCATTTAGATTATTATTCACATGTACAGGGAATTAGCAAAATGTGCAGACCTATAGTCAGCAATCTAAACTTCATTATTTTACACTAGGGATGCAGGTATAGTTGTTGTTAAATGACGGAGCGGTGTTCTCTTCCCTCCGCTAGTCGTCCTGTTTGCCTGCCATGCGTGCTTGATTGCGCGTGCACTTGGAGGTGGGCGGGGTTTACACGGAGTATATGAGCTTCCTGCCGGCACCTGATTAGTGCTTGGTTTCTTGCCCGGTCCTGTGACCCAGAAGGTCTATGCCGATTACCCGGGATTTCCCGGAACTTCCTGTCGTCTCGAGTTTTGCCTGGCTTCCTGTTTGTTGGATTAAGAGCGCTAAACTCTAAATGCCGGTGTCCTGGACTTTGAAGCCTACGTTGGATCCTTGGAATCTACGGACATTCCGTTTTGGGGATTCACCTGCGGTAGGGAAGGTTATTTGAGGTAGTTTTTCATGCCCATGTTCCTTTTTCCTATTTTATACAACTTAGTGTGGATTACGATTGTCCGTTATACTGCTGCAATACTACTATTGCAGGTGTAGCGGTGTTACAGAGGAAGAGAAACGCGGCTCCGTTCCTTCATGTAAATCCTCATATTCCCTTCTGCTTTTGTTTCTTTTATCCATGGCCCAGAGCTCTACTTTGGTCCTGTAAGGATCTGAGGGTCTAGTGGAATATCTAGTGTCTGCAAGGGGTGCACCCCTTTAGTGATTATATACTGCAGCATCCATCCCTTTCTAGATTCAGGAAGGTTTTTTTGCTGTATTTTTGTCTTTTTCCCCAGTTCCTTTATTATTTTTGAGACTAAAAAGAGGTGTTTTTTATTCTCTTGGGAGTTTTTTGTTACTCATCTGGACTATGGAATGGCAATACTCCTAAAACATGTTTGTGCAGTTTGACTCAAAAGACTGTCCTGAGGATGTTTAATTGGGACAATGACCCCTCAGAATCTGTCCGAGGGGTAAGACTGTTTTTTTCTGTCACCCAAGTGTTATGCCTAATCTTGTGCGTATGAGTGTGGTTCTGTGGTGTTAATCTGCCTTTTGTTGCTTTTTGTAGGTTGTCCTGGGGTCCCAGTCTATACAGAGGAAGGTAGCATTACACCAGTGCTGGTCCAGACTATCTTGGTCTTTTGTTTTTTCTTCCCACCTTCTTCCATGGTTCTTGTCTGCCACCACCGGTATTTATGATAGGTGGTGACTACGGGTGCTAAGGAGGAGGACTGGGATTTATCTTCGCTCCCGCAGTATTGGGTGGTTTTAGTAAGGGGTGCAGGACAATAGTGCTTTGAGATCAGGACAGATGGCTTGAAATGTGTTACTCCTCAATCATTCTCACTTTCTTTTGAAGTAGTTTACTAGAGGTAAGTTCTAGTGTAAAACATGCAATAAACATGAAACCACTCCACCATGTAAGTAGATTTATGGACAAAGCTGCGAATAGGACCACAAAACATGTATCCTTTAAAAGAAACGCATGCCACTGAATACAGAATTTGAGAGGCAACTTTCCTGTGAATGTGTGGTTATAAAATGTGCTAACAGGTTGTGCTGCACATAACTCTAAATGGTTAATTTGTTTTTTGACTAAAGGTTGGTATTTTATGTAAATATTAGAGGCTTTTATTATGCAATTGTTTACTTCTTTATTATATTAGTAGTTTTGTTGGAAGTGAACATTCAATAGATGACCACAAAGCCCACTTAATCTTGAGTACTCTGAACTTCAACCCACAACACTTCTTATATCTCTGCATGCACTTAGTGCAATGTGTCTTCTCATAGGTATACGAAATACTTTAAAACTTTGTGAAGTTTGCAACTGTGAATTATTTGAAAATGTATATCACATATATCTATATTTAGGATTAACTATCTAGACCTGCTTAAGATATTTATTAAAAACTTTCTGGAAGTCAATATTTTGACCTCAATATTTTGTAAACTGATATTTTTATTGTTGATGTTTAGGACTACACTCCCACCCACAAGCAGTTCTAGTTTGCAGAGGATAATGACTGCTGAGGTGCAGGGAGCATCAACATGTTCTTTTTATGCCATCAACAATGCTAATAAGGACAATGGAAGCAGCACAAATTAGCATTTGCATTAGATCTCCACACAAGCAAAAAAGCAAATGATGGACGGAATGCTGAACAATTCAAACATTCACCCCAGTCACAAACATTTGGGTTTAATCCATTGTGTTTTTTGCTCACCACGCCACCCAAGTTTGGAACCAGCCGTGTGCAAATCAGCCTTGACCCTGCTCTTCATGGGAACAGTCCAGACCGAACTGGAAAGTCAGGTCCTTCCTGAACCAGAAACAAGCATCCTAGGAATGGTGTCGGGGCATCACCTATCATCAACCTGGCTAGCTTGAATCAATTGAAACTGTGAGCATGATACCCACGTCTGGGCATACCCTTCCCACTTAGTTTGGCAAAAGCAAAAAGGAAAAATGTATGTATATTTCTTTAAACAAAATATGCATATATAATCTGAATGTGTTCATTTATTATAAAACTAACATTACATGTGTGTATTGTGTTTATCTCTATATCTATCTGTCTATTTATCTATCTATCTATCTATCTATCTATCTATCTATCTATCTATCTATCTATCTATCTATCTATCTATCTATCTATCTATCTATCTATCTATCTATCTATCTATCTATCTATCTATCTATCTATCTATCTATCTATCTATCTATCTATCTATCTATCTACACACACTCGTACATGTGTATATGCACATATATTTATTATATATTTAATCTACTGGCGGTCGCCAGTAGATAGTTATAGTTAGGACCTATTTTCCATAGGAAATCCGCAACATTCTATTCCCAATAAGTCTGGCGCCGGTTGATGAATTCTCGCAAAATTTTCCAAACTTTTGGCCAGCTCCGCTCCTACCCTGAAAGTTTTTTTGGTGATTCGTAAAGCGGGGGCCGAGAAAAAAGGGGGGTCCCAAAACACGTTTTCCCCATGAAAGTTCCCATAGGATCTGTTGTCGCAGCTACAGCCCAAACCGCTGAACGGAATGAAACCAAATTTGGTAAAGAGGTAGTCCTCAGTTCAGACTCGTGCCTTTTGCAGAAATGGTGTGAATCTGTTCATTAGTTCCTGAGAAAATTAGGGTAAAAAAGTTAGTGATATCTATGGCCGGGGAGGATCTGCAGACCCTGCCAGCACCGTAAGCGCACCCTCCCCGAATCGAGCGCGCACCCTCCCGATCGCACGCTTAATGCTAATTGGCTTTTGAGTGTCTGTCTACATTCGAAACCAGGAACTGTTTGCGGCCATTTTCTGCCTCGGTAGAAGCGAGGCTGAAGAAGCAAGGGGAATAAGTGTGTAAAACATATAAAGGGGGCAGAGTGGAAATACTCTGACCCTCTAGAGGTGCTTAGGGGGTCCCAGAAGGACCCCCTGGGGTCCCCTTTAAAAAAAAAAAACGGCAAAATGCACGCAGGGTGCGCGCATCCTATCGCATTTGGTGCACGGATCCTCTCGCTTTGGGTGCGCGGATCCAAGGAAATTTTTTTTGAAAAAAGACAAGAAATCAATGGTTGTAAGACAATTTTCTACACTGAAAGGTAGGGTGTATATTTCTGTTTTTTAAACGCATGATTCTGATTGGTTAACAAAAACTGATTGTAAGGAACATTATATATGATAAGCTGATATGCTGAAAAGTCAAGCACACTTGCTGTCTTGTTTAGCAACATTGTGTGCTGAACTTTTGACCTGTGTGCTCAGTACAGTGTTGCATGACCTGTTTCTATGGTAACAGGCAGAAGGCAGATTGGGGGAAGGGTTGAAATGTATTTCATTTGGAAAGGGTTGAAATGTTTAACCAAAAGAAATGTGTGTTTGCTATTGAATTTATGGGTGAAGGATTGTGATTTGATGTTTACATGTATATGTGTGGAAAATGAAAGGGAAACTTTGCCGTTCTTTGTTTTTGCTGAGAGGTGCACAGTGCAGAAATTCTGTATAAGAAAATCTGGTGTGTGACTGATATCTGGTGTGTGACTGATATACGTCTTAATCTGCAAAACAACTTGAAAGGTGAGTTATTTAATTGTGAGGGGATGTATGTAGACTATTTTGATTTTCATCAGACTAATGTATTTCTCCTGCTAAAGTGTAGGGAGTACTTTTTTTCTCTACAATCTTATTGACAGTGTGTGTGCATGTAGAAACCCTTCTGTGATAAGCATTTGTGTTTTTCATGTGTTTAGAGACAGATAACTGTGCTGTTTTTATATTTTGGTAGAATTAGAAACCAGTCATTTGTGAAAATAGTTATGTTTCTATACTAAAATGTAGTACTCCTTCTTGATGAAGAAATGTGTTTTGATATAGTGCAAGGGATAGTGTTGTTTGTCTAGAATCACACAGTAAGTATGTGTGCATTTGGGAACCACTGTGAGAGAAGCATTTGGTAACATTGTGTATTTGCTGACAGATAACTGTTTTAAAACCTGTCATGTTGTCAAGTTTAAGTAACATTAGAAGCCAGTCTTTGCTTATGCATTGATAAAATAAGTCATGCTTTGACACTAATGTGCTGTACTTTAATATGTAGATTGTGTGTAGTCTCCTTACCCCTTGCACAATAGTGAATGTAAGCTGCTAGGGATAGTGTTGTTTGTCTACAATCACACTGTGAGTCTATGTGCATTTGGGAACCACTGTGAGAGAAGCATTTGGTAACATCGTGTATTTTCTGACAGATAACTTTTTTAAAACCTGTCAAGTTTTAGTAGCATTAGAAGCCAGTCTTTGCTTATGCATTGATTAAATGAGTTAGGCTTTGACACAAAAGTGCAGTCCTGAAATATGTAGATTGTGTGCAGTTCCCTTACCACTTCCACAGTAGTGAATGATTTTTGGTAAACTCCTAGGTATTGTGGTTGTTGTCTAGAATAACACCGTGAGTCTGTGTGCATTTGGGAACCACTGTGAGAGAAGCATTTGGTAACATTGTGTATTTTCTGGCAGATAACTCTTTTAAAACCTGTCATGTTGTCAAGTTTTAGTAGTATTAGAAGCCGGTCTTTGCTTATGCATTGATTAAATGAGTCATGCTTTGACACTAATGTGCTGTACTTAAATATGTAGATTGTGTGCAGTACCCTTACCTCTTCTAGACTAGTGAATGAGTTTTGGTGAACTCCTAGGATAGTGTTGCTTGTCTAAAATCACACTGTGAGTCTGTGTGCATTTGGGTAAGGATTGTGATAGAAGCATTTGGTAACATCGTGTATTTGCTGACAGATAACTGTTTTAAAACCGGTCATGTTGTCAAGTTTTAGTAGCTTTAGAAGCTATTCTTTGCTTATGCATTGATAAAATGAGTCAGGGTTTGACACTAAAGTGCAGTACAATGTACTATTGTCTTCACTGTGCCAGAACTGAAAATGTAAAAGTTGTACCCAGGCACTGTCCTAGCAGTAGTCTGATGATTTAGTCATTTTCCAAGTACTCATGTTGTGAACCATACATTACCACATAGACTGCTTCAAATGTCTATGCAGTATGCATGCATTCTTCTAACATACTATACACTTGTCTTTCACACCTTCAATTCCCTAGTCAGTATCGATACAGTCCAGCAAACATCCTGTCACTCCCTTTGCACTCCTCTAGTGACCCATTCAGTACCAAGTACTAATCCATTCACTGTGTCAAAAGCCAACCACTTATAAATTCACCCAGGCACTCTCCATGCTGTACTCTAATCATTCCGTCAGTACCCAAGTACTCATGCAGTGAGACAGGCCTTAGCACATAGACTGCTTCAAATGCCTATTCACTATGGATGCAGTCCTCTAATCACCTACACAGTTGTCTTTCACACCTTCAATTCCCCAATCAGTATTCATACACTTCTAGCAAACACCCTGTCACTCACCCAGTGTCTCTCCTTACTGTAATCATTCAGTCAGTTAGCATGTAGTCTTTTAGTGAGGTAGGCTTTAGGGCATGAACTGCTTCAAAGTAGTATGCACTATGCATGTAGTGTTTTAACCATCGTCACACTTGTGGTTCAGGGCTATAGTTTCTTAGTCAGTTTTTATATAAAATGTGTTTGTACAGTAATGGAATAGTATACATTTGAAAGTTAGTAATATACATTTATTTGTGATTCTTTTTTTACAGATACTGTTTTTCAACATAAAAATAGAGAAATCATGCCAGAAAAAAAAGAAAAAGAAAAGAAACTCAGAAAGGCGCAAGAGCAGGAGTGTTTCTGTTGTTTTTTTTAACAATCTTTCTGATTGTTGTTTTTTTGCCCGCTGTTAAGTGATGAGTAAGATTGAAATCACTATTTTTAGTGAAATTCAATATATTCTGAGAACAGCAAAAAAGGCAAACAAATGACTTTGTGGAAATTATGCTGTGTTGTAAAAAATGTATTATTACATGTTATAATTTTTTTTTCTTTTCTTTCACAGATCCACATTTTAAAATAAGCAATTTATATGAATTTAGATTGCAATGAAAATCTGAAAAAAATGTATGCCATTTTTTATTCCTATTACTGTGAAGGTAAGTTTAACTAAGTCTCAATATGCAGAATGAGGAGGTCTACAAGAAGCTACAAAGTTGAAACACATTTCTAAAAACACTCTGTTTATACCTAAGTAGTTTTGAAATCTGACCATAACCAGATATCATGTGACAGACAAAACTCTCTGCTTACCTTCTATCATTCGCAATGAATTTTAAAACCGGAAATATGTCACTTTTTGTAACATAGTGTTTGTGCAAGACACTCTTTCATATTTACAAAGAGAGGAAAAGGCACTCTGTGCACTTTTTATACTCCATGTAAATACAACCTCATTATGCACACCACTTTGCGTTGAAAGGGTGTTCTATAAGTGTTGTTGTGCATCATTGCACTGAACACTCATAGAACAAGACACATGTCTAGATTTATCATAAATCATAAATCTCGATATGTGTGTGAATGCTGCACCATTCTGAAATTGGTGTAGGAAAGCACAACTAGGAGAAGTGTTTTCATTTCTCCACATTTTTATATCTTCAATGCGTGCTACAATGCTCAGCATACATTGAAGGAGAAAAATGCCTTTACTGATTGTTTTTGTGCAGGAAGGCTATGGCGCACTATGGTGCAAGGGTGCCTGTGTCACCACATGGCTGCAGTTTAAGCAGTCGTGCAGAGAGAAGCATAGATTTGCAACATATTTATGTACATATGTTGCATCCCTGTGCTTAGGAAGTACTACAGCACACTGCAGTTAAAGAGGTTACTGTGTGAAGCTGCAGCACTTCCTCATAGTTCTGCAATTATACATTCACCATACGCTTACTAATGCATACATTCAGTCAATTACATACTACACATACATTCATCTAAACTTTCACACACTAACAAAGAAATGTAGCTCTTTTTTTAAACCAGGAAAGCTAGTTCTTACAAGCACTTTTTTTTTCTTCCTTTTTTTTTTTGGTTTTTCCAACAATTTTGTGATTTTGGGGGATTTTTTTGGGGAAAAAAACAAAAAACAGAACAGGAGGAACCAAACAATGAACTTCACGGAACAATAAAAAAATAAATAAAAAAAATAGCAAATGTGACTTTCTTGCCGGCGGCAGATCAGATCGATCGACTGCTCACCGTAGCACAAAGTCGCATTGCAGTTTTAAAAATTGAAATTTAGGACGGATGTCCAAGTTTTGGGCTGATGGATGCACTCTTGAAGTGCTCGGCTGCGATGAGGTGGAAGGCGCAGGAGCAGGAGTGTTTCTCATCCGTTTACACTCTTCTCCTGCAAGATTGTTTGGATGAAGGGTCCTTACGTGCTTCATCATACTAGCCGTGCCGCACAAGTATTTCTTGTGAGGATCCCCTCGCGAAAGCACTCTTTTGCAAATCTTGCATGTGACCAAGGTGGCATTGGTCTTATTCTGCCCCTTGGGAAAAGTAAAAAATGTCCATACCACTGAAGAAAAATGTTCTTTGCGTGGTGCCTCCTCCAAAAATTCATCCTCAGATGTATGAGGAGATGCATGTGATGCCTGCTGCCCTGAAGCCATTTTTAGTTGAAAAAAGTTAGAGCTAAGTGTAAACTTAGTCTAAAAAATCTTCTTCTCTGCAAAGAGATGCTCCTCCAAAGAAGGTCAAAGAAGAATGATTGAATTGGGTGGGGTCTTTCAATAGTTAGAACAGGAAGTGTAATGAACCAATCAAATCTCTTTTTTTGCAGGTCACATGGGATCCGCGCACCCTGCGTTAGGCAGCACGCACCCAGCGCGCATCCGCGAAATTGAATTAAAAAAAATTATAGGATTAGATGTAAAAATATATTAGTTTTAAGACTAGTTTAGAGTTTGTCTTCAATTAATATTCAAATGAAATACATCTATACATCTATTAAATGTTAAATATTTCGCGGGATCTGCGGATCTACCGCGTCATAGACGCAGATGACGCATCGCGGAAGCGCGTAAACATCGCGTTACGTACATCAAACGTGTCACGTATAGGCTGGGAGTCGCATACCGGTCGCATTGCGATTGCGCACTAAACACGTACCCAACGCATACCATGCGCGGATGCTAACGTGTAGGGATCGAGAATGGTGCGCATAGGGTGCGCGGATCCAAACACATGGAAAAAAAATATATAAAATAAAGTTTTGAACATATAGTTAAAGAAATATTTTTAAAAATATTAAAAAATATGTTTGAAAAACCCAATAAAAACAAATAACATTTTTTAAGTTTTTAAAAGAATTAATTAAAAAAATTAATTTAAAAAATGGGGATAAAAAAGAATTTAAAAAAAACATAATTAATGTAATTGACACACTGAATTTGAAAAATATAGAAATCCAATGACAATCTTTAAACATGATATCTTTAGAGATAAGTTATAGATAGGAATTGGCATTTAAAAAACCTTTGAAATTCACTGAAAAAAACAAAGGTTTCAGGAGCATTATAGTTAGGAATTGGCATTTAAAAAACCTTAGAAATTCACTAAAAAAAACATAGGTATCAGGGGCGTTATAGTTAGCTGGACATTTCCCTCGTACAAAACCCTAGCAATTCCCCTGTTATAGTTAGTTCAGCTAACTATAACTCACGCCCCCACAATACACTGCTGATGACGTCACATATTACATCACTCATGACATGGTCAGTGACATCACAGATGACATCACTGATGACATCTCAAATTACATCACTGATGACATCACTGATGACGTCATCCATGTGATAAATTAGTGCATCTTCTCACACCCTAATATAACCTTTGATTCACTGATTCAAAATTTCAGACGGACATTTTGAAAACCATAGATACTCCAATACCAATAACTACACACCCACTCATTGACTCTTAGGTCTACATACATCTCCACTCACTCACCTGTACAGTCACTCATACTTACAGTCACTCTGTACAGGACTATCATATGCATTTAAACACCTATATAGACACTCACACACCGCCAATCATCCATTGAGGTACTGACACATCTAGTCAGTCATGCAAATAATTAATCACAGTCCAATTTACTCACCTATACAGTTAAACACACTCAAGTTCACTTACTCATAAAAATACTAACAAATTCTGACGCTCTTATACAATTACAGATACAAGCACACACTCATCCATACAGCCACTCCCAAAATCACACACTCTCACATATAGATAGTTATATACTCTTACACACATATACACTGCGTTCACATATGTAGTTACTGACACATGTACAACTGAGATATACATTCAATCACTAACACACCCTTACATACAGTCACCCAACCATACAGTCAATCACAAATGCACTCTTAAAACTATGCACCCACTGAATCACCCACTCACACATCTATGCACAGAGTCACACACACCCTACCCACACAAACACTCATGCACCCATACAGACAACCAATTAATAACCCACATAGACACTCCTATAGCTATTCACAAAACCATGCAGCCACTTATACACCAACACACAGACACATACAGACATTCACACAGTTTAGTCACTAGTCTGCGGTAAGATACATTTAATGACTCACTTATAGAGTCAGTTACGCACCTAGAAAATCACCCATTCACACACTTATACACCCACTCATTCTTCCATAGGCCTTTCACTATAAATATATAAAACATATTTAAACTTTACAGAAACACACAGTCACTGGATGACATCATCAGTGATGTCATCAGTGATGTCATTTGAGATGTCATCAGTGATGTCATCAGTGATGTCAATGACCATGTCATGAGTGATGTAATATGTGACGTCATCAGCAGTGCATTGCGGGGGTGCGAGTTATAGTTAGCTGAACTAACTATAACAGGGGAATTTCTAGGGTTTTATACGAGGGAAATGTCCAGCTAACTATAACGCCCCTGAAACCTGTTTTTTTGTGTGAATTTCTAAGGTTTTTTAAATGCTAATTCCGAACTACAACCTGCCTGAAACCTATGGTTATTTCAGTGAATTTCATAGGTTTTTTAAATGCTAATTTCTAACTATGCCTACAGAGATAGGACATGTGAAGAAATAGGAAAAAACGCACAGAAAGAAAAAAGGATAACCTGCAGAAAGAACAAACAGAAGGGCAGAAAGAAGCCTTGTTGCAAAATCATCCTGTACCCTCAACTTTTTCAGACGGATACTGGTGGTAACTGAGTGGTAACTGAGTCTGACTAACCAGTCCTAGAGCCAGTGCTATGTTAAAAGACACTCAGAATACAGTGAAAACACCTAAATACACTAGGGAACGCTATGCGTTGGAGTCCGCCTGTGATTAGCATGACCTCCTCTGTAAGCGCCTAGTATATAATAGGGCAGGGGGATTAAAACTACCTCTTAAAACGTGCCACAAGGCGTGTTTGCACACGTCACCTCAGACCCCGTCCCCTCCCTTCACCCACTGTGTAAACACACCCTGTGGCCATTTTAAGTTGGGACATTCAGTCCCCTTGAATCCTGAGGGTCCCTAGGGTCCAACTAGCCCACTAGGTACCTCCAGTAAGCGCCACAGAGCTGCGTTGCAGAGAGGTGTAAAAAGTGGCACGGCCTGGACCACCTCTCTGCAACGCAGCTCAGTGGCACTTCCTGGATGCACCTGGTGGGCTAGTTAGCCCCTAGGGGCCCTCAGGATTGAAGGGGAATTATTTCCCCAACTTAAAACGCACCATAGGGCGTGTTTGCACACATCACCTCAGGCCCCGCCCCCTCCCTTCCCCACTGTGTAAACACACCCTGTTGGGAGATTAAGTCCCCTTGAATCCTGAGGGTGCCTAGGGGCAAAATAGCCCACTAGGTATGTCCAGTAAGCGCCATTGCAGAGAGGTGTAAAAAGGGGCACGGCCTGCACCACCTCTCTGCCATGCAGCGCAGTGGCGCTTACTGGAAGTACCTGGCGGGCTAGTTGGCCCCCAGGGTCCCTCAGGATTGAAAGGGAATTATTTCCCCAGATTTAAACGCGCCACAGGGCGTGTTTGTACACGTCACCTCAGGCCCCGTCCCCTCCCTTCACCACTGTGTAAACGCGCCCTATGGCCGTTCTGAGTTGAGAGATTAAGTCCCCTTGAATCCTAAGGGTCCCTAGGGTCAAACTAGCCCACTAGGTACCTCCAGTAAGCGCCACAGAGCTGTGTTGTAGAGAGGTGTAAAAGGGGCGTGGCCTCAGAACACCTGTCTGCAACGCAGCTCCCTGGCGCACACTGGAGATACCTGTTGGGCTAGTTGGCCCTCAGGGACCCTCAGTATTAAAGGGGAATTAATTCCCCAACTTACAAATTGCAAGGGGGAACGTTTGCAGAGTGCTGCAAGGAGGGGTGTGGCCTCCAGCGTGATGCCGGTCTTTTATTTATTCTATTTTTTAAAGAAGTGGGGGCTGTGCGGCCACCCCTTCGTTTTCTAATTTATGGGCCCTGGGGACCCCATCCCCCAGGGCCTACCCCTAATTCTGTTTTTTTTTTTTTTAAATTGGAAGGGGGCTGCGTGGCCCCCCTCCCAAGGCCATACCAGGCCCCGGGGACCCCAACCCCTGGGGCATGGCTTTTTAAAAAACATTTGTTAGGAGGGGGCTGCGTTGCCCCAATATTTATAGAAACACCTAGGACATGCTGGACAAACCGTATGTACCTATCACCATGACGATTTGCGTGATATTCATTAAAAGGCGACTATGCATACAATGAATCCACGTGGAATGTATTTACACCGCTAGTGAAGCTCTGACGTGTCTGACGCCCTACCATGCCTAATCCCGGTGCCCCCGCCGGTGGGTACTCTCCAAGTAGACACCCTTGTCATTTATTTATACAAACATGGGTAGCTATTGACGGGCACATTTAATACACATGCACACCAAGCCATTCAAAGGGAATTCGAAAAAATTCGACCAAAACTATGCAAGAAACCCCCCTCACGGTTAATAAAACACACATCCACCGCCGGATGTGTAATACTTTTTATTTTACTCTTACTGGAAAGGAGATGAACCTAACTTGAGAGTAACAGCATGCTCCTGGCTGAGCCCAATACTGTGTTACACCCACCAGTGCCCGCCGAGTGCCAAACACCTCTGTGTTGTATTCCACCAGCTAGTGCGTATGCTATGACACTCTCTAGCCCATATGCACTGTAACACCACCCCGTTAATATGTCATGCCACACTTGCCTTCGCACGGGTTATATTGCCCCATCTAATGTGCCTTCCTCGATGCCTATGTTATAACGCACAGCGCTATGCCATACATATTACAATCTGGGATCTATATCTTTGTCACAGTGCATATGCAACGTTACACTCCCCAGCACATATTTTATATTACAACTTTAGAGACTAGTTAGGTTACACAACACTGCCCTGTACATATTGCACTCCAAGGCGCATATCTCATAGCGCGTGCTAGTGCCTGTGCTAACTAGCGCTCTCCAATGAATCTGTCATTGCACTCAATGCATTGCATATTATATTTCACGCCCCGGTTCATCTTATATCACACTTTTTGGTGCATAGTTTATACCATACACTATATCTAGTTTTCATTTTCAATCGTGCTCTCATGACTATGTTCTATATAACACCTACCCTTTTCATGAGCATTACGTTTTGCGATGGGGGGTGGAGGGTCAGGGGGTGTTTCTGCCAAGTGAGCCCGGAGTCAGTCACAAACGTCCTCTTCTTCCTGAATAAAAGTGAGATTTTGCTGCATACTTGTTCATATTTTAAGTAGTTTGCACAGACACACATTTTAAAAACAATAAAGTTCCTAATACCCACCTTCTCTGAACAGTTAGCTTGCTGCCCCATCCACCTCCGCCCTATCCTCTGTTGTCTGAATCAATGGACTAGTCTCCTCCCTCCTGCCATGCATGGTCTGATGTGCTGCCACTGCCCTCCATTTAGCATGATGTACCAGTCTACTCCTCCTGCCCTCCATTGCCCAATTATATGCCTCATCATTGACCTCCTGCTTAGGCTTTGTGCTTAGCTTGCTGCCCCTATTCTCCTTCCCCCCGATGTTTTGCCCCTGCTCCATCCTTTTTTCCCACCATGTTCCATGGACCTGCCACTCCTATCTACTCTGAGTGTTCTGTTGAGCAGCCACTCCCCTCCCACCTGCCTAGCATTGTCAGATGACTGTAACCTGTCCCTGCCACCTCCACCCTGCCTGTCCACATGCCATGCCCCTATCCTCTTCCTCCTGTCCATTTTACTGCCACACCCTTCTGCCCTCCCTGGTCTGTTGTGCTGCAACTGCTCCTCCTGCCGGCCCCGCGTGGTCTGTTGTGAGGCCCCTTACCCTGAACTCTCTTGTCTGTGACCTGGTCCTGACCCTCCCTTCTATCCTCCATCGTCCTTTGTGCATGCTCCTGCACCCTCCTTCTTGCCCATCATAGCCATTGTGCTGCCACTAACCCTCCCGCTTGCCATGTATGGTCTTCTGTGCTGCCACGGACCCTCCCACCTTCCCTGTGTGGTCAGATAGCTGCCCCTGACCCCCTCCCACCTTCCCTCCATGGTCTGTGTGTCTGCCATAATAGTCTCACTGTTGCTCTCCATGGTGTGTTTCTAGTGCCCATCCTGCCTGACCTCCATGGTAATCTTGCTGCTCCTGCCCTGCCCCCTTGCCCCCATCCCTCTGTTTCCATGTGCAGACCCCTATTCCCTTCCTCCTGGCTTGTCTGTTCCATTGTAATGCCCCTGATCTGTCCCTCCTGCCCTTTATGGTCTGTTATGCTGCAGCTTTCTCTCCCGTCTGTCCATTATGGTCAGCTAGCTACCATTGCCTCTTTCCCCTCTGTACTCTGTTGTCCATGTGCATGGTCCTGTCCCCTCCCTATTGCTTTCTATGGATTGTTGTGCTGCACTCCCGTCCCGCATGCCCTGTGTGGTGTATTGTGCTGCTGCAAACCCTGATGCCTGCCCTATAGGGTCAGTTTGGAGCACCTCTCCATGTCCTTCATGTCCTCTGTTATCCGAGTCCATGTCCCTACCCCAATTCCTCCTTCCTTCCATTATCCAATGTACCATACTTGCGAACATTTTGAACCTGGTAAGAGGGAGATTTTGAAAAAAAACTGGGGTATTGATTTTCCCCTTTGAGTTACAGAGGAGATTGTAGACAGGAGACAGATCAAATAAAGCCCATTTGAGCCTATAAACATTGGACGTTTCCTGGCTGAATCGGGTCTGTTGGCATGTATGGTTGTACTACCACTGCCTCTTCCTTCTGCTCACAATGGTCTATTATATTGCCACAGCCTCTCTTGCCAGTTCTGTAATGTTGGTTTGTTGCCCCTGCCCCTCTTTCCACTGCCCTCCATAGTCTGTTGTGCTGCCACTGCCCTTCCTGCCTGCCCAGTGTGGTCAAATAGCTGCCTCTGCACCCTCTTACCTGCCTTCCATTTTCAGAGTCCGTGACCCTGGTCTCTGCCTCTCAACAGTATCCTAATGAACAACTAGATTGCTAACATTCTATATTCATTACAAAAGTGTGGAACGCCTGACGTCATCTTGATGTAATCAAAACTGTAATACCTAAAGCATTTCCTTTAGAAATTACATATATGAGAGGGTCTTATTTGCATCAAAATAATGGTTAGTGCTCTAAAAACCTAAAATGAGGACATATTTTCTGAGTTTTCAAATAGCGACAAAGCACTTTTAAATTATTTCTTATCTTTATGATTTTTTATCCAGTTGACCACTTGATTAAATGTTGCACTTAGGGGAGAGGAAGTGGTGTTACTTCCAGAGCTGCAGACTTTGAAACTGGGGAACCAGGTTGGAGTTTCTGCTTCAGCTCAACATTCTGTGATTCTGGTCAAATCACTTAATCTCCCCATGTCTACAACCAAAATGAATTTGATCTTGTGTGATGTAACCAATGCTCATGTAAAGCACTCCAATACCTGACAAGTCTGCCCTATATAAAACTGCAAAAACACAAAAAATAAAGGTGTTGCACTCTTCTGTCATTGGGCTACATGTGGGCTTCATCTGGCTGATATTTGTGCTGCATTTGGGCTCTTTTGTCTCTGGTGACCATTTTGGGAGATTTATTTGTTATGAAGTTTCCTAATTTCCTCATTTACTGCAGGCTCCTCAGTAGGAAATGCTTTTAGTATTTTACTTTGATTCAATCAAGAAGGTATTCAGATATGTCACACATTTGCTATAAATTCGGAATGTTAGCACACTAGTTGCTCATTATATCACTGTAGTAAAGCTACTGCTCACCGGGGAAGTCTGCTGCTGGTATTAAAAGTGCATGTTTCAGTCTGCATGTCAGAATTTTTTATGAAATAGAAGAGGATTTGAGAAGTCACTCAAAATGTGCCCTAATCTTTCTTTCTTCAGCACTAATCATAATTTCTATGGCAAAATGAACACCTCATTGTGTTCCTTTTTAAATTAAATTTTTTAAGAGTTACCACTTTATTCCAATCAAGATGGCTTCAGGTGTGCAATACGTTTGTCATAATTAGTTAGCGCTCTAGTTGTTCTTTAGAACACTCTGGGAAGCTGCAATAGAACACAAAGGAATCAACTGACAGTCTCTGCCCTTGTTGGATGTACATGTTTTACTGAGAATGTCAGACTTCATTCTCACATGACTGAGAAAGATAATGTGAATTTACAGAAAATATGCTCTCAGTTTAGCTTATAGATCACCTTCCAAACCTCTGTGGGAAAAGCATGAGAAAATAGTTTTCTCTCAAACATGATTCATGATATCACAGCAGAAGGCTTTTTCACATGGTAAAATCACCATAGAACACACCACAATTCCTAAAATGAGTATGGTACCATCAACAAATGATTTATAATGTAACTAATGTCTTAAAACCTTCTATTGACTGCAATGCTTTTTAATGAGGTGCTATCATGTATATTGGTCCCAAGATGGCTGCCAACAGTTCTTGGATGAAGTGCTGACATCCAATCAGATCTCACGATGAGATGTGTGGTTAGGCTCCGCCCAGATATATATGTGATTTTGAACGGATTTACACCATTTAAGCAAAAGGCACAACTCTGAACCAAGGTCTACCTTTCTGCCAAATGTGGTGTAATTCTGTTCAGCAGTTCGGGCTGTAGCTGCGGCTAAAGGTCCTATGGGAAATTGAATGGGGAAATTGGGACCCCCCTTTTTTCTCAGCCCCCGCTACATGAATCATCCCGAGACTTTCAGGATAGGAGCGGACCGGAGCTGGCCAAAAGTTTTGAAAATTTCGCGAAGATTCGTCAATGGCCGCCAAAATTATTCCAAATAGAATGTTGCGGATTTCCTATGGAAAATAGGTCCTAACTATAACTACCTACTGGTGACTGCCAGTAGGTAATATGACTGTGTTCATTTATTATAAAATGTATATTACATGTATGTATAGTGTTTATGTATGTATCTGTGTATCTGTGTATCTATCTATCTATCTATCTATCTATCTATCTATCTATCTATCTATCTATCTATCTATCTATCTATCTATCTATCTATCTATCTATCTATCTATCTATCTATCTATCTATCTATCTATCTATCTATCTATCTATCTATCTATCTATCTATCTATCTATCTATCTATCTATCTATCTATCTCTCTCTCTCTCTCTCTCTCTCTCTCTCTCTCTCTCTCTCTGTCTGTCTGTCTGTCTGTCTGTCTGTCTGTCTGTCTGTCTGTCTGTCTGTCTGTCTGTCTGTCTGTCTGTCTATCTATCTATCTATCTATCTATCTATCTATCTATCTATCTATCTATCTATCTAGCTATCTATCTATCTATCTATCTATCTATCTATCTATCTATCTATCTATCTATCTATCTATCTATCTATCTATAACTCTCTCTCTCTCTCTATCTATATATCTATCTATCTAATGTATATATATATATATTATATATGTATGTGTAAATATATATATAAATATAAGCACAACTGCAGACCAGAATTGTGTCAGCCGACACACAAGGAGCACACATGGGAATTCGTGTTTCAAATCTTCTATAATTTGTGCAGAGCCCCCCTCAGCACTAACAGATGCGTTTCGCCACTCTGGCTTTGTCAATATCCTTTGACGCGTTTCGCCACTCCACTTTGTCGATGTCAGTTTCAAATTTACAGACCACCATTTTTAAAGTGGAAAAGTGCAACAGACAAGTAAAAGAATTAAAAGATGGCTAAATACTATTACTACTATTCTGATCTTGGACAGCATGTACGCGACGTCCGCACGGAGTCAGGCAGCGTTTTACGGACCAGCAAGTACGATTCGTACCTACAACACTCCGCACGGCTATTTTTTTACGGGAGCCAAAAAGTGCCGGAAAAGCTAAGTACGCTGCGATGCACGACGAAAAGAGGGCCCGGTACGCGACGTACACGCCATCAACCACATTGTATGTGTCATCATGTACGGTGCGTACCCCAACATTGCATATGTGCGGTGCGTACATACGCGCTGTTGAGGTACGCACCGTACATAGGCCACCCACATATGTCCGCACCGTACCCCCCCCACTCGCGTATGTCCGCACCGTACCCCAGGCGTACCCCAATCCTCACGTATGTACAGACCGTACATACGGTGGGGGGGTACGGTGCGGACATACGTGGGTGGGGGGTACAGTGCGGACATACGCGGGTGGGGGTATGGTGCGGACATACGCGAGTGGGGGTACAGTGCAGACATACACGGGTGGGGGGGAGGCTGGGGTGGCCGTGTGACTCGTACCCCAGGCACAAGTGTACCCGGGGTAGGGGTCGTACAAAGTTCGCTCCGTACGGGACGTTTTCCATATGCTTGTGTATTCGGAACGCCGGTATGGATCGGACTTGTGCGCTCGGACTTCAGTTTTACAACTCGTACGTAAAACTGTCCGGGGACGTCTCGTAGACCTTTTCCCGATACGATTCGTATGTAATTTTTTAACGTACGAATCGTACTTCACCGGTTGCACGGGACTTGTACGATTCGTACGTAAAAAAATACGGATACGAGTCGTACGGTAATTTTTTTTAACGGATCGGAATCAGCACCATAGTGTTCAATTCCATGTTGATTACACAAAACATCAAAATACTTCATGTCCTTCTCACAACTATTTATCAATATTATATCCGAAAAAAGCGGGGAAGAAAATGAGAACATAAATGTAAGAGAGATAAATATAATCATGATTCCAACAATCAATGTCAATCATATTATACCAACAAAGAAAGTGTAATCTTTCTCATAATCTGTGTGTTTCCTCAATCAACTATGCATAGTGTTGGTATGACCCCTTAGTCGGAATAACCCTAGCACCAAAAATATTTAACCCCTTCGACGCGCATGACGGAACGGTTCCGTCATGCACGTCGGTTGCGCTGTGCGCATGACGGAACCGTTCCGTCATGGCCCCGCCCGTGCACGGAACCTTCAGCGCGGCGCGGAAATCTGCGCCGCGCTGAAGGGGTTAAGGTATATCACCCTGAATTGGCAAAATTAGATGGCTTTAGGCATGGAGGATACGGAAGTATTATGTGTATCAGAGTGGTCTGAGTAAAAACATGGGAGATCATGATTTCCTAAAAAGTATCTCATGGTACGGTCACGGAATAGTGATGTTACTTCTTTTTACTATCTCGTAAGAATGATCTACCCAGCTATCCAATCCCTTAAAAAAGATCACTCGATAATTATTAAACCCTCAAACAAGGAGGGGAATGTTGTGGTCTTCCCAAAGAACAATATATTCAAGAAGCTTGGAATCAATTGGAGGATACAAATTGCTACTTACCTGCAACAAGGCAAGCCTATTCCACATGCATTGAATCTTTCCATCAGCACCTACAAACCTGGAAGGATGAGGGACTGTTGGACACTGATGAATTTAATTTTCTTTTTTGCGAGTACCCTATGCTACCCACATTCTATCCCCTCCCTAAGGTGCATAAAGAGACATTCACTGGCCACCGGGGAGAACAATAGTCCCTTCAATAAACAGTCTGCTTGAAAACTGTTCCATCTATTTAGACTCATTTCTGGCACCATGGGTGAAGAATCTAAGTTCCTACATCAGGGACACACAAGATTTCTTAAGGCTGATTGAAGGGATAAATTGGGAACCAGATATGTTATTGATTACACTGGATATCATCAGTAGGGGTGGGTGGAATTTGCGTGCTCGCGGAGATTTTTGGGCTGATTAATGCGTTACTGAATTTGAGCTTCAACTCGGGCACCTGCTTTATTTATATCTGTGCTTTCTGTTGAGGTTTAATTTTTGTGACAGGAGCATCGTGCCAGAATGAATACTACCCAAGAAGATGCCACCGTTTTGTGCAATACCTCTACTCAACTGGAGTACTTTCTACTGGCTGATCAGTAAGTGCTACCTCGTTGGGTAAATGTATAGTACTTTTCCTACACTACAGCTGTGTAAAGGGCCAGAAAAGTTGTCTAGCGACCATGTGTGTCTGTAACGTTGCCACCACGCCGACGGGCACCGGGGTCCCTCGAGTGAGCTGTCCATATAGTGGGGGAAAGGGCAGGAAGACGTTGCACACCGCTGGTGTGTGGGCTGGGGCCAAACAGGCGGGGCTTCCATGCAGTTCACATGCCTCTTGTTTATAAAAGGCCAGAGACCGATCAGAGCAGCAGATGAGGAGATAGAACCTCCTAGTGTCAGGAACTACACGGGGATTGCGCTCGAGAAACTCATGGGTGCACAAACCTCCATCAAGTATTACAGCAAATTGTTGACGGTAGATATGGGGAGAAAGCACGGCTGCCTAGCCTCGACCATGCTTTGTGCTGATTAATGGGTTACTGAATTTGAGCTTCAACTCGGGCACCTGCTTTATTTATATCTGTAAGTGCGTCTTGTTGAGGTTTAGTGACAGGAGCATCGTGCCAGAATGAATCCTGCCCTGCATATTTCCGTTCTGCCGCAGATCGCAGAAGTTTCGACATTTTTGCCTTCCGTGCGGAACGCGAAAATGCCAAAATTTCGCAAGTTCCGGGAGCGGAACGGAATTTGTAGCCCACCCTTAATCATCAGTCTATACACCTGCATCAACCACAGACAGGGTATTGAGGCTGTCAAATGGTTTTTAGAGAAGCATTCATTGAAATTTAAGAAACATAATGAAATGCTTCTCAAAATGTTAACATTCTGTATAGAAAATAACATCTTTATCTTTGCAGGGCAATTGTACAGACAACAACGCGGTACTGCCATGGGCACGTGCTTTGCCCCCAGCTATGCAAATCTTTTCGTGGGCTGGTGGGAGAAGCACATGGCCTGGAGGGAGGCGCCGGAAAAATGGCTTGATTGGGTGATACTATGTGCCTGTTATATCGATGATGTTTTCATTGTATGGAAGGTCTCATATTCCTCGGCCGAGTAATATATTAAATTCCTGAATGTAAACAACCTCAATCTCGCATTTAGTGGACATATCAGTGATACCCAGGTTTTTTACCTGGATTTGGAATTTTATGTTGAAAATTCTAGTATTTTAACTCCACTCTATATGAAACCAACAGCCGACAATGCCGTGCTACATGCTGAAAGCTTTCATCCTAGGAGCAAGATTAAAAAAATTCCCTATGGGTAGCAACTGCACATAAAACGTAACTGTGCAACTGAAGAAGACTACAATAGAGCTAAAAATGAAGCCCTTAATCGATTCAAATCAAGGGGCTATTCTAATAATGTTCTCCAGGGGGCAAGTAAAAAAGTTGAGAAAATAAGTAGACAGGAACAACTGGTCCAAAATCTCACTAAAATGATGGCAGCCTGTAAAAAAGTGGAGCGTGTATGTATGATCATGGGCTTCAACACACAGTCTTCCAGAATTGTTCAAATGTTCAGGAAAAATTGGCATATCCTGAAAATGGATAATATCTTGAAAAATGTCATTTCACCCTAGCCACTTACCACATACAGAAGATCAAAATCAATTAAAGATCATCTGGTAGCAAGCCATTATCAGTCCACCCAACAAAAGAATGAACCTGTGACAGGGTTTTTTCCTAGTCTAAAATGTAAAGCTTGTAAATTTAGTCACAAAAAGAATACATAGGAAATACAGGGAAAGCGGAAGTCCATTAGAACCATCAATTGACTCCTCAACTGCAACTCAGAGTTTACTATATACTGTCTCGAGTGTCCCTGTCAGAAAAAATACATAGGCAGTACGATATATCCTGCAAAAAAACGTGTGCTAGAGCACATGTGGGCGATAGCAAAAAAAGATGGTACCTATCCTGCGGCTCTCCATTCTACTGCCTGGACCAAATCTCCAAAAATGAAAGAGGGGGGATAGAGTCAGGAAATTGCGCTCTATGGAATCTAGTTCCATTATAGAGCTTGGTACCATGGCTCCAGAGGGCTTGAATAATGATGAAGAATTATGGACCCACCTAGAGAGAACAGTCTAATGTCACAATAACGATACTCTTGAGGAAAATAAACACACACAACTTCGTATAAGGACAGGTAAGATTTGATCACAGGAGTTCTGGATGGATCATTCTTACTAGATAGTGAAAAGAAGTAACATAACTATTCCCTGACCGTTCCATGTTTTAAAACACTTTTGTAAAATTGCCCATTCAGGGCTTCATCATGAGAGACTTTTTATGAAATCATGCCTCTCCCATGTTTTTACTCCGACCGCTCTGATACATATAATTCTTCCGTATCCTCCATACCTAAAGCCATCTAATTTTGCCCATTCAGGGCGATATACCTTAAATATTTTTGGTGCTACGGTTATTCCGACTAAGGGGTCATACCAACACTATGCATAGTCGATTATGAGAAAGATTACACTTTCTTTGTTGGTATAATACGAGTGACATTGATTGTTGGAATCATGATTATATTTATCTCTTTTACATTTATGTTCTCATTTCCTTCCCCTGATGAATAATTGTGAGAAGGACATAAAGTATTTTGATGTTTTATGTAATCGACATGGAATTGAACACTATGGGGACTATTAGGATGGCGGGCGGATTGCCCCCACCGGGCTGGCGGTAGCCACTGCCGGCTGGGCGGGGGTGACCTGCCCGCCATCCTACCATGATTGACCCCCGCCACATTGGGATGGCTGTAGGGTCCGCGGCAGACAGAAAGACCGTCAGTGGCAAACGGAAAGACCGTCCGCTACTTTTCCGCCGGTCGACTCGTCGACCGGGCGGAAAAAGGGCACGATATGGTGGCGGTGTCTGCAAGACACCGCCATCCATATCATGATGTTGACGGAGATGTGCCTTTCCATAGTAGCATTTCTGCAATAAAGCTACAATGGAATGTTCGGATATTTGGGTTTCGCTAACCCATCATGGCCTGCCGTCATCAAGTGGCTCGAGTTGAAGCGATTCTGTGTTTGGTGGATATATAAATATATATATATATGTTCAATGAAAAAAACTAAGGTTACAGGGATGTTTATAGTTAGGCTCAGTTTTGGCCAGTACTAATCCATAGAAATTCAGCAGTTATAGTTTCCTGAGCTAAATATAACTTACGCAGTGATGTCAATGACCATGTCACGAGTGATGTGATATATGAGGTGATAAGCAGTGCATTGCGGGGGCGTAAGTTATAGTTAGCTCAGAATACTAAAAAAGCTGAATTTCTTTGGTTTTATGCAAGGTAAATCTGAGCCTAAGTATAACATTCATCTAACCTTAGTTTTTCACCAGTGAATTTCTAAGGTTTTTCAATTGTATTTCCTAAATGTTAGCACTAACCGTTGACAATGAATGTGAGAGTGAGTGCATGAGTGCCTCAGTATATCTGTGAGTGGGTGTTTGAGTCTCTGAGTGGGTTTGTGAGTCAATGGGTGAGTATCTGAGTGGATGTGTGAGTGTGTCTGAGTGCTCTCTGTTTTGCCCTCTTCTGCTCATTCTCTGCCTTTTTCTCCTCACCTCTGACCTTTATTTTTTCTCTTTATGCTCATTGCTAACCTTTATTCTGCCTCCTCCTGATCCTTTCTCACCTTTATTTGACCTCTTTTTGCTAGTTACGGACCTTTACTTTGTCTCTTTCTGCTCATTTTTCACCTTAACCAGATCTTTTCAGACCTTGATCAGACCTTTAGGTTGCCTCTTTCTGCTAATGTTTTACCTTTTTTGGCTCCTTCTTCTCATTGCTGACCTTTATTTTATCTGTTTCTGCCATTTCTCACGTTTATTCCGCCTATTTCTGCACCTTTCTGACCTTTATTCTGTCTCTTTATCTTTGTTTCTCACTTTTATTCTGCCTCTTGTTGTTAATTTCTGACCTCTACGGTGCCTCTTTCTGCTCGTTTCTGACCTCTATTTTCCAGTTTCTGGTCTTTAATGTCTTTTATTTTGCCTCTTTTCTGCTTGTTTCTCATCTTTATTTTGCCTGTTTCAGCTGTTGCTGGCCTTTATTCTGCCTCTTTCTGCTTGTTTCTGACCTTTATTCTGCCTCTTTTGATTGGTTCTGACCTTTATCTTGCCTCTTTTTGCTAGTTACTGACCTTTACTTTGTCTCTTTCTGCTCATTTTTCACCTTAATCAGATCTTTTCAGACCTTGATCAGACCTTTATGTTGCCTCTTTCTGCTAATTTCCCACCTTTTTTAGGCTCCTTCTTCTCATTGCTGACCTTTATATTGTCTGTTTCTGCCATTTCTCACCTTTATTCTGCCTATTTCTGCACCTTTCTGACCTTTATTCTGCCTCTTTATCCTGGTTTCTCACTTTTATTCTGCCTCTTGTTGCTAATTTTTGACCTCTATGTTGCCTCTTTCTGCTCGTTTCTGACCTCTATTTTGCCTGTTTCTGGTCTTTAATGTCCTTCATTTTTCCTCTTTCCTGCTTGTTTCTCATCTTTATGTGCCTGTTTATGCTGTTGCTGGCCTTTATTCTGCCTCTTTTGATTGTTTCTGACCTTTATCTTGCCTCTTTCTGCTTGTTGGTGACCTTTATTCTACTTCTTTCTGCTAACTTCTGACCTTTATTCTGCCTCGTTCTGACTTTTTTTCTGCCTCTTTCTGCTTGTATCTCAACTACATTTTGCCTCTTTCTGCTTGTTGCTGACCTTTTTTCTGCCTTTGCTATTTTCTGACCTTTATTCTGCCTCTCTCTGCTAGATGTTGACCTTTGTTCTGTCTCTTTCCGCTCCTTTATGACTTTTATTCTGACTCTTTCTGCTCTTATCTCATCTATATTTTGCCTCTTTCTGTTCATTGCTGACTTTTTTTCTGCCCCTCTCTGCTCATTTCTGGCCTTTATTCTGCCTCTTTCTGCTCTTTTCTGACGCTTATTCAGTCTCTTTTTGACATTTATTCTGCCTCTTTCTGCTTGTTTATGATCTCTATTTTACCTCTTTCTGCTTGTTTATGACCTTTATCTTGCCTCTTGCTGCTCGTTTCTGACCTTTATTCGTTCTCTTTCTGCTGGTTGCTGACCTGTATGGTTCATCTTTTTGATCGTTGGTGACCTTTATTCTGCCTCTTTCTGCTCGTTTCTCACCTTTATTTTGCCTCTTGCTGTTCTTTTCCACCAGGACCATGGGGGAGTTTCAAGGGCCCGTGGTCCCTGCCAGCTCCCCTCCTTCTGCGGGAGCCGGCATTGGTGCTGCATGGAGGGAGTTGCTGAAAGGCATCTCTCTTCCAGCAGGTGCAATCCTTTCATCAGTTTCCCTGCCCGCTTGATAGCGGACAAGGAAACAGATGAAACCTCTGATCCTAGCCAGCGAGAGCATTTTGTGAGCTCTCGCTTGCTGGAAGCAGAGTGTTTGTTCTGACTTGATGGGAGCTGTCAAAGCTCATGTCAAGTCACAGTATACAGCTATTTCCTGGGGGTGGACACCTCGCAAAATAGCAGGCCTTGGGAGTTGGCAGTCCCCAGGGCCATTATTGGCTCCAGGAGGGGGCCGTGCGGTCCCCTCTTTCTGTGAGCACAGGCTAGCCACAAGAAGGTGGTGGGCCTTGGTGGCCCGCACCCAGGTTTATTGACATTTTAGGCCCCGGGAAGGTGGTGGTCCCCAGGGCCCCGAGGGTCAGAGCAACCCTCCATTGTTTTCAATGTAACCCCAGAGAGGTGGTGGTCCCATAGTGACTAGGGGCCCAGAGTTATTGAAATTTCATGCAGTGCAGGGCAGCAAGACAACTCAGTGTGCTCCTTCAATGGGAGAGGGTAGAAATGTGACATCTATTAATATGTCAAGATATGTTGCATTCCTGCTCTCTCCCTATACTGGTACACTGAGCGCTGCCTACCACCAGCAATCTAGGCACACTTGTGCCATGGTGCCTCATTACATGGCACCTTGCATTGTTTTTGTGCAGGAAGGGGATACCTCCCTGCACAAAAATAATCCTTAGAGGCAAGCACAACACAATCCCTCGATAAATCTGGGCCCTGGGAGTAATGATGTGTGCTGTTAGCCTGGCAGGAAGAGAGTTGCACTGTAGGATTGGAGTGGATGTCAAGTGAATGGTACTGCCTGGATTCTGTTCCACCGTGAGCTCACCAGGTGATCACTTGGACTGATTAAAGAAGGGATGCTGACTTATTATTAGGATAGTAGTATATCAGGGGTGTTAGCATTCTTCTCTGTGCTTTTAGGTAGCCAATACAATCCCAATCTCCCTAACATGGAGCAAGGCAAAGGGAGACAGACTTGACCCATCAAAGGGGCCAGAGATGAAAAGATTATTCATTGAAATGCATGAATAGTTAAAGGTTAAATATTAGGCTACGATTTACATTATGATGTACAATGCTGTGCATGTCAAAAAGATTTTTGTAGACAGTACCACTAATCATTGTTTTATCTTCTTTATTCCTTTCATAAGCTTCCAAAAGCAAGAGGGCATCGCAGTGGGTGGGCAGGATCGCCATTACCACCAGCACTGCTGCCAAGGCTGATGGTTCTTCTGGCCCCAGTAAGTCATGTTTATTAATATTTCTTATGTTTGCCTCTTCCACTAGTACAATTATGGCCTTGTGTATTTTATCCTAACTATTTTTTCCCGCCTCCCCTATCTAATGGTTATTATCCCTACATTTTTTTTGTGTTTTCTATATTCCTGTTTCAGAAGCTGACTTTCTCTGTCCGTAGCTTTCTTATGCTGTCTTTTTTAGTTAGCTTTCCCTCGCCCCTCTGTTAAATGTCTTACGTAGTACTATTAAGGGAACAGATTTTTGGTAACGTGAAGAGAATCTCAGGCCCAAAAAAATGATTCACCAAACATGTTAGTTGTGAAGATTTTCTTGATCAAACAGTCAAAAAATACAGGGACAGAGAGATGAGTGGTAATGGTCATGGACCCCCAGTGTTGTCTATTTATACAGTATACTAGCAGTTTCCATGACAGTGCAGCATGGGCGAAAAGGAATGGGACCCCATTAACAACCAATACCACATGTCCAACATTGACCACTCCCTTCCAGTCTTTCATGTCAAGTCAAGTCAACTCAAAAAGTCTTCATTTGTTAAATCTCTGTAGCATAAATGCGTACAAACAATGCACACTACATATTATAAATCAGCATAGAGAATATACAATAGTTCAACCCAGACTCCTTCACATTAAAAAGGCACAAATATATTTACAGTAAAAAGTCAAAAGTTTTTTTAAAAGGCCATACCATCATATAGTGAAAAGCAATAATATGGAACCTGAGCCAGATAACCCTTCTGCTGTTACACGTTTCCATATTTTTAAAATCTGCCATATAATTGAGGCCAATGGAAAGCAAATCAGAGGGCAATGTAACTGCTGCAAAAACACCAGAGCAGGTGTGCAATGTGTAAATTTTAAAACTTTACAAAATGGCTATGTAAATTTACTTTTGGTAGATCTTAAAACTTGCAAAAAACAAGATTTGCAAATTAGTCTGGGGTGACACAGCATCACAGAGGCAGGGGCTCAAACTTGCTAAGGTGTAACATTTAGCAAGGTACCCAACCATAAGCAGTGGAAAGTTGAAATGAAACCATCAAAGCAATGTTGAATATTCTGTATATTCTGAATCGAATATAGCTAAAAAGGGAGACCCTCTTGGAAGCACCAAGTTACAAGCACTCACCTAGGATTTACGGTTGTCTGGCACTATTCTTTTTGACTTGTCCTTATTCATGTAAATTAGTTTAAAAGTGGCCTTGTCAATATGAAACATGATTCTGAGGTGGCATATAGATCCTGAAGCCCAATCTCCGTACAAACAGACTTTACATAGGCAAACCATGATATATCTGGGGCAGCGTGTAGTTTCAGACCGTCCATTAGAACCAATTTGTTTAAAGTTTTTTCTTCACCTACGCAAATGGAGTGCCATAGCAGTAGGGGCATTACCTTGATGTTATTCACAATAAATGGGAGAACCAGTATATCATGTTTGAAAAATAACAACCTAGGCAATTCTTATGGATAACAGTTGTAAATCTTTTCTATCTCATAGTCAGAACAGTGTAAGCAGTGAAACGAAAAAATAAAAATTGTAATTCTTTTTTAATTATAAGTTTTGAATACATTCACAATTAAAAACAAATTTATTATATACATAGTATATATTTGCTACATCACTCGCTTCCAGATAGCTACAATGTTAAATGATGTAATATACTGTTTTTTTCTATTGTATCTGGAAGCGAGTGATGTCTTAGATATTGTCCTCTTCTTTTTGTGATCGAACTCAGTATTGTTATAACAAAGTCACAATTATAACCTTGTGATCGAAGGCATACCATATGTTTAGTAAATCAAATTATTTAGTCAGACTTGAGATATGTTATACTCAACATTAAAAGAAATTGTAGCAAATATATTGGCAGTGACGAAATATGATTTAGAATTTTTATATTTGTTTTTACATTACAGGAATTGTGGCCTTATTTCTCCTGACGAAGGCGTTAACTACGCCGAAACGCGCGTCGAATAACATACAGTTGTGCCACCATATTTGTTTATTCTTCATCCTTGTGTAACCCACAATCTATTTTATTATTTGTCATGATTTTTTACTATGTATATAATAAATTTGTTTTTAATTGTGAATGTATTCAAAACTTATAATTAAAAAAGAATTACAATTTTTATTTTTTCGTTTCACTGCTTACACTGTTCTGACTATGAGATAGAAAAGATTTACAACTGTTATCCATAAGAATTGTCTAGGTTGTTATTTTTCAAACATATATTACCCTGTCCTAGGAATCTTCAGGGGGTCCTTTTTATTCGCATAGAACCAGTATATCATGACATATGACATTTGCACATCTTTGTGAGACTGCCAGTAGATGTTTCATAAACAGGTTTTCCACCCTTTAAATTCCTTGCACACCCATCATTCCCCAAATGCCTGCCCCATATGTGGCAATTGGCATTCATTTGCTTGCATATATGATTGACAGCTCCATTACTGGTATAGATCCCAGTTTTTGTATGGATCTTTGTATACCAATTATGGACCTCCCAAACATTGCCATCTTGTTGAACAACATAATTGTCCACTGATAATTGCTGTCAAACAGGATTTCCAGGTAGGGGAGTGAAACAGTCACATATTTTAATGTAGTTAATGATGTGGACAGTCTTTTCCTAGGCCTTGCCCCTAACGTCAGCATAAAGGTTTTGCTTTTGTTGACTTTCAGATCCAGGTCATGCATGAAAGTTATATCATCATAGCCCTCTCCCCGTTTTACCAATTAGAACCATGTCATTGGCATATAATAGAATGGGGAGAGGACGTGTCCCAAAATAAGGTGTGTCCTGTGCTCTCATCGTTAACGAGGTCTCCACTTCATTCGTGCACAGAGAGAATAAGAAATGGCAGACCCTTGTCTACTGACCCTTTTTATTTTAAGGTGCTCAGTACATTCTCCGTTACGTCCAAAAGGAACACACACATTTGCATTCCTATACAATTGCCTTATAAAATTGTTAATATTGTCTTCCACTCCTAACTTAGCCATGATGGACCAGCATTTTGAATGAGCAACACATAGAGGCATATTAACAAGCCAGGCGATAAAATTATCGCTGCTTTAGCGGCAGGAAACTGACGATAAAGCGGCGATAATGGGCTTGATAATATGCTCTATGGAATTCCAATTGAAACCCATGTTAAATGTGAAGGACGTCTAACATGGGCTTCAATTGGAATTCCATAGAGCATATTATCAAGCCCATTATCGCCGCTTTAGCGGCAGTTTCCTGCCGCTAAAGCGGCGATAATTTTATCGCCTGTCTTGTTAATATGCCCCATAGATCCATGAAGGAGAGAAATATTGAACCCTTTTTAGCCACTGTATATTTCCCTATAAGAATTGATAGGTTCAAGCACTGGTCTATCCTGCCAGCCCTTTTCTGAAACCATATTGAGTATCTGTTAGGATATTGATATGAAAAAGCACACTCCTCTAATCTGTGCAGCAGGTTTCATCCCTTGACCTCCATTGTGGCATCCAGGAGCGATATAGGCTAATTGTTTTTTGGTTGTGATTTGGTTCCTTTTTAAAAAAAATCTGGATTATCACAGAGCTTTTCCATGTAGAAAGTGGGCCTACCCTAGCAATGGATTAAAAGCAGTAGTAATCAGTAGGGCTCATAAATCTTAGCAATCATCAAACAGATCTAGAGGGACCCCCTCTGGACCTGTAGCTTACCCTTGCTCCTTTCCTTCTGGGCCCTTTGTATCTCCCTCAGAAGAAATATTAAATGGTTGGTCTGCTCTAAGGTCCCCTCGTGGCCATCTAGAGATGGCTCCAGAGTCATGGAATGAGTGTTATATATGCTTGAAAAATATTCTACCTACTTGTCTTCTTGAATATCGACTTCCAAAGTTAGATCAGATGATTCCCTAAAATATGGCACTTGTATAACCTTTCAAAAAGAAGCACTGTCTTTTAGTTTGCTAGCTGTCTACAGTGCCTCCCATGCATCCTCCTATATCTGTTTCTTCCTGACAGCAAGTACCTCCTTGTAGTGTGCCCGTGCATTCTTAATTAGTGCCACAGCACTAGGTTTAATGCATAGGGCCTTGTGTAAATCTGTGAGGGCCTGAGCAGGGTTTTATCATCCCCTACAATCCCACCCTATAAGCAAATCAAATCAAATAAAATCAGGGACATTTGTATAGCGCACACATCACTCGGAAGTCTCATGGCGCTTGCAGACGGCTCTGATAGAGATGCTAGCTTAATTGTCAAATAGCCATGACTTCAGCTTCTTACGAAAGCAGTTATGATCAGGGATGGTACATAGGTATGAAGGAATTTTGTTCCATGATGCCGGGGCAAGAAAGGAGAAAGACCTGCCTCCTTTTCTGGCAGTGCGAATTCTGAGAGGGGTAAGCAATGATTCGTTGCTGGATCTAAGCACCCTACGTGACTGGTACGGTACCAACATAGTTTTTTGGACCAGTATCTCGGGCCTTTTCCATACATATGCTTGTGTGTCAGACAAAGGATCTTAAAAATAATTTGTTTTCTCACTGGGAGCCAATGTAGGGATCTTAGACAAGGAGCGGAGGAAGATCTGGGCGGAAGATCAAGAACCAGCCTAGCCGCAGTGTTCTGCAAGATTTGAAGTCTGTTCAAAAGGTTTTCATTAATTGAGAACAATAGGGCATTTCCGTAGTCCATTCGATTTATTAGTAGTCCCTGGACTAATGGTTACCTAGCCTCAGTAGGAATCAATTTGAAGACTTTTGATAGGCTGCGCATCACTTTAAAACAGGTGCCGATGATGTGGTTAATCTGGCTTTTCATGGACAATTGGTTGTCCATGTAGAAACCTAAGTTTCATACTGTTGGTTTGGAGATTGGACAAGGGCCAAGGTTAGGTGGCCACCAGTCATGGGACCAGTGCTCCTGAGCCTTACCAAAAAGTGCTGCATGGTCACTATATCCTGTGAATTTGATCATGAAAACCGTCATCCAGGTGCTTAGATTCACTGTGATTAGCATGTAATAAATTGTGGAGGATTTGTGCATTGCTCATAAACGTTGGTGCTAAGTCTGCCGAGTCATCCCTTAATTCATTCACCATTTTAAGATTTAATTTTACCAATAGATTATATAATGTTTTTCCATATCCATCATGCTGAAAATTAGCCAACTGCTCGCCATTAATGTCTGTAATCCCACACACAGACTTTGCAAGCATAGTGCAATGATGTGCATTAAAATCACCTGCCCAAATTATGTGTAGTGGTTTGAAGCGACTAGTACCTAAAGTCTGGATGGTCATATCTAAGTCAGTCACCGCCTGATGTCTCCTACTATGAAAATAGTTGTTATAAAAGTTAATAGTTAACAGATCCGGTTCTTTGAAGTCACCACAGACTAAGAGATGAAAAAAGACTGAGTCATTGGAGAACTTAACCACAGTCCCAGAAAAGGTATTGGAGATGTGTAGCCAAACCTCCCTTGGGTTGATGGACATGCTGGGGTAGGATATATACCAGAAATCCATCCATAACATTTTCTGTTAGCTCCCACGTTTACTGAAGACAGATTATATGGTATGTAGCTATCATGTCCCCCAAATCTGGCAAGCCTAACCTTTTTCTTAAGCCTGCTATGTTCATTGAAAGGAACCTGACAGGGTGGGTAATACACTTGGTACAGCTTAAATGGCCCTTTTTACATTTACGGGATGGTTGTATCAGGGACTCTCCCATGACAATTCTGTTTACCCCTTGCCTGGATACAAATTGTGCTGTAACAGTGTCCTGCTGAGAGTCATTTCCCCACTGCTTTACCACTAGAGCCAGTCAATCTTGGACATTTAGGTTGCTGAGACACCCTAATCAATTACCCCACCTCTAGTCATTGTGAGGCTGGATTACATGTCACCTATGAGGGTAGGATGCCTCTGTATCATGTCCCACACTTCTCCTTTATAGGTACCCACTATTTGACGATGTTAAACACGTGGGTGGTCTGTAGAAGAAACCAAATGGTGCCAAGGTTGGTGCTTGAGGGAATACATTCCTGCTTGCAAAACCCTATCCACCAATATAGTATCACGGACGTTAATGCCAATACAATCCCCCTCTATTGACTTTGTATCTGTACCCACCTATCCCACCTTCCTTATTATAATCAAATTTTCAAACAGGGTGGTACTATTGATGTCTACCCTGGTGATCAACTAGTGAATGTGTTCATTCTTAAGTTCTATCCATGTATTCTTCTTATGTTCAGGAAGGGTTTGAACCCCCACCAGTACTGCAACATAAGGGGCTGCCTGTAGGGAGAGGTCTAAAGAGGACATCATAGGGGCCTTTGAGATTGCCGGGGTTAGGTGACAAGGGAGAGGTATTGCCAACACTGATTGGGCTTGATCCCTGTCCTCCCTCCGCTGGTCCATAATTCTAAGCACAGGGGAAGCATATAAAAGTTGTACTGGCCCACGTTGCACCCCTCCCTGGCCAGCATTCATATTTCCCACTGATTGGGCTTGATCCCTGTCCTCCCTCCGCTGGTCCATAATTCTAAGCATAGGGGAAGCATATGAAAGTTGTACTGGCCCACGTTGCACCCCTCCCTGGCCAGCATTCATATTTCCCCAGTACTGTGCCTACCTCATTACACATCGTGTGCGTCTCCACATTGGCCAAATGGTTTAAAGAGCCCATACAAGACTATACAAGTGACTCAACTGAAGAACGTCTATTGGAGATCACATTTAACAATGCAACCATGCATTGCTCCATGGCTCCGAGGATCTCTTTGCAACTATTTATAGTCAAATTCACATCCTTAACAACACATAAGGTGGAATTTCCTGCAGGCCAAAGTTTGGTCCATCCCCAGAGGATTAGGATGCTTTGGGGGGTGGCCTTTTTTGGCGGAGGGCCCGAAGTCTGGGTTGGTAAGGTTAAAGGTGCCTTCTTAACGGAGACTTTATTGCATGCCTGTCCCGCTTGTGGGCAATTGACTCCTGCAAGCCTTTCCCTGATGCCCCCTCTGATCTGGTGACCAGGGATTTGAATTGGTATTTTATTTCATTTATCTATTTATAACGTTTTTTATAGCGCAAGCAAGACCGGAGTGGGTATCAGAGCTTTGTGCAAGAAGAAGTAAGTAGGATATATATGAGGGATTCAGAACCAAACATATATATGAGCGAGGAACAGACATTAAGGGTTATCAACTTAATAAGATTTACACCACAGGAAGACAGAAAAGTAGCATTCAGCATCAGCAGATGAAGAACAGGCAGGTATAGGATCAATAGACAAGAGATGCAATCCTAGTGCAAAAACCTGTTAATCAGAAATTATTACGCTTCTTAAGTTTTGTTAAGTAAGAGGTTGATGAAATCAAACAGATGTCCGGAGGAAGGTAGTTCCAAATCTTCAGGGCAATACCTGAGAATAACTTGATTGCAAGTTTTGTTTTTATGGAAAAGTTGTGGTTTTAAGAGTAGAGGGCTAGCACTTCGAGATGATCTATAACCGCCCGATAATTCAAGCTTTTCTGCCAACTACTAGGGGGTATTGAAAGCAGGGCTTTATGAATCAGGCATGCGATCTATAGTTGAATTCTTGCCTCATAAGGAAGCCTGTTCAGGGATTTTAGATCCGGAGAGATGTGCTTATTACTTCAATATCCGGTGACAAGTCTGGCAGCAGAGTTAAGGGATGTCCTTAGCGGGGCCAGCTAGTATCTGGGCAGGCTGGATATTGTGGCACTTCCGTAATTCCAGGAATAAGTTGAAGAGAATGGTTCAGAGGGCACATACCTATGGAACCTCAAGGGTGACTGAGGAGGGCTGAGAAAGGGATGGATTAACCTTGATCCTTTGTGTTCCATTGTGGAGGAATGAAGTGAACCACTGAAGCACAGGCCCTGATAGTCCCATCCTCCGTTCCAATAGGGTCAGTAAACCATCATGTTTAACAGTGTCAAATGCAGAAGATAATCCAAGTAGAATAAGAAGACAAGATTCATATTGGTCCAGCATTTTTAATATGTCATCAACAAAATGAGTGAGCGCTGATTCATTGCTGTGCCCCTGATGAAAGCTGGATTGGTATTGGTCCAAGAGTTGGAAGTTATCTATATGGTTGCAAAGTTGGATCTGGACGCATTTTTCTAGAAGCTTTGCCAGAGTGGAGATGTTGGTGATCGGATAGAAGTTGTTAAGATCTGAGCAATTAGCAGTTGGCTTTTTCAGAATGGGGATTTCCTCACCTACTTTTAGGGAATCAGTGATAGTGCCTTGACTAAGCGAGGCATTTACAATTTTAGACCATAAAGGGAGTATAGAGGATTTGATCTCCTTGAAGATAGCCGGAGGAAAAGGGTCGATGAAATGATTAGATGGGCTCAAAGCTAAAAGAATGTTGTAGATATCACTCTCAATGAGGGGTGTGAAAGTGTTCCAAGAGGCATTATTTTTGGGGACATGCCCAGGTGTTATGAACCCCAATGTACGCCAATATAGGCCTATGTATTTGCACAACCTTTTACCAACATTTGTCCTACCTTGCTCTTCATAGTGGCTCTGGTGCTGACTTTTTACCTAGTTAGGTGCTGAATAAATGTTGTATGGTTTTCTTTGAAAACTAGACTTATTTACTATGCATGAGGATTCTCAGTATCACAGCAGGATTACCATATTCTGCATAATAACTCTGTACAAAAGTCACCACTATCGTCATCGTTGCCCGAAAAGCCCACAGTACCATGAGACATCTAGGTAGAGCCCCTGAGGGTACCTTTAAGGTATATAAGTCCCACATCTTTGCTGGGCAAACTAGAGGAGAACAAGCTTCCATGCTGACATGCTGATGCTAGATGCTGAAGTCCCTGCCCACAGACACTCCAGCACATAGCGGCCTGGCATCCCTTGCGGGCTGTCCAATTTGAGATCAAGACGGGGGGCTTCGTTTTCTCCCATCAGGTAACAGGGATGGCTCTCTCCTAGGGGGATTTTTGGCTATACACCTTAATACATGCTAGGTACACTCTGTTGGTGCTTATAACATCTGTTTCTGTCTAATGGTTGTTGCAGCACACATATATATATATTTATACTAGAATGGCACTGTTTCAATAAATGCTTATTGAAAACGTCCGCACCATTTATTTTGTATATGTTTCTGAGACTGAATGAGCATGAGTAACGGAGCGCAAATACTGTACTGTTTCCATGATCCCTGAGGTGTCAGGGTTGTCATGTTCGATAGTTGCCAAAAACTATTCGCTCCTTGGTAAAGTTGTCGGACTTGTAGTGGAACTGTAATCTAGCTGGTCTACAGACTAACATATTCTGTGGATGTCTCTGGAAACAGTTTGGACACCAATCCCTTATTTTATGTTGTCTAAACACGCATATCCTATATAGATTTGTAGGAACTAGATGATATGGCACCACCAAAATAGGTTTGTATTTTATTTAATGGTCACATCTGAGTAGTTCACTTGAGTGTTCTCAGAGACCCCTACTCACATTTACCCAGAGGCATTTGGAGTGGGGAAGGATAATCCGCTGCAGCTGAGTAGGTATACCCTATCTATTGGCTTATTCAAGGTTTATTCAAGCTTGAAGGATTATAGATCCCTACATTGTGCATAAAACCTTATCTCTTTCCCATACTAAACAAATCCTTGAAAAATGTCTGTGCAAGATGAGGCTCCATCCGTATTAAATACAAATGCAGTAGAGGAAGGAGAGGATGAAGGTGCTATAAACATTCCAGAAAATCTCAGAAATGCACTTACTTTAAAATTGGCAAATTTTGGCGTCCCAGCATAAGGTGTGACTGTTACCTTCGTGATTGCGGCACACAAGGCATACAGGACAGAGGTATTCTATATCTGGGTCAAGTTCCCACACATACATTACATTCCTATATTGCGGATGAAATACCAGATAAATACAATCCATACAAGGACATAGAAGTCCCATTAACGCACCAGGAACATATAAACTGGTTTAAAGGTGCCCTCACACACACCACAGAAAAGGTGAGACTCGGTCTGCTCAGCAGACAAAGAGCGACTTGGCCGGTTCTAGCGGCTTACACACTGCATCCAGAAATTGACACAATGCCAGTGGCAGTCTTACGTCCACTACACAAAGAAATAATCCAACTTTCCAGAAATCTTACACAGTTCATTATGAGAACACTCAGACTTCAACCTACAGCAGGTAAACTACAAGGGACGGCAACCAAAATCACCCCATAAACGCTAAACGTAATTATGGGAAGAACACCCACTAAACAAGAGCAAATACCATTCTGGATAGTATAAAAGATAGCACACACACAGGCCCGCAAGAAAAACACAGAATATTGATGATCTGCTTGCCATTGGGGATAGTTCACCAGATAGAGGATTGTACCACTTGGTGTTCAGTCTTTGCTGCCATCTGTACTAGGACTCATGGTACCCCATCAATTACAATTATACGAGAAGTATTAAGACAAATACAGAATGAGTATGGGGCAGAACCTGCCCTGGACTTAGGGATGAAATTGCTAGTCAATTTTGCCCAGGTATCTACAATTATGTTAGCAAACAAAAAAGGGGGGGCAGCAGTGATGGCTATACACCAACGCCTGAGGGAATGCACTCCTGCACAACAGGAGCGGAAATTACCTAAAATTATCAAAGAGACCTATGCTTCCCTGTGTAGAGATGATTTGGGATCTAGACCGGTGAAATCGCAATTGATGGGTAATCCTGGAAAGGATAACTCCAAGCAAGCACCCAATTCTACTAAAAAGAAATGGGATAATAAAGAATCAAAAAACTGATAGAATTAATCAAGGGGCGGGACTCTTCAACAGGAGCCCTCTGACAGGAAATATAACCTTAGAATTTGTGACAATATAAAAAAAACAGACAGGCATCAGGATGCTAATACACGGTCCTCTCATTCCCTTCAGGTTCGTCAAAACACTCCGAGAGGGAAGGACGGTCAGAACACAGATCAGAAGAATGAGCAAAGTCAAGAGATACACATCGCACTTCAGACTATAATATCAAAAAAGAAGATAAACCAAAATCCAAACCTCAATTTAAAAAACAAGAAGGTTGCTGGCCTAAAAATAAGAAATGCCCAGGCTAATGAGGACTCGACTTCTGAACGGGGAATGGGTTCTGACGATGCTAGACAGTGCAGCAGAAGTAACAATAGCTCGCCAGAACCTGATGGAATTTCGAGTGACAGTGGCGTTGAATGAGCATATCACGGTGGAAACACCTGATAGTAGAGTAAGTGTCCCACATCAGTTACATTAAATAACACTCCATATAGAGGGGGACATACCAAGGAAAGTGAAGTGAAGAGACCCTGACATATGGATACAATATCCTTTTGGCTGAAAAGGATTGGCCACCGGAGTTCGTTATGGACTGCTCAAAAACAGTAATTTTACCAGCTTTCTCTGACCTCGTTCAAAAATCACTAACACATTCATACGTGCAGGAGTGGACAGTAGCACAAGCTCCTGCATTGTACCATAATCATGTAGGGTGGGATGCTGAGTCACCGCACCATGAAATCCCAGTAAAAATTACTCCTAAACCACAGAGGCAGTACCCAATAAAATATGACGTGAAAAAACAAGTCAGCGAGATCTTAGGTCAACTAGAATATCAAGGTCTGATTGAGAATTGCACCTCTTCCATGAACAATGCTTTGTTTCCAGAAATGAAACCAGACATTTCATACCGTCTAGTTTTAGACTACAGGCATTTGAACACTTGCACGAAAACATTTGCAGTACAGAATGCACACAGTGCTGCACTAAAGAATTACATTCTGCGGAAAAAATACAAAACAACACTAGATATATCAAATGGATTCTTCTGCCAAAATATAGTGCATGAAAGCAGATATTTGGCAGCATTTTCGGCCCTAGGCTTTCAACGCCAATTTTGTAGACTGCCCAAAGGGTAAAAGAATAGCCCTGGGTTTTCTCAGCAAGAGTATCAGAGTTACTTCAAAATCTTGATGAGGAGGCATTGTCCTATGTATACGATATTGGTCTGACGGATGATTAAGGGATCGTTTGAACAGGGTGAACAATATATTTATGGGATTTGCCTCTGAGGGCTCCATATATAAATTGAAAAAATCATAAAATTGCCCACCTCAGTGTCCTATTTTTGGGATTTGAGCTCTCAAGTTAACGGAAAAGCCTTGCAGCTAATTTTTTAGAAAAATGTACACTGCTGATTTTTAAATTTTTGTAGAACATACATTTTGGATTAATCAGAAAAAGTAAAACCTTTCTACGACTTAATAAGACCTGATTTTTCAGTTCGACATTGGACATAGGAACACACAGAAATACTATGTTCCCTACAAGCTGTCATGATAGCTTCCAAACACTTACATAAACAAGTAAACACCACAAACTTGGTGATCTGTTTAATCGTGGGTCAATCCGGGTACACATATCTATCCTTCAATGAAGGCAAAACAGTACCCATTGCATACAAATTGCATTTGTACGCAAACGCTGAAATGCATTTCATATCGATTGAAAAAATACTGACAGCAGTACAGACTGCTGTAGTGAGAGAAAGGGCTCTAGCTCAGGGGAAACAATAGCTGTTGTGACTCCAATACCAACCGTAGAGGCTGTTATGAAATCAAGCATTCCAAATGCAAAAGCACTTCATTCAAGATGGATACAGTGGGCTAATTCTTTCACTGCAATAGATGTACACTACAAGTTTGACTCTACATCAAAAACACACGCATTCTTGCAGTACGAACCAGAATATCCTCTTCTGAATAAAAAAATGCCTCTAGATCAGTATGAATACATAATTTACACTGACGAATCTGCTCAGCCTGCCTTAACAGCAATACAGCACCGCATGTGCAATTGTAAAAGGATGTATGCGGGACAGCAAGTTCCATCCTAGCAATACAAAGACGCAGTCTCTAGGAGATTGCACGGCACAGCTGGCAGAACTAAAAGCCCTAGTACAGGCACTAAAATATACGGGTTGGGAATACCCCACACTGATTGTGTGCGATTAATTTTATTGTGTCCAGTCAATACCATCACTAATGGGGCCAGAATTGGGTTTAGAGATTCAAAAGAATGCACAATAAAGCACAAGTTGATTTGGGGACAAGTGGTGGAGCTGAAGAAAGGCTTGCCGCGGTATCACGTGATTCATATGCTGAGTCATCAATGTGTTGGCGTGCACGTTGAAGAGAATTCACTGGCTGATGAAGCCGCCAAGTCAACAGTGTGAACTACTGCAGTTGCTGCAATCACTTTTTCTAGCACTAGAATAGATGGACAGAAAACGGTAGCTGTCAACGTGACCCATAATAACAGCTTAGCCTTGCCAAAAGGTTTTCCTACAAGTTAGATGCACAAAATATTCTGTATGCTCAAATTCCAGGAGTAGGGGATAGAGTTATACCAAACATGGATCACACATTAGGTTTAATACTAGCTGCACACAAGGCTCTGGATTCAGCACACTCAGGTATTACTGTGACAGTTTCATTATTGAAGCAACATTATTGGTGGCCAGGTCTTACCAAACAGACCAAGGGCTTTGTCCTTAAGTGTGACATTTACCAGCCGATGAAGGGTTCCACCGTAGCATGTCCACCACAGACACCTTTAATGATATCAGACAGACCTCTTGCATATGTCTATTTGGACCACTGCGGTCTCTTACAATCTGACGGGGCTTACAAGTACATCTTCGTTGCTGTGGATTCATGCTCTAGATTCCTGTGAGTTTGGCCCCAGTGCTCGACTGACGCTCAAACTGTTATAAAAGATTTGTGAGTTTTTATTGAGACATACGCAATTGGCACATTACACTGTGACAGTGGCCCTGCATTTAGCTCTTGGGCTTACTAAGAAGCTATGGGAAGTTTTGGTGTGGTCTTGCGGTACTCCTCTCCGTATCATCCAGAGGGAAATTTGATTGTGGAGAGGAAAGCCTGGACTTCAAGTATTTTTTAACAGCAAGGGTATTAGGTTCTGGTGGCAGTTGTTTCAATCACCTATATGGGGTCCAGAGGGCACTTAATATCATTCCAAGAAGTTCCCTGGGAGGCCGTACTCCATATGTGGTCCTGTTTGGGACTAGAATGTGGCTACAGGACCTCAATTGTGCCAGCACAGTGGCGGATAAAAAAGCATTTGACATCAATGATCTTTTGGCCTTTTTACAGGAACTCAATGATTTCTTGGCATTCCAAAGCTACGTCCAAGTAAAATGCACCACCACTGCGGAAGTGAAAGCTGTTATGGCAAGACCTGCCTGGGTTCTACAGATCGGGGACCTGGTCAGACAAAAGATTGTGGACAAAAAATAATTTGGGCCATCTTACAGAACACCTGTACCTGTCCTGGCTGTCGAAGGAATAAGAACAGTACTTCTTCTGCCTCCATTGATCTGATCAAACCACACTAAGTGCCGATACTGAATAGTAGGCTGTGTGGTCTCCTGTATAGCAGTCAACATCCTCTCACTTCCATACAGGAAGTTCAGGCAGAAAGATTAATAATGTTTGAAATGTCTACTATACGAAGTAATGGAGTTACCAAAAATGGAAAGGAACTCGTGCCTGTTGAAATTGAACAGCAACAAACACAAATAAAACCCAAATTTCAATTCGGTCTAATAAGGACATCTATGTCAACATGCCTCGAAACGAGTCACCTGCTGAGCTGCCAAAGATAGATAGAACAGCGTCTGACTACTTCATCAATTTTGATACCTTTTCTCCGGATCCCAGTGAAATTGAGTCATTGCCAGCATCAATTTCTCGCAAAGAAATAAGGTATGAACTCTACCTTTAACTGAAAATGACTCATTTAGTTTCTCTGGATTGCAATTTGTATACTCTTCCTAGTTCTTTGGATTGGTGTAGTGGCTGTCTTTTTCCTGCTCCTAAATGGATACTATCTCTCAGAACAATCTGCAGTACCACATGTGAACGTGATCCTAAAACCACATACATCTCATCGTGAACAAAGAAGCCTGTCCTTTGTAAATAGTACAGCAGTTTCAGTTCATGAAGGAACAGTTCAGGTAGGGCTACGTATGATGCATTTGGTCCCACGGAAGTTTTGAAAATACCGCTGTTGTTTAAATTTCTTTGAATGATATCACCACCTTCAGTACTTTCTCTGATGATTGGGATTTCGAAACTGTAAATTCTATGCTTTTCTGATTTAGAACAATCTTCTGCATTTTACAGTAACACATTTTATGATGATACATCTGATTTTGACAACATGTATTGTTACCGACACTATGGTCATTATTTCTTGCACAAAACAAGTATGCCATGTAATGTTTTCACCACCGAAAGGTAATTCACAAACGTTTGCACAGAAGTTTGCTTATTTTTCTGCGTTTAATACTTTAGACCCAACCACTTATTATTATAAGGTTGAACCTTCACCCGCAAAGAAAAATATGCACACTAATACGAACAGATATATTCTGCTTCCTTTATTTCCCAGCTGTCTTTACAGGGTTTTGACTTTTGGAGGGACACTATAGGCACACAATCTGTCTGGGGAAACTAAAGATTTGTAAGTTCAGGGAACTGAGACCTTATTTGGAACATGCCTCATACCACAGCAAATTATTTTCCTGAACAACACAGTGCAACAGGCTTCTTGACTCGAACTAGCCAAGATTAAGGACTTGAATACACCTCAGATTCCCTCACTTACACACTTTGAGGGGTGACACAACTATACACAACATAGTGATGATACACTAGATGACATTATACATGATGGGTCATACAATTCATCAGACCCTTAGTGGAAGGGATGGTTGGTTTGGCCTATCAACACAAAGAGGTGCCCGTCAAGATTCAAGGGTACCATTGAAGGGTTTAGTACCCATAGGCTGACGAGCGTTACGTACGAGAACACACAGGGTGGGGACATCCTACAGTGTTGAAAAGTTATGCATAGAATGGCTAAACACCTCAACACCGTCCCAGGTGAAACAACACTTGTCTTTGCTATCGGATGATATGGATCTTAGGGATTTTTTGTCAGGTCCTCAGAAACCAAATCAGAAACACTTCTTATATGCTATTTATAATGAACTTTAGGAAATCTCTCAACAGGAAGCTGCAGCGAGATTACGTGAGATTGACAAGATTAATCTAGAAAAGGCTTTGGCAGTGGTCGACAATGGTATGCCCACACCGACATGCATGATTTATTCACTAGGCAACATTGTGTCCTGTGCAATAGATTTAATAGAACAGGATTTGTCTATTCTTCAGCATGGGCAATTGCAATTGTGGTCCATTCTATTATTAAGCTGGGCGCTACACTCTTTACGCTCTGGTCATGTGCCCTGGTGTTATATCTACATTCGGTCTCTGTTTTCCAGATTTAATCTAACAGAAAGACAGACAACATTGGCATAAGAGATGCAAAATATACAATGCTGCACATTGAAAAATTGGATCAATTTCCTTTCCATGGCTGAGTCACACTCCAAAGAATGGTTAATCCATGGCCATATCACACTTCCAGTCACGACAGTCCAATTTCAATAGTGCCTATAGTATCACCAAGTAGGCATGTATGAAGCTTTGGGTAAGGAATACATTCATGAATCTTGGGAATTATCTGCGTCTATTCCTGCAGATACAGATGCAGGAATGGGGAAACTTAAGTCTTTCTCAGCGGTTTAGACTGTGGGAATTTGTTAAATGGGTCTTTAATTTGTCAGGATATTATGCTTCACGGAGCTTGTAATGCTTCAGTTACAAACTTATCGTGTCACTTAAAAGGGTCCCCGGCTGCCGGAATTTATCCGGTGTTCAAACTACACCCAAATGGGAGTTATTTGATGCTGAATGATCAAGGTTGTTGCGGGATGCTTCCATTCATCGCATATCTTGTCCCTGTAAGTTCCAGGGGTACTTGTTGTATGCAAGTATTGTTTCTACAAACCCACACAGTCATGGAGGCTCCTCTGTGGCCTACATTAAATGTTTCCCTTATATGGTTTGATTCTCTGAGCAGACTGAAAGCCATACTTTTACAGAAGGATGTGGCCTTAACCTCAGCCCAAGAAACTTTTGATGTCCAGTTTGGAGGGCCTTTGGCTGAGATACAGGCTTTAGTCTGAACGAACTTCTCGCTCTATTTCGGAGAAACTGTACATCGTATCTTTAACAAGTCTGATATAAGTGGTATAGTACACCTATTTAAGAGCATAGGTTCTGGACTATTAGGTACCTTTCAGATGATCTTTGGAGTTATTTCAACATTTATACATTTCGCATTAGGAAGCATTTTTGGAGGGCTTCCGCTGTTCCTACTACTTGTAGTGGGTATCCTGGGTTTTTTTTTCCTGCTACACAATGGACGTCCCAGTTTGCAAAGAAATGGAAAACACTCCTTGTGTGATGATGCCATGAACACAAGGTATTCCAACTGGGCACACCTTGGCTTCGAGAGCTAAGTGAGCATTGGTTCTTATCGTTCAGATCAGTCTGGGTTCACTGCGTCTTGCCTGTGCCCTGCTGTCAATTCTGTTGATACGAATGTGTGTTGGATATATGTCTAACACTTCCATCGGCTGCGCCACCGGACATGGATGTACTACTGGACCCATTAAAGTCTGACGTATTGCAGTATCCTCACCGTATTCCAATGTTGATATCAGCATTCTTAGAGCCACCACGGGATACATCAACTCCGGTCAGGATAAACACCGGCTCTACCACAGGCTCACAGGTTTTGCGTACTTCCTCAGCAATGGCTGTGGGAACTGGAGAAGATCACCTTTGCTCTATTGACCTTATCCAAGAGGTGTTACAGGGACCATTGTCAGCGAATGCAAGCAGCAGTGATGTTGCGTCTCCCACACAGGACACATAAACCTTTGGCTCTCCATGTGCTGGGAACACTTAAGCCTTTTTCCAAAACAACCCAAATTGGAATTTAACAGCATCATTTTTGTTTTCTTTTTCTTGCTCTCACTGAACACTATGGCTTTCGGTTGCTCCATTTGTCTCACAGTATTCTGACTATTTAGTGGACTTATAGAGCTTTTTTTAACATTTGCATCATTTTTTAACATACCATGGTTTTACATGTTTTTATACTCATGTTTTAGCAAGGTCTTTTTATGACTATAAAATGGCATATTTTAGCATTTGTTAATTGTGTCTACCAGTCGGATGAGGAGTGGGTGTTATGAGCTCCAATGTACCCCAATATAGGCCTAGGCAGCTGCATAACCTTTTACCTACATTTGTCCTACCTTGCTCTACATAACAGCTCTAGGGCTGACCTTATACCTAGTTAGGTGCCGAATAAATGTTGTGTGGTTTTCTTTGACAACTAGACTCATTTGTTATATATGAAGATTCTTAGTATCACAGCAGGATTACCATCTTCTGCATAATAACTCTGTACAAAAGTCACCACTATTCTCATCCTTGGCCGACAAGCCCACAGTACCAGGACACATCTAGGTGGAACCCCTGAGGGTACCTTTAGGGTATATAAGTCCCACATCTTTGTTGGGCAAACTAGAAAAGAAAGGGATGGATTAACCTTGACCCTTTGTGTTCTATTATGAGGAATTAAGTGAACCAGTGCAGCACAGGCCCTGATAATCAAATTCTCCGTTCCAATAGGGTCAGTAAACCATCATGGGGCAGATTTATGTTCCCTGGCGCATCCCTGCAAATCAGCATGGATGCGCCAGGGAAGTTGCGTCATGCAAGTTTGCCCTTGCGCCACTGCAGATGCGCCGCATTTACAATGTGGCGCATCGTGGCGCAAGGACAAGCAGATACGTGACGCATCTGCCGGCGTAAGGTTGGCGCAGTGCTGAAGTTGCGTCGCAAGCGCAATGCAACTCCAGCACTGTTCCAACCTACCCTATCCCTAACATGGTGCGTAAAGCCTTACGCCTGCTTCAAGCAGGCACAGGGTTTTGACGCATCAGCGTTGGGAAAGTGACTCAGTGAAATCTTATAGATTTCACTGAATCACTTTTCAGAGGCGTTCCTGCGACGGAACGCCCCCCCTGAGTAGCAACGCCCACATGAAACCTGACGCAGGTTTCATGTGGCGCAGGGCTTTACACCGTGACGCATCTCCATAGATGCGTCACGATGTAAATGGGGCGCAACATGGCGCAGGGTTTACGCCACCGCTGCGTCACAAAAGTGACGCAATGGCGGCATAAAAGGGGCGCAAGTCCCTCATAAATCTGCCCCCATATTTTTAACAGTGTCAAATGAAGAAGATACGCCAAGTAGAATAGGAAAACAAGATAAGTTTTGGTCCAGTATTTTTTATATGTTGTCAGAAACGTGCGTGAGCGCTGATTTCGTGCTGTGCCCCTGATGGAAGCTGGACTGGTATTGTTCCAAGAGTTGGAAGTTATCTATATGGTTGCAAAGTTGGATCTGGGTGCATTTTTCTATAAGCTTTGCCAAAGTGGGGATGTGTGTGATCGGACATAAGTTGTTAAGACCTGAGCAATTAGCATTCGGGTTTTTCAGAATGGGGGGGGTCTGCCCTACTATTAGGCAATCAAGGATATTGCCTTGACTAAGCGAGGCATTTACAACCTTGAACCATAAAAGGAGTATAGAGAATTTGATCTCCTTTAAGATAGCCGGAGTTAAAGGGTTGATTAAATGATTACATGGGTTCAAAGCTAAAAGAATGTTGTAGATGTCACTCTCAAGGAGGGATGTGAAAGTGTTCCAAGAGGCATTGTTTTTGGTGACCTGCACATGTGTCATGAGCCCCAATTCACCCAATATAGTCCTAGGTAGTTGCACAACCTTTTACCTATATTTGTCTTACCTTGCTCTACATACGGCTCTGATGCTGACCTTTTAGCTAGTTAGGTGCTGAATAAATGTTGTGTGTTTTTGTTTGAAAACTAGCCTAATTTATTATGCATGAGGATTCTTAGTATCACAGCAGGATTACCATCTTCTACATATTAACTCTGTACAAAAGTCACAGCTATCGTCATCCTTGCCTGACAAGCCCACTGTACCTTGACACATCTTTCGGGTATATAAGTCCCACATCTTTGCTGGGCAAACTAGAGGAGAACAAACTTCCATGGTGACACTCTGATGCGAGACACTGAAGTCCCTGTCCACAGACACTCCAGCCCGCAGTGGCCTGGCATCCCTTGCGGAGTGTCCAATTCGAGACCAAGACGGGGGCCTTTGTTCTCTCCCATCAGGTAATGGGGTTGGCTCTCTCTTAGGGGGATTCTTGGCTATACACCTTGATACATGCGAGCTACACTTAAAGTACATCTAGTTAGGGTTTGCATCTTAGGAGGACTCATGACTATTGCCATGTATCTATATGCCTGCATATATTCTTTGTTTTAGCACCATGGTAGAGTTCTAACTTTTCTTATCACTGTTGGTGCTTATAACCATATATATCTGTTTCTATCTAATGGTTGTTGCAACTCTATACTAGAATCCCCATTGTTGTATATGGATATGGTACCGTCTGCACTGCAGAAGGGTGATGGAGAGACAGACAGTCTAATACCATGAGGTATTTTCCTGGAGGAGGTGATTCAGAGCATGGAATACAGGATTTTCCTCCATTGTGCACGTCTACAGGTGTAGAAGTTGAGGTCATTAGTAATTGATCCCTTCCTAAAGCAGAAGTATGGCTCAGAGATAAGTGTTTAAGGATGAGATTTGAGAAGCCGGTGTTGGAATATTTTTGATTATTTTTTAGAGCGATTAGGAGGGTACTTAATGGTGAAGGCATTGAGACCAGTAGGTTCTAATTTTGTGTTCATCTCTCCAGGAGAGAAATGTCCTCCGAAGTAAGAGCAGGTGCTTCCCAACAGGGGATGTGGGTTCAAAGTCAGAGAGGGGAGGTTCCTGAACACTCACCAAAACATGGGTTGGAGGAGAGTACAACGAGTGGGCTGTTCAGATACGTGGGCCTAATACTTGGCTGAAAGGTGCAATTTCCCCCGTAAGTGCTCAGACAGCATAGATGCTCGGGCAGTGTAGAGAGCTCATCTGTGCTCAGCATGACAGATGATCATGTATCCAAGGACAGCTGCAGTTGAGGGAACAGGGCATCTAATGCAATAGCGAGCGGGCCCTTGGTGTGTCATGAATCTGTAGTGCTTGCACTCCAGTTAACTAAGGGGTTGTTTAAATGTATTATTGGTTAATTTGTTACCGAACCATAGGGATTCCGGTGGGGCGAGGGCCTTGATGGACCTCATTCTGGATCCGTGCTCCTCGAATGAAGTCACTGATTTAAGGGTTGCCTCAAGTTTTGCCTCCGCACTACGGATCGTCTTGTTTAGTGCGGGACAGGGGTTGGCGCTAAATAGAGCCTAATTCACACAGCTGCTGCCAATACCAGGACAGCCTCCTAGGGCCCTCCTTGATCTGGTAGTTATTAGCTCTTCCCTTAAAGATGCTGGTGAACCCTTTCATTGCGTTTCACTCTCATCTTTTAGTAGCCTTATCACTCCTTTAGGAGAAAACTTTTTGGGTTGATTTGACTACCTGGATTTTTTAACATGTTGTCAATCAACAGACCTCTTTAAGTGATAGTTTTGAAAGAAGATACTGCTAACCGAAATGTAGTGAGTTATTGTTGTTGTACTTTGTGTAAAATAATTACTTGGGTGGCTAATTTGGAATCTTAAATTGGTGCATTATGTTTTTTCTAGGCACACAGACCACCAGTGCTCCAGCCAGTGGCAGCTGCCAGCCAGGGTCAGAGAACGACTTGGCGGTCAGAGGGAGAACAGTCCTAGTGGTGGCAGGAACAAGTAGTAAGTCAAGTGGCAACTCCGCTCTGCCCAATTCTGATAAGTTAATAAATGATCATGCAATTACAGCTGCCCCAAAAACATGCTGCAGAGAAGCAGTCCCACCAGCATGCCTCCATTAATGTTGCACATATACTATAGTCAAGTATGTTATTAATTGTGCAGCATATATGCCTTACTCATTAATGAGAGGTAATTCATAACACACAAAGTGTCTGTTCAGTTTCACTATGAAATTCTTTAAATGAAAATCACTTTTTGATTTTACTGGTATTCTGGCTTAATTCCTTGCAGTCAGTGTTATTGCATTATATGACACCTGTGTGGGACACATTTGGCTCTGTGACTAATCACATCAAACATTTCAATGGCCCCAGAGGAACAGCAATGTGCTGCTACTGTGCCACTATAGAATAAACAAGTGTTTGTACTGAGCATTACAATTAATATATATATATATTTTTTTCTTTAGTGACATAGCTACTCCTGCTGCTGGGGTCACCTATGCCAGCAGGAAATAGTGCTCCAGCTGTGGCAATAGATGCTGGAAAGGTGTTTCAGTGAAACACCACTAGTTGGTGGACTGGGAGGAGGAGGCACATGCCAAAAATTACACAATTGATGAACGGAATGCAGAGCAAATCCAAACATTCACTCCCAGTCAAGAGATCTGGGTTAAATCCATCATTCTTTTGCTCACCATGTCACCCCAGTTTAGACCTGGGGATATGCAAATCAGTCTTGACTCTGTGCCTCATGGTAACATTCCAGCCCGAACTCCCAAGGCAGGTCCTCCCTGGACCGGAAACAAGAGCATCCTAGGACTGTTTCGGGGTTTCACCCCTCATCAGCCAGGATAGCTTGAATCCAGTGGCACAGTGAGCCCGGGACCCACGTCTGGGCATGCCCGGCGCAATTGATGGACGGAATGCAAAACAAATCAAAACATTAACTCTCAGTCCAGAGATCTGGGTTAAATCCGTCATTCTTTTGCTCATCATGCAACCCCAGTTTAGACCTGGCCATTTGCACATCAGTCTCGACCCTGTGTCTTATGGGAACAGTCCAGCCCGAACTGCCAAGTCAGGTCCTCCCTGGATTGAAAACAAGCATCCTATGACCGGTTTCGGGGTTTCACTTCTCTCCCTTGCTGTATCAGCATTGAAAGGAGCTCTAGCGGAATGTAAACCCTGCAAAATACTTTGGGCTTTCTTGAGGCTTCCCCTCTTTTTTGGGGGGTGGGTGAAAGGACTATTAGGCTACGGAAGTGGCCCATGCAAGCTATGTGTGTTAGTTTGTGGCCATTACATTTACTCACTGAAACTGATTGGCAGGGGGCAATCAGATAATGAAACGCATTTCTAGGGACTGCACATGTAAACCTCTCTTTGACAAAGCCTCTGTAAAAACAACTCGCAAGCAGCGTAAGGAGCAAGAGAACATGGCTGTTTCTACTCCGCTCTCTCCACTACTAGATCCTTTTATATGCTCAGGCCCAGATCAGACTGTGGGAGAGAACTCAACTACACCCCAGGGGCTTGTAAAGAATAAAGATGCAGCTCCACACTTGTCAGCATCTAAGCTGTTTACTTCGATTCTGGAATCTGCAGTTAAAGCGGCGGATGCCGGGACATCGATGGAGGCAGGGGTGAAGCAGACATGGATAAAACACAGGGGATAATGAAAACACAGACTTCCCCTCTTTTTGCGGTAGCCGGATTGAAAGATCCCCATAAGGATATAACTCCCCACATGGCTGCCCAGAAACCGGGTCAGAGTAAGTATAACTCCTCACCTGGGGTATCGGCTGGTTCGATTTCCTGAATCTTTGCCTTGTCTATATCGACTCTCAAAGCAGGAGAGCCACAACAAGGGAAAATAAATAAGATATGTCCTCAGCCTGAAGAAGCGGGTTTCCAGTTAACTGCAGACTCTGATACCGCAGGCATTGGAGTCGAGAACCTATTCACCACCGAGCTACTGTTACACCGATGTTTAGATGAACTTAAATCAATAGAGGTCTGCCATTCAGAAGTGAGTAAAAAGACAGAAGTACAACTAAATTCAATAAACCAGAACATGCTGAATGTAACCACAAGACTTTCGGAGGTTGAACAGTGGGTCTCCGATATAGAAGATGCAAGACTAGGTCAGAAATCTTCAATCTCTAAGCTTCAAACCGAGCTGGAAGACCTACAAATAAAAATTGATGATGCTGAAATCCGGTCACTTCGGACTAATCTGAGGTTCACTGGGATTTTAAAGGGGTGTGAAAATGGCCAATCTATGATCAGCCTCATTTCTGAACTTGTTAGAAAATACATGTATCCAGAAGCAGTGCCTCGTGATCAGGGTTTAACTATCACAAGAGCTCCTTGTGTGCTGGCCATTCAACCTGCTGGTGCTAAGTACCCCCGGACAGTAATTGTGAATTTCGGAGATTATCAGATTAAAGAGCAGAGACTCAAAAATGCTGTTCAGAATAAGGCTTTTCAGATTCCAGGGGATTTCACCTTTAAGATTATTTCTGATATGTCTGCTGTGTCAGCCCGCTGTCGAAAAGACATTAAGGGCCTAATTAGAAATTTCCAGAAGGCTGGGGCCCCTGCGGGCATCATACAGCAATCAAAACTGAAAGTTCTTTTTACGGGTCAGGTTCAAAACTTTCAATTGGTAGAACAGGCATGTGAGTTTTTTGCAGTCAGTTCTTAAGTCACAACCGAAAGTGGGAGGAGGCCAGTAGTAAAACTGATTTTATTGTGTTTCGGATCTCTAATTTTTTTTCCCTCTCAGTGCCTAGAGTTGTCTTAGTTGCTGTTTAGGTACCAAAAAAAAAACAGCAATCAATGAGATGTAGGAAATATAATGCCATGCAGTAGGTTGAAAAATATTTCATGTAATGTGAATGAACTAAATAATAGATTAAAAACTCAGGGAATGTTAGAGTGATTTAGATCACTACATTCAGATAGCATAATGCTGCAGGAGGCACACTTAAAAAACCAAGGTATACAACCTCGGCCTCCCCCGATGATTCACCATGCATTTTGTGCTCCAGCACAGGCTGCAGTCAGGGAGGTGCCTGCGTGGATAATGTGGTCAGTTCATGCAGATATCCTGAAAGTAGTTCGAGATCCACTTGGCAGGTGGAGTTTTGTTAATTTGCTAATTAAAAGGGACATTTATAATTTGATAAGTTATTACGGCGCTATTGAAGATTCACCGCCAGCCCTACTGGAATTACATTCACTCTTAAAAAATGAATTAGGCCATATTATAATAGGTGGCGACTTCAATCTAATTCAACATTTAGCAATCAAAATAACTCATCAGAATAAGTTACAGAAAAAAACAAAATCTACAAGAGCTTTATAAAAAAATTATTCCGAATTTTGCTCTCAGAGATCCCTGGCAGACTAAGAATGATGCCTCACGTGAATATACATGTTACTCGAAACGCTATGGTGCAGCAGCTAGCATAGATTTTGTTTTTAGATCATATAGGTTAGTGTGTGAGAGGGCAAGCATTGTGAATAATGTATTTTCCGATCATGTGTTGGTTGATTTATTTGCTCCATTGGATCAATCAGGGTCCCTTAGTACCAGATGGAACTTCAATTAGGCATTATTATCAGAAGATTGCTGGGTTGAACGGGTGAAGTGTAACCTGGAGGAATTTTTAAAACATAATATTGATTCCACATCAGACTTCGTGGTGTAGGAAGCAATTAAAGCATTTTTAGAGGGCTAGCGATTGTATTTGCTGCTGTCATTAGACAGAAGGAGAAAATGCAATAGGAAACCTTGAATAAAGCAGTAGATAAAGCCTTAGTGACATACTCTTCCTTTCGTCTGAAAGTACGTTGATATTAATGAAGGAAGCAAAGCAAACCCTGCAGGAATTGTGTTTTTTCAAGGGAAACTTTGAATCATGCTGCATACTGTCACATAGTTCCTATAAATCCATATAGGATCTGCTTGTTTAGACAAAATAAACTATGGCATTGGTGTCCAGACTGATTCCAGACACTCCCACCAGATACGTTTGCCTGCATACCAGCTAGTTCACAGTGCCACTGTAAACTCTTCTTACCAAGGAGAGAATAGTTACTGGCAACTATTGAACATGATAGCTCTGTCCCATCAGGGATCATGGAAAAGTACAGTACTTTTCGCCCAGTCACCCATGCTCACTTTGTCTTGGAGAGATACACAGAATAAACGGTGGGGACGTTTTTCAATAAGTATTTATTGAGCCAGCGTTATTCTAGTGTAAAATAGGTGTGCTGAAACAACCATAAGGCAGAAGCAAATATAAATGATTATAAGCACCATCAGAGGAAATGGATGGTAGATTTCCACCATAGGGCTAGAACAATGAATATATGCAAGCATATAAATACATGACAGTAATAATGCGCACTTCTACGATGCAACCCTAACTAGTTGTACCTAAGTGTACACATCATGTATGTAGGTGTATAGCCAAGAATCCCCCTAGGAAAGATCCAACCCAATTACATGGTGTGAGAGAATGAAAGACCTCGTTTTGGTATTGAGATGGAGAGCCCGCAGGGGATGTCAGACCACTATATGCTGGAGTGTCTGCGTGCAGGAACCTCAGCGTCTTGTATCAGTGTGTCAGCGTAGAAGTCTTTCACCTCCTCCTACTCTGGCAAAGAGGTGGTGTATATATACCCAAAAGGTACCCTCAGGGAATTCTACCTTGCTGTGTCATATCTGTTGAGGATGACGGAAGGGATGACCCTTATACATAGTTATTATGCCAAAGATTATAATACTGCTGTGATTCTTAGAATCCTCGTGCATGATTAATGAGGGTAGTTTTCAGGGAAAACCACACAGCATTTATGCAGTACTTAGCTAGGTAAAAGGTCAATACCAAAAACAGGTATGTAGTACAATGGTACTGTAAATGTAGGTGAAGGGTCAGGTGACTACTCAAGCCTATATTGGGGTACCCTACGAAACATAACAATACCTTCAGCAACAATATGAAGAAAGTAAATGTGTGGGTCTGTTTTTTGCCTGGTCCGCCAAATCTAGAAATTATTCAAATTTTATTAAAAGAAAACAGGATTCCATGCAGAATGTTTTATCAACATTATATTAAAATTTATAATGGGGGGATAGGAAGCTCACAGGAGGCAATTGAACGATGGCTGGCAGACATAGAGGTTCCAACTCTAACAGAAACCCAGGTGGACCTAATCAAAGCCCCTATTACTTTACTCGAATTACAACAAACTATTACATCTCTTCCCAATAGCAAGGCTTGCGGTAAAGACAATTTGACGGCTGAGTTTTATGAAACATTTTCTCCACATTTCGTGCCTTTTTTGGTTTGTTAATTTAATCAGATTTTGCAAGGGGGTAGTGTTCCCAGTTCCTTCTCAGAATCAACTGTAGTTAGTTTTAAAAAAAAAAGGAAAGCCGGAACTTGATCCGAACTCATATCGCCCTATTAGCCTCCTTAACACGGATTATAAATTATTTGCCAAAATGATGGCCAAAAGGGTCGCAGCTGCAAGGCAAACTATCGTTCATCATAATCAGAATGGCTTTCTTGCAGGGAGATCGATAACCTCAAATACCAACTTTTTAATACCAGCTATAGATTATTTTTCAACAGATAAAATTAAAGCCACTGCCATTATGTTAGATGCTGAGAAAGTATTTGATTTGGTGGAGTGGGGTGTTCTTTTTGCTTTTCTAGCTAGTTTCCTGTCGATTTTATGAACACTATATTTCGGGGCTAAGGCTACTATAATGATTAATATTATTTTAGCAGGAGATATAAATATTAGTCGTGGTACTCGACAGGGTTGCCCGATGTCACCCATATTGTTTGCACTATTTATCGAACATTTGGCATGTGCTGTTTCGTTGTGACCAATCTATCATGCCACCTAAGATTGAGGTACCCAAACTTACGCTATATGTGGAAGATATGGTTTTATATTTAAAGGCAGATAAAGATAACGGTAACGTTCAACCTGTCTTTAATAAGATTACTGAGCTCATAGCCATAGGGGGCTATAAAATTAATCAAACAAAATCTGAAGCTATAATTTTTAATAGCTAACCAAAGATACTACCGCTTGTTATGCAATCGTGCTTTTTAGCCACATGACCCGATAGTTATCTCAGGATTAAGGTTGCAGCAAATTATAATGATTTATGTGCGCTGAATTATGCTTCCTTATTAATTAAATTTCAAGCATCTCTTAAGTGCTGGAACAAACTTCCTTTTACAATTATTGGCCGGATATCACTCATAAAAATGAATTTATTACCCTGGTTTCTATTTGCCTTTTTAAATGTCCCAATTAAGCTAACAAAGGCTTTGTTTGAGCTCTGGAAGGCTAAATCCAGTCTTTCATATGGAACTCAAAGCAACCCAGGGTTAAGTTGCTAACACTTTCATTACCACAGGAGGAGGGAGGGTTAGCCCTTCCCTCCCTAAGAACTTACTATCAGGCCACCCTTATAAGTTGGCTGACCTCAGCCTTAAAAAACATAGCTGTTGGAGATAAATATTATTTACATGTTTTGTTAAAAACAGCAAAAATCCGGTATCTTTTTTTGCAAACCCAAGACTACTGAAATGTACACACTATAAGACGCCTCAAATTGCAGTAGATGATACCATTTGCATTTGGCAAGCATAGTAGATGCCATATTACCACCCTCAGATGAAACTCCTGGCTTGTGTTGGTTTAGGTCTGAGCTTATGGCGCTCCATACTAACACACTGGGCATATATTGGATTTCGAACACTAGATGATTTTTTTCATAATAAGGGTTTTATTTCTTGGCAAACACTTACTCGTGAACATGGATCACTGAGCCCATTTCTTTTTTTTAGTTATACCAAAATTAAATATATTTATTCAGGCAACATGGTAAAACCGAACGCCATGGTAGAGAAAATAGGGCAAGCTTTTTTCATTGCTCAGCTTAGGGGACTTCTCCATCAATATGCAGGATACAAAATAATATCGTAGCACATCAACCGCATAAGCAATATAACAGGTTGCAGTATTACAAAGGTATATTGGGACTATTATAATTGTTTTAGTAAAAAAGCCATTTGAGCGGCTAATTTTAAGGGAATGAGCTTCTATTGTAAATAGATGCTTTACTACACCCCTGCAAAAATTAAAAAGATGTACCATACTACAGATCCCTCTTGCTTGCTTTAGCTGCAGATCTTAGCTTGGTGACTGGGTTTGTGCGATATTTACCTGCTCTATATGATCTGAGTTTTGGACAGGGAGTTTTCCTGAAATAAGTAGCTGGGTGGGCAGAATGATTGCACCTAATCCGATGGGAGGCCTTTTTGGCATCCCAGCAACTGTCTTTATCTGACCACCAAATTGAATTAGCTCTGTTTTATTACATCTTTGGTAGCAAAGTCATTAGTTTTTACAAATTGGAAGTCTACTGAAATGCCAACTGTGAACCAATGGCGTAATAAGAGGGATGAGGTGTATCGTCTTGAGTTACTATATGCAAAGAGAGTAGGTGCCATCAAGCGGTTGAACAACATTTGGTAAAGTTGGCAGATGACACCGGGCTTAGAGTGAAGAAACTATAAATTAAGTATTGTTGTATATATTATTTTAACAATCCAATAGCTTAGTTTTTATAGCATGGCCATTGAGATATATTCGGACATCTTAGAAATGAAGAAACATTATCATTACTTATTAACGGCGTTACATTTTACTGCAGTCTATTAATTAAATTGTTTTAGGAATCATTTCTATGAGTTGGTAATATGGATTATGTATTTAGAGATGAAATGGATGATGGTGTTACATTTTTTCTAATAAAAAATAAATAAAATAAAACAAGTTCTGTTTGTAGCGGGGGTCTACCGCTACCCAGCAGAACATCCTTCCCCCTCCTCTTTATTATCATCAACAGACAGCCTCCTCCGCTGCGCCCTACATGAGCTGGTGCTGCTCCAGCATGGGCAGCAGAACCTGGCCCTCCTAAGATCTGAAATGGATGCCCTCAAGGCCCTTTTTTTATTTAACTTTTTTGGTGCAAGGCAGTGTTTTATTGTGGGTGGAAAGAGTGGGAACTGGGAAGGGAAGTTGGGGACAGGGTCAGACTTGGGACATTTGGCGTTTTGTGAGAGGGTTGGGCCTGTTGTGGGTGTAGAGGGCGGGTTTCTTTATGTACCAAAACAATATTTTTCTATACAAATCAATCGCTATCTGTCTTTTGTCTTTGCGTTGCTAGTGTGTAAGCATTGTGGTATTTTCATTGACGAGAGCAAGGCGAGAAGCTGTCCTCTGAAATTCTCACATATTATATTCTACATCGACTTTTACCCCTAGACTTTCCCTACCTGAAGTCCCTTGCCATGTATTTATTCTTCAGTAGGTTACTTAACTTATATCTGCCTAGTCCAGTATACCCCACTACAAGTTTGGGAACAGACTAGTTCTGTTTGACTTATTGCTTGATGGGGTTTTGAAGCTCCCAGCCATTTGTCAATGTGTATACTAGTTAGTTGATGCCCCTGTCCTACTATCTGTAACTTTTGACCTCTAGGGGTGTATGCCAACAACATACACAAACATTTTAATCATACGCATCTATCTCTGAGAACAACTTCAGTAATAAGTTCTTAACTACTTCACTTCTTGTTCTTACCTGAATAGATTAAGTGATGGCAGCTACCTCTCTCAATCTTCCCAAACCTTATTGCAGGGTTTCCCAAAGAACCTTCTTAATGTTAGTGCTAGTAGAGGGCTAGCAGTAACAGGGAAGACATTCACAAAGTGATCCCTCATTCTGAATGATGCTTGCAAGGTGAACTTGAACTGTTGGGTAATTCAGAAGAATTATCCATCACAGGTATCTAGACTGAAAGAAAGCAGAGTAACTGGGGAATACAAGACTGAGAGACCACCATGACAAAAAAACAATCAGCAGAAGAAATTCTAAGCAATCTGGGGAGCTAGTAACTATTTAATTATTTAATTTATTTTAAAATATCTAACTAAGCTTTCAAATCCTTGAGGCAGGGCTCAGGAGTCAGGATTGAGGGGAAGGTTGCTGCATGTTGCTTAGATTTTGTAAGCAACACAAGGCCTGATTCTTTAAGGTAACGTAAGTTACACTTTTGGTGTTACTTTACTCTTGCAGTGTAAGCTCATGCCTAGCAACTTTTCTACCAGTAACTTAACTTGAGGAGTAGTAACTTTGTGAGTAGTAACTAGCTCCTATAATTTTTAAAGGAGTTACTGTTACTACTAGTAGTTAGTTACTACTCACAAAGTTACTGGCTGGTAGTAGAGATACACTGCAAGAGTAAATTACTCCAAAAGTGTAGCTTTACGTTACCTTTGTGAATCAGGCCATAGTGTACCCTAGTACTACCTGGGACAGACATTGTTATAAGTAAGACTCTGCACTATGATGATGATTATGATCAGTGCTTAATTTGTAACATATTAAGTGCCAGGGCTCTGATCAGGAGGCCACTGCAGCTTACACCACCCAGTACCCTTGTCATCTCTGCCACAACGTCTACTAATCATCTCTCTCACATGTAAATGCAACAGTTCAGATTATTCAAGGTCCCCAAAGCTAAAGGAATAGCTGCAGAGGCAAGTATTTACAATTTTAACGTATATTGTATTTCTAAAAACCGTGGTTCTGCTCATCCCTAAATTAGATGAGCAGCGCCACCATGTGGTAGACTGTTCTAGGCATGTTGTTGACAATTAGGTGCCGGTGCCGAGCAGCGGAAAGCAAATAAGTGCCGGTGCTTGACACCGGAAATCCCCGGCTCAAATTAAGCATGATGTCCCCTTCATTCACGGGGGGCGTAGCAAGGGTGAGTTGATGATACGTTCACCACATCCACCCCACCTAGTTTGTGATCTATTTCTGGTGTAAATTAAGTCACACCTCAGTCGATCACACAACCTGGGGGAAGAGAGTTAGGAGTTTATAAAATGTTTGGGAAGGGGGAGTTTGGAAAAGATGAGACTAAATCAACCACAATATTCATCAAGTTGATGAGCGACACATCATCACATCTGTTGTGGAATGAGTGACACAGTTCAGTTACCTTCAGCCCCAGAGTCCCAAGTTACCGAGGGGTGAAAAAATACAAAATAGGGAGGAGCCACACAATTCTACAAAATGGTATTGTTAGGAAAAGAAAAATGATGTAAATGTCAAAATGAACTCTGAATATGCATTCTTCTTCTCAGGATGTCCGTGTTGGGTGCAGAGCTGAACCAGTCTTGCAGCTTTCGTGCAGACAAAGAGAAGGCCAAAAACTGTATGTCAATATTGCAGAGCCAAGGAGAAGGTAAGCTTCATGGTTGATAAGGAACAAGAGGGCAGAGTATAGGCTGGTGCAGTCATGTGCAATTAACTCAGAAGTGACAACAATCGTTTACCACCAATCCCAGACAAGGAGCTTCATATGCCTGGCTGAACAATCACACAATTCAATTGTCAACACTGACATGAGTCCAGTGACAGTACCCCCAGACCACAACCACTTATTTAGAGTTTGATTGAAATTTGAGCTAGCACACCATTCAGCATTTTGCAAATCAACGCATCTCTCTCCTGTCCACAGGAGTAGGCCACTTTGAGTCATGTTGCTTGTTTCCCATAGGCATTGCTTGTAACTTCCTTCTTCTAGCTTTTTGTGTAGTTTTGTGAACGAAAGTGACTGGTCTCTGAAGTATTTGAAATAATGAAGTACAGGAAAGGACTAGAGTGGACCGTGTAAATTACTATGGTGAAATGTAAAAGCAAGGCAATCATTCAGGCAGAATCATCCATCGGAGCCCCATACATTTGAAATCAAGATTGCAAATTAATTATAACACACCTCCCAGCAACCAAAGATTCATCAGCCACTCAATATATCACTCAATGATGCATAATTAACTGTTCCATGTGTGGTGCACTGCATATGTGTCTATTGTACCTTCTCTTTTCCCATGGAAGCAACAAACAATGGCAATCTTGTATTATTAATGATCTTTAATGGTGGCAGGCAGCCCAACTAGGGAATGAAAATAAGAAGCATAGGGATAGGAGGCATCGTCTTCTTGTCATTTGAGTGAATGGGGTAGGCTTATTCTGTGCACACTGATCCACTCCATACATGTGAATAAATGTGACTGTATAAGTCAAACACCAAATGTATACATGTTATTCAATATCTCCTCTATTTTTTGGCAAAGCAGATCAACAATAATATATAAAAGTTCTGTTGTGGCCAGATTAGTCAGGTAAGTAGAGTTCATCCTGAAACTCAAAGGTTTCACCCCGAAGTTCATCAGCCAACACACACTTGAGTCTGTCCAAGCTCCTCATCCTGTGTTGTTTCAGAAACAGTGCAATCTTATGGTATGAAGTGTTGGTTCATTTTTATCATGGTCAATCTTTCCATGTTTTGAGGTAAGAGACTGGTCCTTTCTCACTGTGACAAATGCATCCGCTGCACTGAACACACTCTTAGAAGACACACTTATTACCGGACAAGCCAGATACTTTTTTGCTAGTCAGCTGAGACCTAGCAACTGTTGCATCTTCCCTTACCAATAGACCAATGTGTTTTTATCCAGGTATTTTGAGTTTTATATAGCGTGAAATTGATCTGAAGGCCTCAGCGCACTTTACATGGTCTCCAAATAGAGGAGGCAAACCAAAAAGTATGAGGGACAGACTTATATAATAAAGAGTTTTATAGCTAGACCTCTTTTGGATTATCCACATAGTCTTGGATCATCCTACGAATGGTCATTGGTGCTGCCACTTGCTTGACCTCTGTTGCCTTCACCTCTGCACTTGACTTAAGCCCTGCCACTTGAAACCAAGCCATTGCAAAGGTTGGGAAAGATTTTTTTGTTGCTTGTGTTGCCGGTGGTGCTGGTGATGATGATGGAGGTGGCTGTGAGACAACAGCACTGCCCTGTCTAGAGGTTAAAGGCTGCATTCCAGACCCTCTGCCCATGCCTCTAACTTCCCACTGCTCTTCTTCCAGGTCTCTCGCATGATCAACAATCCAAGTCTTGTATTGTGAATCATCTCATTCTGAAAAAGGAATGAAAGTAGCCTGTATTTTTTATACTATGTATCAAGTATTGTGGCACAGATGTACTCTGTCAGGGCATTCTATCTTTGCAGCTTTTTATTCATTAGGGTCGGGCGGAGCTTGCAGATTTGCACTATGTGGAATTCCATGGAGTTGCATAAAAATTCGGTGGAATTCCATGGAGTTCCACAAGTGGGCAAAGTTGCTCCACCTGCCCAACCCTAAACATAACAGAGATGAGTAGCAGCCTCTAGGCACTTCCCTTACCTGCAAACATGGGTAAGGTGGACCCGAGCACCTTGGCCACTGCTTGCAAGGGATGAGGTATGCAAGTTTGTATTATCTGAAGAGAGCAGGGCAGCCTGGATACAGCCTCTTCTTGGCGCTGGAGCAGGAGAGTGCTTGGAGCTTACCGACAGCACATGCTCTGACTGCCTTCAGGCCCGAGGCAGTGTTAATAGGTTTCAATGATGAGGGCTTGTGCAGCTCTTGGAATCCAGGGTACTTGGAAAGATTTCTTATCTCCTCAGATGAACGCAGAGGCTGTGTCATCAAGGTCTGTGGAGAACGTGAGATATGCTCGTGTCTGAGGGGGGACCACCCCGCAGTGTGTGAGAGGACTCCTCCATTCATGTAACCCCACATGACCCCTCGCCTTGGTTTCTAATGAACTTTCGGGGTACTGCCCCGTTGCTGTGGGCATGCTACGAATATTAGTGGTAACTCTCAAGTGTTATTACCTGGGATTTTACATATTTTGGCACCATTCCTTTTCTTAATTGCCGGCAGCAGATAATTATCACCTTACAGAATATGGTCAGACCAATGAAAGGGAGGAGCCGATGAGAGCCGACAACCCCTCTTTAGCATGGCGGTAAAGGTAGTCAGTTTTAAGGACCCGCCCCGCAAAAGTTATGCCTTTTTCTCCCTTTTCTTTGTCTTTATGCTGAGGTTTGCAGGTAAAAGTTTTGCAAAAAGGAAGTGCAGTTTTAAAAATACATTGCACATCCTGAAACTAGAATAGAGGAGCATGAGATGAATCAAGGTGCTGTATGGAAACTAGGTGGTGAATGTCTGTATTTGAAAAATGCAAAGTAGGAAAATCTACCAAGTTGCTGAGCTGCAGACATATACAGTAAAGAATCACTGTGGCAGACAATGTGCTGCCTGCAAAAACTGGGGATTAGGGGCAATAAATACTTGTCTTAATTAAGTATTGCTTATGCTTTACATATGTTTTAAATTAATAGTGAAGTATTCCTCTTTCGCTGTACTGCAGGATTTTGCACTAAATTATGTTGTTTAACCTCTTCAGCGCGGCGCGGATTTCCACGCCACGCTGAAGATTCCGTGCGCGGGCAGGGCCATGACGGAACGGTTCCGTCATGCAAACAGCGCAACCGACGTGCATGACGGAACCGTTCCGTCATGCGCGTCGAAGGGGTTAAGGGGTAATTGCATTCCACAAGTACTTGCTTTCATATTACATCTTTGCGTTGCAAATATTGGAGATTCTCCCTACTGCAATAGGACTTATTATAGGAATTGTACTCTGCTCCTGTCCCCTCCCTCCCTAACTACCTGTGGGCATCGGCTGTTGGAGATGACCGGGGGAGAGCTGGAGTCTGTGGATTTCTGCTTCCTTCTAGCATCCTTAGAATGAGCAGGCCCACACAGAGCACTAGCAGGAAGCACACCAGCACCTGCTGCAAGAAGGAATGAAATGAAATGAAATGAGGTTTTTGGAAGGCGCTACATATACCCAAATGTGTCTAGGCACTATCTTCAAACTAATGGATTAAAAAATAGCTTGGACTCTAAAAAAGCCACATTTTCAGCCTCCTTCTCAATTTACAGATTGGTTTCTTTTTTTAAGGTTCTTGGTAGGGAATTCCAAAGTCTAGTTGTGGTGTGGGTGAAGCTTTTATCCCCCATTTGACTTTGTGCTCTCTGGGTATGATCAGGTTTCCACAATCTTCTGACCTGAGTGGTCTAGCTGGGGTACACGGCTTAAGATAGTGTGATAATTGTACCAGACCACGTCCATGCAATGATTTAAATGCTATGCATAATGCTTTGAATTGGATACACTTCGCAACTGGCAGCCAATGCAGTTAGATCTGGGCCTTGGAGGCGGAATCAAGATGCGAAAGCCTGAGAAGGACTTAAGTTGCTGCATTTTGTGCTATCTGAAGCTTACGAACACCTCCTTTATTTGCACTAATAAATAATGCATTACGATAGTCAAGCCTAGATGCAATTAGTGCAGTGTCAACTGTTTTTCTCAGATCAAAAGGAATAAAAGAAAGTACCATCCTCAAAACTATGAGTATAAAGACGCAAGTGGCTGTGGTGTGATTTATCTGAGCCTCGAATGATAAATTGGTATGAAAAGAACACCGAGATATTTTACTTTATTTAAGGGGATTGGCAGAGGACGCAGTTGAGAAGACCTCCAGCTGTCTGTCCAGATTGAAGGACTATTCCCGAAAAGAAGGACTTCAGTCTTTGATGAATTAAGTTGAAGACAATTGTCTTGGGTCCAGTTACCTATATGACACATGCAGTCATGAAATCGGACTGCTGTTGAATTGGATGCACTATTAATTGACACAATTATCTGTGTGTCATCTGCATGGGACACCAGGGCAAAGCCATAGCTTTTGATTAATTTGGCCAGGGGAATAACATATAAGTTAAATAAGGAAAGAACCCTGAGGAACTCCACAGGGAAGTGAAAAGGGAGTGGAGACATATTCTCCAAATGCACCCACTTGGGAACGATCTGATAGAAAGGAGCTTCTCAGAGAGAGCGTTTTAGCTCTGATCTTGGGTGACAATAGACAGTCAACCAGCAGATCATGGTTGACCGTATCAAAGGCCGCTGATAAGTGTAACAGGATCAGGACTGTGCTCCCCCCACCATCTAATGTTTCTCTGAGATCTTCAGTGGCCTTGATCAGGGCCAGTTCTATGCTGTAATGAGCTCGAAATCCATATTGAGAGGGATCAAGACTGGCATTATCGGAGATGAAGGTTGATAATTCCAGGTTAATGGTCTTTTCTATTGTCTTTGAAGGGAACGGCAGTCTCGAAGTTGGCCTGTAGTTCAGGGTGTCATTAACATCCAAGTTGGATTTTTTCAAAAGTGGCAGTATAGACGCTTTTTTCCATTCAGTGGGAAAGCGTCCTGATGTGAACATTGGATTAAAGATAGGCAAGAGGGATGTAGCTACAATCTCTGGGGACAGATGAATAATTCTCAGAGGGCACGGATCTGTGGGAGATCCTGATTGAACTACTGAGATCATTTTTATAGCCTGATCTAAGGCATAAGGTGGTCAATGACGAGAGCATTGGCATTACTGGGGCACAATGGGCAGATAATAGGTGGGATAAATGGCTTAGATGAGACAGTGACTGGGCCAAACAATTGTCCTGAAGCGTAAAAGTGTCGTAGACCGATTTAACCTTGTTCTGGAATGACACAGCTAGTGAGTTATAAATTGTTGGCTAGTCTATGATCATGCGGATCTGGGAGTTTCGAGAGCCTCTTGACCATGAAAATAAAACTTTGAAACAGCCATTGGCTGCTTTAATTTTTTCTTTCACGTATGATGTCTTTTCTTTTCATGATTATATTCTTATAGACTTAAATGGACAATGTATATTCTGTTTTTCTATGAAGGTTTTCATCTAATCTCCATTTTCATTCCAGTCTTTGGCAAATGCGTTTTTGAGCTCTGAGTGAGTTGTTAAACCAAGGTTCCGACGGTGTCTGCCTGGGGTGTTGGCAGTTAACCGGAGGGGCTAATTGCAGGGTTGCGGAGTCAATTCAGGACTGATAATTTGCTACTGTGAGGTTTAATTCAAGGGGGAGTCTCCTGTAATGATTGAGTGAGCAAGGTTTTTAGTGGCTCTGCTTCTATCTTATTCCATGGCTGACTGGTAATTACCTTACCTGGGAGTCTTGCGGACAATTTTTGGTAGAATGAAATTTCACATGTAACCGCTTTATGGTCAGACCATATTATGGGAAGTGAACTGGTCCATTCAAGGTGTGAATTAACCGAAAATATCCCATCCAGACAATGCCCTGCTATGTGTGTTGGCCCTTTTACAATTTGTCTAACTCTTACACTGGCCATTTGGTCACGGAGTGCTTCATTTTCATAGCCAGAGACATTCTCCAAATGGAAATTGAAGTCTCCTAGGATGGAGAAGTTGGACTCACTGGCCTTGGCTTTCACGAGTTGACCAATCTTGTCGAGAAATGAGGATTTGTTTCTAGGTGGACAATAGAGTGATATGCCATTGAAAGTATTTTGACTATCCAATTCAATAATAAAGGCCAAAGCCTCACAGTCTAGATTGTCTGGAAGAGTCTTGAACCATGACTTGAGGCTGGTTCCGACAACTAGGGCTATTCCTCGCCCTCTTTTCCCAATTCTGTCTAATCTGTGGATCTTAAAACCTTCAGGGAGAGCATAAGGCAGACCTGGGTCTGAGAAAGCATCTGCCCATATTTCCGTGACAAAGGCCAATTCTATCTGATGGGCTTCGATAAAGTCACAAAATTAAAAGGCATTTCTAAAAAGAGATCTTGTGTTGAAGAGCACACAAGAAGTCTGCGTTCTTTTCGCCTCGTGAGTAAGCCTGGGCAAAGCACTACGGTACGCTCGCGTAATTTGCAAAGTTTGCGCTACTTCGCACTACGCGAATTGCACGTAGCACAGTGCAAACACGCGTAGCGTAGTGTTGCGTAGTGCAGCGGTCATTTTTTGCTTGCTCGCGGACCTCAACGTCAAGTTGGCGACCGCGTGCAAGCAAGATGACATCCCGGTGAGACTTTTTCCTCGTTCGCGATCAGCAATATCAAGTTGGCGATCGCGAACGTGGAAAATAAACCTCCCGGCGAGATTCTCAACATAGGGTCAGGTTTCTCATTGCGAGTGGTCGCGTATGCTCATGACCCCTCGCGATGAGAAACTACCAGTCCACATTGAGAAAGCTGCCGCTCGAGTAAAAATCTACTCGTGCAGCAGAAAACTACAGCTCGCACTGTGCAAGATGCCGTTTTCAATGATTGCACAGTGCTGGTTGCTTGTCCGCACTGTGCAATCATTGAAAACGACATCTAGCACAGTGCGAAAAGGGTACTACGCAGTTCGTGAAGTGCTATGCGTAGCTCGCATAGTGCGAAGTGCACTTTGCGTAGCTACGTGTAGCGCTACTTCGCGAACTACGCTCAGGGTTACTCGTGAGATGCAGAGGTGGGGTTGAGATGCCTAGCACTGAGCAAATGGAGAAAATGAAAGGTACATTCGCATTGAGGGCATAGCAGTTCTCCAGCTGGTCTGAGTCTTAGTGGCTGGCGCTGGACACGGTACAGGCACGGACGGGCTTGCCTTTGGCGTGCCTTTAGTCCGGCTTTGTAGTCTGGCAACCTGGGGTGGGTTTGAGGGCGTGAGCAGGCGTGGCCAGAGGCTCTGGTGCACGAGGGTAAAAGACAGGTAAAAAGTGAGGGCAAATGAATATTAAATGGGGGTCCAGCTACCCCGACTGTTCTCACAAGCTCCCTTTTGAGACACAGCTACTGTGAATAGAATTGTAATTAAAATAACAGTGAGAACTAAAATCATAAAAAGATTAACAACTGTCTTAACAAAATGGGGGCTAAAAGCAGGAGCCAGGCAACTCCAGGGCATACCAGTGCCTACAATGAAAATAAATTCAAAGGTGATGCAGTGGTGTCCTAATACACAGCATAGAAGAGTCTAAGGAAGCCAGCCTTTCCAAAATGGTGGCTATCATCAGGAGCCAGGCACCTCCCAAGCACGCTGGTGCTTACAAGGAAAGAAAGAAACTAAACATGTGGTAGGTGGTGTCCACGTTATTATTACATGGCAGATCTTGCAGGCTCAGGATACAGCGCGGAGATCGGCACAGTATCACGGCAAAGACTGGTGTGTTTTTGTGGGTAGAGCCATTTTGGGTGTGGGAAAACCTATTGATTTCTTATTTGGAGCAAGAGCATCTCTTTTCTTAAGCCACGCCCTCTTATCCTGGAACTGTTTGAATCTAACATGGAATCCAATGGAATTCAATCATCAGGTGTTCTAGTGCTATGGGATTGCGTGGCCAACCGTACTGTCCTCCTTGCTGACTTCCCAAGTGAAAACTTCAAAAGGAAATAGCATTATTGTCAGGCATTTGACTAGCCCCATTTGTACTTCACTATGGTCATGCTTTTCCCAGTTGTATTCCCTCCTCTTTGAAGGACATAGTCAGTGATTGGTCTTTACTACTCAAACAGACTTAGTAGGTCGAGTTCCAATGTGTTGGCACCTCCTGTAGGAGGGCTTTAGTAGGTACTCTATTAGCACGCTAAATGATCCTCAACTGCTTCCAGGCTTTAAAAGAATGACTAAAATGAGGGCAGATTGTTCTGCAGTTGGCCGGTATGTTGCTATGTCTTCTTTTTTAGAGACAGTACTGCAAAATAAGGTTTATGCAATGCACCAAACACAGGACCCTAAAATATCTACCAGCTGCCTTGGCCTTGACTATATTACTGCCTTTGTCCGTGGCAACAAATCCAATTTTGAGATGTCTGGGTAGAAACCATCCAATCACCTTGCTGTTGAAGTCTTTCAAGATGTTTGCAGGTGGATAGGATTTCTCCATGGCGAACATCGCTACTTTGCATGCCGCCAAATGCCCTTAAAACGTTCTTTAGTGCTGAGACCTGCAGATATCTGTAGCTTAACTCCCAAAAAGAGGTCCAGGGTGCAGTGATACACATGTAATCAGTTGCTTAATAACTGGTTCACAAGTCCATCATCAGGTGGATAGCGTGAACAGCAATCTGCTGCATTGCTTGGCCAAACAATTGCAGCACATCATGATGGGATGCTGGAACATCAACTCTGGCAAAATAGGTTCAGCTGGGAACATTCCATTTTGGGCAGATGGCTGCCACAAAATAAAAAAATCCCACTACTTTCCCATAAGAAAACTGGAGGATGTCCAGCGCTAAAATGTTATCCCGCTTCCTGTTGTACAAACATACGATTGCGTGGTTGCATTCATGGGGAACCTTCTGCCTAAACATACCTGTAATAGTAGCTTGGACTCTTTCTTTTGTGATGCCACTGAAATAGGTGACTTCTGGAAAGAATCAGGAGATGGTAGACTGAATGTGTATCTTAGAAGAATCACTGTATGTCAAGTTTTGTACCATTTGGAGGCTGCTGATGCCGGGGATGCTGGCAAACTTCAGGGGTTGGGGCTGCTTTGTGTAATGCCATCATTTTCTTCTTCCCCTTGACTAACTTCTTCTTCTATCACTGTGCACTCAGCTGCTTACCCTCTTTCATCATCACCACCACCAGCTATATTTTTAAGGTGCTCTTCTCACCTGTTTGTGTATGTTTTCTCAGATGAAACGCTTGCCCTCCAGTACCATAGTGTGAACCTGGGTCACCTCGATGAACACTAGCATTGCAAATGGAGCATATTGAAATGTTGTCCTCCTGCATTCTATTCGTAATCTGGGGGGAGAATATTTAGTGTGCCACTACCAATGTCTGAAGAACTGGAGGTAGGTGGGTGTGTCATTTGCCACTCTGTAGGACATTCTTCAACTATGATAGTGATGGATGCAGGTCTCAAAGGGGACTTGCAAATATGGAAGCTGGTGGTGATGGTGGTAGAACCACATCCCTCTGAGCAAATTGAGTAGGAGGGGGTCATCTTGGTGTACTCTGAGCCGCCCTCAATTCTGACAATCACTGGCTCCTCCTCATCACAGTCACTTTCTAAGTCTTTCAGGAATATTTTCTTTTCCCTTGTCTCTTCTCGGTGTAGGTCTCTGACTCGGCAAAGGTTCAATCCGTGTCCAGATCCAAAGAAGGGGGCCTTGAAGAAAATTATGGAGTACCATTTCTTTTTCTTGCTGGAGAGTGTGAAGCCTATGCTTAAAGAGCAGAGCATTTCCAGTGATGCTCTGTCACGCGCATACGTTACTCGCTAATCATTTTAATCATTGTTGCACTTGCTTTTAATTCTGTGTGCACTTTCTATTGCAGTTAATGGAGGAGTGTGAGAAAGAATATATGGTTATGGTGCAGCCAGGTCAGGGGAAAAACCCGGATAACCCCTGCATAAATGTGAGTACGGACACACACAGCAAATTAAGACCAAGTCCTGGGCACACGTTCAATGATGATGGTTTCGAGTGTCAATGCACAAATGTAGTACTTGAATTGGAAGGAATTACAAAGGTCGACACCAGTAGTTTCATATAATAGGTAATGTTTATACAAGTTTTGGAGTATGTCAAATAAGCACACAGGACGACACGTGTTTCGTCACCTGGGTGGTAACCCGTGACTCTTCAGGGATGACTGTAGCGCTAATAAACGTGCAAGATCGCTAGACCGGTGATAATTCCAACCCGGTTGATATGGGTAAAAATTAACCACAGGGTACTGTAGTAACAAGCGATGGGGAGGATGGGTGGATCCTTATTAGGGGTGGGTGGAATTTGCACAATTCACTTTTGCAAACTATCGCGAAAATGTTAAAAATCTCCGTAAACACGTGGAAATATCGCGAAGATGCAGAAGTTTTTTTCCCGCCTGTTCGCGGTATTTTCTGCGTGATCGCGGCTCGCCAACTTACCCTTGCGGTTGCTCACAGGCACGGCCATCTTGTTTTCACTTGTCCCGCCCGCTCGCGTTCGATATGAAGTGCCCGCGTCCTCACGCTCTCGCTCGCGGTGGAGAATGACGTGTTCGAGATCTCAATCATCTCATAGTCTCGCAGTGCATGATCACGAGAAGAAAGACGTGAGCGCGACGAATGACGTGATCGCACGACAAATGGCGTTAATGGGGGTGCGAACTGTCGCGAGACAGCGCAAATGGCTACCAACAACCCAACATCTCATGGAGAACGCGACCGGATCGGGAAAACTTGTCGGCGAACGCGGGGATTCAGGTAAGGCAATCGCGCGCAGGCAAGAATGTATTTTTTGACAGCGTGAGCAAGAAAAAAAATTCCGGTAAGATGCGGATTGCGGAAATTTTGACATTTTCGCGCTCTCCGCGGAATGCGAAAATTTCAAATTATCGCAATTTCCGCGAGCGGAACGGAATTTTCACCCAGGCCTAATCCTTATCCCATCAGTAATGGTTACAGAGAAAGAACAACGGGCGGGTGCGTTCGTGTTCGGAGGGTCCTGAAAAAAGCAGGATGCAAGCAAGGATCCGTCTCACTTCCTGCACTTTCAATTGAATTTGAAACAGTAAACTGCATAAAATGTGTTCTTGTAGAGCAGCATATATGGTGTATTCAGCACTTCCCTACCGCGCTCTGGTTAGAGCGCCACTCAGGGATCATAGAGTTTAACAGATGCAGGAGGTTGGGGGTCTAGTTGCCTACTTCACCTCTTCTTTAAATGATCACTGCGGGCCGGGCGTGAAGATAAGAGCATTGCCAGTGAAGCTCTGCCTCGCGCATACGTTACTCGCTAATCAATCTAATCATTGTTGCACTTGCTTTTAATTCTGTGTGCACTTCTGCTGAATTTGAAACAGTAAACTGCATGAATTTGTTCTTGTTGAGCAGCTGTTACGGGGTAATCATTGTTGCACTTGCTTTTAATACTGTGTGCACTTTCTATTGAATTTGAAACAGTAAACTGCATGAATTTGTTCTTGTTGAGCAGCATATACGGTGTATTCAGCACTTCCCTACCATGGATTATCTGGTTAGAGCGTCACTCAGGGATCATAGAGTGCAGGCTAGCACAATAGTTTTGACAGAGGCGGGAGGTCGGCGGTCTAGTTGCTGACTCCACCTCTTCTTTAAATGACCACTGCGGTCCGGGCGCGCAGTGGATACTTGGAAGTGGGATTGATCAATGCCTGCTCTATCCCAAAACACATCTCAGACATTAGAATCATGCTAGAGGAAGAACCCCTAGACATATTGTTTGTAACTGAAACTTGGCTCAATGTTAGCTCTGGCCCAGATATCCATCTTGCCCTATCCCTGGGCTACCAGCTACACAGGCTAGACCGACCAGACAGAATCAGGGCGGCATTGCTATCATCTTAAAAGAGGAATTCAAATGTACCATATCTAAATTCTATCTCCCTGAGTGTGAAAGCACCCAGTTTCTCATAGCCTTTCTCCTACCCGTTCATTCTCAGGAATACTTATCTACAGGCCCCCAGGCACTAGCAGTAGATTTTTAGAGGCACTAACGGATTCTATATCCAGCCTCATGATGGAAAAGGCCCAACTGACAATTCTTGCTGACTTCCACCTACACTTTGACAACCACGGTACCCCTCACATCAGACGGCTGCAGGGTGATATGGAAACATTACAATTAACCCAACTCGTAACATCACCTATGCACGAGAAAGAGCATATATTCATATATATCAACAAAAAGATGGCCGCCGTGTAGGATTCCCCTGGAGGAGCTCCTGGTTTCTGGGATTACCTTTGGTAGATATCCCTCTATAAACCACATCATCACCGGACTGCCACCTGCCTACACTTCGGGTCTCTACTAAATAGCACCACGGATGCACACAAAGAATGTGTGGAAGGCAACTCACCTGATTTGTTGGTCCGACCTCCATGGCGACTTCGAATTATTGTCACTTGACCTGGCCAGCGCTGCTTGCTGTTAGCCCACCTCGGTGCACTTGGGTCTTGAGAACCGGATCCTGCATCGTGGGTACGACGCCTGAGATCGTCGTGCTGCTCCTTGGTTATGGATACCGGGTGGTTCTTATGATCTGTGTTGATTGTTGTCAGGCGATCTGGTCAGTGCGGTCTGAAAAATGGCGGCCGATACTCGCGGTACCTGGCATTCTAACCGAGCATTACTATGAGTTCGGACAGTCACCCCCTAACGCGAAGCTGGTCACTGAGTGTGAATTCTACACCTGATGCCCGTTCCATCTCACATGTGGCAGTGAGGTGTGTGAGGTCACTGTGCACTAAATCCGTTTTGCTCCGGGGGTCTGGCATGAGGCGGGAGCAGCTGGAGCATGGTTCACGCGCATCATCAGATGTCGGATTGTGGAGCTGCTGAATCATGTGGGCGGCAAAGGTGTTCCCCTCCGATGGTCAAATGGATTGGGCACCATTTTCTAGCTTGCCCATCTCTTCGTCTTGACTGCCCTGCCTTCGTGACCCTGGGTAGGCTTTCTTTGGCATAACCCTTTGGGCGTATTCATCTGGTAATCTGCAGGAGGTGCTGTGTTGAGCATGTGAGGAAATGATTGCATCTTGTCCTGCGTGCCTGCATAGAGTCTTGGAGTTAGATGCCTGACCTTAAAATGGCGCTTGCTCGAGACACTTGAAGCCGGGGTTCTCTGTCACACTGTTCATAAACAGTGAAACAGGACTATATTCATCTTGGTCTCTTTACAATGGCGCCTGTTCGAGACTTTTAACTATCTGGGTTTCTCCTCCTCACTGTATTAACATTGTAGTAGATCCCTTTTTAAAATGTGTTTATTTATTTATTTCTCTCTCATAATACCTTATAATGACAAATGTGTAACTCATACACTAGTCCAGAGGAAAAAAGTGGGTGAATAGGGGAAAAAAGAAAAAAAAGAAGGGACTAAGAGCAGAAGTGAGAAGGATAGAAAAGGAAAGGGAAAGAAGTAGAAAGAGAGAAGGAACAGGAAAGAAAAAGGGAAGAAGAAGAAGAGAAGGGAAAAAAGAAGAAAAAAGGGGGAAGGAAAGAAGAGAGGGAAAAAGGGGGTAAGAAAGGGAAAAAAGAAGAAAGAAGAGAAAGGAGAAAGGGGAGGAAGGAAGTAAAGGGGAAAAGGGAAGAGAGAAGTGAAGGAAAAAAGGGAAAAAAGGGGAGAAAAGAAGGAGAAAGAGGTAAAAGAAAACAAAGGAAAGGGAAAGGAAGAAGGAGAGGGAAAGAAAAGGAAAAAAGAGGGGAAAAGAAGAGAAGGGAAAGGGAAGGAAAAAGAAAAGAAAAAAGACAGAGAAAAAATAAAATAAAAGGAAATACATTTATATAGGAGGGCCATAGACCTTGAACCTGCAGGCCACAATGCCAACACCATTCTCTATCCATCCAATCTCTGAAAAAAAAAAATGCTTCTAAAAAGTTCAAGCACAGGCTTCTGATAAATCATCCTAAGACTCTTGTTCCACATACATACTTCAGCACCAACAAAGGCACTATTTCCAATGACCTTATCTTTCACACGAAAAAACTTGCCCACTGGAGAAATACCATCTACGCTATGCTTCAAATTTCCATAACTAAGAAATCCGCTCATACCCTCAAATTGACGGTTACTCCCTCTGACCTTTGCCCAGCAAATGCTACCATTACTATCTACAACAATGGGAATATTCTTATACAAGCCTCTAACGATAATCTCGATATCATTGACAGGCTCTTTCCTACTATCAAGAAAGCAGTAAATAATAAGAATAGCACACTCACCACATCCTCGCATCCCCCGGATTTAGTGGCTTCCCTAACTCCTCCTCAAAATACCACATCATACTCGCCCATTCTGAACTATGTCGACCCTGACATTCTCTCTAGCCCCCCCAGACATGGCCGATCCAAACACGCAGGGGCTTCCTGTCCCAGTTATGACTCGGATGTTTCCAGCCTCTATCCTCTGCAATGCAGAAACCACCAGTAATCACTACCAACTAGACCGTTTGGACAAGTCCTCTCCCGGATCCTCCAGACCAGAAGAGCCAAGGTTAGGATTTTCTACTGATCCCATCATGTCTGACGCAATATTGTTAGCCCTGCCTTTCTCGCGGGATGGCACCAAACGAGATGCCACTAACACGGCACTCCACTCCCCCTTCACTCTTAGCTGATCGCTTAGACCCCCCGCACCCACTGTTCTCTTCGCTACTTGACGGAATTCTTACACCCAACACTATCACCCCGCCCATCCTTTCACTGAACACAGTGACCTTTCCCCAATTTCAGGAGGAATCTCCCTCCCGGCTGTCTAACCATTATTCCACTCCACCCAGGAATGTGGATCCTTCATTCAAAATGGATCGCTTGGACTCCTCCCACCCACTGCCCTCCTCGTTACATGAGGGAACTCTTTCACCTGGTACAATCACCCCGCCCATCCATTTACTGAACACAGTGACCTTTCAGGTGGATGCTCCCTCCCGGTTGTCTAGCCTTTATACCACTCCACTCATGGACGTGGATGGCACATTAAACATCCAGGCTCAACCTCCTGCATTGACATCCAATGAGGCTATCCCAATCCAAATGGAGAAAATGTCTTTGCAATCAGAACACATTGGAAGTTCGCCTTCCATAACGGGCCTTACACCCAGACCTAATGTAGATATCCACAAGCATTTGAAGACCATTTATTATGACTCTATTAGCGGCTCGTCCTCTATAACTGATCAGACGTCCTCACCTACTACCTACTTAGCGAGCTAGCCACTGGTCTATCCCATCTCATGGATGAAATGCATAACCTCTCTACTATCACTAAAAAACTGCTTATCCTACACAGAGCCACCAATGACACAGTGAACCAAATCAGTCTCCAAATGAGAAACTCCACCCCCATGAAGGATCATTCGGAGAACAGTAGTCAGTATAATCAAATCAACATCCAACACACTAGATACATACCCAAGGTCACACTCCCCAATAATACTAATCCGGGTAGTTTACCCTCCCCTACTTGTCCTAGGAGGTCATCCGATGAACTATCTGATAGTGACATTGACGACCTGCTCTCATCCTATGCCCGGGATTCTGATAGCAGTAAGTCCCAATGTGACGCAATCCAAACCATTGTAACCAATCCCCTCAGAGAACTGACTCTCAACAACAGATCTATAAATAGAGACAACCTCACAAATATCAACCTAGACCAGACTACCTTAAACCATTCTATTAATAAGTTGAAGTGTGGGCTCATTAATTGCAGATCTGCTAGCAAACATGCTACGGAGATATTCAATCTCATTCTAGAAAATGATTTAGATATCATGGTCCTCACAGAAACCTGGTTAAATAGTTCCTCCTCACCCATCCTCGACTTACTTGTTCCTCCTTCCCACAACCTGATACGATTAGATAGAACTGGGAAACTAGGGGGAGGGGTAGCCTGCATTTATCGTAACTCAATTTCAGTCAAGCATGCGGACTCTATTGGGCTATCTTCCTGTGATTATCTATGCATTAATATTTCAGATACTAAGCGCATCGCCAGCAAGCTACACACCTGGGGATAACTTGACTTGTATTGATGAGAAAATGGAGATCATGGCTTCTAATGTCAACTCACAAGTTCATCATATCTTCTTGAGTGACTTTAACCTCCATTGGAACAATGCAAACGATCATATTGTAGGTTGTCTTAAAGAGTTTCTGTCAGTACAGGAGCTATCTCAATTCTGTGACAGCCCAACTCATAACAAGGGAGAGACATTAGACCTCATCATTGCAAAACCAAACAGCGTCTTACTAGAATCCATCACCCGATGCAATTGGACTGATCATTATTGCATCCTCTTCTCCATCAATAGCAAAGTTACTCAAAAAGGGCCAACCATCAAAAACAAGGCAATGGAAAAGGAACTTACAAAATATCAACCCCATCACCCTGTTAAACCGTTGTAACTCCGCCCTGACCCCCAGGATGGACATTACTGATGTACATGACCTCACAACCTTCTACAATGACTTGTTGCTTGAAATACTGGACTCCACAGCTCCCCTCCAGGAAAAAAAAGTATCCACTAAGATTTCCAAACCATGGTTCAACGAGGGTCTGAACGAGGAGCATAGACACCTAAGAGTTTCAGAGCGTCTATGGAAATCGGCTCCTACCACTGATAATCTTGAACACCTGAGTAGATTAAGGAATTCTTACAATAGGAAGATTCTTAAGGCAAAGGCAGACTTTTTCAGAACTCAGCTGAACCAAGCTAGCAACCGGCCAAAAAAACTCTTTGAAATCGTCAAGCAACAATCATGCAATACAACTAACTCTATGGAATCAAACGACCTGGCCATACCTACCTGTGATGTGCTTGCCAATTTCTTCCACGAAAAGACTAAGTCCATCGAACTTGATATACAATCCAAGTTGGTGCTACCGCAAACTAAGGGTAAAGATTCCAACTGTAGCAATTTATTCAAAGTACATTTTGATAATCTAGGGGAAGTCACAAAAAACAATGCCTCTTGGCACACCTTCTCGCCAATCTCTCAACAAATTATAAACAACACTCTTTAAGCAATCAACCCCTCCAATCATTTCTCTGACCACCTGCCCCCCGCCTTGTTCAAACTTTTAAAACCATCTATCCTACCATTATGGGCTAAAATTGTAAATGCCTCCCTAAGTCAAGGTGTCATTCTGGACTGCCTTAAAATAGGGCAGGTCACACCTATACTTAAGAAAGCTGACGCCACTCCTTCTGATCTAAGCAACTACCGGCCCATAACCAACATCCCTACTTTGGCAAAACTATTGGAGAAATGTGCACAAATTCAATTATGCAATCACATTGAACACTATAACCTCCTAGATATTCACCAATCGGGCTTCCGCCAAGGGCACAGCACAGAATCTGCACTCACCCATATTATTGATGACATCCTTAAAATACTTGACTGCAATGAATCATGCCTACTGATTCTTCTTGATCTGTCCATTGCCTTCGATACGGTCAAGCATGACAAACTTCTGTCCCTACTGGAACGAAAGATGGGCCTCTCAGGCACAGTGCTGCAATGGTTCTCCTCCTTCTTGAATAACAGAACTCAAAGATTCAAGATGAGGGACTCACTCTCGCAATCCTCTTTGGTCACCCTTGGTGTTCCTCAGGGATCTGCCCTATCAACCATTCTTTTCAACCTCCTATTGGAACCTTTGGCGAACGCATTGAGATATGCGAACATCCTGTATCATTTATATGCTGATGACTCCCAACTGTATCTGAAAATCACCTCTCCAGAAGATTTCATTGCCCTCAATTCTATTCTACTGAACACGCAAACTGGCTCCCTAACAACCACCTCATGCTGAATGCCCAAAAAACGGAATTCATCCTCATCTCGCCACTGAGCCACACATCAAAGCTAGACTTATGGTTAAAACACCTAACCTCCTTTGATTGCGTCCCCCTCATCATTGACGCAGCAAAATCACTAGGAATCACCTTAGACAAACATCTGAATATGCAGTCGCACATCTCTAATGCCTAATTACAAGCTGAGTATATTAAGGAAACTCCAACCCTTCCTCCCTCAGGCTGATCTAAAAATGGCAGTACAAGCCCTTGTGCTACCCAGTTTAGATTATGGGAGCACCACCCTCTGTAGTCTTCCTAAATACAAGCTGGCTCCGCTAATTGCAGCATTGAATTCTGTGGCTAGACTGGTATCTGGAACCAAAAGAAAATGTCACATCTCTCCAACCTTGAAAGCCTTGAATTGGCTTCCCTTCGTGGCAAGAATACACCTTAAACTGGCCTGCATGACACACAAAGCAATTCACAACAATACACATAGTTTTCTGGCTTTAAAGTTGGAAAGGGCTGGAGGCTGCAGACGACTTCGAAGTGCAAGCACCCTCCTTCTGAAACCCCAATCCTTCCATAAGAAGAGAACCAGCAGTAGAGCTTTCTCAGGGATTGCACCAAGGATCTGGAACTCCCTACCTCCAGCAGTTCGTGGAATCACTTCCCTTACCGCCTTCAAAAAAGAAGTAAAAACACTACTAATGAACAAATACATACCATAAGTCTGATTTCTATGATGTCACTGAGTCATCTTTATGATCGGAATACTTTTGCCGACCTCAAGTGGAATGGTTGAGTCCTCATTATGTATGACGAATATCACTACCCTTACTGTTTAATTACCGTATGTAGTGTAAAGCTTAGCTAGCGGTGGGTCTCTCTTGGGTTTATCTATACACTTCTTATCCATTGGGATCCAATCATGGTTATAATATGTATGTTTGCTAGCACACTCATCTAAGGTTCTTAAAACTGTATATTGTACTACGTCCTACAGTATCATGGTCCTCTATGTTTGTTAATCATATATCTTCCATTTCTTTTGCACAAATTGACACTTTTGAATGTATGTATACTTCCTCAACCAATTTTGTTCTTATACTGTAAAGCGCTCTGATACCCTCGTGGGTCACGTTCGCGCTATATAAAACTTTATAAATAAATAAATTGGACCTGTTCTTCTCTAACGACCTACAGCTCACATTCTCTAAACCTATCCCAGTATCTTGGTCAGACCACTCTTTAGTCATGTTCAGTTTACCAAAACATCGGTAACCAGAAAAAAGCTTAGTACAAACCATCACTACTAGGAGCTGGTCTAAACTGTACCCTAAAACGTGGCAGGTAGTCCTGAAGGACAATTCCCCTATCTTTTCCAGAAATATAGATGAGAAATACCAGCAGTTGGAAAACTGGATCACCCAATCAGCCGACATCTGTGCTCCCAAGAGAACTCTTAAGAATAAATCTCACCCAAAAATACCCCATGGTACAATGAACAGCTCTCTGCGCTGAAAAAACAATGCAAGAAATTAGAGAGACGCTGGAGGAAAAATTATGACCCTTCCCTCAAGTCTGATTACACGCTTTCAATCAGATCTTATCACAATGAAATGAATACAGCCCAAACTAAATATTCTGAAGGCAAAATAGCTCAGGCAGCAAAATCCCCCAAAGAGCTAGTGAAAACTCTGACCAGCCCTCATGAAAATTCCAATGCCTCACTACATCTGTTTAGAGAGGCAACAACATAGCAGCCTTTTCCTCTATAAAGGTAACCAAAATATACGATCAGTTCCCGAAAAACAGGGAACATGCTACAGGTAAAATAATTAAGATACCCTCAACTCCTTCATTAGTCCATTTCCCTAGATTAAAGGAAGAACATGTCCGACATTTTATCACAATTACCAAATCCGGCTCTCCAATGGACCCATCCACCTATTCCTAAACCAGCCAGAAAAAACCTTGGAATCTGGCTGGAGGATACCCTCACACTGGATTGCCAATCCAAGAAGCATTCATGGACCTGCTTTGCCCTTCCTTAAAATGCTAGGGAAAATCATTGATGTGATTCCTGAGCACCTGAAGAAAACTGTGATTCAATCCCTCCTTATCTCACGACTGGAATATGGCATCTCGCTGTACCTGTACTCGCCAAAGTATGTTATAAAGAGACTCAATGTGGTACAGAACGCGGCAGCTAGACTCCTCTTAAAAAAAAACAACCGCGTCTCTGAAAAACAACACTTAAACAGCTGCACTGGCTGCCTATAGAAGCCAGAGTTGCGTTTAAAACCCTCTGCAGAGCTCGCAGAGCCATTAATAACGCTGGGCCCGAAAAGCTGAGGAAACTGATATCTAGGTACACCCTGACTAGACACCTCAGATCCTCCCAACACAGCTCCTTTAGACAACCAGAATTAAAAGGGCTTGAAGGGGCAGCAGATCTTTCGCCCACCTGGTACCCAAGTTGTGGAATGCCCTGCCACTTGAAATACGAGCTGAATCTAACGAAACATCTTTCAGAAAACCTAGTCATTTCCCAACTAATTATGCGGTGGCTCAGCACTTCACTAGTAGAATTCTCCTCTAGTGCTGGGAAGTCCTTGGGCAGCCATGCCCTCTACAAATCCCTTAAATCTAAACCTAACATCTTGCTCAGCAGGAATCTCAACCCATAATAACAAAATAATTAAATAACATACAGATTTTCTTTATGTGCCTCCAAGGCCTATGAGACAACTGTGGTAGGCAGAGGGTTCAGGGGGACAATGGATTAATCATTCAAAAAATGTTGTTAGTGTGCACCAATGGCTTATGGCAGGCAGGGGATGCAGGGCAGGCCAGGGGTAAATGGAATACGTCTTAAAAATAAATTGCTGGTGCTACCTTATGGCAGGCAGGCAATACATGGAAAATAAGTCAGTAATTGAAAACAATTATTACTGGTGTCGCCAACGGACTATGAGAAATCCTACACTGACCAGAAAATGGGCACTGGCCACATGGCCTCCAACAGCGAAAGCATTGACAAAAAGAACACATGCAGGCCTATTGTAAAATCAAAGTATACTGACTACAAAATGGCCACAGGCCACATGGCCACCAAGGGCAAAGACAGGGACAACAAAGAACATGTGCAGGTCTATGGCAGAATCAAGTATATATTGGGGTGGTCCCAGTATTATAACATCAATAGTGTCAAACAGAGAAAAAAATCAAATAAAGTTCAAATACAAAAAACAAAGCACAGCAGATTTGCTGTTCCAGTGTTATTTAATCACACTGAAACAAGTCAATATTTCTTCAGACCAGCAAAGGCCATACATTTTTGTAACGATATCAACATTGCAGTGCCCAAAGAGCAGGGTTGGAAAGGGAAAGGCTGTGAATCAAGAGGTAGGCAAAGTATAAGTAGTGATGAAAAAATCACAAGCAGTTCAGGCATATATTCTTCCTATGCCTGGGAAAACAAGGAGTCAATCAAATGTTCATTACAGTACAAAGTATCTGTGCAAAGTTGCCATATAACACAAGATTCCACAGTAAAACAAGTACTGTTGAAGGGACTGGTGACGTTTCGACCCCTGTGTTAGTGTAGGTACTTCCAGACCTTACTCATGGGGTCTTCCTCAGGACTGTGGATGGTGTGGGGTAAAGGGGCACCATGAGTGGAGAGAGAGAGTCCTCTCACTAATCAATGGTGGAGGATCAGTGGGCTCGGTGGCTCGCAGACAATTGAGGGAAGGAGTGAGAAAGCACTTGTAATTAGTAATGCTTTAGTCCAGGTGAATAAAGGATCCAACAGCAACTATATAACTATATAAACTATAACTATATAAATAACTAACTCCGTAGTTAGTTATTTACGATCTCCATTTTTTCCCTTGATTTATTCGGGAGTCCTGATGTTCCCAAGACACGGGGAGCGTCACCTTTTGCTGGGGGTCATCGACAAGCACACAAACAGTAACTGTATCAAATTGGAGCCCCAACTTACGTGACATGTTTAAACGTTTGGAGAAACTGATGAAAGCCGAACAGGCTAAATGGTGGGAGCACCGCTCCCTGAGCAGATACCTGGAGGTTGGGCGCATACATCACAAACTCAGGATTATGCTGGCACCTAGCTATGAGCAACCAGATCCTAATATGCTCAATGAATGGGCCGATTGCAACGTTGAACCTTCACGTAAGCTGGTAACTATTCTAGTAAAATACGCAGAAAGCGATCGCACTGCGTTACAGGAGAAAATTGATGAACTTAACAAAGAAATCAATGCCATGGAAACTCCGGTCAACTGTGTAAAATTCAGGGAAGAAATGCACATTAGACTGCGTAAAGAGGAGGACATCATAAAAAAGCGGAAGGCATTTAAATTTCAGTGAGATAAGATCGACTACCAACAGGGCCGTGTATTTACTTTCGCGAAGAAATTTGATGCCATCAAAGCCTCTAAAATTCCAACTGTGCAATCCTCTACTGAATCAAGCACCAGCGTTAAGCAAATTCCGCAATCAGCGTCCTCATTATCTGACCTCAGCTCGGTACCTGATAGTGAATCTGACACAGAGCTCAACAGAAACACTACAAGATTGGGGTTTACAAGGTTTTCTCTAGCGCAAGAGGTGGACTGCTTGCGACAGGACCGGCGAGACACCCTACGGCCCAAGAGGCCAAATCAGAGCAACGCAAAAGAAACAACCAAAAGCGCAGACTACGTCGAAAAGTAGGCTTCAAATGGCAAGCCAAAAAGAAAAAACAGCTGAAGATGGAACAAATAATGAATGTGTTCCAAGCCGACAATGTCCTAACCGGATCTGCCTCATCAGTTTTAAATCTCACTGACATTCATCTGAGTCAAGCAGAGTCAAGCAGAGACTAAAGTTCTTTACCTTGGTCTCACTTACAGTCCAGCAAGCAATCTGAATTATGCAAAAACTTGAATTGATTTATATAAATACACGCGCAAACTGAAACTCCAAAAGTATTTCTTGCTCAATAAGACAGCCCCAAAGCACAACTCAATGTCAACTGTGGAGATGACACAAGGATTATGTGTTAATGACTTAGATTTGCTACAAGATCTACAGCAATTACACAACGAAGTCTCTAGTTCTGGCAATATGGAAGAACATCTGGTTTTAAACACTCCTGGCAACACGAAATTCAAACCGAAATCCACCTTCACTCTCCTAATGTTGCATGACAATATTGACATCTTCCATGAACTTTCCATCTCAGGGATTAAAAAACTGTATTCTGCCACACTACATGAAAAGCACAAGCACACAGCACACAACAGTTGTTACATCCAGTTTATCAAGAAATTGCAGGCCAACGATAACATCATAATCCGCCAATCTGATACAGGGGGAAACGTAGTGCTGTGGCCTCGAGAACTTTACTTGGAGGAAGCTTACAATCAGCTGAACGGCCCCCAATGCTACAAACGTTGTGATGCAGTTACAGTGAAACAAGCCCAAACTGAATATAATGCTCAAATTTTTGCTTGGAGAAGTTCAGGATTACTTAGCCAAGATGAACTTAAATTCCTCAAGAATGAGCACCCAGTAATTCCTGTAATTTACTTCATCCATAAAATTCACAAGAATGCTGAAAAGCCACTGGGCAGGCCCATTATATCGGCCCGTAATGGTTTGCTAGAGAATTCGTCTGTGTATATAGATGCTTTTTTGCAAGAACATGTAAAGGCTTTGCCCTCCTATGTTCAAGACACAGGCGACTTTCTTAGGAAACTTGCTGGGTTATCATGGGACCCCTCCTATTGGTTGATAACATTGGATGTTACATCCCTTTATACCAGTATTCAAAATCTTGATGGTCTGAAAGCGGTCAATCATTACCTAGGGAGGTGGTCTATTCAGATGTCCAACCACAACAAAATGTTACCTGCTATGATTTCTATCTGCCTAAATAACAATTTTTTCATGTTTTGTAAACAATATTTCCAACAGGTCAGGGGTGTTGCTATGCCTGTTTTCATATGGGCTGCTGGGAGGAACAGGTCCTCTATGGTAAACACCATGACACTTTCACCAAACATGTAATTCAATGGTATCGTTACATTGATGATATATTCTTGATATGGCAGGGAACTAGACAACAAGCTTTGGACTTCATTGATTTGATTAATGTCAACACACTAAACCTTAATTTCACGTCTAACAAAAGTCAGGATAATGTGTTCTTTTTAGACGTAGAGATTGTTGTCAGAAATGACAAACTTGTGACACGAATATTCAGGAAGCCAACTGCGGGTAACACCGTGCTGCATGACACAAGCCATCATCCGGCGCACCTGATACGCAGCATCCCTTATGGGACACTGAGAGGCCCTCTTGCGTGCCCTTGAAACCAAATATATCCTGGAACTGGACACTAAGACACCGCAGGGCTTGAATTCTAGCGAAGATTTTTACACATGTCTGTAGGTTGGTCCATTTGTCTTATAGCATCATGTATTTCACATATCTATTTTCTTATTGGTCATGCCTCCCGAATTCACAGTATTTTTAAAAAAACACTTTTACACAATTTTTTTATCACTATTCGCATTTTTGCACGTTATCTTGCACTGACAACTTTATCTGGACATAGATACGTTGGTGTCCACTTGGACAGATAGTCAAGATGTCTGTTCCTGTCCATCTGCAACATCTATGCTGGACAGACTGTTAAAGTGAGACACTACCCACTAGGGTTACATCTTAAACTTGCTCAGTTTGCAGTTTGCACAACAGCGCTCATATTGCACATATAGGGGATGATATGAATTCAAATGTATTTTTCAACTCTCGTTTTATTTAGCTTACACTTTTAATATGAATTAATTACACTTATTTTGTGTTTTTATATTCTTAAAGTATTTTAAGCTATTTATGATATGGTTAATGGTGTTCCATTGAATATTACTCTGTTGTTTTCAATGTGATTACAAACAAACATGTATTTTGTTTATTTTCATCACTCTTGCGTCAGGAAACCAATCATGTTACAGTTTTCATTGCACTATGCACTTTTAATGCAGCATTGTAACTCCCAAGGCGTCAGGTGATCAAGGCCTCTGGTAGGCTGAAACGCGTCATGCAGGCATGCTGAGATTTATATAAAATTACTAACTTGCACTTTCAACTGGGTCAGTTATCGTCTGTTCCTGTGTTGTCCTGGAAGATTGGGGGATTGCAGGAGCTTCCCAGGTAAAATCTTCAACATATATATATATATATATATATATATATGTAAAGTTTCACAAGTTACCCACAAGGCAGGGAGCACTCACTTATCGGCGTATTCATAAAAGCCAGGGAGAGTCAGGCGCATCCAGCGTCTGCAGTGACCTGACGCGTTTCGAGTATTCCACCCTTAATCATAGGTTTCTCTGCTACACAAAACTGCCAACAAAATGGTTTCCAGCGATCTCCCTTTATTTTTCCAGCAATCAAACTCAGGTGAGTAAACCTCAAGCTGCATTATGGGACTGGAAGTCCATGAAATAACTCCCAAGTGGGCTGAAGGCAGTTTATGCGTACATGAATAAAATCCATCATGGTTGTGCCAAACGAACATCTCCCAAATAAAGCATACGCCTGTATGTTCCGCTCCGCTGAAATGACTCCAGCAGCAGAGCCGCCTGCTTCGCGGCGGTGCATCCCTCGGCCGGGTCGGCCGTATCATGTTGGCAGTTTTGTGTAGCAGAGAAACCTATGATTAAGGGTGGAATACTCGAAACGCGTCAGGTCACTGCAGACGCTGGATGCGCCTGACTCTCCCTGGCTTTTATGAATACGCCGATAAGTGAGTGCTCCCTGCCTTGTGGGTAACTTGTGAAACTTTATATGATACGGCCGACCCGGCCGAGGGATGCACCGCCGCGAAGCAGGCGGCTCTGCTGCTGGAGTCATTTCAGCGGAGCGGAACATACAGGCGTATGCTTTATTTGGGAGATGTTCGTTTGGCACAACCATGATGGATTTTATTCATGTACGCATAAACTGCCTTCAGCCCACTTGGGAGTTATTTCATGGACTTCCAGTCCCATAATGCAGCTTGAGGTTTACTCACCTGAGTTTGATTGCTGGAAAAATAAAGGGAGATCGCTGGAAACCATTTTGTTGGCAGTTTTGTGTAGCAGAGAAACCTATGATTAAGGGTGGAATACTCGAAACGCGTCAGGTCACTGCAGACGCTGGATGCGCCTGACTCTCCCTGGCTTTTATGAATACGCCGATAAGTGAGTGCTCCCTGCCTTGTGGGTAACTTGTGAAACTTTATATGATACGGCCGACCCGGCCGAGGGATGCACCGCCGCGAAGCAGGCGGCTCTGCTGCTGGAGTCATTTCAGCGGAGCGGAACATACAGGCGTATGCTTTATTTGGGAGATGTTCGTTTGGCACAACCATGATGGATTTTATTCATGTACGCATAAACTGCCTTCAGCCCACTTGGGAGTTATTTCATGGACTTCCAGTCCCATAATGCAGCTTGAGGTTTACTCACCTGAGTTTGATTGCTAGAAAAATAAAGGGAGATCGCTGGAAACCATTTTGTTGGCAGTTTTGTGTAGCAGAGAAACCTATGATTAAGGGTGGAATACTCGAAACGCGTCAGGTCACTGCAGACGCTGGATGCGCCTGACTCTCCCTGGCTTTTATGAATACGCCGATAAGTGAGTGCTCCCTGCCTTGTGGGTAACTTGTGAAACTTTATATATATATATATATATACATATATATATATATATATATATATATATATGTATATATATTAGGCCTGGGCAAAAATTTCGTTCCGTTCGCGGAAATTGCGATAATTTGACATTTTTGCGTTCCGCGGAGAGCGCGAAAATGTCAAAAATTCCGGTTTCCGCAGCTTGGCGATAATTTGTTTCTTGCTCGCGCTGTAAAATGATACATTCTCGCGCGCGCGCGATCGCCTTACCTGAATCCCTGCGTTCGCCGACAAGTTTTCTTGATCCGGTCGCGTTCTCCATGAGATGTTGTATTGTTTTTAGCCATTTGCGCTGTCTCGCGACAGTTCGCGCCCGCAGTGACGTCATGCGTCGCGCGATCACGTCTTTCTTCTCGCGATCATGCACCGCGAGAACAACTCAAAACAAGATGGCCGCGCCCGCAAGCAGCCACATGGGTAAGTTGGCGACCCGCAACCATGCAGAAAATCGCGCGAACATGCCGGAAAAAAACTTCCGCATCTTCGCGATATTTCTGCTTGTTTGCGATAATTTTAAACATTCTCGCGATAATTTGCGAAGGTTAATTCCGCAAATTCCGCCCACCCCTAATATATATATATATATACACACCAACACACACATATATACATATATATCCAAACAATTCTCCTCTAACCTTAAAAAAGAGTCCTGTCACTCAAGGAGGGGTGGGGACATATATACATATATATATATATTCGCCTGGTTCTTTGTTAATGCAAATGAGGAATTAAAAAGAAAAATTTGCAAAATCTGCGGGAGTGCGACCCGTTTGTCTTTCGCCTGTGAAGGATTTGTGAGAATATATAAGTGTATAGAACACTACACTTTGCACTTTTTAGCGTTGGGCGAATAAACGAAGACAGCTAAAGACCATTTCCGATGTACATATGAATATTCAGAATGCCCACTTTCAGCACTTAGGGGCCGATTCCGATCCTGGAAAACTTTTCTCCGTACGAATCGTATCCGGATTTTTTTCCGTCCGAATCGTACAAGTACCGTACAAACTGGCAAGTACAATTAGCATGGGAAAAAATACATACGAATCGCATTGGGAAAATTCCCCCACACGTCCTCGGGTCGGAAAAAGTGTCCGACACGTCCCCGGATGATTTTACGTACGAATCGGAAAAATGAAGTCCGAGCGCGCAAGTACGATCCATCCCGTCCGTCCGATTGTACAACCGTATGGAAAAAACACCGCACGGAGCGAACCTCAATAGCAACCATGGAGACATGTGCCCGCATACGCGATGTCCCCCCAGCCCCCCGTATGCACGCGCCATCCCCCCCTAGCCTCCCCCGCGGATGGATGCGCCGTACCCCCAGCCCCCCCGCGGATGGACGCGCCGTACCCCCAGGCCCCCTCCGTGTATGTCCGGTGCAGACCCCCACCCCACCCCCGAATGTACGGAGTGTACCCCCACCCCCGAATGTACAGTGCGGACCCCCACCCCACCCCCCGAATGTACGGAGCGTACCCCCACCCCCGAATGTACAGAGTGTACCCCCACCCCCGAATGTACGGTGCGGACCCCCACCCCACCCCCCGAATGTACGGAGCGTACCCCCACCCCCGAATGTACGGTGCGGACCCCCACCCCCGAATGTACGGTGCAGACCCCCACCCCACCCCTCAAATGTACGGAGCGTACCCCCACCCCCGAATGTACGGTACAGACCCCCACCCCACCCCCCGAATGTACGGAGCGTACCCCCACCCCCGAATGTACGGAGCATACCCCTACCCCCGAATGTATGGTGCGGACCCCCACCCCACCCCCTGAATGTACGGAGCGTACCCCCACCCCCGAATGTATGGAGCATACCCCCACCCCCGAATGTATGGTGCGGACCCCCACCCCACCCTCCGAATGTACGGAGCGTACCCCCACCCCCGTATGTACAGCGCGGACACCCAGCGTACATTCGAGGGGTGGGGTGGGGTGGGGGTCCGCACCGTACATTCGGGGGTGGGGGTACGCTCCATACATTTGGGGGTGGGGGTACGCTCCGTACATTCGGGGGTGGGGGTCCGCACCGGACATATGGGGGTGGGGGTACGCTCCATACATTCGGGGGGTGGGGTGGGGGTCCGCACCGTACATTCGGGGGTGGGGGTATGCTCCATACATTCGGGGGGGTGGGGGTCCGCACTGGATATATGGGGGTGGGGGTACGCTCCGTACATTCGGGCGGTGGGGTGGGGGTCCGCACCATACATTCGGGGGTGGGGGTATGCTCTGTAAATTCAGGGGGTGTGGGTCCGCACCGGACATACGGGGGTGGGGGTATGCTCCGTACATTCGGGGGGTGGGGTGGGGGTCCGCACCGTACATTCGGGGGTGGGGGTACACTCCGTACATTCGGGGGGTGGGGGTCCGCACCGGACATACGGGGGTGGGAGTACGCTCCGTACATTCGGGGGGTGGGGTGGGGGTCCGCACCTTACATTCGGGGGTGGGGGTACGCTCCGTACATTCGGGGGTGGGGGTACGCTCCATATATTCAGGGGGGTGGGGTGGTGGTCCACACCGTACATTCGGGGGTGGGGGTACGCTCCGTACATTTGGGGGTGGGGGTACGCTCTGTACATTCGGGGGGTGGGGTGGGGGTCCGCACCGTACATTCAGGGGTGGGGGTACGCTCCGTACATTCGGGGGGTGGGGGTCCGCACCGGACATATGGGGGTGGGGGTTCGCTCCGTACATTCGGGGGGTGGGGTGGGGGTCCGCACCATACATTCGGGGGTGGGGGTACGCTCCGTACATTCGGGGGGTGGGGGTCCGCACCGGACATACGGGGGTGGGGGTACGCTCCGTACTTTCGGGGGTGGGGGTCCGCACCGGATATACACGGAAGGGGGCTGGGGGTATGGCGCGTCCATCCGCGGGGTGGCTGGGGGGATGGCGTGTACATACGGGGGCTGGGTGGGGACGGCGCGTACATACGGGGGGCTGGGGGGGGTACGGCGCGTACCGGGCCCCCAATTCCACTCACATTGCGGCGTACTTCGCTTTACCGGCACTTTTTGGGTGCCGTAAAAATATTGCCATCCGGACTGCTGTCGGTTCGAATCGTACTTCCTGGTTCGTGAAACGCAGTCTGAATGCGTCCCGACGTCACGTCGGCGCTTTCCCGGATCACATTTGTATGTATATTTCCGTTGGTCGGTGTTTTTTACGATTCGTACGGAAATGGTGTTTCCGTGCGAATCGGACTTGCATGTTTATAATGTTTTTTTCCCGGGTACGAGTCGGACGGAGAAAAAGCTCCGACCGACGGTTCGTACCCGGTTTTTCCAGGATCGGAATCGGCACCTTAGTGTACATTCTAGTAAGGGTATGTACGATAAACATAAATTATATTTATATGTCGTTTATTGATAATAGGATTGATCCAAATACTGCACTAGTTTTTATAAAAATGCAATTTGCACTACATTATTGATTCTCCTATTTGCAAAGTATTTTAATATTTATATAATATTTATATTGTATTTATTGAGATATTTATTGTAACCATATTTATATGTTTATTTATTTGCACTGAAAAGGGATATAATTATTGGCCCAATTGTACAAACAAACTGCAATTAGTAAGAATGTATAAGTCAATGGCAATCCAAAAAAACGGATAAGTAACACAATAAGGGAATGGCAAATGTATGTCTTCTGTGTTTATGGGTGACTGGGGGAACCGGAAGTAAATATCATGCACTAGCACTTTAAAAAGGCAAAAAACGCCCATGAGCGCTGTCATGTGATCAAGATACGAAAGGGATCGAAACGCGTCATGGCCGACTGAGCACATAAAAATAAAAATATTGGAAGCACTGAATCGTGGTCCGTGCCTGCTTTTTGTCACCTGTTGCAACCTCTGAAACCGCAAGGAACCATTAGCAGGATGTGAGCATATATATATATATATATATATATATATATATAAATCCAAACAGCTGTCTCCCACCTCCAACCGGCGAGGAAGAAGCACACGGACACCAAATCGTGCTTCAAAGGTTTTAATGTAGATCAGCACCCACACAGCACGCCCTTACGCGTTTCGGCCACCAGATGGCCTTGATCACATGAAGTAACTGCTGAAACATTGTGTTTTTATAATCCAAAAGCACTCTAAAATCTCGTGATGCTTGTGTCCATAGACATGGAAAAAATACATTGGTTTTTAAGTTTGTAATATGGTGATGGAAAACATATAGAAAATACAAATACATTGATAAATAAGCCAGCATGGGTCGGAAACATTAAATGGTTTTAAAAAATCGGTAAACCTGCTGAAAGGATGCTCTTTGATGTGAATAGTAAAATCACAACCTGGAAACTACAGGTTATTCTGCATGGGTTCAAGGTACAGTGCTACGTTGTACAAATACGCAATAACATGTGCAAAAGCTGATATCTAAAGTGCAAAAAGGTACTGTCAATGTGCAACAAGATGCAAGTGTGCAAAATACGCAAGGTAGTGCAAACTGCAAATAGATGCACATTAATGCATATAGAGACCATAGATACTGTCCTTAAAATTATCCACAATCAGAATTCATTACCACATAATGACATATTTAAGAGGAATATCCGTTGATAAAATCTAAATGAGCGACCCAAAATAGCTGTTAAAATCAATAGTCAATGTAAAAGATCCTAAAACCAATCTAAAAGTGAGTAAAGTGCAGAACTAATGAAATATTGATAAGAATTCAGCGGGAATGCAGCAAGGAGGTAGGTAAGAGGAACACTCCAAGGTAATATTAATGGCATGACAGATACATAATGTCAACCAAAAACATGGATATGAACAAACGTGGGTCCTGAGTTAACAAGGGTCCCTAAAACTGCTTGTAACTTGGTGGTGTAGTACCCAGTTGAAGAAGGGAACTCAGGTGGCAGTCTCCTCATGTTTGGAAAACTGGAACACGTCGTTAAGAGGAGGGAACATTAGATATTCATAGTTTTCTTGTCTGTCGCCTCACTCCTTTAAAATTAGAAAGACAAAAGTAGGGGAAAAATATAAAAGGAGCAAATTAGTCCAAACGACTGGGTAACAGTTCTGTTCCAAATGCAATTGGAAATTGGTATTCATATAATTGGCGAGGATACAGGTAAGGTAAACAAGGTAAGTCAAACAGTTGGATAACTACGAACATGGGGAATTGATATTATATGCACTGCAGGAAACAATCAAGAACGCTAAAAGCTAATCTTAAAATGAGAGAGAGCAAAAGTAATTCCCTACGGTCTGCCATTAATCAGATAAAATTATGTAGATCTTCGTTGGTGTTAAGGCCCATAGGCACTTTGCTATCAAACTCGAGTATGTAATTTGTTTCGAGTTGTCTGAGGGCTTTTTCTCTGTTGCCCCCTCTTCGCTGTGCGGGGACACCATCAACAATGAAATATTTCAGACAATTCAGATCATTATTGTGTAGTTTTCTGAAATGCCGTGCTACGGGGTAGTTCGAGTCATTGTTTACAATTGCCCTTAAATGCTGTAAAATTCTTACATGGGCCTGTAGCTTGGTGCTCCCAATGTAATTCAGGCCACATGTACAGGAAAGGACATACACCACGAATTCGGATCTACACGTGAAGTGACCCTTAATTTGTCTAGGGTTATCACTGAACGGGACTGAGTACTGACTGGTGTTCTGACCGAATTTACAAGCTCTACAGCTGGTGCATTTGAAGAAACCTCTTCTAGGTTTTAGCCATGAACTGTTAGTTGAGGTTTGGTTGTTAGGTCTCATAAGTTCTTCTCTCATGGTTTTGGCCCTTCTGAATGTCAACACCGGTTTTGGAGGTAGCATGGGGGCCAGGACACCATCAGTCAGTACGATTGGCCAGTTTTTATTTACCATGGCTCTGATCTTACTGTGTTGTTTATTAAATGTTGTGATCAAGCGTGGTACATTAGAAGAAGTATTTTCAAATGTACCCTCGGTGCTTTGTTCACTCGTATTGACTGATTTGTCTATGAGTAGAGAGTTCCTGGGAGTGGATTCAACTTTTATATAGGCTTCCCTGAGGGTCCCCTCAGAGTAACCTCTTTGCCTCATCCTATTCATTGCCTCTTCTGAACAACGTACCCTCTCCTCCGGTATACTGCATATTCTTTTAATACGGAGGAGTTCCCCGTACGGGATACTTTTTATGAGGTGTGATGGATGGGCACTGCTGGCGTGTAAGATGGAGTTGCCAGCAGTGGGTTTCCTATACAGACATGTTTCTATATGGTTATCAACAATCGTGACAGTGGTATCTAAAAATTCAACTGATGTCTTGTCTATCTTAAAAGTGAATTTGAGATTAAAATCGTTGTCATTTAAAACCCCAATAAAATCAACCAAGCTTTCACGATCGCCTCTCCAAACCATAAAAACATCATCAATGTATCTATACCACTCTGCAATCCTGGATCCGAACACATTGGCATGGGTTCCCATGAGAACCTGCTCCTCCCACCAGCCAACATGCAGGCAGGCATAACTGGGGGAAAAGCAAGCTCCCATGGCGACTCCCCTCTTTTGTGAATACAGTTCATTTTCAAACATAAAATAGTTGTTGTGCAATGCCCAGTGAATAAGTTCTAAAAGCATGTTGTTATGATTATAAAACTTAATTGGTCTGCAGTCCAGATAGTGTTTGGTGGCGGCAATCCCTGTATTGTGTTCTATACTGGTATACAGGGACTCTATGTCAAGAGTGACCAATAAGAAATCCTCATGCCATTGAATTTGAGCTAGTTTCCTGATAAAATCGCCAGTATCCTTAATGTACGTTGGTAAGGCTCGGACTAATGGCTGTAAAAAATAATCCACATACTTACTGGCATTTTCACTGATACTCCCAATAGACGAAATGATTGGTCTGCCAGGTACAGGCCTCACGCCTTTGTGGATTTTAGGTATCAGGCGGAGCGTTGGGATGATCGGAAATTCATTGAACTAAAACTCAAATTCTTGGCTGGAAATTAATCCCTGCCTTTTATAGGCATGTAGCATTTTCTTAAGGGATTCCTTAGAAGTGTTGTAAATTTTCAAACTGATTTTCTCATAACACTCAGTGTCTGAAAGCTGTCTTTTAACTTCAATCCTGTATTCCTCCTTGGGCCAGATGACCACATTGCCCCCCTTGTCGGACATGCAAATTATAAGGCCAGGGTTACTGTTCAATTTGCAGATCAAGTTCTTATATTCTGAGTCTTGATGTTTTGTTTTCCTGCTGTTGGAACTGGTAACCCGATAGAGATGCTTTAGATCGTTGATTACCATCTCTTGGAAGATGTCGATCGCGTCCTTGGGCATCATAGGGATGAAATTAGATTTGCCTCTGAAGGGACTTAGACCTGCACATGGTTCTGTGCCGATGATTGATGTAAGTCTGTCTTGAGAGGGCCGTATATCAACTGTCTGACTGGGGGAATCCTGATTCATTCTGGTCAGGTCTGCCAAAGTAAGGAGTAACTGAGCGTCCGCAGATTCCAGGTTGTGGTCATTGGGAATTGCACTGGTGTCATTAGGACCCAAGTTCGTTTTGCTGCCAGATTTGATGGTAAAAAACTTTTTTAATTTTAACTTCCTTGTAAAATTGAATAAATCTGCTCTGGTTTTACAGTAGTTGAAGTTATTGCCAGCGCAATATGAGAGGCCCAAGGAAAGGATATTCTCCTCTTTAGGGGTGAGCACGATCTTGGATAGATTCACTACAGTATTTTTGTTGGTTTGGTCCTCGTCTAACGCCGTCGCCATTGTGGTTTTCTGCCTCTTTGCGCGGCGGGCCTTCCTTCTGGCATTGCGTTTTTTGTTTTGTTTTGCCCTGCAGATACTTGTGGATACATATTCACTGAAAAAAAACATAGGTTTTACAGACGTTATAGTTAGGAATTAGCATTTAAGAAACCTTTGAAATTCACTAAAATCCATAGGTTTCAGGGACGTTATAGTTAGTTGGACATTTGACTCATCTAAAACCAGAGAAATTCGCCCATTAGAGTTAGTTGAGCTAACTATAACTCGCGTACCCGATGACATCTCAAATGACATCACTGATGACATCATCCAGTGAATGTGTGTTTCTGTAAAGTTTAAATATTTTTCATATATATCTATGCCAAGGTGTATTGAAGAATGAGTGGATTTACAAGTGCCTGAATGGATTATTTAGTAGGTGCATGACTGACTGTATAAGTGAGTGATTAAACGTGTCTTACTGAATGCATGGGTTAGTGACTAAACTGTGTGAAAGTCTTGATTAGTCTCTCAGTTGGTGTGTATGCGGTTGCATGGGTTGGTGAATAGCTACATGAGGGTCTATATGGGTTATTGATTTGTTGTCTGAGTATCTGTATGGGTGCCTGAGTGTCTGTGTGGGTGGGTGGGGTGTGTGTGACTCTGTGCATACATGTCTGAGTGGGTGATTCACCGGTTGTATGGATTCAAAAGTGCATCTGGGAAGGGCTGTATGGGTGAGTTAGTGTGTGTATGGATGTGTTGGTGAGTGAATGAATGTCTCAGTGGTATATGTGTGAGTAACTACATATGTTTTAAGGAAATATATGTGAGTGTTGGAGTATATAAATAACTATACGTGAGAGTAAGTTATTTGAAGAGTGGGTGTATAAATGAATGTCTGTTGTATCAGTGATTGTATAAGATATTAAGTATGTGTTAGTATCTGCATAAATAAGTGATGTGGTGTGTGTATAAATAATGGAGTTGGTGTTTATAACTGTATACATGAGTAAATGGGTATGTGATTGATTCTTTGCATGACTGACTACGTGTGTGAGTAACTCTATGGATGAGTGGCGGAGTGTGACTGTATGTATAGGTGTATGAGTGCATATTATAGTACTGTATTGATGAGTAACTGCATGTATAAGTGACTGGATGTGTGTGTAGACCTAGGAAATAGTGGGTGGTATGTAGTATCTGGCATTGTCGTGTGTATGGTTTCAAAAATAGTAGTCTGTATTTTAGAGTGCATGTATCAAAGTTTATATTAGGGCATCATTATGTGCATCAGATTATCACGTGGATGATGTCATCAGTGATGTCATTTAAGATGTCATCAGTGATGTTACTGACCATGTCATGAGTGATGTAATATGTGAAGTCATCACCAGTGCATTGCGGGCACGCAAATTATAGTTAGCTCCACTAACTATAACGTGCACATTTCTCTGGTTTCTTATGAGTCAAATGTCCAACTAACTATAACATCCCTGAAATCTATGTTTTTTTTAAATGCTTATTCCTAACTATAACGTCTGTAAAACCTAAGGTTTTTTCAGTGAATTTCGAAGGTTTTTTAAATGTTAATTTCATGTTTTAATATTTATAAAACCTACATTTTTTCTATTTTTTTGTAATATTTGGGAACTCTATTATCCTTTTTTTAATTAAAAAAATTATGTAATGTTTATATCTTCAAAAAAAGAATGTATATCTTGTTTTTTTTTTTTTAGAAAACTGAAGTCCCGTACCAGTAGTGTACCAAGCTCCATCAGCAAGCGAATCCTATCCGCCATATTGCTAAACTCGTAAAGGATGTGCATTTCGCATCCGACGGGTTTGTGGCACCGCGTCCTGCCTAACATCATATACGTATGAGGTTGCACCAGCTGCTAGTTTAGTATGTGACGGGTGCGCGGTACCAAGCCGCGAGTTACGTCATATACGTATGGGGTCACGCTGGCTACGTGTTCTGTGTGCAACGAGTGCACGCTGCCAGGCCCTGTGTTATGTCATAGATGTGTGGTGTCACGCCGGGTGCACCATTCCCTTATTTTTAGGTTTCGCCTAGGCAGCGCATACACTGTCTTGGCGAGAGATGCTGTATACAGTATTGTGGGGGAAGCTCCGCCCACTTTCTGCCCATGCTTTTGATTTGCTCAAATCTGAAATGCTGCATTCTCATTGGTTTCCAGAGTAGTAGTGCCGCCTCCTTAGTGCCATGACGTTATTTTTATCCTTCCATGGCTATCAGCCGCTTTACTTCAGCAACTCTTTTGTTCCCCTGCCTCCCCCTATTCCCTCCCAAAGTCCGTGACTTCTCTAACCAGCACCACCCCTCACCCATTCCTGCCTTCTTCGGCGCCTGCATTTTTGTTTACAATGCAATAGGGCTCGCGTAAATACGAGTCCTATTGCATTTGTAAATGCTTTTTTTCATATGATTGGCTGTCTGCATTCGCACTTTCTTTTGCCTGACCTGTCCAGACTCTCGCATGCTTGCAATGCTTTACATCATGCACATGCACACCAAAAGTGTTACTCTGTAGTGCAGCGGCTGCCTCCGGCTCGGCACGCAGTGACTCAAACCACGCTCGGCTGGCTGGCTGCAGCATGCAGGCGTGTTTGCCTCACTTTTCTTCAACGCGGGTGCCGAGGCCCTGTGAACAAGCCCTTGTATAACCAGCCGTCCTTTGACACCAGACACTCGGCCCGGATGTGCAAACAGAGGTTTAATGTCTCTCGCATGGGCGGAGGCCACTGGTGACGGATAAGAGATCTGAAAAGGTGGCTGGAGGGGTTAGTTTGGGGACAGCGGGGCCCGGCTCTTGTGATAAGAGAGGTAAATAGGTCCAGTGAAAGGGGTCGCCTCTTCAAACAAGTGTTAGCTGCCATCTCTTATTGGGTCTTCAGTTAAAGGACAGGCCCCCACCTCTGAACAGAATAACAAAGTTAGCAGCCCCCTTATATTTATTTATGTAATATCTTATGTAGCATCGACTCCACCCAGCGGGGCTTCATAGCGCAGTACAATGCACTCTTAAACACGGCCGGTCAACCATTTATTGATTGCTGTAAACACGCTCCTAATGCAGTTGAAATCAGTTTTGCCTTTCTTTTAAGAAATACGTCCTAAACGCTGACAGTGTACTAGTTTCTTTATGTCTCAAAACTATATCTAAATAACTTTAAAGTGTATATGAGAGCAGGCAATAATCTAAAATATTTTAAACATTTGTATATTTCTAACTGTAATAAACTATTATGGTAAATATATTTTCTCAAAATCGCATCGGGTGCGGTCTCCTTGCGCACTGGATGCGCGATTGCCATGTGACCTTAAAAAAAAGCCTTTGATTAGTTCATAACATTTCCCATTGTATCAGTTGAAGAACACCACCCATTTTAGTAATTCTCTCTACAGCATTTGATGAGACACACCTCTTCTGCTTAGAGAGCTTTTTAGAAAACTTTTTGCTATGTACACATATCTTACACTACACACAACATGCAAACATCATCTTCATCAATATCCATGGTCTGTAAAGTAGCCTTCCACCTGTGATAGCCATGCACCTAAAAGTTACATAACCAAAGTTTTCCCCACTGCCAGAGGTAACATGGTTGCATACACTGTCCACAGCACAATGTAATGTGGTACGGCCCAGGGGCAGTATCATGCATAGATAATGAACACATGGACACAGATAGATAGTGGAAGTGGGTACGGGCACGTGCGCTCGACTCCTTTTTATTACCAGGGTCACATATCCAGTGACGTCTGTGCTGGATGCGTGTGGGGTGAGTGTAAGCCAGCCCTCATGGAATGGTTGCTGCTAGCATCAACTACAACAGTAATCATTGGATCACACACAGAGATTCAATAATAAAAGGGTCAATAGTTTGTGCTGCAGTAAGGTAGGGACAGTAGATGTGAAATAATGCACAAACAATTCTATCGTAAAAGAACCATAACTTGTGGTATACTGAGATACAGGCAGTAGATCTGAAAGAATACACAAAAATATTGTATCATAAAGGGTCCATCAGTTCTAATGCACTCAGATAGCCACATCAAAAGCATTCAGCATGTGCACAGCCAGCGATGATGCGTGCTGCGGGCAGGTCTTACTAGGAGCAATGTATTTTGCCTATAGGACTGCATCATCTGAAATAGCGACTCGATCTGAATTGAGAACACTGCTGTCAGGCCAGAGAGAGCGGTCAGCAAGGACCCACAGCCACGTGGCGTTGACTTGAGCTGCCCAGTTTGTAATATACGAAGCAACAAAAAGTGTATGCCGAGCCTGCGATGATGCGTCTACGTGGTGCAGACAGAGCGCACTGGAGCAATATCTTTTACCTACAGGACTGCGTCATCTACAATAGCAACTCGATCTGAATTGTGAACACTGCTGTCTGCAGTGTAAATTGAAGGCAGTAGTCAGCACAGACATCCATGAATATTTTTTCTCACTTCCTCTTCACAAAAAACAACAACATAACTTACAAAAAACTCTGCAATAAATAAATCAAAACAATTCGAATTGCGATCTCTGCTGTCCACAGTGTAGACTGTTATTCAGTGTTCTCTTCCACTACCAAGAAGAATTTGGTCATTGTACTAAACCTATTACTCATCTACAAAAAGTTCTTCAAGCAAGTATACTAAAAGGATATTGTGTATATTTCAATAGACGTTGTAGTTAGTTGCCTACTGGATTCTGTAATTTAACAATCACCACTCGATCTGAATTGTGAGCCCTGCTGACTGCAGTGTAGGCTAGAGGCAGTGGTCATTAACACCTCACAGCCACGTGCCATTGGATTCGGAAGCACAGAGTTGGCTGCACCTGATCGGAGGGGGTACACAGAAATCATCACAGACTTTAAATTCTGACATTCTCAATCATAGAATCAAGACCCCGTTTCACTGTTCGGACCTGCTGTACCGCGGTGTAGTCCAGCGACTACAGTCAACCAAGCCCAATAATCATGTGCAGCAGTTAGCTACGGAAGCACTGAGTGTGATGCACCTCAACGGAGGGAGTTGTGTGAAAACCAAGCAGCAGGTAATATCGGACATTGTCCATTGTGGGATCAAGACACCGTTCCACTGTCGGGACCTAGAGTTGGTTGCACCTTGTCGAAGGGAGTACCTTCATCTCCACTCTCAGATGCAGTTCTAACATCATCCTTTGTGGGATCAAGACACTGTTCCACTGTTGGGACCTAGAGTTGGTTGAACCTGGTCGAAGGGAGTACCTTCATCTCCACTCTCAGATGCAGTTCTAACATCGTCCATTGTGGGATCAAGACACCGTTCCACTGTTGGTACCTGTTGGACTACTGTGTTAGTAGTATACAGAGCACTCCACGGTGCTGGGCCTCAGGCTGGGCGCTGTGTGCCTGTGTCGTGGTAGCCAGCATTGATCTCAGGAGCCTTCCCAGCTCGCAGACCTCGGCCCAGGAGCATCCGCCAGCACGTGAGGGGCCCTCTTTCACATACAGCGGTGTTGAAAGGTGAACTGTGGGGCATATGTGCGTCGCAGCGGCCATGACGATTTCTGGGTACCAGCAGGCTGAGACCATCATTCACACACCCACCTTCGCTCACGGCATCAGCCTCGTGGCGGTGTAAGCTGCGCAGACCTGGCAGACATGTTCGCCATTCCGGAAGAGAACCACACCCAGAGAAACGTGCCTTTTATTCGTACCCCTACACTAGCCTTGCATATGCCGAGCCAGCCCACTACGCTAAAGATTTCGGGGGGGGGGACACGTACGCGCTATGTTTTCATAAACTTCCCTACTGACTGTACTATCATGGTTGCATCCACTGTCCACTTAGATGTCCATCAGTGTATGTTGACATGTACATGTCTGTGCTCTGCATATTCAAGTCTCTCCGGCACATCCCCTCAACACTTTGCATTGTATACTTTTATAACCAACAATCACTTGCCACCTTCGCACATACTTTGCTCCCATCTCTCCCCGCATTCTGCATTGTGTGGCAGAGGTGCCATGTCATGTTTGGTTAGTGTATATGGCTAGCCACGGTTCCCACAGTACATAGTGTTGTTGTGTCTGCTAGGTGTACATGTTGTTTGTCATGTTGTATGTGATTATATAAGGCAGCGCATCTATTCACAAGCAGTGGTTTCTCCCATTTACATATCGCTGTCTTAAAGAGGATTCAGAAGTTTTTCTCACAGGTGAAAAGTGTGAACACAATGGCACTCATTCATTACTATGCAGGAATGTCCAACTGCACGACAACCCCCAATCTTGCGTGCTTTCTTAAAAGCACGCCAACTCCCACAATCAGACCAACATTCACACAGCTTTCTAACGGCAGTTATCTGGTTCTTAATAACATGGACTGCTACGGAATGTGGGCTGGCATACCGTATGTCCTTACTGTTTCAAACCGAGTAACTTCCTGTGGCAATGTCTATTCCCACCCACACAAAGTAACTCCCACAGTTCAACTTGGCCTTCAAGATCTACTTTGAAAACAGATTTCATTAAACTGAGCAAACTGAAAGCGCTTCTGTTTCAAACAGAAGTGTCCCTCACTTCTGCAAAAGAAATGTATTGACTGCAGATAGCACGAACTTCAAGTAAAATACAGTCCCTTTTAAATACGAATCTCCCATTACACTTTGTGAATTGTTACACAATTTTCAGCACATCTGACACTCAAGGTCTGGCACACTTTTTTTAACACTGTCTCCTCCGGTCTTGTCACAGGCTTTCAAACTGTTTTTGGGATAATACCAGACTCATCTCTGGAATAACAGAAACAGTGCCCATGATTCTCGCTCTGTTTGCGGCCATCCTACTACTATTTTTGCTTGTAAAAAATGGCTGCGCTCCCTGTGGTAACAATCATGTCTGACAGAATACGCCTCTACGCGAAGCTACATCAATACCGTGAAAAAATGGAACAACTTTTCGGCTGGCTGCCTGCCTCTATCTATTATCGGAGCCAACTACAACATGACATTTATTTACACATATGCAATCTGCGTGCAACCATCTTTTTATTGCAAAACTTGCCCATTCGACTTGCAAATGGATCTATTCCTCGCCAACATCCCAACAATCGCCCCCGATATCCAGCAGGTAATGGAGTATGTTGAAAACCATGGACTTGATTGTTCGGGCAGTGGAGCAATGGCGGATGCAACGCAAAAAGGTATCCTGGCGGAATGGGATTTCTGTGCAGCCGTGAAAGATCTCCTGCAACGTGCGACCTTTGACAACATCGCAGACTGCCTGCCAATTCAAATAGCCGCTCCAACATTCGAGGAACATTACTGTCCCTTCGAGGATATGAATTGGATTGCTTCCCTTTTCTCACACGATGGCAACAATTGCCTCTTGGAACATTACACATCTCAAGCTCTGAAGAACTTCCGGACTGAAATCTCCAAGTCTTGTAAGAAATTCACGTTATCCTTGGATTGATTTTTTCCATCTTTTTTTACTTTTTCCTATAATTTTTTTTAATATACTTCAATTGAACTATTTTCATATAATACCTTTCTAAGTATGCTCAGGCATTTGAACTCTGTTTTCATTATTGCCCCTTACGTCTCCAGCGTAACCAGGGATGGGTGATGTATGGCCTATGCAAATACACTATTTACTTGTTAAATTAGCCTAAACCCGACATCCATTTTGAAACCATGTCTATTTTTCGTGTACACGTCTCTCTGCCTGCCTGTTATCCACGAAGCCCTTTCACACAAATTATCTCAACCTCAGCCTCTGCTCACGAGCTGGCGATCAAGATCAAGAAACACAACATTGTTTAGGAAATGGTTGGCACAGTGTGGTAATCGTATCCTACCTTTATTTTCATTATAGAATTTACTCATTCATGTCTAATAGCTATTGTTTATGTCACATGGAACTGTAACATGTAATGTGCAATTTACTGATGCAGGAGCTTAGGTTTGAATACAGCAGAAGCGGTCAGAGTTTACCTCAGCGCGATGCCTTAGCTCTTCCACATGAATGTTTTCTTGAAAGGGCTGAAGACAATAATGTATGGTTTGACGAGAAGGGTACAGAATGTGCTTCTGGGAAGCGCAATGTTTGTGTTCCTCCTCAAAGTTCTGATGTGAGTAGAACTATTACCAATTCTGACACGCACTAGATTGAATCTACTGTAGAAGAGATTGCTGACTGTTCTGCTGTTGATAATTTTGTGTTACAAAAAATTTGTACCAGGGTACCGAAGATGTTTGATGATTACATTTCGGATTTTTTTTTGTTTTCTTAAAAGGTACATGTGGTAATCGTATCCTACCTTTATTTTCATTATAGAATTTAGAGTCATTCATGTCTAATAGGTATTGTTTATATCACATGGAACTGTAACATGTAATGTGGAATTCACTGATGCAGGAGCTTAGGTTTGAATACAGCAGAAGCGGTTGGAGTTTGCCTCAGCTGGATGCCTTTGCTCTTGCACCAGTGGGTCCATTTATGGCACTTAAATAAAGACACTTTTTATATAACTTGCAGACTCCATCGCTTTATTACACACTGCCACTTTCTTAGACACACCTGATTTCACCATTTGTCTTCTGTGGCGTTGCAACATTCTGGATTATATTCTTCACGATTATTTCTTTATTCCTGTTTGCTAAAACACTGCATTCGAGTCTTCAGACCGGTAGGGGTGAGTAGTTCACTTCCCACTCCCTGTATAGTATAAACGCATACTAACACTACTTACACAGGTATGCTACAGCGGCCAGTACCCTACAGCACCCACAGCACATCACTTTACAGCAATCAGCTCACGGCTTAGGCTCACGGTTTAATCCCCGAGTCTTCAGACCAGTAGGAGTGAGTAGTTTGCTTCCCACACCCGCTATAGTCTAAACGCATACTAACACCAATTGCACAGCTATGCTACAGCACCCAGAGCACATCAGTTTACAGCAATCAGCTCACGGATTAGGCACACGGTTTTATCCCCGAGTGTACCGGCACCTCACCTCAGCACCATCTCACTCTGGGCAAAACAGCACTTTCACAACGGTGGAGGTGAATACTTCGCTTCACACTCCCTGTATAGCACACCCTAACCACCCCACAGAGCTCACAGCACTCCTACCCTCCTCTTTTCTACTTTTTTGCCCTTTTTTCCCCTTACTCGCTTCAACGGAATCACAAAATGGCTGCCAACACTTCCTGGTTGCAACTGTTCGCAGCCAATAACCAGCAAGCTCGTGCTCGTAACGCCTCAGCCAATCAGATGGCAGAATTCCCAAATATCGATATCTGTAAATTTCAATATTTCTCCAAAACTACTGAACGGATTTACACCAAAAAAACAAAAGTGTGCTTTCTAGACCAAGACCCTTCTCCCTGCCAAATTTGGGGTAATTCCGTTCACCCGTTCGACCTGTAGCCTTGTCTAAACTTTCCTATGGAAATTGCATGGAGAAAACACGTTTGGGACCTCCTTTTTTCTCGGCCCCCCCTTGATGAATCACCTCCAAACTTTCAATGTAGGAGCTGATATGAACAAAGAATTAGTTTGGAAAATTTTATGAAGATTCATCAAACAATGCCAAAGTGATAAGCAAAACAAAAAATGTTCTTCCTATGGAAACTTGGTCCTAACTATAACTACCTACTGTCGAAAAAGTACTCTAAACATTTCAAAACTACCCCCCGCCCTCCCAAATTTGCACAAACTTTTCCCCTTGATAAAAAATTACACAGTTCATGCAAAATAGGCCCCTACTCGAAATTCCGGTCAGCCGCAATCAAATTTAAAAATGGCTAAAAAACATAACAGGTAAAAAAAAATACTTGTGCATGCCATACATCAAACAATAAACATCTCCAAAAGTTAGTAAACTTATTGCTTTCTCAAAACAATATCCATGAAAATCTAACGGTATATGCAGCAGGGATTGCAGACAAAGAAGATAGTGAGCCTTTCCTCTCAAAATCCAAATGAAAAATGATCAAGAGATGGGCAAAGCACGGGGAGGAGCTTTCTGGATAGAAAGAGGAAGTTGCAACCTCTGTTGCACTTCCTACCTGTTAAAAAAAGTAATATAATTAACATTCATGATTCATGCTAAAAAAAACTGCCTGACCATCCATTTGAGTAGAACAGTTACTTAATAATCTAATTTCAAGTTCATTTTGCAGCTTCTAGAGCAGGAAATCTGCTTGAGAAGCAGCCTTTTGATCACAATCCCTCACAACCTTCTGCATTATCAAATTGCACCGGGAGGCTTGCTAGAGTATTGTGTTGTTCCCATTGTCATCGCGTTGCTTGAACAGGAGCAAAAGTCTACCTCATGGCGATTCGCAGAATTCTAGTCGAAACTCTGCATTAAAGAGTAAAGCAGAGTAACCAAAATTCTGCCAATTCCTCAATTGGAAAGAAATTTCCCGCCCACCCCTAATAAGAATGTGCTAGCTTGGTGTAAAGTACCAGTGGCATGACAAAATACACATTCATGCTGCCATCCATCCATACACAGACTCACCCAATAATTCATCCACTCAATCAATGAGTAATCCATCCATGCACTCACATAGTTACATATTCTTCGGACCTATGATAGACTTTGCAGCCATTGACTCACCCTTCTACACAAACAATGCCCAATTTCTGAAATTACTGAAGAATTACTTTAACTTCTGAGTCAGAGCTACTGGCTTTGTCATTGCCTTTTCATTCAATGATTTCTTAAATTACACTCATAAAAACATAACTGTTAAAATAATATTAACTTGCATTATCACTCACTGGAAGGATACATCAAGTGCTTGTGTGGATTTCCTTATTAAAGGTTTTATTTTCTTTAAAATGTGTTTGTTTAACAGTCATCTCTGCTCAGCAAAATCTATTCCAGTGTGTCACAGTCAGGGCCCGGGTAAACATATAGATAAAAACAGAGGGTACAGTCACTCAAACAAATCAGTATTCAGTAACATATTCCAGGTGTGACCGTCAACTGATTAATTACTTCTAATTCATCTTTATTCATTTCACCGTATTGCAGTTTGTTTAATATATTATAAAGAATACCATTCTTGAATAATAATATTATTATTCAGATTTAAATATATAAATGCATCCTCTGACGGTGTTCCTAATTAGAGCTGTTCAGACGAGTATATTATGTGTTTAATGCACATTATTATGCAGAAATACTTTTCAAATGTGAAAATGACTAAAGTTACTTCTGGGGGCAGCTACTGAAGCCAAAAACCAAAGAATGCTGCCATAGTCAAGATTTGAGCAAAATATCTGAGTGGGAGATTACTGTTTCCCAGGACTTTGCTGATATTCTATTGGAAGATGAAGAAGATGAAAGACAATAATATTGCAACCTAGAATTCATGTGTTTATATTAGTGTGTGTCCCTAGAGTACAGTAGAATTCATTACCCGACTCTGTGACTGGAGACTCTAGGATAGTCAGGGGAGTGTGCATTTCAATGCTGCAATAGAATTTTACTGCTGGGTAGAATTAAGTAGGCAGGACATTAGCCTAAGTTTGATGATAGTTGAAGTGTGCTGTTGAATAATATGGACAGACCAAATATCGACATCCCAAATATCAGCACTAAAATAGCGACTACACTATGATTGACAAGCAATACTTATTGAAAAAAATACACAAATATCGAAACCATAGTATCGTCAATGAAAAATATCATTAAAAACATTATCGAACACACAGATATCGTAAAATAAAATATCAACATTTCTTTAAAAATATACAAAATGTCCTAAATATCGAAATTTAAAATATAGACAGCAAAATTATTGTTTTTATACAAATGTTGACTATTTAAAAATGACTAAAATGAACATATCTTTACGCAAAAAATGTATTTTTACACTATAAACATTCACTACACACATTATAAATATAATATGATCTTTTTTAAAATATAAAAGCATAATATATTAGCAAAACACACTGATAAATAATAAGTAAAATAATTTTAAATATAATACATAAAGCATTTAACATTAAAAGCAATGTAAAACACACTTAATTACCGAAATCAGTTAAAACTAAAAGCACTAACAACTTCTTAATTAGCGTTTGCCATATAGGAAAACCAACTGCCAAAACAAAAAACAAAAAATTAACAACAACAAATGAAAACCTCATACTAATAAAATACACCAATAACATAAAGCTATCAATTAAATCAACACTATATAAACAACAAAAAAAGTATGTTTAATTTACGCATCAAACCTGCAAGGAAAAAGAAGGGGAGACTCTCCCGGATTACTTCCAGAACGCAGAACTACATTACAGAAAAAAGCTTTGGAACTGCACTAAGGGTCCGATTAGGATGGCAGGCAGAGCGGTGCTGGGACTGGACGCCAGTGGTGTGGCGGTCCCGCACCGGCAATTAGGATGCCACCACCACCATGGCATCCTCTATTCCCTGCATTGTGGTGGGCGGTGCTCACAGCACCGCCCACCACAATGCTGGGAATGCACATTGTGCATTGTCATGCACAAGGTGACAGGCAGTGCGCGGTGCCTGCCACCTTGTCCATGACAATGTAGGGGGTGCCATGGGTACCCCCATGTGCACCCCCACTCCTCGTAATACCCTGAAATCCGCCTGGCTTTCCATGGCGGGGTCTCCGCCATGGAAAGCCCTGCACTGCTGCCCATTCTAACATGGATGGCAGTGTCTAGCAGACACCGCCACCATATCCAGCCCCTTTTCTGCCCGGTCGACTGGTCGACCGGGGGAAAACCTGTGGATGGTCTGTCCGTCCTCTGGGGTCCACCCGCCATACTAATATGGCAGGGGGGAAATGGGTGGCGGGTGGAGGGAAATGTCGGGTGGATCGCCACCATCATGCGGGCGGTGGCGATCCGCCCAACATCGTAATCAGCCCCTAAGTAAGTAAAACTGCATTTAAAATATTACACTACTTGTCGTCTTCATCAAAAAATATATATTAAACATAATTCACTAATCTGTCTCTCTTAAATTTATATCTCCTCTACAGATATCTTCTAAAGCAGCCAAAAACTACTACAGCAGCTTCAACAATAATGTTACTAAGAAAGTAAGTATATGATATTTTTCTATTAAACCACTCCCTAAAATACCCACCAAAAGACCCACTTTTTCACAATTTCCCTACCACCTACAACACAATGCAACAATAATATTAAAATCATATTTTTTCCAACAGAAACATCTTCAACAAATAGAAAATACAAGCTTGAAAAACTTTCAGCAGCATTTTTATTTACATCAACATTCTAAGTATATCTAAAGCAATGTACATTTATGTATGTAAAAACTATACTGTATTATTTTTATTAATTTTTATATATATTTTCCTTAGCACTAAAAAGACCACCATGACTGAAGGTGCGCAATTTATTATATCTCAAAAAGGGAAGAGTTTATTATGTTACATGGGTTATGTACACAAGAAAAACAAACTGGTTTAAAAGTATTTGGAAAATGTAGCAAATATTATTCAAACAAATGTTATGGAAGAGCTATAACACAAGAAACCACTGTTGTATCTGTAAAAGAACATAACCACCCACCAAATGTAACTGTCGAAGTAAGAGAGGCTCTTGAATCAATAAAAGAAGCTAGCACTAGTACAGATAGACCTACCACAGAAATACTAAAACAACAGTTACTAACAGTACCAAAACAAGCATCTAGCCAATTATCCTCAATTGATTCACTAAAAAGAACAAAGAAAAGCTAGACAAAAGAAAGCCACTACAACTACAACACCTGCACCTAAAACCTTTCAAGAGGTTCCCCCTGAAGTAAGTATAACCCACAATAATGAACCATTTATACTATTTGATAATAAATGCAAAGAAAAAAGAATTAATATGTTTGCTACTTCCAACAGTTTAATCAAATTACAACAGTGCGACACATGGATGATGGATGGGACTTTCAAAATTTGTCCCAAACCATTTTATCAGTTGTACACAGTCCATGGTCTGTTTCAAAATACTAATATTACATTTATCTATACCCTACTCCCCAATAAATAACATTGTACCTACCTTGAAATTCTAAACATAATAAAGCAAGAAACAAATAATTATTTTCCTCAGAAAATAATGATTGATTTTGAACAAGCCATGATTAATGCTATACTTAAATGCTACCCACAGACAGCAATCCAGGGTTGAAATGACCATTTTAACCAATGTCTATGGAGACACCTGTAAAAGTCAACTCTAAGGGACCTTTTAGGATGGCGGGCGGACTTTCATCCACCCGCCATCCCTGCAGAGCTGTGACCATCCGTCATAGGTGCGCCGGTCCCGCCCTCCGTATTAGGATGTGTCCGACACACTGGTGGGCACACACATCCCGGTAGTTTAACATTGTGGACGGTGCTGCTGGCTGCAGCACCGTACGCCATGTTAAAAACCCATGTTTTGCATTGCGATGCACAGCATGGCAGGCACCGCGCTGTGCCTGCCACCTTGGGCATTACAATGTCCGGGGGTACCATAGGTGCAGCACCCACCCCCACACCTCTGGGGGCCCACAAAGGGCCCCCACAGTGATTTTCCGCATGCCTTTCCATGGCGCAGTCTCCGCCATGGAAAGGCATATCCCCCGCTGCCATCGTAATATGTATGGTGGTGCCTGCAAGGCACCGCCATCATATTGTTGTCTTTTTCCACCCAGCCGGCAATCGTGATGATTGCCAACTGGAAGAAAAGCAGGGGATGGACTTTCCGTAAGCTGTGGTACCCCCACCATGGTAATATGGCGGGGGGGAAATGTCCATGTGATGGCGGGCAGATCGCCACCGCCGGCCGGGTTGTGGCGATCTGCCTGCCATCATAATAGGCCCCTAAGTGTTGAATATGCAACTGACAGTACTTTTGCATACCAAGTAAAAAAACTGATTGCAGTGGCCTATGTCCCAGTAACTGAGGTAGCAGAAAACTATAACATCCTAATAGAAAGCCCCAACTACAAAAGAGATGAAGAAAAACTAAGCCCACTTTCAGATTACTTCGAAGATACCTGGGTGGGAAGACTGCATAGATCAGGGCACAGAAGACTACCCAAATTCCACATTCCATGGTGGAATGTGTACCTCAGCACACCAAACAAACAAGCCAAAACCAACAATGCTGTTGAAGGACGGCATACTGCCTTCCAAGCAACAACAGGCAGAGGTATACCTACCCTACACAAACTACTCCAAGCCCTCCAAAAAGAACAAAGCTATCAGCAACTCAGAATGGAACAATCTGTGACCCAAATAGGCCCAAAACTAACAAAACAAACAAAAAAAATGTTAGAATTTTCTACACAGGGGCCAATTCCGATGTCGGACGGACCTGAGTCCGTCCAACATCGGTCAAGAACCGTGACCGACCGACCCACTGTCGTCGGTCGCGGCCCTGCAAGTACGATGAGACCAAACCCTGTTCGGTCGCAATCGTATCCCACACAATGGGAGCATGCATTCCGGGTGGAATGCATGCTCCCATTGTGTGGGATATGATTGCATTGTGCAATGGAGGGGTGCAGTCCATCCCAGCACCCTGTGGCCGGTACCCCGGGATGCCTGCCACCGGGTGCAGGGATCTACACAGGGGCACCATGGGTGCCCGCAGGCCACTATTCGGTGGCCTCGCACCCATGGGGGCCTACAGGAGGCCCCCAAAGACAGTACTGACTGCCTTTTTTTGCCGGAAAGACCGGCACAAAAAGGCAGTGAGAAACTGCCATCTTACTCCCTCGGTCGTAAAGAGGCAGCTGGGGGATTACTGAAGGATTTTCGGACAGCGAACGGGCTCTCTGAGCCTGTTGTCAGCCATCCGGAAATCCGAGTCGGATTCCTCTCCGACCGAGCCCATCGGAATGGCTCAGTCGGAAAGGAATCCGGCTGGCACATTCCGATGCGGGCGGATTGGCTCAGAGCGTCGTTCGGAGCCCTTCCGATTTGAATCGGCAGCAAATTCAGGTAACACTATACCCAAGCACAAGAGGCCTGGCATACCTATCACTAATAGCTAAACCCATACTTTAAAATATTAATCTACAGGAATTGAAAATATTTTTCTGCAAAACACAAACTGTATACATACATATAATTGTTCTAAATTTAGTAAAATATAAATAATTTGTCATATATATTTTTAATTTAAAAATATAAATATATATTGACATCTTAATTAAATTTTACAAAATATAACACATATTTGAAAAACAATTCTCAACATTTCCCCTCCCATTTAAATAATTAAATTATTTACGGTTTGTGTAGCTGAAGAAAAGATATTCCAAACATCGTTAATCCATTCAGGTATCTCTCAATCCAAGTTAATGTAAAAATTAACCTCCCAAAAAATTCTAAAATCCAACTGTTTCAAAAATAATCCAGGGTTGATAAATCCAACACGATTAAACCATAAAATACCCAAAAATAGATTTAAAAAAACAAAAACTCGAGGAAAACCTGAAAAATTAAGAAAGTGTTAAATAAATATTAGTGTAAAATACTACACACTTCTTAAGTAAAAAACGCTACCTTCTCCAAAACACGACTTCGATGAACTAAAACCTGTAAAAAAGTAAAAAAACATACCCACCCACACAAACATACACATACACTACAATTAAATACATTTAAAAACACTTTAACACCATAGGCATATATTTGTGTACATATTCTAACCACTCTACACTATGCCTCAAACAGTAACTATAGATATCTTGCGAAAATATAACTAGCACCTAAAACACACCAAAAACACAACCACCTAACACTAGACACACTACCTACCACCTAACTACATTCAAATTCTAGTAAAAACTTAGGGGCTGATTACAATGTAGGGTGGATCATCACCGCCCGCATGGTGGTGGCAATCCACCCTACATTTCCCTCCGCCCGCCACCCATTTCCCCACGCCATATTAGTATGGCGGGGTTACCCCGGCAGATGGAAAGACCGTCCGCCGGTTTTCCGCCGGTCGACCAGTCGACCGGGCGGAAAAGGGGCAAGATATGGTGGCGGTCTCTGCTAGACACCACAATCAATATTAGAATGGGTGCCGCCACGGAAAGGCATGCAGATTTGGTGTCGGGCCCGTTGCGGGCCCCCAGGGTATTGGGGGGGTGCACATGGGGGTTACCTATGGTACCCCCCTATATTGTCATGGACAAGGTGGTAGGCACCGTGCAGTGCCTTTCACCTTGTGCATGACATTGCACACAGTCCATTCCCAGTATTGTGGCACCCGCCACAATGCTGGGAATAGAGGATGCCACCGCCACGGTGGCATCCTATTTGCAGGTGCGGGACCGCCGCACCACTGGTAACCGGTCTCACCACCGCTAGGGTGGCAGGCGGATGAAAGTCCACCCGCCATCCTAATCGGCCCCTTAGTTTAATTAAAGAAAGTAACACTTACCTTCCTCGATGCGACGCAATTTCTAACCGTGAGCTTGTCCCCTCAGAAATAACCCAAAACAACAGTAAGCGGTTACAATATATTGCTTATATGTTTTCTAAAAATATTAGAATATTGTACTTTTATGTTAAAAATTATGTAACATTTTTTCTACATTGTAAGATTATAATAATAATAATAATGAATATAAAATATATTAATTATTATTAGAATTACATAGTTATTTCTATTATTTACAATGCTATTAAAAAAAATTAAAAATGTTTTCAAATATTCATTAAAAACTTACCTCTTCAAAAACATGTTTATATAAAATGTGACAATGTAATAATGAATATTATAAATATTTCATACATTCATATTAATTGCAAATATATATTCCATGTACAAAAATTGTTAACCACTTAAAATGTGAATATTTTTTTAATACATTTGTATTATGTTATATCGTTAATTATAACAAAATATGTATTTAATTATTAACTGTTAAACATGCAAAAATAAACTGTATAATTATATTGCAAAGTTATTCTATGTTACAAAAATGGTATAAACCAAAATAACAAAAAATGTTTTCTTTTACAAAATATAAATATCTGTATCCTAAAATATAACAATGTAAAAAATATGCATGTTTAAAAATATGATGGGGCCTAATCCGATGGCCGGTTGGACAGCTGTCCATAGCCTTACCGTGCGACCGACACGTACCTGGAGCCGGTCCGTCCTGTAGAGTAAGTACGATGCGCATAACTGCCAAAACACGACCGACACGTAGGCTGTGAATCAAGCCCTATTCTCCGTCAGAGCCGTAACTCCTAAAGAGGAACCGAGTTGCCCGGAAACAGTATCCATAGCAGTTTCCGGCATGACACGTACGATGCGTACTTCCTACGCGCCAGACTGGTCGTCACGTACGGCACGTCACAGCATCCGGAAAACAAGCATATCAGCTACGATTTGCGCGACAAATCAATACACGGCTACGAGACGGACCAGCTTGCAGCGGGTACGAGACGGAGCAACAACACATCATGAATCCCATCACGCAGGTCATACCAGTACTCTCCATCTATGACCAGATCAGAGAGCGACGCCGACGGCTCAGACGGTAAGTCAGACACCTACAACACAAACAAACGACATTTACATGCAAAATGGCTCACACACACCGGGGATCCACATCCTGGCCACTAACAACAGCCCACCATAGGGGTTGCATGGCCAGCACCACTAACACCCCCACCCATAGGGGACCTGTTGCCCATCAATACTGCCACCCCCACCCATAGGGACTATGTTGCCCATCACCCCTACCACCTACACCCATAGGGGACCTGTTGCCCATCACCCCTGCCACCCCCACTCACAGGGCTTATGTTGCCCATCACCCCTGCCACCCCCACTCACAGGGGACCTGTTGCCCATCGCCCCTGCCACCCCTACTCACAGGGGACCTGTTGCCCATCACTACTGCCACCCCCACCCATAGGGACTATGTTGCCCATCACCCCTGCCACCCCCACTCACAGGAGACCTGTTGCCAATCACGCCTGCCACTCCCAATCTCAGGGCTTATGTTGCCCAGCACCCCTGACACCCACACCCACACCCATAGGGGACCTGTTGCCCATCACCCCTGCCACCCCCACTCACAGGGGACCTGTTGCCCATCACTACTGCCACCCTCACCCATAGGGACATTGTTGCCCATCCCCCCTGCCACCCCCACTCACAGGGGACCTGTTGCCCATCACCTCTGCCACCCCCACTCACAGGGGACCTGTTGCCCATTACCCCTGACACCCCCACTCACAGAGGACCTGTTGCCCATCACCCTTGCCACCCCCACTCACAGAGCTTATGTTGCCCATCACCCCTGCCACCCACACCCATAGGGGACCTGTTGCCCATCACCCTGCCACCCCCACTCACAGGGGACCTGTTGCCCATCACTACTGCCACCCCCACCCATAGGGACTATGTTGTCCATCACCCCTGCCACCCCCACTCACAGGGGACCTGTTGCCCATCACCCCTGCCACCCCCACTCTCAGGGCTTATGTTGCACATCACCCCTGACACCCACACCCATAGGGGACCTGTTGCCCATCACCCCTGCCACCCCCACTCACAGGGAACCTGTTGCCCATCAATACTGCCACCCCCACCCATAGGGACTATGTTGTTCATCACCCCTGCCACCCCCACTCACAGGGGACCTGTTGCCCATCACCCCTGCCACCCCCACTCACAGGGGACCTGTTGCCCATCACCCCTGTCACCCCCACTCACAGGGCTTATGTTGCCCATCATCCCTGCCACCCACACCCATAGGGGACCTATTGCCCATCACCCCTGCCACCCCCACTCACAGGGGACCTGTTGCCGATCACTACTGCCACCCCCACCCATAGGGACTATGTTACCCATCACCCCTGCCACCCACACCCATAGTGCTTATGTTGCCCATCGCCCCTGCCACCTACACCCATAGGATGAGTGATGCGCAACACATCCAGCATACGCAAACATCAGGTATGTCTGCAAAATACATCTCCCATAACATCATGACAACAGTGTGTAGTCTGTGACAAATGCCCACAACAGTGATTATGGCTACGAGCATACAATGTAAGTAACAGCACATGTGTGTCCAACACATGAGTGTGACATACACAAGGCAAGCATCACCATAGCACTGTGGCAATGTAAAAAGAACACCCCTTCACTGTGTAGAGCAGAAGTTAAGTGGGGGTTCACAAAATGCAGCTGATGTGGAGCATTGTGGTGATGGGGACCAAACCCCTCTCATCACAGTGACCAAAAGGTAAGTGTCATCATGGTCAAAGCTGCAAATAACAAACAGCATGTATGATCCCTACTCCCAACACATCAAACACTTCTGGGGCAAACTAGTGGTTGTGTCCCATACACACAGAGATGTGGTGAGGCTAACAGTGCTGTGAAAACATAACACTCTCGGCCATGTGCAGACAAGCTCCACACATGGGGGCTGACAATGCACACAGCGTACAATGACACAACAGCAGAAGTGAGCATCACCAAGCATGCACACATCTCGAAAATAGACACATCAATCAAAACAACATGTGTAGACTGTAGGTGTCAGCTCACAAACTGACATTCCATGCCAGCAATGGCGCCCAAAAACCAGGATGAATGTGCACAATGATGTGAAATGACTCACAGGGACAGCATGCAAAATCACAGAAACAGCATCCAGACCAAGTCCCACAACAGCAATACCAATGCACTGGTGCAGATGCACAAACAGGCAAAGTTACACTACACATCGGACATAACATGTGTGTGTGTGTGTGTCACAGCATCCCCAGGCAACTACACAACACATGAGGGGGGCTGAACCACAGTGACACAGATGTGTACACAGTGCCATACAAAAGTAAACCATCATTGGGACACCCTCAGTGGGCAATCAGGCATTGGGAGATGAGAGGAAGCACAACAGGCACATGTGACACAAGCTGGAATGAACACCAACTAACACAGCAAGAGACTGACACACAACACCACTACCCCCAGGGACCAGACAGTAGGGTGACACAAGCATGCATGACACCTCCACTGTGATGACAAAGGCAGATGTCGTACAAACTGGGAAACCCAGACATGTGTCCTGTCCCACAAACGTACATCACACATACACAAACACAAATCACTCAGCATGGGCCCTCATCCATGGACAAACGGCAGCTAGGGGACCATCCATGCAAACATTCACATCAGTCCACCCTCAACACCACACATCTGAACTGCAAAAATGTGTATCTGTGAAGTCCACATGGACAGGTGACATTGCACATGCACCCATGACAAACAAAGGAATGTTGGCAGGAACTAAGGTGCACACACACATCACACAAGGACTGTTTACAACCCTGGGGAATGACAGACATACTTCACAGTATGCGGTACATGGCCATGACCTCCAAGGTCATGTAAACTTCAGAATCCCTGCCACAGTCCCTGGACTATGCAGATGCCAAGGAGAAACACAAGGCACACATGCTGACACCTGCCAGCATCGCAGCCGTGAACCCGACAAGTGGGAGCAGTCACACACACATACAAATGTCTCAATCACTGAAAACTATCACCTAGGGACAACTACATGATATTGCAAACAAGCAAGTGCCTTGAGGAACCCTGACTGTGTCCCATCTGTGTCTGGCAACATCATCACCACTCAGAACTGACAAATCCCAATGATGATACACCAATTAACAGTAGTGTGTCATGCACCCACACATCTGGTAGTCCATTGGAAAAGTAGTGGGATGAACCCAGTACCACTCAGCAAGCATCAACAACAGGAACATATCAAGGGAACACTGTCTGTGTATGAACAGGGATGTGGACCCACACACATGCACATACAACACACACCATGGGCCCATGCCATGTCACTGGACAACACACTAACTTGAGGGGACACAACTCCTGTGGCAGCCCAGCTGCGCCAAACATATTCACCGCAAGTCCCACTCATGTCTGCAGAACACTTGGTCAGTCAGCCATCAGTTACCACACAATGAAGGCTCTGGTCACAACAGCCTGGGTACGTGATTCTCCCCTAAGTCATCTGCACATACCCAAAACATATGTCTAGCAAGTTGCACAGAGGACCCAGTTGCTCCTATTACAATGATGCCCACACCTGTAGGGCCAGTAGTGATGAGCACGAAGTATGTGGAAGTGACAATTTGGACAATGGGAAGCACATCATATGTGCAGGGGTGCAAGCCACAGATGTGACCATGCCAATGAAATGCTCACAGAGAGATGTACACAAATAGTTGATCCAGACAAACCCAGGTAGCTGCAAAGGATGACATGGATACCCACCAGAATAGGATACACATCTCATGGACCACAGGGAGTACCTCACATCAACACATCAGTATGCAACATTGTAAACCAAGCATTACAGGTGCAAGGGCATGTAAAACAACATCAACATGATGTAAAGCTAAATCAAGTTCACAGGGACAAAGAAAAAAGCTTTATTCAGCATATGAAAAGTGAAATGTCTGTTCCAACAAAAGGCAAATGGCCAGTCCATGTCCAAATGCCAAGGAGTGAACTAGAGTGACAAATTCAGTTTATGAAATTCGAAACGTCTGTGCAACAAAAAGGCCAATGGCCAGTCCATGTCAAAATGCCAAAGAGTGAACCAGAGTGACAACTGTCACACCTTGCTTGCCTGCACTGCTAAGGATCGGGGTCATCCCCTCAGAGGGGCATACATGGGGGCAGGCCAGGCACCGCAGGGACAGGATCAGGGCGCAGCAGAAGGAGGCAGTGAAGAGGTGGGGGATGCAGGCGAGACACTTGCAACTGCAGTGGAGCTGACTGAAGTGGTGGGTGCTGTCACAACTGTGGGGCACAAGTCAGATGGGGTGGGTGCCGGCACAACTCCAGTGGGCAGGTCAGATGGAGTGGATTGGCTCACCACTGCAGTGCCCAAGTCAGACGGGGTGGTCGTAGACTCCAAAGCAGTGCCTACATCCATGGGAGTGGAATGGGGGACAGGTGAGGTCGGCAGGGCAGGGGGGACACGGTCCCCACATCAGTGGCACCAACTGTCTGACCAGGTGTGGAGGAGCAAGTGCTAGGGGGGATGGCCTTAGAATTTTGGGGATGGTGTATCTGTGTGTGGGTGAACCCGGGGCAGGGAGTGGCGGGGAACCTCTGGAGTGGTGGCCTGGGGGATGGAGGACGGAGACTTTACCTTGGAGCTGCGTGGCGGTGGGGGGTCTTGCTCTTCTTGTGCTGGGGGGACTTGTGGGTGAGTGTCTCGGTCTTACTGCGCCTGGGGGAGGGTGTCCGGGTGTGAGGGGCACTCATTTCTGTGTGTGGGGACTTCCTCTTCCCCTTGTAATCAGGATCTGCTGGGTCAGTGGGGAAGAGGCCAAGGTCACAGAGGAAGAGCTTCTGGGGGATGGGGTTGCAGGTGAGGCAAGGGAAGGGGGCTGGGAGGGAGAGGTCTCGGAGGACTGTGGAGTGGTTGTGGATGACTGTGTGTGTGTCAGCAAACCAGCCCCTGTGAGTATGGAATCAGTCCCCTGCACTTGCTTGTGTGCACGTCCAGACCTTGGTTTGGGGGTTTCTGTGCTTGGGACAGGTAGGGTGCTAGGAATCGTGGGTGGTGCAGGGGTAGGAGGGGTGTGGGACTGTTGGAGGAGGGACACTGCTGCCATCAGGGAGGAGGCCACGGACTGGTTGGTCCTCTGTAGGGCAGACATGCCCGAGGAAATGCCCTCCATGAATGACACCAGTTGTGTCAACAGACCTGTGTGTGCATGGAGGACCTTCAGCATCGACGTCTGCCCTACATGGATCTGTCGAAGTAAGTCCACAGACTCCTCACTCAGGGCAGCAGGGGACACAGGGGCAGGGGGTGCGGGGCCTGGCACAAAGGAGACATGCTCACGAACACGGGAGCCCACAGGGACCTCTGGGATGGGAGCCGATGGGAGGGGGTGGTGGTGGTGGCGGTGGTGGAGATAGCCTCACTAGCTGGTGTTTGGTGGCTGCTGACACCCGCCTCCACAGGGGAGTCATCCTCAGAGCTGCTGTGGCCTTCAGCTGTGAGGGATGGTGCTGACGACTCCTCTGTGTGGCTCAACTCGCCCTCTGTGCCACTGGGTCCACCTGACTCCTCTACTTCTGTCCCTGTAAGGCTCTAAGGCTCCTCCTGGTCCATGGAGCTGTCACCTCCTGTGGCCGTGGATGTATCTAGATAGGAATAGGAAGTAAGAGAACAACATCAGTCACCTGCACCGGCTGCACACACCACAGTGAGTACATAACATCACAGGGCAAGCCCTGGCATCATCAGCTGAACACAGCTCAAAGTGCCAACACTGTTTAGGATAAGACAATTGTCATTCTCAACATCAACCATGGCACACATATCCCTCCTTGACTTTCACACATATGTCCGTTGCATGTTGGATGCTAACACACCAATGTGCCAACATGCACCACCCACACATTAGTTGTACATGCAAGTGAACATGTAGGAGTATGTCACTATACACACAGCACATCTCTTGTGACTGACTCAGTACAGGTGTCCGGATGAAGGGATGGGCAGAGACTCATTTCACATGCTTGGGATGCATGCCAGCAACACAACTATGATGTACTCATGTCCTGATGGGCAAGGCCACAATGGGGTGCATGGTGCATACTTGAACACAACGCAGACTCACTCATAGCAAGTTCAATGCCATGGCACTGGGATGCCCTGAAAGTCAGTCAACACTGTCTCCTGTCACAGGGGCAGGGCATCCAGACAACAACAATATGCACTGACTCACAATCCTAGCTCAGGGGTAAAGCTGACTCTGCAGATGACCGGCACACTTGCCCATCCCATGCAAACAACATATCCAGGACCCAGAAGACCCCATATCATGTAAATCATTCATATGAGTCTCAGCAAAAACACAAATCCATGTACATTAACACATCACAGTCTGTTATGCATGTAACCCAGCTGCATGAGGGACACAGTTGTATACACCATTGTGCGCTGTCAGATGATCACACACCTATATGTCACACAGGTCTTGTCTCCTACAGTCACATTGCAGATGTCATGCTGACCCTCTGAATCATGGACACCCCAGTTGTACGTAGCAACAAGCCACACCCTAATGACACAGAGGCAGACACCTGAGGGCACATGTGACTAAGCACAACCTGCAATTTCATACACGGGATTGGGATTACAGAGTGTTTCTGAATGCCCTTGAGGGGGCATGACTGGGCAGGACTAAGTGAAACAGTGTTTGCCCCGGACAGTAGTCAGGTGGCTAAGCAATTGTGACATACTTGATATACATACTCCTGATGCCCAAAAATTGGAGTCCCCTGCTGCATGGTTTTGTTTGGAATACCCCAGAAACATGTTGCGAGTCAGACCAGCAATTGGTACATATCTCAAGGGCACACACAGTTCACATGTCAGATCTCAGGCATTGTGTAAACAATTGACCCACCCATGTAACCCACAACAGAGTCACGGGAACTGATGCTGACTGGTACCTGAAGCATAGCTGACTGCAGGGACACAGTGCCCTAGTGACACAAGCAACAGACTGTAGGGGCCACACCTGTGGAACAGATGAGAAGGGTGCATCACACAAATGAGGGACCTGATTTTGGGACTACAAGACCTACGTAATGTGGAAGTGTGACCAGGACAAAAGACTGCTATTTGCATGTCTAACATAGTACACGGATCAGGCATGGACTTACCCCCTTCCTGCTGCTGTCTGGCCTTCAGCTGCCTATCCAGGTCCGGGAAGACCACCGCCAGTATCCGGAGCATGCGAGGAGTCAGGGTCCGGTGTCCGCCCCTCCTGCGTGGAGGTGACAGCTTCAGCTGGACTCTAGCTATCCTCCGGGTCCAGCCCCAAAGGTCCTGCCACCTCTTCTGGCAGTTGCGGATGCGGAGCTTGTAGACCCCCACAGAACAAACAATCTGGGCGATGGTCAGCCAGATCTCCTGCTTCTGGTGGTCATCAACCTGTGAGGATGACAAAGTGAAAAGTACATTAACACACATGCCCCAGATTTGTGCAGCACACAATTTGTATACATGGCATCATCACAAAGGAAATAAATTACACAGGTAGTGCAACCATGGGGAATGAAAACTCACATGCATGTCTGACATGTTAACAATGCCTGGATAGTTTAAGCTTGAAATAATGCACTTAAGCAGCAGGAAAACTATTCATTACATGTACCTACACACTTTGATGGATGAAAGTAGTCAGTAAGAATGCTTGCCACTGGTGTACACACTGCTAGTACTGCTAGTCAGACAAAATGCTTAATTAGGAAGGCAGTGGACAGCACACTCGCCTGCTCTCCTGGTGTCCCATAGAGCTTTCTGTACTCTGGTACCCGTCCAGCAGGGCCTGGTTCTCCTCCTCAGTGAAGGCTGGGGCCCTCTCCAGAGTACGTGCCATAGCAGGAGCCAGAGGATGCATAGACAGCAGCAGTGATGTGGTCCAGTAGCATGTAGTGCAGGCAAGTGAGCTCCCTGGGGGCCAGTCAGCCTTATATCTGTGCTGCAGAGGCAGACTCTGTGCCATGTGTCCCAAGTGATAGGTCCAACACGGTTGCATTATATGAATCTGGCCAATCCATTCAAAAGTATGACTCGTACACGCCTTCCGCATCGCTCGCTCGAATCTTCAACTTCATGGAACACTTGAAATTGCAACATTGTTGTAGGCATCCAACTGAATTTGCAGTGCACAACTCGTACAAGTTTTGAATCTGCATCCGTCTCCATGACAGTCCTGAGCCAATGGGTGCGCCCGGCTCGTTCAACTGACTGTACTACGCGTATTTTGAACATACACATGCACCCGTCTCCATACGATTCAATGGCCAAGGCTTACGCCTGTCTCGGACCATGCCTGTCCGATGCCTATGCATGATAGTCACCCGCGTCGGACCTCATTGGATTCAATGACAAAGCGTACGCACGACTCGGTCATGAACTGTGCAATGCGTACGCATTGTCACCCGCGTCCGACCTCAATGGATTTAATGACAAAGCGTACGCCCGGCCCGGTCATGAACCGTGCAATGCGGACGCATTGTCACCCGCGTCAGACCTCATTAGTGTGACTATTAGACAGATGAAACACACATACACTGGCCATGGACACCTGCGCACACCTGCCACACTATAGCATGACTGCTTTGTCTCCCATGAAATACTTTACCCCTTCTGGTCTACCTGACTATCAGCTTTACTTCCCCTGTTTACCTTTCCCCCTTTTCCTTCCATTCCTCATAAAACGTGTTGTCTTGGATATACTACGCGCTAATAACCTGTTGTTATTGTGCATCTCATTTTCTTCTCCTATGCCTATACTTGTAACTGTAACTGATGTGATTTCTTATAACTGTAACTGATGTACTTTTTGTAACTGTAACTGATGTTATTTTTGTCACCTGTAACTCACTGATCGTCATGTAAAGCGCTCTGATACCTCCGGGTCTAGCCAGCGCTATATAAAACTTTTTTCAAATCAAATCAAATCAAATCAAATCAAGCATTGGCCACACAGTGTCCCATGGCATGTAAGGCTGCATTCCCTGGGTGTTTGAGAGGGCCTCAGCTGTTTTTTGGTCTGGCACTCTGTGCAGCCACTCCCAGGCTGTTATCTTGACCATGGGGGCAGAGTCCTTTGTGTGTTGTGAACATTACCACTGTGATGTGCAATTGGACAGTAATGGGCATGAGTGAAGGCCACAGTTTCAGGTTGGATATGTTTAAGACATCTAAATATCAAAAGAGAGTGGATCACTGGTCCTGAAAGAACCAAAGTTAGCATCAACAGTTAATAAACTGTTAAGAAACCCTCATGCACGTTTTTTTCGCAAGGTGATGTTGTAGCGGTATGTTCGGTTATCCGCTTTGCTTAACAACGTGACAGCATCATCATTGGGTTACTGTGTGCTTCCTCCACCCGGAGGTTCTTGCCTCTGGTTTTTTCAGTAGTGATCATAAAAGGTGTGTGATAAAGGCATCCCAGTGAGTGTAGGTTAAAAAACTCGTAAAACCAGTCAGAAAATTTTTAATAGAACTGGGTTCGGGTTTGATTAAAAAAATTGATTTACATGCAGAGTCAGACACTTTAGGGTCTGTTGCACTTGGTGAAAGTATTCAAAAAAATGGTCGACATGTTTCAGCCCTATCTAGCGCCCCTAAGGGTCAGGTGGGCTTTCTTCAGGACCTAGTGTAATAGTGGAGGAATCTAAATATTCATAGGACTCCTTTGAGGAGGGTGGGGTGAATAGTCCAACCAACACGAGTTTGTTCACTTTGAACCTGTTAGGAGGTGGTGGAAAGAAAAGGTATGAAGACTAGTTTCAGTCAAAATACATGCTGTTACTAAGTTCAAAATTTAGAGCATCAGCCGTTGTTTAGCAACTTAAAATGACAATACTTTAATTGAAACATAATGTCAATGGATAGAAAGGCAGAAATTGACATTTGTTAATGGCAAAAATGGCCCTCTTTTTTTGGATTTCAGAAGGGGTTTGCAGGTGGAAAGAAACAAAACAGAAAAGCATAAAACACAAACACATAGACTATTCGCCATTTTTTAGAAGTGAGAAAACATTTCCCGTTGGACTTGGGAACGCGGTACACGATGTTAGGCTGTCGAGCACAAAGCATCAATGTCATACATAACAATAAGAGGCACAGGAAAAACTAGGAGCGGAAGGGTGAGCCACCTATCCTGTGTTTGTTACAGATCGTTAAAAATGCCGTGTTACGTGAAGCTGCCAATACTTAGTATACGGATTTCGAATTGTGCAAGGAGATAACAAGCATGTCATGTTACGCTGCCAGTGTCATTAAGGTGAAGATTTCACAAGGTGTTCGTATGATTATCAGAACAAATATTCAGGAAGTGGTGTTCAATGCCCAAAGCTAGACATATATGCTGATTTTTTGAAGGCCGTGGGCGCGCGCAGACTTTTCAAGGCATGCTGGTTTAAGTTGGTCACCGTAATGTGCACAATGAAAAAATATATATACCTTGTTTTCTCAAGTCGAGGAAAACCTTCGGGGGTAGGAGGCTAAACCCCGCTCTTGGGAAAGGGGAAATGGAAAGAATTTTAAGTAAATTGTATACATTACGTTCCTTCGATGGTCTGCTCGAGTCCGCCTCGGCCGCTACCTTGCGCATGGGTGTTGTCGACTGGTTCTGCCGCTGCCTCTCTTTCCCCGGTATGCCTACTCTGCACGTAAATCAATTTTTTTAATCAAACCCGAACCCAGTTCTATTAAAAAATTTCTGACTGGTTTTACGAGTTTTTTAACCTACACTCACTGGGATGCCTTTATCACACACCTTTTATGATCACTACTGAAAAAACCAGAGGCAAGAACCTCCGGGTGGAGGAAGCACACAGTAACCCAATGATGATGCTGTCACGTTGTTAAGCAAAGCGGATAACCGAACATACCGCTACAACACCACCTTGCGAAAAAAACGTGCATGAGGGTTTCTTAACAGTTTATTAACTGTTGATGCTAACTTTGGTTCTTTCAGGACCAGTGATCCACTCTCTTTTGATATTTAGATATTTGTTAAAGAAGCCGAGTGGGTCGCAACTCCTTCTTTCTCCCTCCCCTTGATTTACATATGTTTAAGACATGTCACATACACCCTGAGTCCTGGGGGTGATGGCATGTGCATCACAGTGAGACCTGTAGCCCCAATACTGATGTGCACCCACAGTCTGTGTGCATGTTGTGTCTCAGATGTGTCTGATCACATGTTACCAATGGGTGACAGTCTCCAAATCCATGTGGTATATGCATCAACCTTGATGGGGAGTGTGTGTAAGAGATGTACATGTAGGCCCGGCAGGAACAACAGTGGCCACTACCTGTGAGACTTACGCTTGCCTTGTGGTGTGTACGTGCTACACCATGTCCATTGCTGTGTTGATGTGGCAATACAGGGAGCCTGGGTTTCTGCATGGCAAAGATCTGTGATGCCTGGGAGACATGAGTCCTCATTTATCACTGGGGTGGGTTTTTTTAACGTTGCAGCAGCACATAGGTTGGGTGACACAGCCAGATGATTAGCCCATTGCACTACATGGCACTCATGTGGACCTGTGGAATTGAGATGTGAGGTGGTGGTCTCGTAGGTGACATATGTGTCCATGACCAACAGCACACACCTCAGTACATTGTGTAATGTCATGAACTAGCATGTGTGATAGTGATCATGGTCATAGCCACATGGGTGGATGTACTGACAATCTTCCTTTGTGCATCTCTGTACAGCAGGGCACCAGCTGTCCATCGTCCGTTCCCAGACCTTGCAACCATGCAGGAACGCGACAGCATCAGACGGTACCGCTTTACCAGGCGACTGATTGAGGAGTTGGCGGAGCAGTTGGCGCCACATCTGCTACCTGGCCGGACATACCCCACAGCCCTGAGCCCAGAGGTGAAGGTGATGGCAACCCTGCACTTCTTTGCTACCGATACCTTCCAGTACATTGTGGCTACTGCTGGTGGTATGTCACAAACGATGTTTAGTCGGGTGCTACGCGATGTCTTGGAGGGGATGTTGCAATTCCTCGACCTGTATATCAAGTTCCCGAGCCAAGATGAACTCCATGAAATTAAGGATGCCTTTTATACACTGGGGAGGATGCCAAACATCATTGGATCCATTGACGGGACACATGTTGCCCTGATACCACCACAGGCACATGAGCAGGCATACCGGAACAGGAAGCACTACCATTCGATCAATGCTCTGGTGGTCTGTCTTGCTGACATGTTGATCACACATGTATGTGCACGGTTCCCTGGTTCGGCGCACGATGCCTACATTATTAAAAGTAGTCGCATTGCAACGCTGATGTCACAGATGCCAGCTCAGTGTGCATGGCTTGTCGGTGTGTACTGACTGTTTCTCATTTTGTGTGTTTGTCAGTGTTGTATTCCGCACTCCTACAAAACTCAGCTACTTGTTAATTTTTGTGTGTGTAGGTGACTCTGGATACCCCAACATGCCGTGGTTGCAGACACCCCTCAGGAACCCTGTGACACCAGCTGAGCTGTGCTACAATGAAGCACATGGTCGGAGCAGGAGGGTGATTGAGCGGACATTCGGCCTCCTGAAAAGCCGCTTTCGCTGCCTGGACAAGACCGGAGGGGCCCTCCCATATGAGCCTGCAAAGGTGTGCAAAATAATACTGGTCTGCTGCATGCTACACAACATGGCGGTGCGGAAGGAGGTGCCTCTCATCCAGGATGACGATGACGACGACCAATGTCCGGCACCTGTGGAGGATCCCGGCCTGGCCCAAGATGCCAGTGATGATGAAGATGATGGTGAGGTCCGCTCCCAGCTCATCAACAACTTCTTCACCTGAATGTGAGTTTCCAGTGTGAATGTATGGAGGTAGCCTGGAATGTGTTGAGCCAGCTCTGTTGCTCTCTGAGTGTGTCTGTGTGCCACTTGACTGAATGCGTGCTGTGATGTGTCCATTCAGGTAGTGTGAACTCCACAATAGGGTAGTACTGCTAACTAGTGTTTGTGTAGGTGTTTTGCATCATATTTTGTTCTTCTGTGCTTTTGACTGTATCTTGTCTGTCCTTCCCAGGGTCCTTTGCCTGTTGTGTGGTCAACACTGACCCCCAACACCCAGAAGCCAACACCAGTGTGGAAGTTGACAATTCCCATCAACTGATGTACCACACATCCCTGGACTTCCATTCTCCAACACATTGGGAGCGTGTGTCCACTGTTACGTAGAATTACCGTGCAACTAGTGTGGAATTAACTTGTTGCTGATGTGTAATGAACCTGTGCTACGCTTTGTTATGTGCTTTGTCTGTCTTCCCACATCTGAGTGACATCTGCTTACCTCACCTGTGGACTTGTTACCACTGACTGTGCTTGGTGTTGTGTCTGTGCATGCCAATGTGTTTCAGGTCAACATCATTGTGTGTGATGAGTAACATGGCCATGGTGAGTATGTTTTGTGTTGCCATAGTGGTGTGTCTCCCTCACATGTATCACATCCCCATGACTCACCTTACGTTGATCACATTGTTGCAGTATTTGGCATGCACTGTGTTGTGTAGCAGATCGACATCTCCCTGAACATGACAAGTTGGAATCGCAACAGAGGCAAGTATGGAGTACTGGTGAGTTTATTTACAAACATGTGTGAGTGAAGTGCACAGGATGGTGGGTGCTGTACAGTGGTTTGGGAATCCAAAGTTCACATTGGAGTTGGAAGTGCTGGTAGATGAAATGTCCAGAGTAAAGTCCACAGTCGTCTGCTACATTGGCCCAAAATGAACCCTCCATGAGTTTTGTGCCATTGGACAAGGTGAACGGGTTGCGCACAAAGAACATTGTCCAGAACAGGTTTAGAGGCCCTGGGGGATGTGCTGGGACATCTGCCTCTCACATGTCCTTCTTCGGACGACCCCTCTTCTTCCTGGGGGGGGATCCTCATGTGCAGGCCTCTGCAGTGCAGGGGACTCTCCGCCAGAGTCCTTCGTCCTCCCTGCGGCGCTGGCAGATGGTGTTGCGACAGATGTTGTGGGCACACAGGGGGGTGTGGACAGGTTGGTGTTGATCTGGCAGAGGCTTTGTAGTATGTCCCGATGCACTGCAGTGATGTCATCCCACTTGGCCTCTATGCGGGCGTGGTGGGCGACCTGCTCGTGTTGCATGTCCTTGAGGATCCCCACTACCTGGCCAAATCCTCCGGTGCTATCCTGGTACGCATCTAAGATGCATGCCAGTTGGGGGTCATCATGCAGTCCAGACCCCTCTGCAAGGCGTGCCCTGTGCCTCCCACCCCTCCCAGCACCCCTGTGCACATGGGCAGGACCAGCGGCGGTACGCACAGGTGACACTGGGACCCCTTGGGTCGTGTTGCTGGTGGTGTGGGCTGTAGCTTCTGGGGGGTCCTGTGTCCCTGTGCTGTGGGTGTTGATTGTCCTTGGTCTGTCCGTGTTGGCGGGGGTGCCCTGTCGGTGTCCAGATGCTGGAGGCATGGGTACAGGGGGGGCAGATGTTGCTGCTGCTGGTGCTGCATGATGGCTCACACCGGAGGGGCCAGGTTGGTCGTCGTCATCCAAAGAGGACAGTGAGAGAGTCAGACCAGAGAGCTTAGTGTCCACCAGAGTCTGGGACTGGGTATCCTCGTCATTTGGTACTGGGTGCCCAGCACGACCTGTGTTTGGAAGAGACACACAATGTGATTTATGTTTCTACATGCATCGTTGGTTCACAAACATGACATTTTCTACTTTTCAAACAGATGCCTGCCTGTACACTGCTTTTTCCCAGCTTGTCACAGACAGAGTTTGATATTGTTGTTGGCCATTTGCCAGCATGGCCTTGTGCTCCCCACAACAGAGCCCAGTGTCAGACATCTTGTCAGTCCCTTCCCACTCCCTGTGAGGCGAGTATGTTTCAGTTTGATCTTGCTGGGCCATGTGGACGGCTGTAGGTTGTCTGTGACTGCGACTCCCATCATACTCTTGGCTACACTCCCCTTCCCAGCATGCCCATGCGTCATCCCTCTTGACTCTGCTTCCCTGTGAGGGACTGTGACAGCAATGGCAAGATGGCTGACTGTGAAATCTTGGTGTTTGTTTGGCTACAAGTCCCAGCATGGCCTTGTGCTCCCCACAACAGAGCCCAGTGTCAGACATCTTGTCAGTCCCTTCCCACTCCCTGTGAGGCGAGCATGGTTCAGTTTGATCTTGCTGGGCCATGTGGGTGTGTGTAGGTTGTCTGTGACTGCGACTCCCATCAGACTCTTGACTACACCCCACTTCCCATCATGCCCATGCTTCTTCCCTCTTGACTCTGCTTCCCTGTGAGGGGGTGTGACATCAATGGCAAGATGGCTGACTGTGGAATCCTGGTGTTTGTTTGGTTACAAGTCCCAAGTGAGCCCCTGTGCTTCACACAGCAGCACCCAGTACGGGGTATCTTTTGCTGATATTTCAATGAGGTGTGTGTCAATGCATTGTACCCGGTGAGTTGTGTGGAGTTTGTGTTGGGGGGGTGTCTCCCCATGCTGAGTAGTATGGTCAGGGCTGTCAGTCTTCCTTTCCATCATGAAACGTGCTTCCATTGTAGGGCGTGCAAGTTGTCTTTCAGGATGTCAGTCAATGGTGTCCTGCTTCTGATTTGCACACAAGCCCTAGCAGGGCCTTGTGCTCCCCACAGCAGGACCCAGTGTCAGCCATCTTGTCAGTCATTTTCCACTCCCTGTGATGTGGGCATGTTTCAGAGGGGTCTTGATGGGCCAATCAGGAGGGGGGCATTATCTGTGACTACATGCCCCATCATGCTTATGGCTACACTCACTTCACCTGCATCCCCACTATTCCTTCCTGACAGTCAGCTGCACTGTGAGGTGATGTGTTTGTGGTGGCAAACTGTCTGGCTGGGTGTATTTGGCTTAGTGCCACTGGCTTGCTCTATTTGTTTGTAGGTTGGTCAAGTCAGTCAAATAATCTTTATTCGGATAAGAATATCCATAAAAGCACAGTTCATCACTACCAATAGCAAATACAATACAAGTTTTAAAACGTATAAATATACAGTATCATCCAGTACAAATACAAAGTTACAGTAGTAAAATCACAGTAAAAAGGTTGGATGAAACTGCAAAATCTAGCAGCATTAACAACAAAGTATGAGGTTTAGACCAATGTGCAAAGTCAGCAGTATGTTACAAATAAAGTGCGATAACGTGCAATAAATCAGACAATGATAGGCATCAAGGTACAGATATAAATTAACAAAAATCCCATTTTCAATTCTACCAATACTAGCAGAATTATCAAAATATTTAGTTACGGGCAATATTAATGACTATTATAAGGGCAAAGATAAAAGGTGAATTTCACTAGGCAGTGGTAAAAAATTTGTGGCACATTAGGGTTTGCTCATAGAAGCACGTGAGCGTACCGCAGCTTGTAAGAAGGGGGTTACTCGGAAAATCAAATCATCACTTCCTAGCCGTAAAATTTCAAAATAGGCTAATTTAAAATCAAAGATAGCCCATGCCGTAAAATAAGGAATTAAATGCTGTTTTGTATATCTGGCGTAAAATTTAAAAAAAGTAAAAAATGTAACAATGTTTGTTTACTACCAATACCGCATGGGCAACACAACTGCTCAAGGTTGCTATTAAATCCTATCGGGTAGCAAAGTGAATATTTTATACTACCATCCCTAAGGCGGAAAAGTAAGCTCCTTTTCCATCTCCCTATATTCTTTCTGAGGTATTTCTGTGGCATATGATGTTGCGTGCTCGGTGCCTCCAGAAAGGGCAAATACCTAACAATCGATGATTTATGATGCTCGATGTTCTGTCTTTTTTTATGATACAGGTCATACAGCGCCCCCCTAAGTGATTTTGTACTCATGCCTTCCAATGCTAATGGACATAAGAAAATATGCTCCAACTTCACACTGGCTAAACTGTTTTTAACTGCAACAAGCCAAGGTATACTACCACCGTTATCGCTTTAAGGCAATCTATAATTATCTCTCTTGTTTGTAGGTTGGTGCATGTCATGACACAGTCCCCAGTCACTATGAGATGGCAGGTATTGTGTTTGTGTGACTGGTATACACATCTTGGGTTGATTATCTATTTGTTGGGGCCTATATTCATCAATTGGCGCCCGTCACGTGGGGCTCATCGGCGACTCGGATGCTCGAAGGACTGGTCGTGACGAAGGTGAGGAATTTGGCCGGGGATGTGATCACTGCCAGAGGCATTTTAGTCCTGGCATCCCGAGGTTTTCTTCCTTCCCTTCCGAACTGACCTTCTGGGTGGCGCCGGTCCTTGACTGAGACCTCTTCTGTCGATTTTGCCGTGACAGCCGTTTGGGTGAATTTTGGAGCTTGGCAGTTGGAATCTGGACACTCTTGATTGGTAAGAACCGTTGTACGGTACTTGCTCCGAGTTTTGGAAGCCTGGGTTGGCCTTTTGAGTTGGATTTGTGATGACCGGTCATATCTTGTATTGATTACTGTGAGAATATATGCGTTGCAACACATATAGGCAGGTAATGTGGAGATATTTCTCCGGAGCTGTGTAAATTTGAACGGCGCAAAGTTTAAGTGCCATTTTTTTTGATAATACTGCATATTTTGCATTATTTTTGAGCATGCCTGCTTTTAGCGCACTCCGTAAGTGGCGCTGCTGCTTTGGAAACCGGTTAAACCTCGAGGAATCTGCTCCAGCTCCCCCAGAGGGGGCTCCTAATAGGGATATGTATGTGAAGCATGGTCTTTCTTCTATAATGTACAGCACAGTATGGAGGAAATACACCAAAAAGGATCCTGAGTTGCGCTGGCCTTTGTATGGATCATTTGATATACGTAAGATTGAATATGTGGAGCAGTGTATGTGTAAACGCCGTGCTCGGCAAGACATGTTTGAATGTGTCCGGTTATGGGTGAAGGAAGTGCGTGAGCGAGAGAAACGTGAGAAAGCGCTGTTTGATAAAGAGCAACGGAAGAATGATCATGTGCGAGCACAGGAAGCGAAGCGTCGGGAGGAAAGAGAACTGACGGAGAGGCAAGAGAAAGAGCGTAGGTTGCAAGTCTTGGGTCAATATGCTGTCCGCCAGCCACTTTATCCTGTCCTTACTAATCTTGAAGATGATTTTTATTTATTAGATCGTTCTCCGCCTCCTTATGCTGGCGCGTCTGCCCCGAGATCACAGGATTCTGGATTGGTTTTGGCTAAGGTAGACACGCGGTCCATGTTATCAGTTGACCGAATGGGTGAGCTTCGGAAAGTTTATTTTCGTGCACTTAAGGGCAAGTTATCCCTTACTGAATTGTTGGACTCTTTGGAAAAGTGGCAGGATAGAGAGAAGTTGTATTTTTTGGGACACTTTTCTGAGGAAGTGATTACTGCCTTTCGGAAATATTCAGAAGTTTTTGAGCCTGATGATGTAGTATTAGATGCTAAAGCATTACGTAACGGTGTTTTTTCTCCCTCTAAGGCGCCTGATGTGGTTCGACGGCTGTTTGCATTGCGGGACGCGGCGAGTGCCCTTAAAGAGAGAGCGTGCCTAAAAGCCGGGGAGGAGGAGCAGTCGGATCCACGTATCGGCGGCGACCAATCATCTACCTCCCACTCAGATAAGAATGACCTAGTGCATGCTAAACCAATGCGAGAGGCGGCACCTTTGTATGTTCCTCCTAAAGGCGCAGGAAACAGTTCAGATATATCTTCCCCCGATGCTAGGGGATATTTTGTGTATAATTGGGTTTATACTCCCTGGCATAGGGCTGATGTTATGGCATTAAAGAATGCATTGCCTGACCCCCGCAAGAATCCAGCGGCCTTTTATGAAGAGGTCGAAGGGGCCTTGAATTCTTGTACTATGACTTTAGCAGATATAGATTTGTTCTTTGGGCTTATCTTACCACCGGATATGTGGCGATCTGTGCGGAAGGTGGAGCATCAAGCCGCTTTTAAGGCCAAGTGGTCTGAGATTGAGGATGAGGATAGGGAGAGGAAACCCGCGAAAAAAACGCCTCAGATTATTTTAGATCTCCCCGCTGCTATTTTGACCAAGTTGAAAACGATTATCCCCCCTAAAAAGATTGACTGGAATATGTTAGCATCGTGTAAACAGAAGGTTGATGAATCAGTCTCAGATTTCTTTACGCGCTTTGAGGAGACATTTCACGATTTCAGTGGCCAGTCACTTACGGATGATACGGGTCGCCATCTTTTTTTGGATAAATATGTGGCGAATTTATTACCGGGAATAGCAGCTCGTTTAAAAGCGAGTGAAAGTTCCTGGTCCACTTCGTCTCCGGCATCCCTCCTGACTATGGCTCAGTATTATGAGCGTCAGGAACAAGAAGCGAAGGGGCAGGAGGAGAAGAAATCGAAAGATTTGAAAACAAAGGTGATGTTAGCGCAAGTGTATGGTCCGCCTCGCCGGGGTGTCGATAAAGGTAGGGGAGGATTCTATGGTCTCCCTTCGGGTCGGTCAGATGCAAATAGGAATCAATGTGCGTATTGTAAACAGTCGGGTCATTGGGCCAGAGATTGTCCGGCGTTGTATGCATCTCGTCAGGGACGTGGTCAAGGACCACCGAGAGGTAGAGGGGGCTTTTCGAATTTCAGAGGGAATTCTAATGATCGTGCTCGCTTTGAACCTAACGCGCAGCAGCAAGATAGACCCAATGTATTTGATCGGCAGCACCAGTATCAAATGTCAGGGACTGACCGCTCTGGGTACCATGATTCGCAGCATGCATAGGGATGCGTTGGATGGGGGTTAGAATCAGTTGAAGTGCCGGTTGATCAGAAGGGTCCTTATGTTTCAGCAAAGGTTTTGGGTTCTACTGATCAGTTCCTAGTTGATACAGGAGCGACCCACAGTGCGCTGTCCAAACAATTGGTTCCGAGGGCTCCCCCATCTGGCTTAATGGTTACATCGGTAGGGTTTGATGGTACACTCTCTCGAAGCCCTCTTTCCCGACCCCTTGCATTCCATGTTGATCCCTTTTCTGCACCCTGTCCATTTTTGCTTGCCCCGAACACGCCTGACAACATTATGGGTCTTGATATGCTCAAGCACTTCAGAGCTACGATCCGCTGCTCCCCCGCTGGAGTACGTGTGATATTAAATGATAATCACCCGATGACGGACCGGATGTGTGTGGTTGTGGAGGATACTGTGTTAGCCTCCCTCCCTCATTCTTTGTGGGCTACTTCAGATACTGATGTGGGACAGATGGTGATTCCACCTGTCCATATTAGTGTCCAGGAGGGTGCGGTATTACCGCGCCTCCCTCAGTATCGCATTTCCCAGGAGGGGGAGGAGGCACTCATTCAGATTGTGCAGGATTTGATTAAGGTGGGGGTAGTGGAAGAAGTTCCCTATAATGTTTGCAACAGTCCTATTTTACCCATCTTGAAGAAAGATACGGATGCCAAAGTTTATCGGTTTATCATTGATTTAAGGGAAGTGAACAAGATTGTGATACCTCAGTATCCAGTGGTTTCTGATATCACGACGTTGCTCACTTTGGTCCCGCCAACGGCGACCACGTTTTCAGTTATTGATTTGAAAAATGCCTTCTTTTCGATCCCTATTCATCCTGATAGCCGATACCTCTTTGGTTTTACTTTAAATAATAGGTCTTATCGATTTTGTAGAGTCCCTCAGGGCTACACAGAAAGCCCTAGCATTTACAGTCAAGCATTGAAAAGGCAATTGGATTCCTTTGTTCTGCCCGAGGGTGTCGCCCTTATACAATATGTCGATGACATCTTGTTGGCGGCTGATACTCCTGAGCTGTGTGAGAAGAGTACGTTATCCTTGCTTTCCTTTTTGGCATCTCACAATCACAAAGTGTCGAAGAAGAAATTGCAATTCTGTAGACCTAAGGTGACTTATTTGGGTCACCTTTTGTCTAAGGAGGGGGGTGCACTCACACCAGATCGCAATTTTGGACACGCCAGTGCCTTCCACACAGAAGGACGTGCGTGCATTTTTGGGTCTTGTTTCTTTTTGCAGGCAATGGATATTGGGATTTTCACACATAGCTAAACCATTGTTAGCCCTTTTGACAAAGGACACACCGATTCCTCTTCCCTGGTCAAATGAGTGTGAAATTGCCTTTCAGCAATTGCGACAGGCCCTTTGTTCAGCACCAGTGTTAGGGACCCCTGATTATACGAAGCCCTTTTCACTGTATGTGCATGAGAAAGATGGATGTGCATTATCAGTTTTAGTGCAGATGCACGGCGACAAGCAGCACCCTTGTGCATATTTTTCGGCTGTACTTGATCCTGTTGCCCGAGCATTGCCTGGTTGTTTTCGCTCGGTTGCGGCGACAGCTGTGTCAATACGCCAAAGTGAGGGAATTGTGTTATCTCACAAACTGTTGGTATTAGTTCCCCATGCTGTTGATGCCCTGCTTAATCAGACAAAGACGCAGCATTTGACCAGTGCCCGTTTAACGGGATATGAGTTGACGCTTTTGGCTCCTCATATTACGTTAAAGAGGTGTGTAACGTTAAATCCGGCCACATTGTTGCCATTCCCGGAAACTCAGTCTGAAGCACAGAAAGCACATGACTGTATTCTTGTGACTGAGGAACAGACAAAGGGTCGTATTCATCTCCAGGATACGCCCTTTACAGATGTAGATGGAGAACTGTGGGTGGATGGATCATGCCTGAAGCTACCAGATGGAACGACTTCAGCAGCGTATGCAATTACCACATTACAAACAATAGTGGAGACAGCACGCATACCGCAGAAATCAGCTCAAGCAGCGGAACTGATAGCATTAACACGAGCATGTGAGCTCAGTGCAGGATTGTGTGTGAATGTTTATACAGATAGCCGCTATGCCTTCGGAGTAGCGCACAATTTCGGCCTACTCTGGAAGGAGAGAGGGTTTCTAACGTCACATGGAACACAGATAATGTACGGGGAGTTAGTTCACAACCTCTTGACTGCATTAACATATCCAAAGAAGATTGCTATAATTAAATGCAGTGCCCATAAGAAAGTGGTTGATAAAGTTGGAGATGGGAATGCTTTGGCAGACCGGGTGGCACGAGAGGCTGCGATGCAGCCTGGTGCTACTGCAATGTATGTTGTGAAGTCGCAGGCAGAAAGATGGCACAATGCTAGGAGAGAGGTGCTGGAAATACAGAGGACCGCTTCCGATAAGGAACGGGAGCAATGGTCCAATGATGGAGAATTAGATGACGAAGGATGTTGGAGAGATAAGCAGATGGATAAATGGAAGTTACCCACAGCCTTTGTACAACCGATGGTTCAGATGGCACATGGACTAGCGCATGTCGGAGCTTCCGCAATTGTTAAATTACTCACACGAGTTTGGGAGCATCCGGAGAGCGCTAGTACGGCAAAGAGGGTAGTGCAGACCTGCATGATTTGTCTGAGATATAACCCGGGAAAGGGTACCCGAACTCCAGCAGGAGGATTTGCGACACCTACTGCACCCTTTGAGGTTTTGCAGATGGATTACATTCAGCTTGAGCGCTGTAACAATCTGAAGTATGTTCTAGTAGTGGTTTGTGCCTTCAGCAAATGGGTTGAGGCATACCCTACGAAAGACAATACTGCAATGACTACAGCCAAGATGCTATTGAAGGAGTTCTTCCCTCGATACGGTGTTTGCAGATTATTGTGGAGTGATAACGGACCTCATTTTATAGCAGACGTTATCAAATATGTCCTGAAGGGTCTAGGCATTACCCAGAAGTTCCATGCAGTATTTCACCCTCAGTCTGCGGGATTGGTTGAGAAGTATAACGGTACTCTGAAGCTTAAGATCACTAAGATCCAAGCTTCGACTTCTTTGACTTGGCCAGACGCTTTGCCACTGGCATTATTGTCAATTAGATCGATACCGCATTCTCGGACTGGTCTCACACCTTACGAGATCGTCTTTGGACGCCCAATGAATATTTGGGGTCCACCAAATCCTAAATCACTGTATGATGTACCTTGTGTAATGATGAATGACTATCTGGCACAGTTAACGGATAATTTGGTTTCTATTCATCAACAGGTTCGAGAGGCGCTCCCTGATCGGTCCACAGGTGAAGGACATAACCTCCGGCCCGGTGATCATGTTATGATCAAAGTCTTCGAAAGGACGAACAGTCTGGAGCCGAGATGGGTTGGTCCTGAGCAAGTCTTGCTCGCGACGAGGACAGCTGTGCGAGTCTCCAATCGAAAGAACTGGATCCATTCGTTGCACTGTCGTAAAGTGCCGCCTGGATTGGTGGAGCCTGCTGTGTTGACCGACCATCGAGAAATTCTGACTGCGGAGAAAGGCCGTGCTGTGGAACCGAACGACACTGAGGAGCTCTTCCCGGACCAAGTGATTCCTGGAGGAAGGAGATATCATCTCAGACAGAGGAAGTGATTGTTGTATCAAAAGTTGTCAGAACGGCCCTTAGGTTAGTGAAACGGAGAGCCAATGTGGCAAGGGGGGGGATCAGCCCTGCATTAGTGTAGCGACACCCGTCTTGGCCCACTGGTGAAGAAATCAACGGCTGCCTAAGGGGAAGAGTTCTGACAACCTTTTAGTTTCAGGAAGATATTGACTTCTTACTACAAGATGGAGAAGAAGAAGATTCTTTGTGCGACAAGCTTTATTATCATTGTGACTATTGTTTGTATAACCTCATGGTTTGTTGAGGATGTGACTCCTGCTCGTGAGTTGCTTGTTTTGACCACCCCAGTGCCTGAGGAGCACTACTTTTACACCCTTCCGTATCAAGAATTGAAGCATTGTCAGTCTTATTTGAATAACACTTTCATCCAGATGTTGCATCATACCCATGTTGCCACTAATGCTACAAACTGTTGGATATGTGGCATGATGCCAGCTCATCAGAAGAAAGGAGGAACTCCGTTCATACCTCTTCCTTTTTCTCATAATGGCTCTTGTAGAGCATGGTACACTTTGCTTTTTGCTACACGGAAACCTACAGTGGGACGATTACTCTTTAGACTTAATAGGGAATGTCACCAAGATAAAGATGGTTATCCACAAGCGAATGGGACAATATGGGAATGGGAAGAGTATCGACCAGACAATGAATCGATCCCCTACATTTTCACGAACACTAGAGACACTGTGGGGAAGGACCGATTCGTGAATCAAGTGGCGCAAGCTCAAGCGGACCTGTGCGTCCAGAGTGTGGGTTATATTCCTGTTGGTGTTAGTGACTGTATCATTATCCTGAACATTGACGGGTTGAGTAATAGTACCTTCTTAGCATCCCATAACACATACTTCGTATGTGGGAATAAGGGTTATTATCGTTTGCCAGCCGGTTGGTCCGGAGTATGTTATGTAGCATTCCTATTACCTCCTGTATTCTTGGCACCTGCATCTTATCATAAAGATTTGAAGTTGTTGAATAATGTGACTGTAAATAGATATAAATGTACTCTATCTATTGATGACGTCGATCAAACTGATACTAGCTTGCAACAGTATATTGATTTTAATTTAGGATTGTTTTTTTTTGTTGGAGCTGCCCTAAACAGTAGGAAAGTTCGAAGATAACAAGAGTTGTAGAGGCTGTGACAAATCAAACCGCTGCTGCTCTTGGGAATCTTACGGAAGAATTACAAATTACTAGAATTGTTGCATTACAGAATCGTATGGTATTAGATGTTATGTTAGCTGACCGAGGTGGAGCATGTCAAATTATCGGAAGTAGTTGTTGTGTGTTTATTCCTGACCACACGCCATCAGTTTATAATGCTATCAATAAATTGCATAAAATTGCAGCTGAAATCCATACAGAAAATGGCACTTGGACCTTTTCTGGATGGTTTTGGGCATTGATCACTGCATGGGGATGGAAGGTTTTAACTGGTCTCTGTATTATTGTAGCAATTCTGTTTTCTTGTTGCATTTGTGTCCATTGTGGTCCTTTACTCTGTTCCCTATGTGTGTCATTCTGTATTCCTGATAAGAAAGCTATTGCCAATGTTACCTATCAGAAACATTTAACCAAAGAGGTGGAAGAGATGATGAAAATTGACATATATGATGATTATTCTAATAAGCCGGATGTCTTCAGTAAATGCTGAAAGGGTCGTCTGTTGAAAATTGAAACAGCGATATGATTAAGCATTCACTAAAGACATGAATTCCCCTTAGGACCGAGTTTCTTCCCTTATGTTGACTAATGTTAGACTCCATTTTGCATTGTCGTGTCTCCACGTGCTTAGCACGAGAAGAGTCCTATCTTCGTATCAGTTGCTCTTTATAATCTGCCTAGTAACAGTCTATAAATAGCTCCTTTGTCCGTCTGGCGCATGCCCAGACTTGACCCCTTATGTTATCAGTTAGTCTTTGCTTGACCATGTTTTCGCGGGCTCAAGGAGTGTGTTAACTCCGCCCACATATTGATTCTGTATCGAAAATGTCCATAAAAGGCAACATTCCTTGCTTCATGTTGTATCCACCCACTTATGAGCCCCTCTGTTGTGTATAAAAGGGGACTGTGTACGCAAGTTCTTTGTGCTACTCTATGCAATACTGAAGAGTGTTGTATAGGTTGTAGGACCACCCTTAAGGGTTAATAAACTCTGTCTTTGTACTTTGCAGTTTCCGTGCCAACTTCCTTCTAGTTTCCGTCACAGGAGAGCGAACCCTTGTACTCTGCGGGCCTAGCTGGGGCCTATATTCATCATATTGGTTAGTGTAGTTTTGCTTGTGGTGCATGGTTTCACTGTCCCCTTGCCACACAATCTTGGGTATGTTGTTTGTGTACTCACCAGGCTCTGGGATGTCTGTTAGGCCATGGACGCTCTCTGGTGGTAGGATGCCCCGCACCTTCTCCTCCCATGTCCTGAAGTAGACTGGTTTGGCAGGAGGGTCACCGCAGGTGCACTGACTCAAGGTGTGATCTTACTCGATGAGTTTCTTGACCCACCTGCGCACGTCATACCACCAGTTCTGGATATCATTCTTGGTGCGCAACGTTGGTGCTTGTGCGTTCACCTTGTCCACAATCCTCACCCACATCTTGGTTTTCTGTGAGATGGGGGTCCTTTGAACCAATGTACCAAACAAATGTGGCTCTACTCTGATGATCTCGTCTACCAGCACTTCTAACTCACTATCTGTGAACTTTGGATTCTTCTTTGGAGGCATGGTGATGGGTGGTGGTGGTGGGGGATGTGTGTGTGAGGGCGCAAGTGATGTTGGTTTGGTGTTGGTTTTGCTGTGTGTATGTGTGCGTGCTTTTGTATGAGGTGCTGATGGTGTGTGAGTTGTGTGATGGGTGAGTTGTGAGTGTGTCTGTGGTTGCTGTGTACTGGTGTTTGCTGCTGGTTGTGTCTCCTGTTTGCAAGGGATGATGGTAGTGATTGTAGTCCTTTATATAGTTGGAGTTGTGGGAGTGTCTTTGTCCAATTTTTTTTTACGGGTATTTATTGGCTTAGTCATTGCTTGTTTGGTCCTTTTTTTGTCTTTTTTCCTTTGTGTTTTGTAGGCATGAAGGAGACGTTCATGTGACGGAAACGGACGCTGCTGTTGTCTCTTGCAGGCTTCTTCGCCTCATTCACGCTGCCTGTCTTCTGTGTTTGGTACGCGTCGTTCGCGGCGGTCTCTATTGCTTGTGTGCCGGGTTGTCTGTGCGTGTCGGTCGTGCGGCTTGGTCTCCGTGCAAGTCGGTCTGGTTTTACACGCATTGCATCGTACTGCGCTAATCATACATCGTGGGTACGGGTCGGTCGGGTTCATTCCGGGTTCTTGTCGGTCGGTGAAAATCGCGTCGGTTTTCCGGCCGGATCACTATTTTCCCTCCGGCTCGGTCATACGGCTTGTATTCCATACGTGTCGGTTGTAATTCACTCACGTTGCATCGTATTGCACAGGTCGTACGGCGCTGGTCTATGTCGGTCGGTATTCGGTCCGGGAACGTTTCGGTCTGTTCGTTTTGCGGCCGGAATCGGAATCGGCCCCAATATATGTAAATAAACATATATCCAAAATATTTGATGTTACAAAAATAAAAATGTGTATTTATTTTGTATATTTCATCATGTGTATGACATTCCCTTAATAAAATATGTTTCTTTACTCTAACTATCTTATTATTGGAAAATAAAGGTCATTTAAAAATATACAATTCTGATTATTTTTCTATTAATGGTTTCTTAAAATGTATATGTTAATGCAATGTATTTTTTAAACTAATATATATTATCAAAATATATTGTTATAATTATTGTAATTGTAAATATAAAATAAAATATTATACATACACATTACTACAACAGATTATAAAAATATTTTAAAGTCACAGACCTATAAACATATATAATATAATATTCATACACCAATTAGTATAAACTCAAGTAATGTGATGTACAGTACACATATATAATTTACTATTCCCACTCCAGTTAGTATTAAGTCAGGGAAGGTGCTGGACACTAAACATATTTAATTTAATATTCCCACTGCAGTTAGTATTAAGTCAAGGAAGGTGCTGGATACTAAGGGGTCTATTAGGATGGCGGGCGCCTGGCCGCCACCGGGCTGGCGGTGGCAACCGCTGGACCAGCAGCAGACATCTGCCCGCGATCGCAACCCTGAAAACCACTGGTCCCATTAGCATGGCGGTGACGACCGCGGTGGTGAGAATCTCCACCTGCCACTTTTCCACTGGTACCAGTCCGCACGCATGCCTAGCGGGCGGAACTGGACTGCTACAATGATGCCGGTGCAGGGCCAGGCTCCGCCGGCATGATTATGATGCCGGCGGTAGCCAGCCTTTCCGTGGCGGTTGAACCGCCATGGAAAGGCATGTGGAGAATGTCTCCGGGGGACCATTGTGGGCCCCCAATGTGTTGGGGGTATGTGGGTGCACTGGGAGGTACCCATGGTACCTCCCTACATGTCCCTGTACCAGGTGGCAGGCACTGTGCAGTGCCTGCCACGCAGTGCAGTGACATGCATGACATGCTCCTTTTCAGCAACTGCCACAATGTTAATCGCCAGAATCTGACCACCACGGTCAGATTTCAACTGCGAAGCATCCTAATTGGACCGGAGGTTATGCCGCGGCCCTTGCAGGCGGTCTTTTCCCGCTACCATGGCAGTCGGCGAGATTTCCCAACCGCCATCCTAATAGGCCCCTAAACGTATATAATTTACTATTCCCACTCCAATTAATATATTCTCAGGGAAGGTGCTGGACATTAAAGATATATAATTTACTATTACCACTCCAGTTAGTATTAGGTCAGGGAAGGTGATGGACACTTAGGGGCCTATTAAGATGGCGGTGCTGGGACCGGCTGCCAGTGGTGCGGCGGTCCGGCAATGGCAATTAGGATGCCACTGCCACCGTGGTGGTGGCATCCCCTATTCCTAGCATTGTGGTGGGCGGTGCTCACAGCATCGCCCGCCTCAATGCTGGGAATGCACGTTGTACATTGGCATGCACAAGGTGACAGGCACCGTGCAGTGCCTGCCACTTTGTCCATGCCAATGCAGGGGGTACCATAGGTACCCCTCATGTGCACCCCTCACCCCCCCCCAACTACCTGGGGGCCCATTGGCAAAGACCGCATGGCTTTCCATAGCGGCAAAGCCGCCATGGAAAGGCACATCTCCGCCTGCATGCTAATATGGATGGCGGTGTCTTGCAGACACCGCCACCTTATTAGACCTCTGTTCCGCCCGGTCTCCTGTGAGACCGGCGGAAAACTGGTGGACGGTCTTTCTGTCTGCCGGGGTCCACCCCGCTAGCCTTATACGGCGGGGAAAAATGCGAGACGGGCGGAGAAAAATGGCGGGCAAACCGCCACGCGGGCGATGGTGATCCGCCCGCCATTATAATAGACCCCTAAACATATATAATTTACTATTCCCACACCAGTTAGTATTAAGTCAGGGAAGGTGCTGGACACTAAACATATATAATTTACTATTCCCACTCAAGTTATTATTAAGTTAGGGAAGGTGCTGGGCACCAAACCCATGTAATTTACTACTCCCACTCCAGTTACTATTAAATAAAAGAAGGTGTTTGACACTAGAGATATATAATGTACTCTTCCCACTCCAGTTAGTATTAATTCAGGGAAGATGCTAGACACTAAACATACATAATTAACTATGCCCACTCCAGTTAATATTAAATACAGAAATATATTGTTTAATTAAACTATATAATTTAATTATTACCCCTCCAGTTACTATAAAATAATGGGAGGTGCTGGACAGGACACATTCATAAGTTAATTTATAACATATTATATATAATTAATAATTGATAAAAACACTGCTCTCAATTTTTATTTATTTTTATTTAAATATTTCTTAAAATAAAATATTACTAATAATATATAATAAATAAATATTATTAAAAAAAACAACTTAGTTTTTTGTTTTTTCATGATATAAATGACATAAAATGAAATATTTTAATCTATTATAAACTCAAATATGTTAACTAAATATAGTTAATAAATCCACATTTAAATGAATTATTTTCACCAATGTTATTACAATTCCTAATATTTAAAAATAAAAAATATTTAACATTTTATAATTAAATTCCATAAATTCTTAAATGTTTCAAACATTAATTAATACATTCTAAATTAATTAATTATTTGTAAGTATTTTGTAAATATTGTTTTAAATTATACATTTTATAACATATTACATTATACTTTAATACACTCCTCAGCCATCTTGACTATAAATACAATTTTGCACTCATAAATTAAACATTTCACATTACATTTTTAAATTTCATTTTCATTTTTACATTTATTTTACAAATTTTAAATTCTCCCCACCCTCATCCCCTATAAATCCAACATACCATTCATAATAACTCAATTTTTTAGATTTACAATTTAAATTTAAAATTAATGTATAAAATGTTTCAGTATTTTTAAAACACTATCCTACCTTATCCCCTAAAAACCCAACATCCCAATCCTAAAACAAATTTTTAATTTCAATTAATGCATTTTTAAATTTCCAAATTCTATTTATTACATTTTTGAAAACACTCCCCAATCTTATCCCCCACAATCCCAACAGCCCGCTCCTAAAACAACATTTCATAATTTAATTTTTCAAATATTTAAAATAAAAAAAAATCATTGTTAATTATTTTAAAACACTCCCCACCCTTATCCCCTAGAAACCTAACATCCCACTCCTAAAACATCATTTCATAATTTAAATTATCAAATATTTAAAATGTTGAAAATTCATTTCTCATTATTTTAAAACACTCTCCACCCTTATCTCCTAAAATCCCACATCCAGCTTCTTAAATTTCTATTACAAAAAATATTTGTTTCCAATATTCAACAACTATAATTACATAAAAAACAACATTTTATTTCAAAATAATACTATAACGATATTTCAAAAAACAATATTTCATACATTCTATATATGTTTTTCGATACTTTACACAACACTAAAAAAACCTATATTTTTGATATTTTTGATTCGATATTTTATACTTCGATATTTTTTTTTTAAAAACTATATTTTTAGCATCGATATATATAACATCGATATTTTAGTATTGTCTATATACTAAACTCAATATTATTGTATATCGATATAAAAAGTGTGATGTTATGACTAGTTACCATTTATGGTGGCTCCTGTTTTCAATAAAACGTACCCCCTTCAATGGTACTCCCGTTTTACATTGTTTCTTCCATCCAATTTTGAAGACTGCTACAGCTTTTTTCAGTGGCAACGAGTGGGAGCTGTCAGGGCCAAGACGATCCCACGCAGCTGATTGGTATTCCTGTCTTCAACCACAAGTTTCTTTCTCCACTTAGTGGCTTTCATTGTCTAGTGCTAGCTTTTGCCACTGGAGCCAGGAGTATGAGTACGCAACCAGATATTTCCCAGCTAGTCTGCACTTGTGCAGTGGCGCACAGGAACATCAACGTGCACCGGCGAGCAGACAATTTCATTCTAGAAAGTGTTGAGGTAATATTGGCCCACAGGAAGACATCTTTACGAAAGTATCTTTTCAAGCTCTGCTAAATGCACCTTTGTCGATGACTTAAAGGGGACACACTACAAAATAGTTTGAAAAATAAGCACCCCAGATGCGCTGATCCAAAAGCAGAGGATGCTCCTTATCTCACCTAGTGCCCAAAGCCTGGAGCAACCTTCCCCTGCACTTTAGGAATGCCTAATCACTCTGGGAGTTCAGAAAAGGACACAAGACGTTGTTCAAATAAACAGAGCACTGTGAAGCAGCTAGCAACTCTAGCGTCTTGAGACCCTTACGGTTGATTTGGATTGCCGGCTTTATAAATCCTGATTAATTAAATGATTGATTGATTCATAGTGAAATAGGTGGGTAGAAATTGTGTTTATAGGGTCATTAATCTTATTTTTATTTAAGTTAATTTATAGTAAAATATAGTCATTGTCTAGTGTTGTTATTTGACAGAGTTATAAGATGTTGTTGTTCATTCTTGTAAAGCCATGCAGTCAGCTAACCCTCCTCCATTTTCAGTGTGTCCGAGAGGCCCACCTTTATGCTGAAAAAACTGGTTCAATGCATTTCAGACTTCTCTTGAAGTGATTAGTGCTTCAAAGTTCCATCCAGATAGAAAGAAATACCTTGTCCTACACTCTTTTGGGGCTGTGCAATTTTCAGACATCTTCTAAAAATAGAAGCTACTGAGGAAGAACCAGTTGATGAATACATGGATACCGTCTAAAAACGAGAAAGGCAGTTTGATGTACAATCAAGCATCATTGAGTTGTAACACAAGTTCCTAATGAGAAAACACTTGAGTGGAGAAGCAGTAGATATGTATGTATTGGTACTCAGGAGACTAGCAGCGGAATGCAATTTCGAGAATTTTACTGATCAGCTTGTACGTGATCAGTTAATTTGCCATTGCTCTAAGAAAGGCACTCAGCAGAAACTTTTATCGCTAAACAATCCATCTCTCAAAGAAAGTTTCAGATAGCAAAAAGCATTGCGACATCTCCAAGATCAGTAAAAGCATTGGAAGAGAAAGAACCTGATGTTGTGGGGGATGTGCGAAGGAAAAGTAGGAACACCACTAAAGATCATCCAATGAATAAGGATATTACAATGCAATAGCTAAGGGTTTTTTTCAAACGGAGAAATATCTGTTTTCGATGTGGGAATCTACCACCCTTTAAGTCAGGGAAACAATGTCCAGCCAAAAATGTGTGTTGTGGAAAAAGCAGTAAAACAGGTCACTTTGGGACTGTATGTCAGCGTCAAACAATTTAATGGAATTGAACTAATTTAGTGGCTCATTTAGCATAAGATCATTGTTGTGCCCATTTATAAAAGGTACCAGACTAACTCCAAGATATCGTGTTGGTTGTTGAGGAGGGAGTCTGCACAGGGGATACTGCAGACTGCATAGACCCGTATGCTGATATCCATATAGGAACTACGTCTATCAAACATTTGGGTGACTCTGGGGCCAGAATTACAATGGTAACCCAGGAAGTTTGAAATGACCTGTGGCCCGGTAGATGTCTGAAACCACCAGATCGTGCACCAGTATCATATGAGGGGAATTCTTTTTGAATTTTAAGGTTATTTTGAGTAGCTTTTTGTGTTTGAGGACAGGAAAAACATTTTGGGGAGGCTTATGAGGCAAGGATTGTATATCTTGGGTTAGTTCTGGCAAGGCGTCTTTAAGATTGTCCTGAGACCTAGCAGAAAAGACTAAGGGGCATATTATCAAGCCAGGCGATAAAATTATCGCCGCTTTAGCGGCCGTAAACTGCCGCTAAAACCGCGATAATGGGCTTGATAATATGCTCAATGGAATTCCAATTGAAGCCCATGTTAGATGTCCTTCACATCTAACATGGGCTTCAATTGGAATTCCATAGAGCATATTATCAAGCCCATTATTGCCGTTTTAGCGGCAGTTTTCTGCCGCTAAAGCGGCGATAATTTTATCGCCTGGCTTGATAATATGCCCCCATGAGCCAGATGTAAACGTTATTTGAGGACACAAATGGTCGGATTCACAGAATTGTGCTGTTTGTGACCACAACAAATCATGTTTGGATGTACCAAGGTAAAAAAACGATTTGGTAACCTGTTACCGAATCACACTTTAGCTTTGCGTATTGGTACTGGGAAGGAGAGTGTTTAGGGTATTCCTTCCTAATAACGAATCGCAGTGGTATGTATGAATCTCTTGCAACCTAAATGTGGTTGCAAAACATTTGTATTTACCACCAAATTCAAGGTGGTGGTAAGACATTCGCAAATGTGAAGGGGTCCCTCAAGGAACCACTCCTCCTTTGTGAGTTGTTGTAAAAACATTTTTTAAGAACAGGCAGTAGCCCCACTGACTACTGCCTACTCTTAAAAAATTAAAAGAAAATGTTTAATTTTCCTATTGAAATATCCTGTTTTCCTTCAAGGAAAATGGGCAGCATTTAAAAAAAGAATTGCTTTATTGTAAAGCAATTGCAGAAATGGTGGTCTGCTGACCCCAGCAAGCCACCATTCCTGTGATTTCTACGATCACCAATGGGTCACAATCTGAGACCTATGTCATGAATATTTATAAGGTAGGTCCATTTCGACCCACTGGGAATTGCAGAAAGTGTAACACACACTTTCGTACATAGGTGTTTTGCGATTACCAAATAGAGAATTGCAAACATTTGCTGTGTTGGTAATTGCAAAGCCTCACCTACGTACATCTGGTTCCAAGTTTTGGTTGTTGCTGAAGATCGGAGAAGTGATATTACAGCTAAGTTCCCTGCATTGTTTTTCAACAAGCTGGGTAGGATAAAATGTTTCCACCGTAAAATGGTGGGCAGGGAGAATGCTAACCCTATTAGGCACATGTTGTGGATCATCCCATTTTCAATAAGGGGGAAACTAAAAAAAGAATGGGAGAAATGATGTGACAGTGGTGTAATTGAACCCTTAGGGACCAATTAGGATGTCGGGCAGTGGCACCACCGCGGTGCTGGCGGTGCGGAAAAATGCAATTTTCCACCTGTGAGCAGCGGCCCTCACGTCTGCCATATTAGCATAGCCAAACATAGGCCATTTCCCGACCACCGCGGTGCGACACGCACTGCCATCAAAGTGCGCCCACCACCGCGGCGGTGGGAGCCAATGGAGACTCACCGCCGTGCGGAATGACGTCCACCCCGCTCCACAAATTAGGATGACACAAGCAAGCAGACGCACCGCAGCGGAGACACCGCCCAACCAGAGACGGCGGAAGCTCGAGAGCAGAGCTCGAAACCAGAGTCACGGTCACGACTGCAATGGACCCAGCTATACACGTCTTTCCGGTGCTGTACCTGCTACATCCGCAGGAACTCATGGACTGCCACGGACGCCGCCGCAGGTACGCAACAACACAAAAACAACACACTGGCCCGACACAGGGTCCATATCCACATCAGACACCCTAGGGGGGACAGGGACACATCAACAAGGGCACCCACACATCACCCACCTGCCACAAAGTCACCCCTCTGCATCCTGGACACACAGCTACCGCCACTATGCAGCAATGTCCCGGTCACGTCACCGCAGAGGCAAACACAAGCAAATACATGTGCACAATGCAGAAGGCATGGCCAGTGCCAGGCATGGGCAGGGCACAAAGACCACAGGGCCACACCCCCTCCCACCACACACTAACACACCCCATGAAGGCACATGCCATCTGCCCCTCCTGTGCACACCATGCACAACAACAAGCCAGGTCAATGCACACCCTGCCCCACACAACAAACAATCATGGAGACACACACTGCAGGAGTGGCTGCACAGGAACACACAACACACAGCACAGTAGCACAGGGCCAGGGAAACACACACACCACCACAACACCACACTCAGGGAACTATCAATGAGGAGAAGCAACAAATGAACACATACAAGGAATTAACATCCAAATGAACACACAGCCTGCACAGTCAGACATACATACCACAGAGTGACACACACATACACACCCCACATGCCAACAGCAATGGAGCACATCAAATATGGAAACCAAGGTGGGCTGCACACAAATGGAAGGCCATGGAGACACACAACAAGCATGTGTACATCACATCAACACAAGGAACAGAGCACAACACCCTCACACCATCAAAGCACACATGGCTGGCACAGTCAGTGAACTCAAACCACAGACAGCTCAGTGCAACAACACAGGGATACAGCAAGGCAAACCACGTATAAGCACAAGGATGAAAGGAAGGCCCTGAAGTCAAACTGTGAACAGCCACACATCCATACAACTACTTCACGGGAGTACACAAGCAGCACTAAGCACAGGGCCCATCTACATACCTCAGGACTGACAAACACCAGGAAGAATCTACACACATACCCCCTCACACCAGCAGCACACAACGCCAGTTGCAAACACACTGAACCCTGGCAATACTTGAAAGTCAATACACACAAAAACAACCACACACCCTGGGGTCAGCCACAAACATCACACACACACACACACAGGGATGCCACCACAAATGTGGAATCAAATACAACAGACAAACACATAACCCAACAGAAACACACACAGAGCCACAACAACTACAACAGACATGCCCTGTGCAGCTAAACTGGGGAAAGGCACTGGGAGCACAGACACAACAGGAGTGCACAACCTCATCACTCAGGAACAATGCACAGACAACATACCACAACACACACATGAAGTGCACCATCACAGAACAACACAGCCACAGCAAACAAACAACAGATGCACAGGCAGAACAATCACATAGCAAACACAGCAGGACATCAGGGGATGCACACCAGGCAATCGCAAGGCAACATACACCCACAGCACTGAATGCACAACAAGCTGTGTGTGCACACCAAGCATACCAGACACACACAGCCATCAGTGACAGAACAGCAACCCACACAACACCATACAGCACAGCACAAAGACAACAGCACACCCAGGAACTGAAGCAATAACACAAACAACACATATACATTCAACATAACACCCAATAGTTGCACAAGTCTAGGACACAAAGGTGGAAACAACTTGACCAGAGGACTGGGCAGCACACACAGTTGAACTGCATAGGAGCAGCCATGACTGACAAACAGCACCAGAACATCACACATGACCCATTGGGGAAATGCTCTGAGTGACACATTGACCCTGGCCAAAGAACTGCACCACAAATCACAGTGTCACACATGAAGTCATGGGGAGGCACACACACATACAAACCAAGGAGACAGCTCACACCAAAGTGAATTGTACTGCATGTCTGTAGGGGACATGGCAGGAGTGTACCATACACAAAGAGAGGGAGTGCAGACCCACAATGGGTAAGCAGCTGAAGCATAGATAGGGGATGGCATGACAACACACACAACATGCCACACTGGAGGCAAGAAGGCACCATGTGACAGCAAGGCATGAGAAAACACAACCACAATGGCAGTGTGGAGCAGCAGGTCTGCACAGTCCCCACAAACAGCCACCAGACACATGGATGTGCAACAAAACACAACACTGACTTGCCAGTAACACTCTCTGCATACTCAAAAGTGACAAAAACAACAAGTAGGAGTCAGACAGAACTGCAAGGACACACCCACACACTGCACAGTGCACAACATACAACTCACACATGGGCAAACAACCACATCCACAGAGATGAACAATCAAAACAACAGGCACACAACTCCTGGGTGACACATGTGTGTAGTTGACATTGCAGAGGCATGTACACATCAACACTCTACACAAACACACCCCTTCACACTGCACACTACCTGGCTATCCAAGAGCACAAATGGAAAGTAAGCCACGGGACTAGGATGACTGGCCATCACAAGATGACCACACACATACACCACTGGGCACACATAAAGGAAGAACACACATACATGATGACCCCGGACAGCCTGACTGCAATATTGTCTGCAGAAACCCACTCTGTGCTGGCAGTGCCCCCCAAGCTGACATGTATACAATATAGCCAGCATGAACTAATTAAGTAAATGACTACTGCTAACCATTCGAAAATGACACCATTGCTCACACAAGTATCTGGGTGAAGAAGAACTGAAGACTCTGTCACCCCTGAAAAAAAGAGAGTAAGTGAGCCCAAACATTGACTATGTTGAAGTGCCACACAGATCATGTGGCACAGTAAACCATTTACACACAGCAAAATAACTTTTATTCTGTAAGGACACTGACAAAATAGACAACAGGAGCAACTGTCTTTATTCACATATTGCACAGATAGGTACCATGAGAAGAGAAGAGCAAGGCATAAGATGCAGAGCATGTCCATGAGAAGCTGCACAGGCAGGGGGCACACAGCAGTGAACGACAAGGCCAGTGGGCAGGACAAAGTGCAGACGGAGTCCATGAGAAGCTGCACAGGGAATAGTTCAATACAGCAAAGAGCAACAAGGCCAGTGACCAGTTCAGGGTGCAGAGTATGTCCATGAGAAGCTGCACAGGCAGGGGGCACACAGCAGTGAACGACAAGGCCAGTGGGCACGAAAAAGTGCAGACTCAGTCCATGAGAAGCTGCACAGACAGGGGGCACAAAGCAGTGAACAACAAGGCCAGTGGGCAGAACACAGTGCAGACTGAGTCCATGAGAAGCTGCACAGGGAATAGTTCAACACAGCAAAGAGCAACAAGGCCAGTGGCCAGTTCATGGTGCAGACTGAGTCCATGAGAAGCTGCACAGCGAATAGTTCAACACAGCAAAGAGCAACAAGGCCAGTGGCCAGTTCAGGGTGCAGAGTATGTCCATGAGAAGCTGCAGAGGGAATGTGTGTGACTGTACCTTTCCATGGTCAGCAACACAGTCAGGGGGCAACAATGTGCCGTACAGGCCCACCTGTGTGAGAGACAGGTGTGTGAGGGTGATTACCACTCAGACTTGGCTGTCAGGCAGACTGGGAGCTGGCTGTGTCTCGGGGACTGTCGGGGCACTTGACCGGGGAAAGAGCGGAACAGCTGAGGTAGAGCTATCAGTGGATTGGCATGCCAGAGGACTGCTTGGACCAGGTGGTGTAGTGGCACGTGAAGGCGGAGTCATGCAGACGGGAGACATGGTGTGGCTGGGAGATTTTGGAGGGGTGCCCTTCCACTTCTTGGGGATCCTAAATGGCTTGGCTGACTCTGGATCAATTGGAAGTGTTGTGGGCACAGCAGGCACACTCACCACCACAGCTGCTGCAGGTTCAGGCATTGGCAACCCCTCTGGTGATGTACTGGACCCAGCGGAACGCTTTCCCTGGCTTCACTTCTGCGTCCCTTCCCCTGTTTACTAGGTGTTACCCCTACAGTCCCCTCCAGCCCCTGCTTCACTGGGCTTGGAATGGGAGCCGAGGTGGTTGGTGATTCTGCCTTGGAGCAGATCCTAGGTGTACCCTTGGCATGCACAACCTCCTTGGTGGCCACAGACACTGTATGCTTCTCTTTGTGAGATGCTTTAGGAGCAGGAGAGTCCTTGGATGGGGATGCCACTGAGGCATGTGTGCCTGAGGTCTGCTGCTTAGCTTTTTGTCCACTGGTGTCGCCTGATGGGCTTTTCTCCCTGTGCTCTGGGGTGCCTTTGGTCTTCTGTGGGGATGGTGTCTGCACCCGGAACCGCTTGGATTGCTGCTGCTGTGTGCTTCGTGTGCTGTATCGTGACTTTGATGTATGTGGACCGTGGTCACTATCGTCAGACATGCCCACTGCCAGGGGGGTGGACAAAGGGACCGGAGCTGGACTGTGAGTATGTGCCTGTTGCAGGGCAGACATCACTGTTGATGGCAAAGCCTGGACTGTCCGGTGCAGCCCACCCACGTCGGAATGTATGCCCTCCATGAAAGCAACCACCTGGGCCAATTTCTTGTCGTGGTTAATGAAGGCATTGAGGAGAGCTGTCTGGCCTACACACAGCTGGTGCAAAAATTCCACAGACACAGCACTGATGGTAGCAGGGGGGACAGGGGCAGGGGCAGCGGTGCCAGGGGTGAAGGACACTCTTCCCCTCTTACTGAGGCGGACACGGGCAGCACCAGAGGAGGTGGCTGGGAGGGTGGGCAATGGCCGCTGTGTGGTGGAAGTCGATGCAGAGTCCCCGTTCCCTGTGCCATCCATCATGGATGCATCCCCGCTGGCATCGGATGATTGAGTGCTTTGTGGTGTCCTGAGGCGGAATGCCGGGACTGTCTGAATTGCATGTACTTGTGGAACTGTTTGCTTGATCTTTCACCCACACTACATCGTTTTTAAAAAATTGTAATTGCGCCGATTTTTAATTAGTTTTCACTTGTGGTGTAACTCACATTTGATTCCCAACTAGTAAGGGATTCCCGTTACCCTCCCGCTGCAAACGCCGACCCAGTAGCAGAGTCATTCACTACCTGGGCCTGACTACATGCGTCACAGAGCCCACTCATGAGGCGGGGCACACGATTGACTGCATATCAACTAACCTGCAAGACATTCAAATCAAATCCCATAAAATCCTAACCTGGACAGATCATACATTAATACCATTTGTACTACCATTTAAAATACTTAGAAATAATAAACTCGCAGGGAAAACTGTACACAGCAGTCAATTAGAATGGAAAGACGCCATGAAACATCCAAAACTGCTTAACATAGCAAAAGAACACGAACCTTCATGGTCAGGACAGCCTGAAGATGATAATAACAACTTCAGGAAATGGATGTCAGTCTTGAAAGCAACAGCAGCCCCGACCAGCCGTAAACCTAGACCTACGGCTAAAAAACAATCAGCACCATGGTTTAACCCCATGTTAAAAATAAAACAAGGAGAGGTTCGTAGAGCCGAACGTAGATGGAGAACTAACTACTGCATTGAAGACAGGAATAACTACAAATCCACCAGAAGCGCATATCATGCTCTGATTAAACAAGCCAAAACCAACTTTTACACCTCGGAAGTAGAAAATGCCAGAAACAAACAAAAAACTATTTTTAAAATTGTCAATAGTTTTAATAAACCTAAAATATTAGAACAAGAAATACCGCCTTCAGAACAATTATGCAATACCATCGCAGACTACTTTGAAAACAAGGTATTAGCATTCACCAAGGATTTCATCACCGCTGAAGTTAGGGTTAATGAGGAAAACGTGGAAAGGGACAGACTGGAAACTTTCCTGCCCATTAGCCTGGACGAGACCCATAAGGCTATCTTAGCGGCCAAGTCAGGTTCCCCGTTTGACCCATGTCCTCCCGCACTGCTACATATGATGGTGGAGGTAGCTAACCCTGTGATTAACAGCATTGTGAACTCCTCTTTGACCACAGCAACAGTCCCAGCTGAATGGAAGCTAGCGGCAGTTAAACCATTGCAAAAAAAGCCACTCCCTGATCCTACCACCTTATCCAACTTAAGACCAATTTCCCTTCTCCCTATGCTGTGTAAAATCACTGAAGCCTGTGTAAATAAACAGATTACCAAATTCCTGGAAGGAAATGAAGCCTGGCATCCCAATCAATCGGGTTTCAGGGCTCAACACTCCACGGAAACTGCCCTCCTGCTCACCTCAGATACCATCCGCATGGCCCTGGACCAGGGTAAGAAGGCTGTCCTGATTTTATTGGACCTGTCGGCGGCCTTCGACACTGTGTCACACGCCATTCTGATTAACAGACTTGAAACCTCTGGCATTTCCGGCACAGTGTTGGAATGGATCAAAAACTTCCTGAGTGACAGGAGACAAGTAGTTACTCTCGGAGAGTTTCGCTCCAAGGAAAAACTGATAAAGATGGGCGTTCCACAGGGCTCAAGCCTCAGCCCAACGCTGTTTAATGTCTACACCGCCCCTTTAATTAAACTAATATCGTCATTTGGAATTGATGTTGTCGCCTATGCTGACGATACTCAATTGATATTGGTTCTGGACAAAGACACACAGGAATGGGAAGAAAAACTTAAAAACTGCCTCACGGCAACCTTTGATTGGATGAAAGTCAATCATCTAAAATGCAACACAGGCAAGACAGAAATCGTGCCAATGGGCCCAAATAACAACTTCACGCCCAAAACCTGGTGGCCAGAAAAGGCAGAAATCCCACCGAACACAACCCAATCGGCACGAAACCTAGGGATTACATTTGACAGCAATCTCTCGTTCAAGCAGCAAGCCTTGAAAGTGGCAGGTAACTGCTTTGCCATTATTAAAGGACTCAGGAAGTTTTTCGACCTCCTTCCTCTTGAGGCTAGGAAGACGGTAACAGTTGCTTTGGTGACGTCGCGGATAGACTATTGTAATAGCCTATATGCAGGTACTACAAAAACCACCACACATAAACTTCAAATGGTGCAGAATGCCGCAGCTAGGTTAGTCCTTAAATGGCCGAAGAAATCTTCTGCATCATCTGCACTAAATACTCTACATTGGCTCCCAATTAACAAGAGAGTCCTCTTCAAAATACTGATTATCACTTTCAGAGCCACCCATGCTCTGGGACCAAAATACCTACAGCAGAGATTCGCCAGATACCATCCCTCTCGCAATCTCCGTTCATCTAGCTCTAATCTCCTGTCAGTACCTAGGTTCAAGCTCAGCACAAGAGGTGGCAAATCCCTTCCAGTACTTGGGGCAAAAGCATGGAACACTCTTCCCCTCGACCTTCGTGCCCTAGACAAGGAAAAAGATTTCAGAAAGGGACTGAAAACCTGGATTTTCAAGCTACAGGACTCCCGCGTTAGAGCACTAGTGTAACAGTTGGGTGAGTTCCATCCACTCCCTACCTGTTTCCTTCATCACTAAATCAGTATCTGGCGCCTTGATGCTCCCTGGAGTGACTGCAGCGCGGTACAAATGCTATTTTACATTACATTACATTACATTACATGATGTGGTTCTTTGCGTCTCAGGCTGGGATTCCTCTAGCAGACTCCTGTCCCCCTCTGAGGCACTGGTGACATCTGTGTCACTGGGCTCCTGGGCAGCTGTTGTGCTAGTTTCACCCCACTGGTGTCCATCTCCTGTCCCTCCGTGACCATAGGTGATGCTGCATGAGAGAGAGATATGTAGGGTCAGGTCAGTGGCAGCAAGAGAACAAACATATGCAAGCAATGCATGACAAACGTTGAGCAAATCTACATGTTGCACACCACCCTGTGCAATCACATCGTGCCAACTCACTATATTGAGTCAAGCAGTGTGTGGAAACTGGAAACTCATGCATGAGTGAGCCATGTGATGACCACTCAGCACAACACCCTGCTTGTGGCTCTGTTCAAACAGACACACAACTAGCTCTGAGCACACCTAGGGAAATGATGGCGGCACAGTACTTGTTGCCAATGACAGATCTGGATAGAAGAGGAGGGGACAACCCAGACACAGACTACAACATGACAGTCCACAATGGACATTAGCCCATGCCACCCATCATGTCGTACCTTGGGGACAATAGAATGGTGCACATTGCTGTCAGATGTGTAGGCCTCCCCAATCTGTGTACATGCAATGGACGCATTGATGTACGCACAGTCAGATCGGGCACACTGCCGTTTCCTCCCATGGGATTCCCAAGACTACCCCAATGCAGAAGAAACCTGAAGAGCACAACTCAGAATGTAATTTGAAGGCACAGCATCCAAATCACCTTTGTAAGTACAGGTAGGGCAAATGCATGCCACCGGCACCCAGGCCAGCAACCACTTACATGCCACAGCATCACACTACCAACATCAAATAGGCCAGTGCTGGCACAGGCTCTGTACACATGCAGCCACTCCTAGCCAAAGTCAGACTCCCCAAATGCTCACCCCTGGCTTGCTGCTTATGCTCCTTGAAATGTGCATCCAGCTCAGGCTGTGTCACCACCAAGATGCACCCCATTAGTGGTGTCATTCTGCACCGTGCCAGATGCCCAGTGCGAGGAAGCAGCCCCAAGGTAATCTCCGCCACATTCTTTGCAGCCGGCTGATGTCATCCCATCTCTTGTGGCAGTGGGTGCGCCGTCCGTTTGAGACCCCCAGAGCTCGCACTTTCGCTGCAATGGCCCTCCACACGGTCTTACGCTGGTGTACCTTGAGCTGCAGCCAGGGGAGACAAGAGGGGGAAATGATCAGTGACACAGTGTCATGTACCGACATCTATCAGTACAGCAGCAAGATACAAAATCATCACATATCCAACGATAGGTCAATCAGAGACTATAGTACAGCTCACATGGGACAACTGCATGGGAAAAGCTGATGTTAAAGCATGCAGGTGTGAGGGGGAACAAAGTCCCTGCACATCTCACACACATACAGGATGCCAGCACTGAAACACCCATGTAGCCTGCCCACATCTCCAGTCCATTGTTGGATTGAGCAACACATACATCACATGTCAACCTGTGTTTGGGGGTGGACTCACTGTGTCCAAGACTGCGCAGCCATCAATGTCCCTGTCCGATGAATAGATGAATGTGTCATGGTGGTCACATTGAAGGACATGATGTCACAAATACAAAATGCCATTCACAAGGGAAGTTGTGTGCGAAATACAGTGCTGGGATGGCCCATCGCTGGAGTGCAATGTGAAAAGACAGATGTCATACTCTGTAAGTTAAGTGAGGTGTCCTTGTCTCTGTAGGTGGGGACTGTGCAGGCCAGCTGGGCTCACACTGAGATGGACTACAGGGGCACACACAGCCATCCAGCCAAGCAATCACTGTTCTGACTACAGCATGAACAACCTTCTGTGTCACTGTATGGCTGACAACACAACACAGGTCACTCATACATACATGTGCTGGGAGGGAAAGCTGTAGCATTGTGTACACACACCCTCCCACTGGAGACAGCATGTCGGACAGTGCATGACACTACCCCACACTCCCAGGCACATACTGCATCAGTCCAACTACATGTGTGGCCCCCCTGCCCTACCCCACCACTGTCGAAGACTTACCACGACATTTGGGGCACCATATAGCCTTGGGTACTGTGTGAGCACCTCGTCCACCAGGATCTCCAGCTCCTCGCTCGTGAAGGGACTGGCACGGATCTTCTCTGTTCGTGCCATCACTGTGGACATGAGACAACAGCAGTGGATTTGGGTGGTGAGGGGTCTCTGGCAGCAGGCTCTGGAGGCAGCAGCAGGTGAGGGGTCTCTGGCAGCAGGCTCTGGATTCAGCAGCAGGTGAGGGGTCTCTGGCAGCAGCAGGCTCTGGAGGCAGCAGCAGGTGAGGATTCTCAGGCAGCAGTCCCTGGAGGCAGCAGCAGGTGAGGGGTCTTTGGCATCAGGCTCTGGGAGCAGTGGAAATGTGAGGCTCACTCCCACACATATATAGCCCCCTGGGGTTGTTTCAAAGGTGCCAAGCTGCAGCAATTGGTGGTCCAGCTCTGCCTCTTTCAAATGCATCCAATGACTGCCTCCGCGTTGGCGGAGCACGCCTACCATGATCTTCAAAATTGCATCATGTCGCAACAATCATGGCTCCCATTGGCTGTAAGGGCATGCTCCGTGGCGGTGACACAACGCTGGGGCCCGGGGTGCGCTTCTGCGATGGTGCATCTTTCAAATGCAGCCAATGTCCGCCTCCGCGGTGGCAGAGCACGCCTACTGCGTTCTTCAAAATTGCATCATGTCACCACAATCATGGCTCCCATTGGCTGTAAGGGCATGCTCCATGGCGGTGACACAACGCTGGGGCCCGGGGTGCGCTACCGCGATGGTGCATCTTTCAAATGCAGCCTACGTCCGTCTCCGCGGTAGCTGAGCGCGCCTACCGCGATCTTCAAAATTGCATCATGCCACCACTATCGAGCTTCGCATTGGCTCTACCGCAGGGGCCCGGTGTGCGCTACCGAAATTTTAGCAGCGGAGCATGCCCTCTGCCATTTCCCCATGTCTCCATGCCTATGTCTACCGCAATTCTGTGAATGGGGGTGCTGGTGACACACCGTCGGGGTCAGGCGATAGCCACAGCGATATGTGTGGCGGAGCATGCCCACCACCATTTCCCCATGTTTCCATGCCTATGACTACCGCACTTGTGAGAATGGGGGTGCTGGTGACACACCGCCGGGGCCAGGCAGTAGCTACCGCGATGTGGGTGACGGAGCATGCCCACCTCCATTTCCCCATGTCTCCATGCCTATGACTACCGCACTTGTGTGAATGGGGGTGCTGGTGACACACCGCCGGGGCCAGGCGGTAGCTACCGCGATATGGGTGGCGGAGCATGCTCACCACCATTTCCCCATGTCTCCATGCCTATGACCTTCGCACTTGTGTGAATGGGGGTGCTGGTGACACACGGCCGGGGCCAGGTGGTAGCCACCACGATATGGGTGGCGGAGCATGCCCACCACCATTTCCCCATGTCTCCATGCCTATGACTACCGCACTTGTGTGAATGGGGCTGCTGGTGACACACCACCGGGGCCATGCGGTAGCTACCGTGATATGGGTGGCGGAGCATGCTCACCGCCATTTCCCCATGTCTCCATGCCTATGACTACCACACTTGTGTGAATGGGGGTGTTGGTGACACACCGCTGGGGCCAGGCGGTAGCCACTGTCATATGGGTGGCGGAGCATGCCCACCACCATTTCTCCATGTCTCCATGCTTATGACTACTGCACTTGTGTGAATGGGGGTGCTGGTGACACACCTCCTGGGCCAGGGGGTGGCTACCACGATATGGGTGCCACACAATCCCAATGCCCATCTGTCAAACATCAACAGGGTACAGTGCCAAGATGGTCAATAGAAACATCACCGCCAATCTCCCATTTACTCCACTGATGGCTACACATGCCATGTTTGTGTGTGTGTTTCGTAGATTGGCCTGTACCCACTCACATGTCACTTATGGATTTGATGTTGGTGCAGGCAGGACAGTGCTGATCTGGACTCTACAATGTGTACACATGTCAATGTGTTGCGGTGCAGTGACAACCACAGCGATGCGCGTCTCGATGAATGATGAACTATGTTACATTGCCTCTCATGTCTGCTCATGCACACATTCGTCATTCCAGTGCCAACTGTGGTCTTTGTGTGGTGGATGTGTGCCAGGTTGTAATGACACATTGAGGTGTGACAGGTACAGCAGCTAGGTATGAGACAGTGGGTTGGATTAGTTACACATTTGTTGGATGCTATACTCCCAGGCATGCCCATTTAAAATGTGGCTGTATCCCTATGTGCATTCACATTGATCAAGGTGGTGTTTGAGGTACTTATCTTGTGTAAGTTGACAGGTGAGACCTTTGTGCACATGAAGGTGTCCCTACATGTGAGCTGGTCTGTTAGTCAAGGTTGATGTCAATCATTGTTGTTGTTGTGTCATCCAGAACGTGATGTGCTGTGCACATCTCATGATGTATTGCATTGACATGTGTTCACTATCATATCCACTAGGAGGAGGCCAAATTTGATTCGTCACTTGACGGTGCTGGAGGACGTGGAGGATGTTGCGATCATACGGAAATGCCGCCTGGACAGAGCCACCCTCAAAACCCTTTGTGATCTGTTGGAGCCCCACCTGCAGCCCCGCAGGACATATCCAACAGCTTTCACCCCTACTTATAAGGTGATGGCAGCCCTGCATTTGTTTGCCACTGAATTGTTCCAAGAGACAGTGTTCAGCGCTAGTGGGATGTCACAATCGATGTTCAGCTTGGTGCTGCATGATGTACTGTCCGCCATGATGCTATACAAGGACAGATACACCCATTTCCCCACAGGTGCTTAATTGCCAGCTGTGAAGGGAGACTTCTATCCCCTTGGACACATCCCCAATGTTGTTGGGGCCATTGATTGCACCCATGTCGGGCTTGTGCCACCACAGGCAAGTGAGCACATTTACCGCAATCATAAGCATTACCACTCTATCAATGTGCAGGTGGTGTGCCTGGCAGATATGACCATCTCGCACATGTGTGTCAAATTTCTAGGCTCGGCCCATGACTCCTACATCCTGCAGAACAGCATTATGCCCCAGCTGATGGCTGATCTTCCAGAGCGTGCATGGATTGTGGGTGATTATGCCTAGTCATGTGGTGTGCTGGGTGTGTGACCTGCTGCCCTCAGCCTCTGCGACATTGCAATGTCTATTTGTGTTTGTCATACCTAGGTGACTCTGCATATCCCGACCGTCCCTGGTTGCTGAGCCCACTGCGGAATCCCAGGTCCCCGGTTGAAATCTGCTACAATGAGGCCCATGGGAGGACATGTTGTGTGGTGGAGCGTACTTTTGGTCTGCTCAAGTCATGTTTCCGCTACCTGGACAAGACCGGAGGTGCACTGGCATACTCGCCCAGGAAGGCGTGTCAGATTGTAGTGGCATTCCACATGCTCCACAACCTAGCCATTCGCAAGGAGATTCCCTAGCTCCTGGATGATGGTGAGGACCCAAGGCCCCAGCTTGCAAACCAAGCCGTGTCCAGCGATGAGGACAGTGGAGAGGAGGAAGGTGTTGACATGCGTGAACAGCTCATCATCCGCTACTTCACTTGAAGGTGGGTGTCAATGTGCAACATATCCATTATCTGCTGATATTGCTGTTGTCGTGAAGGGGCATGTGAGAATTGTAGCAGCAGCCAGTTGTACACTCAGTGGTGTTTGGCAATGTTTCTGGGACAGGTAATTTGGGAACATCTACAGGACGTGTATGTTGACACTTGTTGCCCATTGTGTCATGTGCATGTTGGGTTATCCTGATGGTAGGGGTTGTGTGATGTCTGTGATGCCACACCCAGACAAGTGGAAGTAGCTGCAGAGCCAGTGGGGTCTGAGGACTCACCCCTCTCTAAGGGCGCAGGGGAGGATGGTGAACTGTCATCGTGCGGCCCACCAGAGGGAGGTGGAGGTGTTGTCTGTGGAGCATGCCTGTCCCTCAGTACCACCACTTGCTGGCCCAAGAGGTCCACGATTTGTCCCATGCGGGTGTTGATGGACCTCATCAGCAGGATGAGCTCGTGAAACAGTTTGTCCAACCGGCTCGTTCGTCCCTGGGCCTGTTCGTATGCGCCCAGGACTCTGGTGATGTGTTCCAGGGATTGGGTCTCAGCCTGCTGGTGTCCGGGGGTGACCCTGCCCCTCCCACCAACCCTGCTGCCACGAACTGTTGCCTCACCACTGTGGGCACCCGCATCCTCTCCCTGCCCTCCTCCGTCGGTGATGTGTGCTGGTCATCCTCTGGGACAGGGAGGGTGTTGCAGGCAGCACTGGTGGTGGTGGTGGCTGCACAGGCCATGACAGCATGGGTCTGTGAAGTTGTTGTTGCCACAGATGTGGTGGGGGGACGATGGGGTCCAGAGACCTGCTGCTCCCTGGCACACCAGATAGGCCGGCCTCGAGCTCATCGTCCATGGAATCCTGGGAGTCAACATCCGAGAGTTGATGTACCGGGAGGAGACTGGCTATGCAGGTTGCTGGTGTTGTCCTCTGCAGTGAGTTCTTGGTCACCTGTGGGTCAGATGGTAAATGGTCATTGTAGTGCACCCGGCAAGCTTTGTGTTAGCTGTGTGTCATTCACTTTTTGTACACTGCAAAATTGACAGATCATCACATTGTTGACTATGTGCACTACTGTGCTTCCTGACATGATGCAGTGGTACAGGCATTACTTGTCCATGGTGTGAGGTGTAAAGGCATACCATGCGACCCGTGCACAATTTAAGGATTACAGGAACGTGTTGCCATCTAGGGCCTGGCATAACATATGTTTAATTGAGAACTCATTGTTGATTTGTCTGACCTGGCAGACGTCACATCTGGCCATGGACTGACCATTGTCATCTCCTGCATACCTTTGTCCTGTCATGTGCATATCTTGATTTGTACCACCACACATGCTTTCATATTTTTCGAATGGTCCTTGTTGCACTTACCCCATGGTGATGCACATGTAACTAGGTGCTGTGCATGATTGTGCCCTGACTTTCTTCTACTTGTGCATTGGTGTGTCACACGTTGGTAGCTGTGACAGTTTCCGTAGCTTACCTGTGAGCACACTGTGCTTGGCAATGGGGTAGGTATGCCTCTTTGTGCAATGAGAGGGCTGGTGTTGTCATTTGGCACTATTTAATTTGTGACAAATGGGTGGGTGCACATACTGGCTACTTACCTGTAAGTTTGTTTGGTGTACTGTGCTGGCTTCCAACTGCTTCTGGTTGGGTTGGAAGGAGGGCTCCATCCTGCTGAGGTGTGGGACAGGGGGTATGGTGGGAATAGTGGTACAGGCCTCTCACCCACAAACACCCTCACTGTGAGGATGGATACCTACCTGTAAGTTTGATGAGGTGATTTAATGGCTTCCAACAGCTGGGAGGGGGAGGACTCCATTCTCCTGAGGTGTGGGACAGGGGGCATGGTGGGAGTAGTGGTACAGGCCTCTCACCCAAAAAAAAAGGTTCCCATGAAATATGGCTACCTACCTGTAAGTTTGTTTGGTGTACTGTGCTGGCTTCCAACTGCTTCTGGTTGGGGTGGAGGGATAGCTCCATCATGCTGAGGTGCGGGACAGGGGGCATGGTGGGAGTTGTAGTGCTGGCCTCCAACCCACAAACACCCTCCCATGGAAGATGGCTACCTACCTGTAAGTTTGCTTGGTGTACTGTGCTGGCTTCCAACTGCTTCTGGGTGGGGTGGAGGGAGGGCTTCATCCAGCTGAGGTGTGGGACAGGGGGCATGGTGGGAGTTGTCGTGCTGGCCTCCCACCCACAAACACCCTCCCATGGAAGATGGCTACCTACCTGTGAGTTTGATGTGGGTTGTGTAATGGCTGACACATGCTTTTGGGTGGGGTGGTGGGTGGGATCCATCTTGCTAGGTTGTGGGACAGGGGGCATGTTGGGAGTAGTGGTGCAGGCCCCCCACCCCAAGACACCCTCCCAGGGAAGATGGCTACCTACCTGTAAGTTTGTTTGGTGTACGGCAATGCCTTTCAACTGATTCTGGGTGGGGTGGGGGAAGACTCAATCCTGGTGAGCTGTGGGCCAGGGGGCCTGGTGGAAGTGGTAGTGCAGGCCACCCACCCCCAGACACCCTCCCAGGGAAGATGGCTACCTACCTGTAAGTTTGTTTGGTGTACTGCAATGCCTTCCAACTGCTTCTGGGTGGGGTGGAGGGAGAGCTCCATCCTGCTGAGGTGTGGGACAAGGGGCATGGTGGGAGTAGTGGTGCAGGCCCCCCACCCCCAGACACCCTCCCAGGGAAGATGGCTACCTACCTGTGAGTTTGATGTGGGTTGTGTAATGGCTGACACATGCTTCTGGGTGGGGTGTTGGGAGGGATCCATCTTGCTAGGCTGTGGGACAGGGGGCATGGTGGGAGTAGTGGTGCTGGCCCCCCACCCCCAGACACCCTCCCGGAGAAGACGGCTACCTACCTGTGAGTTTGATGTGGGTTGTGTAATGGTTGACACATGCTTCTGGGTGGGGTGGTGGGAGGGATCCATCTTGCTAGGCCGTGGGACAGGGGGCCTGGTGGGAGTTGTAGTGCTGTCTGACAGTACACATGCCCCCATGGTAATGTTGGTAGCTACGTTTGGGGTGAATGGGAGTGGGTGAATGTTGGATCTGTGAGCCATGTTTTTGGGAGTTTGTGGTGCAGATGGATGTTATGTGTCCTAAGTGGTGTAGCTTTGTAGTTGTGCAGGACAGTACATAGCAGAGTGGCGGTAGTCATTTGTTTGAACTTACCAGCCTCGACTCCCCCGGCTACTCCTGTGAGACTCTCTGGATGCAGTATGGCAAGCACCTTTTCCTCCCATTGTGTGAATGGTTTTTGTGGAATGGGAGGGCCACTGCCAGTTCTCTGAGCCAGCTCACTGTTCTTGCTCCTCCTCTCCTTGACCACCCTCTTCAGTTCATGCCACCGCTTCATGTTCTCCTTTTTTGATCTTGGGGTGGTCCCTACTGCATTGACCCTTTGGACTATCCTTGCCCACATATGTGTCCTTGTGGCTAATGGTGTCTGTTGGACCAGGGTACCAAAAAGCTGTGGTTCCACTCTGACTATCTCATCTACCATAACCTTCAACTCACTCTCAGTGAATTTGGGCATTTTCTGTGTGGCCATGGTGTGTGGTGTGCAAAGTGGTTGTGGGTGCAGGAGTGTGAGTGGTGGTTGTGGTTGTGATGTATATGGTGTGTGTTGTGCAGGGGGTTAGTTGTGCAGGTGTGGAGGTGTTGGTGGGGCTGTGTGTGGTATGGCTAGTGATGTTGTTTCCTTTGCCTCTCCTGTCAGCTGAGGTATGTGTCCCTTCTCTCCTGGAGTATTGCAAAGGATTGTGGTCAGGGAAGGGGCTGGTTTTATACTCAGCTATGTGGGTGTGTCCATTGGGGTGTGTTTTGTGTATTGGGGGCATGGCTAATTTTCTGTGTGCACTTTTTGGCCTTCTTGTGGGTTTTTTGTTTCGTCCGCCATATTTTTTACGGATCGTCCGCCGCGGTGGCTGTGCTTCAGCTCTTTCGCTGGCTCTCCCATTCATCCCATTGTGCGACCGCGGCAGTAGGAGATGGCGGTACGTACCGCGGGACCGTCGGGGATATCCTAATTTCCGGTGTGGTGTCTCTGCTATACTTGCGGCGGGTTGGTGCTTTTCCGCCGCGGACGGTTTTTATCCATCTCCGCCCGCTACGGGCGGTTTTTCTTGGCCTCATTCCGCCGCGGTCAGTTTTTTGGGTGGTTGATCCTAATTTGGCCGCCGGTTTTCCCACGGTGCCGGCGGGCAGTTGTTTTCTGCTTCCATGACAGTCGGGGTGCTTTTCCGCCCGCCATCCTAATGGAAGTCTGAGTTGAGACAAGACAAGTTGCTGAAAGTTGTTATGTTCCTTGTTGAATCAGGTTGGCCAACAGAGAAGTCATTACCGTTTCTGTGTCAGCCCTTTTGGAAAATTCATGATGAGTTATCAATAGAAGATGGGTTATTGATGAGAGGGATAAATTGGTCCTACCAGAAAGTATCAAACTCAGGTTCGTCAAAATGGGCCAAGAGGACATTTATGGAAAATATACGCCAAGCACAGGATCAGGCAGACGCTGTCGTGGCCATCATGGATAAAGAAATCTACCGGTTTGTGGAAAGGTGTGTTTTATGTTCAAGTGCTGAAAGGGGAATGGTTGTCAGGAAGCCTCCTTAGCAACCGTTTAAATACCCCTCCAAGCCATGGGAAAAAATTGGCATTGATCTGGTTGGCCCATTTAGCACTTTTCCAAACAAGTTACATTATGCCAGTTATGTTATGCGCTTGTCGCAGTTGACTTTTACTGAAGGTGGCCTGACGTGGTTTGTCACAGAGCACAGTACGTGAGTTGTTGTTGAGGTTTTGAAGGAAATATTTCTCATATCAGACAGTGGGGTCCAGTTTGTGAGTGGAGAAATTAATATGTTTCTTAAAGAAGGTGATTTTAGGCATCTTAGAATTTCATTCTATTACCCCCGAACTAATGAACAGGTTGAGCGCATGTACAAAGTTTTGAATCCTTGTGTGCAATGGGCAATGGCTAACAAATGTGTTGTCTTGAATGAGGTTTACTCAATGTTATGGTTCTAAAGAACAAGTCCCCATTCAACCACTCAAGTGTCCCCTTTTGAGCCGTTGAGGAGGAAGGATGTTGACCACAAAGGATTGTCCAAGTTGGATAAGGAGATGGGTAACATTTGGAGTTAAACTGGATGAGTATGATATCATAGTCAGGAAAAATGTTGCTGAGGCAAAAGGAAACATTTGATGGAAGCAACCAGGTTAAGAAATAAAAATTGAAGTTGGAGAAAGGGTTTGCATCAGAAAGAGAGGATTTGTCAAAAAAGAAGATAAAATAATGTAACTATCCGATTGTGGTGGACAAAGTTTGTGGGAATACAATCAGTGTAAATGTTTCAGATTGGTGGAATTTAGGAAAGGTTGTCAAGTGCGATGATAGGTCTGAATAGATCCCTCTACCCTCTGATCAAGCCCATGCTCCATCTGTGGGTACAGAGTCATATTCCAATACCAATGTCTGAAGAAGCAATGGTTCCAGGCAGATTCTACTCAGATTCCGGAAGTAATTAGTAGTTTATGATGGGAAGTTCTATTTATATAGATACAACTGAAGGGTTTCCACTATTTTCCACTATGTTGTGTTGTTGTAGATAATTCTGAAATATTTTTATATCTTGTATTAATGTATAATGTTTTGGCAAGCTGTTTTTGTAATTTTATTTAATATGTTTTTGTTTATTTTGTTTTCTTCTTTTTGTTTTGTGGTTGTCACTGTTTTCCAATCCAATCCAAAGGCTTTATTCGGATCGCAATGTATCCATAAAAGTGAAACACATACTTGAAATAAAATCACAGTAGGACAATTAAATAACAGGTCAAATGCATAATATAGCAGGCAGTTGGTAAATAAGTTACATAGTAAAAACATACACAGGAGCATAGTCAAAATACATATTTAACAACAGCAAAATTGCAATGTACTTCACGGATGACACATCGAATTGCGAGCCCCTGTGGCTAATCGCAGGAAGGTACCCACACACAGAATCAGTTTTTTCATTTTCCATTTTAAATATGCGGTTAAGGGGGTCAATTAACTTGATAGGTGACAGTTTTAAAAAAAAGGCGAATTAGCAGCCATTGAGCATATTTCATATATTATTTACAGAAAAATAGAAAATGTAAAAGTGTTTGTCCACTGCGGCCATCAGAAGGAAACGGCAGGGAATCAAGCTGCACTTTATACCCAAGAGGAAAACAAAGCAAATATCTTATGGTCCCAGCTCTTAGACGAAAGAGGAGACATCTCTCCCAGTGCGACATTGGTAACACGATGTAGCTGGGTAAACAATGTTCAGATTGCTTGATGAGTATAAAATTATCAACAGTTTGTTTAGTTGATTCCCTCTCTAATCTTTCTGAACTATAAAGTGCATACAGTGCTGACCTTAGAACTTTTTTATCAACTCACATGACTGTATTTGGATTAAGGAACAATCCTCTAACATTGACACTTTCCAGGCTCTTAATTACCCCAGCAAGCCAAGGAATAGTCATCCCTTTCTCACAGTAAATACAGTCTTTTATTATTTTCCTTGTGAGGGATGCATCGGGGTTTTTCATTATGGCTAGCAGAACAAAGCGGGGAGTGCCCTTATAAAATCTGTGATGTACCCCAATTTTAATTCCCTATGACATATATACTGAGGGGTGGAGATATGAGCACCCAGGAGTTTTCTCCAAAATCTATTTTCCTCTAATTGGATGCTATGGTTTTTGGCAAAATACAAGACCTCTGAGCCACAGGTAGCTATTGGTATGCTCTGTGACTTAAAGATCTTGAGGATTGCTGGTATTGTCCCAGATATTTTAGGGCGGGAGAGGCAAAGGATTGAGTTAAAGGCCTTCGAGACCTTGTTTTTACAATGCACCATGCGATCAATCCAGGTGCTGTTCGCAACGAAGACCAATCCCAGATAGGGAAAAGTGGCAGTGCAAGTTAGTTTTTGGTCTTCCACAGAAATTGAATTTAGGGGATGTTTCTTAGGCCCGCAAGACATTATGAATGATTTCTTAAAGTTTGTACATAGGTCTAAGCCAGTTAAGATTTAGAAACTGATCATTTGGGCTGATTTTACTCCTAAAACCTAGTTGACATTGTGCTAAAATGTGATTGTCCTCTGTCCAAATTAAAATTTTGTTAGATTAAACTCTGCCTAAAATTGGGACAATAATGCTAGTGGTCCATGTCTTTGGCAATATGGCGTTGGATAAGATATTAAAAACCTTTAGCAGCAGTGGGGCCCAAAAATTGAGTTTATGTTTAATGAGTTCGATGGGCAGCCTCCTCTACCCCTGTTAATGAAATAGCGATCCCGGATGGTGCCCTATAGTTAAAGGGGTCTGGTTCAGGGGCAGGAGCTAAGTAAATTAGGGAGAAGTGACTTTCCCAGGTGGCACTTGTTATGTTGCAGCTTATAGATATTAACGGCTGCCCCATTGTTCTCGTTTTTAAGCTGGCAGCATTAAAGAGAGCACCCCATAATTTTTCCTTCCTATTAGCAATGACCCGCATATACGTCAGCCTTAAGGACTTGACCAATGAGTTACTCCTTGGGCTATGTGACAGGGCCTTGCGTAGCTGCCTATCGGCAGCCGAGCACTCGCGGGTAAACCATCTTGGTACTCGTTGTTTTTTGGCAATGGGTTTAGACAGCAGGGATTTGATAGCTCCGCAGAATTTAGTAAAGGCAGTAATTGCCTCAGGGTGTGGGTCCTGAGCCTCCAGACAAAAATTAATGAGGCTCAGATTTCCCCTGATCATTCTGTAAAATAGGTCTGTGTTATTAAACACCATGCCATACCAATCTAAGGTTGTCTGTCGTCGGTGATAAATTCCTGGCACAACATTCTATAATAGGTGTTGGAGCTGTGGATACTCTCAGTACTATTTGAATTGGGTTGTGGTCCCCAAAGGTTGTAGCCATAATTTCAGCTCTCAACAGGCTGGGTTCTAAGACAGGGGAGATGAAAACATAGTCAATTGTAGATGAACAACCCCTGCCTCTGAATGTCGGTTCAGGAGAAGTGTTGTCTTTAGAAATGGCAGCAATCTCCATAACGTTAGTAGTTAGGGTGTGGTAATTCAAATGTTCCACTAACTCCATTAAAATCGCCCCATAGGCAGATTCCAGGTAGCTTAAAACAGTCTTTGGATTTTTTAATGGACGCAATAAAATTGAATTAATGTAAAAAATTCCTATTTGGTACAAAATTGTTATTATAAAAATTAATTAGGAAAAAGGAAACCTCCCTGTTGAACAATATAGCTTGGAAGTGTTGTGTTTCGATTTAGATGTCCGTACATAGGTTTTCCTAAATCATGTCCTTATATAGGCACAATTCGCATTGCCCTTATTTAGGCATAGAATCACAGTCCTTATTTAGGCATTAGCCATGCTATCCAAATAGAGGCATGGTCACCTACATCCTTCCGTCCCCACGTCACAACAAGTTCTTAGAAACCAGACCCTTAAGCCATTGGGACTTTCCATAGCTAAGATTATTGATTTCTCCAAGAACTCATCTATTATGCATGAACTACTATTCCTTAGGGGTTCATTCATGACGTCTTCCTCTGCCCGACTTTACGTCAATGCTAATATTCCTAAGCACCTTCCAGGTATAAATATACCTTTCCTTACCATGGCAAACCACAGCTCGGCTGCACAGCTCTATACGGCTCCCCACAGCAAGTTCGGAAGAATTCGAGTCCCCACCTGATGCACTGACCAGACGCTGTCATCCCTGCTCGCAGAGAATCCAGCTTCCAGTGTTCTGACTCCCTTAACAGGGTGTTAGAGTTTGAGACCTGGAAAGAGATTCCCACCTCTCTCATTCTAAGGTATGGAGCTGACTAGAACCTAGAGGGAATCTTGGCATATGCAAATTATAGCTTACCATACTATAGAATACGGCACCTACTTCTTACCTTCTACTACACTTAGGTTAGGTACACTGGGGTAGAACTATTTAGAAGCATCAGACGAGTATCCACTTTTTAGCCTATGTTATTTATGTATGTGTATATGAATATATGTCAGAGCTAGAAGACAATGCTGTTGCAGTATTATTTATTCTTACTGCTTACGCTGTACGTATTATATTTTGCATACTGTCTTGTAACAGCTAATTTCTCTTACACGAGATACAAAACTGTTCAATAAATCCTGTTATTGAAACACCCGTCTATCTATTTCTGTGTAACTCTGAAGAAACTAAGCATGCACGATTGACTGAGTGAAACTGTTATCTGTTGTTTCCACGATTCTGAGACATGTTCCGATTCTAAGGGAAACAAAGTTGTCATGTTTATGCAGTTGCCAGAAACTACTACCTTCTTGTTTATTCAAGGAGTTTCTAGTGGCCTCTGAGTTAGCTGGCACACAAAGTAATTACATTTAATGTACTTGATAGAGGCATACTGACCTCAGTCCTGTGCCACAACTATAGTGTATATTTTTCCAATGCACAGAGCCTATAAGGGAAATAGGAACTACACTACATGGCGCCTAACGTGTTTGGTAAGGCACTAATTTAATGCTTGATACTGAAGTAACTCAGTCGTGCTTTTCTCAGAGACCCCTACTCATAATATTCCATAAGACGTCTGGAGTGGGTAGGGTTAATATCCGCCATAGCTGAGTAGGACAAAAATCCTATGTATTAGCTGTTAGGTTTGTTCAACGTTGAAGGATACAGTGTTCCAAAATATTGTGCACCTTATCTTTTTTTCCTTGAAACTTGTTCTACATTTTTCAAAAACAATGTCCAAAAACGGGGATAATAATACCGTGACTGGTGAGGCTACGTCTGACCAAGTCGTAACAGCTTTTAATCTTAAAGGTCTAAATGAAAGCGATGAGGGTGTTATAAAAATCCATCCAAATTTAAGGAGAGCTATCACTCTAAAACGTATAAAGAGGTGGTAGAGCAGTTTTCGTGATAGAGGCACATGAATCTTTTCAGGCAGAGGTATTTTATTCATGGATAGTATTCCCAGAATCAAACCCAGTAACAAAAGTGTTTCACTTCTATAAAAAAGATGAACCACCTGAGGAATATATTCCCTTCGAGGATGTTGAAATTCGACTCACATACCAGAAACATAATCTCTGGTTTAAAGGCACCCTAAAACATTACAATCACATTACCAGGCTCGGTCCACTAGGCAGACCAGGAGCAACATGGACGATTTTAGCCGGCTACACACCTCATCCTGACATGGAAGAGATGTCAGACGATAAATTACTCACTCAACTTAAAGAGTTAATAAAAATTTACAGACAGTTGGTCCAATATGTCATGCGGACTTTCACAGTCCAACCACCATTAACCATTCCAAATCAAACCCCTCACCAGGGGAATACACTAAATATTACTCCACAGACTTTACACGTAGTCATGGGTAAAATGCCCACAAAACGTGAACAAATTCCATTCTGAATAGCTCAACAAATTACTCAAATCAAAGCAGTATTTCCTAATACTAATCCTTATGGGAAACACAGAATCCTAACAATCTGTTTACCAATAGGGATCACACCACATCTGGAAGACTGCACCACTTGGGGCACAGTCTTTGCTGCCACTTATACTAAAACACATGGCGTTCCGTCTATTGCGGTAATACCCGATGTCCTGAAACAAATTCAGTGTGAATACTGGGCAGAGCCTGCTCTGAATTTAAATATGAAATTACCAAAAAACTTCGACCAGGTCACAACAATAATATTATCTAATATTAAAGGGGATGCAGCATCAGTGGCAATCCGTCAATGCTTAAGGAAATTTGATGTAACAGAACATCAACAAGAACTACCCAGAATAATAGAAAAATCCTATGAAGAATTAAGCACAGATAGTTTAGGTGGGAAACCACAACTGTCTGATGGTCCTGAGAAGGACTCTATTAAACACAATCCTACATCTTCTAAAAAAGTGGGGAAATAACAAACAACATTCAAAAGAGAAATGTTCTCAATCCAAAGGTAGGTCTCCTCAAAAGGAGCCCTCTGACAGGAGGTATAACCTCAGGAATAGGGATAATTTGAGAAAACCTGACAGGTATCAAGATACTGATACACATTCCTATTGTACCTTACAGATATCGTCACGGACATCCGAAAGAAGAGCACGGTCAGATCACAAAGAAGAACGCGTAAAGTCCAAAGACGAACAACACATTCAGAAAACCAATCCAAAACCTCAATTCACTAAGAAGAAGGTAGCAGGTCTGAGGATCAGACATGCAGGGAATTCTGCAAATACAACTAAAGAACAGAGAATGGGCTCAGACAATGCTGGACAGTGCAGCAGAAGTAACAATAGCTTGCCAGAACCTGAAGGAACTTCTGGAGATAGTGGACTTGAATGAGTACATCACAGTTGAGACTGTAGACACCAGGGTTAGCACTCCACAAAGGTTATATGAAATAACACTCCGGATGGAGGGAGACATACCAAGAAAAGTGAGAGCACTCTTTTGGGAGAAACTTTCAAGGGGTTATGATATGCTTCTATCAGAACAGGACAGGCCACCAGAATTTGTCAGGGAGTGCCCACATGGTGAAAACATCATTATGCCAGCCTTCTCCAACCATGTTCCAATACACCTAAAATATACATATGCCAGGAAATGGGCAGTTGCCCAGGCCCCAGCATTATACAAAAATCATGTAGGATGGGATGAGGACTCACCTCACCACATGATACAGTCAAAAAATCAACCTACTGCACAAAGGCAGTGCCCAATTGTTGCCGATTCCACTAACCTCAGTTCCAGTGGGGCTCAATCCACGGGAGCGACGATAAAGTCCCCACTCTCTTCCAACCAACGCATGTATGGGACCCTAAACTACCCTTCCGCACACATTCGCTGCTTAGAGGAGATGTGGGGATAGGATATCTGGAGGCGTTGAAGGTAATTTCCCCAGCCGGCTTTACAGATAGGGTCTTTATAACAGGAAGGGTGACAACCTATAGAAAGAATAATAGAATAATGAATATATGTTTTCCCCTATTCCTACTAACAGTACTACTAGGCGTTAAATATAGAGGTAATTGCTCTCAAGAAACTGAAACCACACTCACCAAGATCATAGTTCCTGAACATATTTTGGCAGCCTCCAAATTCCGTTGTGGAATGAATTACAGGACAGTAGAATCCTAGGCAAATCACATGAAGGGCAATTGAGGTTCAATACGGCAATGTTCTGCCCAGAAAACAAAGTACAGCTTATTGTCCTCCTGATAGGGAACGTTTCTTAAGCTGAAATGAAGCTTCTTCTTCCCAATATACAAAAAACAAATTCACTCGTTAATCCGGAGTACAAAGATACAATGTCTCAGCACAGTTCACCCAAAGCACTCGGGAAGCGAACGTTCTGTGCTACAATGTTTCTTGATTTCAGAAATGAAAAATGAAGGTTCGCGGCAATCCGGAGTTCAAAGATACAATGTCTCAGCACAGTTCACCCAGAGCACTCGGGAATCGAACGTTCTGTGCTACAATGTTTCTTGGTTTCAGAGAAATGAAAAATGAAGGTTTGCGTCTCGTACCTGGAGACGAAGTTGGAAAAGAGAAACAACAAACTGTCCGTTTCACCTGTAAGGGCGTTCTGTAGAAGTGCACCGGCGTGGTGCAGGGCAAAAAGTGAGAGAGGTGCCTGTAGTCACGAAGAATCAGCACAACCAGTAAGGGTAGGACTTCAGAGAACTCACGAACTGCAGACACCAAGTCTTCCTGCGAGTCCCGGGAAATGTTCACGATGCGCCGTCCATCCGATAACGCGGCATGGGAAAGGGAAATCAAGGCGGGAAACAAAGCTGGATGAATACAGGAATAATGCTTCACAATAGCAGGCAGGGCACGACGTAACTCGAAAGCCAAGCAACGGTTCTCTCAGCTGTCGTGCCTTTTGAGGATTAGGAAGTATCCACAAACTCCGCCTTGAAAACATCGTTCAGGGATCGTCGGAAAAGTGCAGTAATTACTTAAAGAGCAAACCTCTATACCTTCCTCATTCTACACTGAATGATGCATAACGCTTGGGTTCTAACAGTTCTCCCACCCAAAGGCCGTCTCACAGGACGGGGTTTAGTGGGATAGAGGGCATGAAACCTACGCACCAAAACGGGAGCATGAACGTTTTCCGCAGGTTCCCAAGACCGGTCTTCGGGGCCGTATTCCACCCAGTCAATTAAATATTGAAGTCTTCCTCTAAACCTACGGGAATCCACTATCTTCCTTACTTCATGTTCCTGTTCCCCGTTAACTAAAACAGGAGGAGGAGGTGCTTCAGGGTCAGTGGGGACAATATATCTTTTCAGTAAGGCTGTATGAAATACGGGGTGGATTTGTATTTCTGCAGGTAGCTCTAATTTCATTGTAACAGGAGAAATGACCCGAGTGATGGGATAGGGTCCTATATAACGGGGTTGTAGCTTGCGGGGCCCTTCTAATCTTAGATTTTTGGTGGATAACCATACCTTGTCCCCTATTCTATATTCAGGAGCAGGCAGACAATGTTTGTCTGCTTGCTGCTTCATGGCTTCTTTAGCCTTGTGCAACTCAAGTTTCGCAGTTTCCCATACTTTCAAGAGATTTGCATGATGGGTCTCAACAGCAGAAAGGTTCACTAATGGAAGTGGTAACGGAATAGGCAAAATCCGGGGATGATGAGCATTGGAGAAAAAGAAGGGGGATATACCTGTGGCGGAATGTGAGGTGTTATTGTATGCGAATTCGGCAAGAGGTAAAGCTTGCACCCAATCAGAGGTGAGTGTTGATAGCAAACATCGTAGATATTGCTCTAGAGTTTGATTTGTTCTTTCTGTTTGTCCATCTGTTTGTGGATGGTACGCAGTGGACAGTCTATGATCAATTCCCAATTGACTACATAACCCTTGCCAAAAGCGTGAGATGAACTGGGTGCCTCTGTCTGTAATTATCACTGAAGGCAGCCCGTGCAACCTGACTACATTCTGAATGAACACGTGTGCCAATTCCTGAGAGGAAGGAATTTGTTTTAACGGTACGAAGTGAGCCATCTTGGTGAACATATCGACTACCACTAGAATTACTGAGTAGCCTTGAGTTCTAGGAAGATCTGTGATGAAATCCATACTGACTGAATGCCAGGGAACTGAAGGTACTGGGGTAGGTCGTAATTCTCCTGCTGGGACCACATGTAATGACTTTTGTCTAGCACAAACGGGACAAGATGAGACATAAGCCATAATATCTCCGTTAAGACCCTTCCACCAGAACCATCTCTTACACGTTTGTATAGTCTTTTCTCCACCAGGATGAGCCGTCAAAGAGGTGTTGTGACACCATCTTATGATTTGTTGTTGTAACTCTACTAAGGGCACATAGAGTCTTTCCTTGTGGTAATATAACCCATCTTTGATCGTATTATCAGGCTGGAGCAACCATTCACTAGAAGGAATAGTTGAATAACCATCAGTTAACTGTTTGAGAAAGGATGGTGGATTCAGACCCACTTCACCAGCTCCGATTATTCTCTGACTAGGAATGACGGGGATGTTTTCAGTCGTGGAACTTTTGTGATCTGCTCCTAGTCGGGATAAAGCATCAGCCTTTCCCTGTTGTGATCCAGGTCGGTATGTGATAATAAAGTCATATTCACTGAAGAATAAGAGCCATCGCATCTGTCTAGGTGTCAAGGCTTTGGCTGATTTAAAGAATTGTAGATTCCTATGATCTGTGTAAATGGTAGTAGTATGAGGGGAACCAAGGAGATAGTGTCTCCACTCTTGAAAAGCTAATTTGATGGCTAACAACTCTCTTTCACCAATGGTGTAATTCTGCTCAGCAGGCAACAAGGTTTTTGAAAAATATGCGACAGGATGTAAACATCCCGTGATCGGATTGCGTTGAGATAACACTCCGCCTACCGCATATTGAGAGGCATCTGCTTCTACAAAATACGGTTGTGTGTTATCTGGGTGACGAATGATGGGGGCAGAGGTGAATCTGTTCTTGAGCTGTGTAAAGGCTTGTTCCGCTTCTGAGGACCATGCGAATACAGCACCTTTTCGAAGTAATCTAGTGATGGGTGTGATTAGGTCAGAAAAATGATCGATAAAGCGCCTATAGAAATTGGCAAAGCCCAAGAACGACTGTATTTCTTTCACATTACAAGGACTAGGCCATTTGATTAGGGCTTCAATCTTTCGTGGGTCCATGTGAATACCCTCAGGAGAAATAACAAATCCTAGGAACTCCACCTTGGTGGTGTGGAACGTACTTTTGTCCAATTTGGCAAATAACATGTTGTCTTGTAGTTTTTTCAAGACTTTTTTGACATGTTCAACATGCTCCTGTTCGTTGTGGGAAAAGATTAAAATATCATCAATGTAAACAATTACGAATACATCAAGATATTCACGTAGCACTTCATTGATGAAAAATTGGAAGGCTGCAGGGGCGTTACATAGCCCAAAGGGCATGACGCAATATTCGAACAATCCAAATTTTGTCCGAAAAGCCGTCTTCCATTCATCCCCCTCCTTTATTCGTATAAGATGATATGCCCCTCGGAGATCCAGTTTGGTGAATATCTTGGCTCCTCGTACTTGGTCCAAAAGAACCGAAATGAGGGGGAGAGGGTATTTGTTCTTTATGGTGACCTTATTTAGGGCACGGTAGTCAAGGCACGCTCTTAGACCTCCCTCACGTTTAGGAATAAAAAAAATGGGGGATGAGACCGGAGAGGTGGAATGTCTGATGAATCCTTTCTTTAGCATGTCTGTGATGTACTGTTGTAAGTATTCGGTTTCAGGGTCAGTTAAAGCATAAATGCGACTCACTGGTAGTTCAGCACCTGGAATTAAATCTATACGGCAATCATAACTCCGGTGCAGAGGTAATACCGTTGCCTTGACCTCGTCAAAGACTCCTTTGTATTCCTTATACAAGGTCGGGAGAGTATCTGGTGTCTGTTCCATGGCACAACATAATGAGGTGCCCCATTCTCGTGGTTCTCCATAACAATGCGACATACAATAAGGAGATTTTAAGGTGACTTGTCTTGTATTCCAATCTATATGAGGGTTGTGTATCTGCAACCAAGGAATCCCCAGTATGGCGCCAAAATTAGGGGTATCAATTAAATCAAAAACCAATGTCTCAGAATGTCCATTGCTACACACCATAGTCAACTCAGGGGTTTGGTGAGTTATTAACCCTGAAGATAACTCAGTTCCATCTACCGCCCTGATGGGTTCGGGTTGTGACTTAGGCATGAAGGGAATGTCTAATAATTTAGCCAGACGGATATCAATAAAATTTCCTGTGGCCCCAGAATCAAGAAGAATGGACATTGCTTTTCTCCGTTGAGGAGATATAATGAGTGAGACAGCTAATGTGAAATGTCGAGCTATGGGAGCTACGATACTTGCCACCTTTTGAGAGACCACAGAATCTATATCACTTGAAGAAGAGGTCTCTACCATCTTCAAGCTCTCTAGTTTTCCGATAATGGAATGTATTCCTGATTGGCCGCGACTATCTTAGGAACAGGGGTGTTCTTGACAGGACAACTTCTGGCATAATGCCCTCCTTTCCCACAATAAAGACATAGATTATTTTTTCTCCGCCTTTCTTTTTCATCCATTGTTAAAGGAGCTCTCATGCCTCCTATCTGCATGGGTTCACCAAGCTCTTTGCTGTCTTTATTTTCTTTCTTTTCGCCTCGGACCATCATGAACCGGGCTAAATTGCCTCGCGATTTTTCTCCCTTTCTTTCACTCAGTCTATGGTTTAACTTTACCACAAGATCAATAAAGGCAGGACAATCCTCAGGAGGATCTACGATTTGAGAAAGGAGATCTTTTAGATCATCATTTAACCCTCTGTAAAATAGTGATGTTCTCTTGTCTTCGGGCCACTGTGTTTCCACAATTAATCTATTGAATTCGGTGAGGTAAGTGAGAAGGTCTTTAGAACCTTGTCTCAAGCTCAACAGTTCGTTATCACTGGCCTGTACATAAGTGTGTCTGGCAAATAAACTTCTTAACTTTTCCTTGAAAGACAGGTAGTTATACAATATGGGGTCATTGTTTTCCACTAATGGAACCGCCCACCTAGCCGCATTCCCTCCCAAATAAGAAATCACAAACGCCACTTTCGCAGCATCATCCGGAAATGAAGATGCCTTACATAAAAAATGTAAATGGCATTGATTAATGAAAACACTATACTTTGAGCTTTCCCCATGAAACCTTTCGGGTACCGCTAATGGAACAGGAGTATGCGTATGTACAGATACCTGAACAGCTTGGGGGTTTTCCGGGCTGGTGGGTGCAGTATTAGGTAGAATAGAAGGTACTGTGAAATGAGCGGGTTGTATATAGGAGCGTTGTGTCTTTGGCCGGACAGTTGTTTCACTAATACTAGGGGCAGCCTGCTGTTGAACTTGTACCAATTCTGTCTTCAGCCTCTGATTTTCACTCCTCAATCTTCCTACTTCCCCCTGTAGCTCTAATAAAGCCGTAGCCAATTCTTCAACACTGGGACAATGGGTAGGATGAGCTATTAAGGCGCCCGCCCCTTCAGTATTCATCGTCGCTCAGGTGGACTTGATTCGTGGGCTTGGCTTTCTGTTGCCGATTCCACTAACCTCAGTTCCAGCGGGGCTCAATCCACGGGAGCGACGATAAAGTCCCCACTCTCTTCCAACCAACGCATGTATGGGACCCTAAACTACCCTTCCGCACACATTCGCTGCTTAGAGGAGATGTGGGGATAGGATATCTGGAGGCGTTGAAGGTAATTTCCCCAGCCGGCTTTACAGATAGGGTCTTTATAACAGGAAGGGTGACAACCTATAGAAAGAATAATAGAATAATGAATATATGTTTTCCCCTATTCCTACTAACAGTACTACTAGGCGTTAAATATAGAGGTAATTGCTCTCAAGAAACTGAAACCACACTCACCAAGATCATAGTTCCTGAAAATATTTTGGCAGCCTCCAAATTCCGTTGTGGAATGAATTACAGGACAGTAGAATCCTAGGCAAATCACATGAAGGGCAATTGAGGTTCAATACGGCAATGTTCTGCCCAGAAAACAAAGTACAGCTTATTGTCCTCCTGATAGGGAACGTTTCTTAAGCTGAAATGAAGCTTCTTCTTCCCAATATACAAAAAACAAATTCACTCGGTAATCCGGAGTACAAAGATACAATGTCTCAGCACAGTTCACCCAAAGCACTCGGGAAGCGAACGTTCTGTGCTACAATGTTTCTTGATTTCAGAAATGAAAAATGAAGGTTCGCGGCAATCCGGAGTTCAAAGATACAATGTCTCAGCACAGTTCACCCAGAGCACTCGGGAATCGAACGTTCTGTGCTACAATGTTTCTTGGTTTCAGAGAAATGAAAAATGAAGGTTTGCGTCTCGTACCTGGAGACGAAGTTGGAAAAGAGAAACAACAAACTGTCCGTTTCACCTGTAAGGGCGTTCTGTAGAAGTGCACCGGCGTGGTGCAGGGCAAAAAGTGAGAGAGGTGCCTGTAGTCACGAAGAATCAGCACAACCAGTAAGGGTAGGACTTCAGAGAACTCACGAACTGCAGACACCAAGTCTTCCTGCGAGTCCCGGGAAATGTTCACGATGCGGCGTCCATCCGATAACGCGGCATGGGAAAGGGAAATCAAGGCGGGAAACAAAGCTGGATGAATACAGGAATAATGCTTCACAATAGCAGGCAGGGCACGACGTAACTCGAAAGCCAAGCAACGGTTCTCTCAGCTGTCGTGCCTTTTGAGGATTAGGGAGTATCCACAAACTCCGCCTTGAAAACATCGTTCAGGGATCGTCGGAAAAGTGCAGTAATTACTTAAAGAGCAAACCTCTATACCTTCCTCATTCTACACTGAATGATGCATAACGCTTGGGTTCTAACACCAATTAAGCAAGAAGCTAAAAAACAGGTCAGGGAGATCTTAGATCAACTTGAATACCAAGGGGTGATTGAAACATCCACCTCATTAATGAACAATCCTTTGTTTCCTGTCTCCAAACCAGACAATACATATTGTCTAGTTTTGGATTACAGACACCTGAATAGTTTTTCTAAGACATTTGCAGTGCAAAATGCACACAGAACAGCATTAATGAATAACATTGTGTGTAAAAAATATAAAACCACATTAGACATTTCAAATGGGTTCTTTTGTCAAAACATAGCACCTGAAAGTAGGTACTTGATAGCTTTCTCAATAATGGAGACCCAGGGTCACTTTTGTCGACTCCCTCAAGGGTTCAAGAACAGCCCGGGGTTATTCGCAGCAAGAGTAATAGAGTTACTACAAATTTATGATGAAGAGGCATTGTCATATGTCGATGATATCTATCTGACAGACGATGACTTAGAACAGGGTGAATACCATCATACAGGGCTTCGCGTCTGAGGGCTGCAAATTCAATTAAAAAAAATCCACAATTGCCCATCTCAATGTCCTTTTTCTAGGATATGAGCTTTCAAGTGAAGGCAAAAGCCTGGCAGATAACTTTTTAGAAAAGTGTGCACTGCTCCAACCTCCAAAAATGGTGAAAAACTTACAGTCGATGCTAGGTTTCCTGAATATTGGAAGAACTTACATTCTAAATTACGCAGAAAGGGTTAAACCTCTCTACGAATTAATCAAACTTAATTTCAAAATCAAACATTGGACACAGGAACACACAGCTATCCTGCGTTCACTTCAAGCTGATATGTTAGCAACAAATCACTTACAAAACACGCGTAAATACACGCAATTTAGTGATCTGAATAATTTTGGGTCAATGCGGATTCACCTACTTAACTTTTAATGAACGTGAAAAAGTACCAATTGCATACAAATCACATTTGTATACACAAGCGGAAATGCGCTTCACTTCGACAGAAAAAACTCTGACTGCAGTTCAAACCGCAGTAGCAAAAGAAAGAGCTCTAGCTCAGGGCAAACGCATTATTGTCGTAACTCAGGTACCAGCCTTAGAGGCAGTTACAAAAGCGAGAATTCAAAATACAAAAGCTTTACATTCAAGATGGATACAATGGGTTAATTCTCTTGCTGCAACAGATGTTGAATATGTTTTTGATCCTTATTTAAAAACACAAGCATTCCTGCAATATGAACATGAATGTCCTCTGCCTATTGAGATTCTCCCTCTTGATCAGTACGAATTTATAATTTATACTGATGGATCAGCACAACCCGCTACGGAAAGTTAGCAAGCTTACAGTGCAGCGTACGCAATCATTAAAGGCTGCATGCGCGATGGTAAATTCCGACCAATGGTCACTAAAACACAATCTCTAGGAGATTGTACAGCTCAGCGAGCTGAACTCCAAGCATTCAAATTGGCACTTGAAACTACAGATCGCGAATTCCCCACACTTATAGTATGCGATTCTTTTTACTGTGTTCAATCATATCATGAATATTTACAGAATTGGCTTCAAAATGGTTTCAAAGATGCAAAAGGTGGCACAATCAAGCAAAAAACACTTTGTGAACAAGTAGTTCAGTTGTGAGACGGACTACAAAACACTCACGTGATACACATGCTGAGTCATCAATGTGATGACGTTCACGTTGCAGGGAATTCATTGGCTGACGAAGCCGTGAAGGGGGCTGTGCAAACGGCATCCGTAGCAGCGATCACTCGTTCAAAAACGAGAATATACAGTGAGATATTATTGGCTGGCAATGCTTCAAGCAAAGGCAGTGGTGCAGCGTTACCTAAAAAATTTCCACTCAAATACTCGTATATAATTGATGCGAACAACGTTCCGTTTGCTTGAATCCCTGGAGTGGGGGATAGGGTAATTCCAAACATGGAACGTAGATTAGGACTAATCCTAGCAGCACATGTAGGGGTAGCCTCTGCCCATGCAGGTGTTTCTGCCACAGTATCGTTAATAAAACAGAGATATTGGTGACCCGGCATTAGGTAACAGACCAAAACCTATGTTTCGGAATGTGAAATATGCCAACAGATGAAGGTCTCTACAGTGAAACGTCCTGCGCAGACATTCTTGTTAATTTCAGATAAACCCTTATTTTGTGCTTACCTGGATCACTGCCGTCCCTTGCAAAGGGATGGAAACTATAAATATATCATGGTCACAGTGGATTCGTGTTCAAGGTTCCTATGGATGTGGCAACAGCGCTCGGCTGACGCTCGAACTGTTATGAAAGATTTGGGAGTCTTTATCGGCACATACACAATTGGCACACTACATTCTGACCAGGGCCCTGTGTTTAGCTCTCAAGCTTACAAAGAAGCCATGGCCAGTTTGAGCGTTGCATTGCAGTACTCCTCTCAGTTTCATCCTGAGGGAAATTCTGTTGTGGAAAGGAAAAACCAGGACGTAAAGCAGTCTATAACAGCTAGGGTATTAGGTTTGGGTGATGGGTGGGTCAAACATTTTTATGGGGTCCAACGCTCATTAAACAATTTGCCAAGAAGTTGTCTGGGGGGTGGGGTCACTCCATATGAGGTCCTATTTGGGACAAGAATGTGGGTTCCAGATCTCGAATGTAAAGGCACAGTGGTGGAAAATAAACCATTTGATATCAAAGATTGTTTGGCTGTTTTACAGGACTTAAATGAACTAAGATCGAAACAAAGCAACATGTTCCTGAAGCCAACCACCACTGGGGAAAATCCAGCTGTCCCAGCAAGGCCAAAAGCCTGGCAGATAACTTTTTAGAAAAGTGTGCACTGCTCCAACCTCCAAAAATGGTGAAAAACTTACAGTCGATGCTAGGTTTCCTGAATATTGGAAGAACTTACATTCTAAATTACGCAGAAAGGGTTAAACCTCTCTACGAATTAATCAAACTTAATTTCAAAATCAAACATTGGACACAGGAACACACAGCTATCCTGCGTTCACTTCAAGCTGATATGTTAGCAACAAATCACTTACAAAACACGCGTAAATACACGCAATTTAGTGATCTGAATAATTTTGGGTCAATGCGGATTCACCTACTTAACTTTTAATGAACGTGAAAAAGTACCAATTGCATACAAATCACATTTGTATACACAAGCGGAAATGCGCTTCACTTCGACAGAAAAAACTCTGACTGCAGTTCAAACCGCAGTAGCAAAAGAAAGAGCTCTAGCTCAGGGCAAACGCATTATTGTCGTAACTCAGGTACCAGCCTTAGAGGCAGTTACAAAAGCGAGAATTCAAAATACAAAAGCTTTACATTCAAGATGGATACAATGGGTTAATTCTCTTGCTGCAACAGATGTTGAATATGTTTTTGATCCTTATTTAAAAACACAAGCATTCCTGCAATATGAACATGAATGTCCTCTGCCTATTGAGATTCTCCCTCTTGATCAGTACGAATTTATAATTTATACTGATGGATCAGCACAACCCGCTACGGAAAGTTAGCAAGCTTACAGTGCAGCGTACGCAATCATTAAAGGCTGCATGCGCGATGGTAAATTCCGACCAATGGTCACTAAAACACAATCTCTAGGAGATTGTACAGCTCAGCGAGCTGAACTCCAAGCATTCAAATTGGCACTTGAAACTACAGATCGCGAATTCCCCACACTTATAGTATGCGATTCTTTTTACTGTGTTCAATCATATCATGAATATTTACAGAATTGGCTTCAAAATGGTTTCAAAGATGCAAAAGGTGGCACAATCAAGCAAAAAACACTTTGTGAACAAGTAGTTCAGTTGTGAGACGGACTACAAAACACTCACGTGATACACATGCTGAGTCATCAATGTGATGACGTTCACGTTGCAGGGAATTCATTGGCTGACGAAGCCGTGAAGGGGGCTGTGCAAACGGCATCCGTAGCAGCGATCACTCGTTCAAAAACGAGAATATACAGTGAGATATTATTGGCTGGCAATGCTTCAAGCAAAGGCAGTGGTGCAGCGTTACCTAAAAAATTTCCACTCAAATACTCGTATATAATTGATGCGAACAACGTTCCGTTTGCTTGAATCCCTGGAGTGGGGGATAGGGTAATTCCAAACATGGAACGTAGATTAGGACTAATCCTAGCAGCACATGTAGGGGTAGCCTCTGCCCATGCAGGTGTTTCTGCCACAGTATCGTTAATAAAACAGAGATATTGGTGACCCGGCATTAGGTAACAGACCAAAACCTATGTTTCGGAATGTGAAATATGCCAACAGATGAAGGTCTCTACAGTGAAACGTCCTGCGCAGACATTCTTGTTAATTTCAGATAAACCCTTATTTTGTGCTTACCTGGATCACTGCCGTCCCTTGCAAAGGGATGGAAACTATAAATATATCATGGTCACAGTGGATTCGTGTTCAAGGTTCCTATGGATGTGGCAACAGCGCTCGGCTGACGCTCGAACTGTTATGAAAGATTTGGGAGTCTTTATCGGCACATACACAATTGGCACACTACATTCTGACCAGGGCCCTGTGTTTAGCTCTCAAGCTTACAAAGAAGCCATGGCCAGTTTGAGCGTTGCATTGCAGTACTCCTCTCAGTTTCATCCTGAGGGAAATTCTGTTGTGGAAAGGAAAAACCAGGACGTAAAGCAGTCTATAACAGCTAGGGTATTAGGTTTGGGTGATGGGTGGGTCAAACATTTTTATGGGGTCCAACGCTCATTAAACAATTTGCCAAGAAGTTGTCTGGGGGGTGGGGTCACTCCATATGAGGTCCTATTTGGGACAAGAATGTGGGTTCCAGATCTCGAATGTAAAGGCACAGTGGTGGAAAATAAACCATTTGATATCAAAGATTGTTTGGCTGTTTTACAGGACTTAAATGAACTAAGATCGAAACAAAGCAACATGTTCCTGAAGCCAACCACCACTGGGGAAAATCCAGCTGTCCCAGCAAGGCCTGTCTGGATCCCAAAGCTTGGGGATCTAGTCAGAGAGAAGATCGCAGACAAGAAAGAATTTGGGCTTTCTAACAGACAACCAGTACCTGTCCTAGCCATCCACGGAATAAGAACAGTACTTCTGCCTCCCCTTGCTGGGAAAAAGGAGAAAAGATTAGTGTCAATTGACCTCATCAAACCACACTGTGTGGCCAATACTAAGCAGAAGGCCTTGTGGACTCCGACCAAGTAGCAGACGCACTTCTCTAGCTACCATTCAAGAGGTTCAAACTGAAAGACTCATCACCATCGAGGAGTAAGCAGTAAGAAATGAAGGACTAAGCAACTATGGTATGGAACTCATTCCTCTTGGAACCCAAATAACAGTTTCTCCTGATACACCTGTCTACACCAACGTAACAACTGATTAACTGGTGCCAGCGATTTCAACGAATCCTGATGCAATTTCAAACATTGACAGAACTGCCTCTGGCTATTTCATTAACTTTGATACGTTTTCTGAGGACCCAAGCGAACCGGAAACGATGCCAGCCAAAAGAACTTTCAAAAACGAGTACAAGACTTTTTTCATCTCCTGGAAAAGATGTATCTGGTTTCACCATGGATTGAACTATGGATTATTTCTGGAATACTTTTCTTTCTGCTTTGGCTAGCTTTAGTAATGACTCTGAGCATGCTGATAAATGGAAGATATATTCACTTGGACACAGAAAGCAAAAATGTTAACTTACTTTTGAAACCACACAAATAATCCCATCGTGAAGCAAGAGACTTGTCAGCAGTGAACATCACAGCCGTTCCTTTACAAGATGGTATAGTTTGGGACAAAGTGGATTATGATATATTCGGCCCTTCAGAACTTTTGATGATTCCACACTTATTTAAGATTTCATTAAGTGACTTTATTACCTCCAGTACCTATTCTGATAATTGGGACTTTGAGACTATTAATAACATGATGTCTGATCTAGAAAGGTCTGCTGAATTCTCTAACCATGAACACTTAGAGGGTTCAACAGACTATGAACAGCTTTATTGTTACAAACACTATGGTCATCATTTCTTGCATAAATCTGCAACACCTAGAAATGTATTTATGTATAACCAATGGGAACATTGTCCTACACCACCAAGGGGTAGCTCAAAAACGTTTGCGATGAAGTTTCCATATTTTTGGACAGGGTTTCGACTTTGGGAAAGACACAATTGACACAAAATCTGTCTGGGGTATAAAAGATTGGTAAGTGCAGGGGATAGAAGCTTTGTTTAGAGCCTGCATCATCCCACAGCAAATAATGTTTTTGAATGACACTGTCCAACAAACATCTTGCCTTGGGTTAGCCAAGATCAAAGACATGAACACACCGTCCATACCTACACCTGCAAGTAATAGCACTACACAGGGGGAGGTCGACGTACATACAATTTTACAGATCCTGAATGGGAAAAGTGGTTGCTCTGGCCCACAGACACAAACATCTGTCAAGAAAGATTCCTGAACAGAATACAGGGTTTTAAAATCAATAGGCCAGACCCACGTTATGTTCAAAGACAGCATCCAGGGGTGGTAACAACATACAGTGTAGGAAAATTAAGCCTTGATTGGCTACAGAAATCTACACTAGAGGATGTGAAACAACACTTATCTTTACTTAAAGAAGGCACAGACCTTAGGGATTTCTTGCTAGGTCCAAGAAAACCACGTCAAAATCGTTTCATATATGCCGGCATCTATGCTGATTGTAATGAAATATGGAAGGTTACCCAAGCAGACGCCGCAGAAAGAATACGAGAAATTGATCATATTAGTTTAGAGAAATCTCTCGCTGAGGTCGACAATGGGTTAACAACTCTGTCATCCAGGATATATTCACTGGGCAACATTGTATCCTCTACTATAGACATTGTGGAACAAGATTTAGTCCTGCTGCGACAAGGCCAGTCTCAATTACTTTCTATTCTGTTATTAGGCTGGAAGCTACAAAACTTGCGTACAGGCTATGTGCCTTGGCGTTTCATCAACACGTCGTCTCTGTTTTCAGAATACAATCTCACTTATAAACAGATCGAACTGGCACAAAGGGGAGAAAAGTATACAGTGCTGAGCATTGAAAAACTGGAAAAATTGCCATTTACAGTAGCAGTAAAACCAGCTACAGAATGGATCATTCATGGCAAAATAACTCTGCCTGTTACAACTTTTCATTTTCAGTATTGCCTCAAACAAATGCAAGCAGGCAAATATGAAAGGTTGGGTAGAGAATACATCAAGACATCCTGGGATTTACCTTACACACACAGATGTTGGAGTGGGGGCGTGAAGTGTTTCTTAGCAGTGAAAATGCATTGAGCGGTTCACTCATATGTCTGGATATTAGTTTACACGGGGGCTGTAGCGGTTCTACTGCAAATTTATCCTGCCACCTGCAAGGTTCACCAGCTGCTGTGATTAATCCAACGTTTGGCCAACTTTCAAATGGGAGTTACCTCATGTTGAATGATCGGAGCTGCTGTGGCATGTTGCCAGGCATCCCATATCTGGTAACGGTTGACTCCAGGGTCACTTGCTGTATGCAAGTTTAGTTCCCCCAAAGAGACACAGTCAGGGAGTCGCCTTTATGGCCTTCACTGAACATCTCTTCTATATGAATTGATACTTTAAGCAGAATGAAAGCCATTCTTTTACAACAAACCGTGCCTTTGACCTCGGCCAAATAAACCTATGATCTTCAAGTTGCAAGGACTTCAGCTGAGATACAGGCTATGTTACGTACAAACTGCCCTGCACATTTCACAGAAATGTTGGCATGTATCTTAAACATGTCTGATACGAGCGGTATTGTACATGTATTTAAGACCATATGTTCAGGACTGTTAACACCTTTTCAAGCAGTCCTCAGAATCATTCCAAACTTCGTGCACTCGGTGTTTGGTGGTGCACCGCTAATTCTAGCACTCGTTTCAGGAATCCTGTTTTTATTCCTACTACTACGCTGTGGCAAGCAAATCCACCAGCGTCACTCCCAGCACCTTGGAGAAAGGTCTCCTGGAAAGGAAGTGTTGTGAGCGCATAGTACAACTTTTGGGCTTAACTCGTCTATTAGAATTAAATACCACATGGTTTCTGTCATTCAGACCATTCTGGCAAGATTGCATCTTACCTGTTCTACGCTGTCTGCTTTTGCGGAGAAGAATGCGTGCTAGACATCTGTCTAACACTCCCATCAATCATGCCAACGGATATCGATACTCTGCTGGACCAAATTACTGCCCATGCTCTGTGTTGTGTCCAGAGGCTACCAATCCTGATGACGGCATTCGTTGAGCTCTCACAGACGCAACATGCTACTGCTGCGGTACGAGATGGATCAACCGGAAAACACAGGTAACATCGGAAACGAACATTGCTACTGGTGATGCTTCACATTTATGTGCAGCTAATCTTCTAAATGAGGTATTCCAACTATCACCGACATCGGTAAAATGGCTTTGACCTTTTCTTCTGTAATTGTGAGCCATTTCATCATATGGGTATGTATTTCTGTTCATTCACTTAGCATTCACTGTAAACATAGAATGAAACATTGCTTTAATATGTACAGCCCCTTTGTATTTCATGTCTAGCAAACGTTTTTTACCGTAAACTTATTTTAGTATGCTTTTACAAATGTTTTTAGCAACATGCGGTACTCAGTTTTAAATGCTTAGCATTTCATGTTTATCATTTAGTATTATCGTTCATTCGAAAGTGGAGTGGGTGTTGTGTTTCGATTTAGATGTCCGTACATAGGTTTTCCTAAATCATGTCCTTATATAGGCACAATTTGCAATGCCCTTATTTAGGCAGAGAATCCCTGTCCTTATTTAGTCATTAGCCATGCTATCCAAATACAGGCATGGTCACCTACGTCCATCCATCCCCACGTCACAATGAGTTCTTAGAAACTAGGCCCTTAATCCATTGGGACTTTCCCTAGCTAGGATTATTGATTTCTCCAAGAAGTCATCTATTATGCATGAACTACTATTCCTTAGGGGTTAATTCATGACGTCTTCCTCTGCCCGACTTTACGTCAATACTAACATTCCTAAGCACCTTCCAGGTATAAATATACCTTCCCTTACCATGGCAAACCAGAGCTCAGCTGTACAGCTCGATACGGCTCGCCACGGCATGTTCGGAAGAATTCAAGTCCCCGCCTGACGCACTGACCAGAAGCTGTCATCCCTGCTCACAGAGAATCCAGCTTCCAGTGTTCTGAGTCCCTTTGCGGGGTGTTAGAGTTTGAGACCCGGAAAGAGATTCCCACCTCTCTCATTCTAAGGTATGGAGCTGACTAGAACCTAGAGGGACTCTTGGCATATGCAAAACTATAGCTTACCATACTATAGAATACGGTACCCACTTCTTACCTTGTACTACACTTAGGTTAGGTAAACTGGGGTAGAACTATTTAGAAGCATCAATCGAGTATCCACTTTTTAGCCTATGTTATTTATGTATGTGTATATGAATATATGTCATAGCTAGAAGACAATGATCTTGCAGTATTATTTCTTCTTACTGCTTACGCTGTACATATTATATTTCTCATACTGTCTTGCAATTGTAACAGCTCATATCTCTTAAACGAGAAACAAGACTGTTCAATAAATCCTTTGATTGAAATGCCCGTCTATCTATTTCTGTGCAACTCTGAAGAAACTAAGCATGCACGATTGACTGAGTGAAACTGTTATCTGTTGTTTCCACGATTCTGTGACATGTTCCGATTCTAAGGGAAACAAAGTTGTCATGTTTATGCGGTTGCCATAATCTACTCCCTTCTTTTTTATTTAAGGAGTTTCTAGTGGCCTCTGAGTTAGCTGGCGCACAAAGTAATTAAGTTTCATGTACTCGATAGAGGCATACTGACCTCAGTCCTATGCCACAACTATAGTGTATATTATTCCAATGCGCAGAGCCTATAAGGGAAATAGGAACTACGCTACAAAAGTCATTGTTATTTGTGCATATGGTTTTAATGCTACGGCCAGAGGTGATGTTGAACCAAATCGATAGACCCCAGATGGTCGGCCATGTTTAGGAGATGTTGCTAAGATATTATGGCATTCGAACCCCTCAATAAATAAATATTGGGTAGCGCATGTTTCTTGAAACAAAAGAATATCCTGCTCTCTAATAAGTTGCAGCCAGTCGGATTGATGGAGCTTAGAATGCAGCTCCGCAACATTCCAGCTTAGGATGCGAAGATCTGTGCTGGCTAAAACCTTCATTGATGTCTGAGAGCTAATGGGCTTAGTTGCAAAGACAGGATGAGAGAAACTATCAACAGGGACAAGCGCTACCTTGGGGGGAGGTAGTTAATATTGAGCATCCAGTCCAGACAAGGCCTGAAATTTATTCAAGGTAAGGTTTGTGGTAGTCCAATTAGAATGAGGCCTGTGGATTGGTTTATAAAAATAACCAAGGAGTAATGTGCATATGTTGGTGCTATTGGATGTTACAGGCTCACAAGTCCTTAATAAGTGTCTCACCAGAGCTGGCCTGCGGAAATTGATTATGATACAGTCCCCCTCGATATTCTTTGTAGATGCACCGACCCACCCAACTCTGTGTACCATAATATTATCCTTTATTTCAGATATGTGAAACCTCCTATGCCTCGGTAACCAGTCCGCACATTTGTTTCATAATTGGGCCCATGACTTGTGCTGATCCCTTTTTAATGTTGGTACCCCTGCCAGGACCAGCATGTAGGGGCACGTGTCGGGGGGCATACTCAAGACATCTTGGTTAGGTGACGGGGGTTGCAGTTTAGGGTGACAGGGGCATTACTACTCAAACTGCTAATCAGTAAATTCTGATCTACTCCATTAGATCTACTTAATACATTAGGACTCTCCTAAATGGAATGGGTGCGTGAAGTAGTTGTGCAATGCCATGCCTGTCGGAGTTCAATTGGGGACAAGGCTGAGTTTGTCCTGGTATCCCACATGAATACTTGCAGAAATGATGGCTCTAAAACAGGGGGTTGGGTTCCATGGGGTTCATAGTTTGGTATACTCATTATTACACCTTTACTACCCCCACCCCTCTGTTTCCAGTGGTTGGCATTTGTGCGCTCCCTGAGTGTCCAACCCCGCCCCCCCCCCATAACTGAAGCCAAATTGTCTTTGCAGGCTTGAAGTGGTGCAAACTTTTTGTCTAAAAATTCATTAATTTGTTCATTCACCAAAGTGGCAACAATATTGGCGACAGTGTCCCCAAGACTCTCGGGATAAGGTGTCACCTCAGTCTGTGTACTGATTGAGCAGCTCAACTTTGTATTCAATGTTGTCACAGGAGGAGCAGGAGTTTCAGGAATATCAGTACTTGAAGGTGGCTGTATCCAGGCGGAGAGACAGGTTCGCATGGGGGTAATGCGGATGGGCTGATTCCTTTTAGTACAGGTAGGTTTCCCGGTCTTCCTCTTCCGCTGAGCAACAGGGGTTCCTACAAGTGTGGCGGTGTTAGTGTCAGGTTGTGACTCAGCTAATTTAATTATGTCCAGCCCGCTTGTGCTCCCACTTGTCAATTCCAGTTCTTTGAGACGAGGGTGGGTCCTGGTTATAATCAACTAATGTGCTTCTGCAGTTTGAAATGTCTGCCTGCCCTTCAATACCCAAGGACATGCACCACTCCGTCTGTTTTATTTTGCCCGAAATGATGTTAACAGCCCGCTCAAGCATGCTGTTAATACTAGCATTTAGTGGGTGTGCTGGCGGTAGCATGGTGCGTTTTCATATGGTGACAGCTCAGGGTAGGGCTGAAATGGTGTCAATGCAAGAGGACCCCTATGAGCTCTCTAGCCAGTCAAAGAGTCACTCAGCCGTGATGTCACTGATTATGGATGCCACTTGAAGGAGGGGTGTCACATCCCAGCCTCGTCCCGCGTGGAAGGAGCCCTGGCCGGTAGATAAGCACCTCCTGGCGCGAACAGGAAGCGTTGGCGCTGTTCACACTGCAAGGCAGGCTGGGAGTTGTGGTTCCTGGCCCCCCTGCAAGCGGAACAACAGTGGCGGCAGGTAGGTGATCACTGGCCCCGCCTGCAGTCACAACAACAGAGGCTGGCTGGCTGGATCAGGCTCTCGCACTGCGGGAGCCGTGGCTGGTAGATAAGCGCCGTCTGGCGTGAACAGGAAGCTTTGGCAGTGCCCACGTAAGGCAGGCTGGGTGATGTGGTTCCTGCCCCCCGCAAGTGGAACAACAGTGGCGGCAAGTATGTTCTCACGGCCCCCCCCTCCGCAGTCACAACAACAGAGGCTGGCTGGCTGGATTGGGCTCACTGTTTTCATTCCAAGGGGAAAAGTAATGTGACTGTCGGGCAGGTGTGCGTTTCAATGCAGTAATAGAATTCTATTGCGTGCTAGAGTTAGAATCTTGGGGGTGGTTTTTTTTTTTTTTTTTATATCTGTTTTTTATTGATTTTACACAACCAATCAAATAAACAACGAAACATGATACAATATCATAAGCATACGTGGCATAATGTCATACAGTCTCAGACAGCATAGTAGAATACACAGTTACGGTGTCGAAGCATCATGTGAGCAATTTTAACCTTAGTAAGTAAATCTCCTGTTGCTAACCAATGCGAGTGCTGCCAGCTTTCGGTCCCTCATCCCGTGCGAATCTTGGGGGTGGTTAGTATGTAAGCAGGCAAGCCGTTTGCCCACATTTGATGACATTTGAAGTGTGCAGTTGCGCTGTCACAACATATTTATGATGGCTGCAGGTTTACAATAAATCGTTTGTTTGTGCAAAACTTTTCGCCCTAAGTGAGATTGGTATGCCTAGATGTAGGTCCCTTGCACGCTGTACCACTGGATTCAAGCTAGCCTGGCTATTGGGGGTAATACCCCGAAAACGGTCCCAGGATGCTTGTTTACGGCCCAGGGAGGATTTGGCTTGGCCATTCGGTGTGGGCTATTCCTATGAGGAACAGGGTCAACACTGATTTGCATATGGCTGGGTCTAAACTGGGGTGGAGAAGTGAGCTAAAAATGATGATGGATTAAACCCATATCTGTGACTAGGGGTCAGTGTCTGAAATGTTTCAGCACTCTGTCCATCATGTCCTTGTGTCTGCTTTACAATAGAACTTACTACCTTCAATGGTACTCCGAATCTGCATAGTTTCTTTCATCCTATTTTGCCAACTACTACAGCCTCTCCTTTGAGTTTCTGATGCCTTTTTATCATCAAAGGCTGGCTGCTTTATGTGGATTTTACTAAATTGTTTGCTGATATCTTTGAGCTGAGAACACTTTCCAGCTTACAATGCAAAGGCTTTATGCTTGTGTATGGATTTCTCTCTAATTTATTGGGTTTCAGAACTGACACTTTTTTCTTTCATTTTTCCAACTTATTAAGAATAGGAAATGTTCCTTTATGGAACACGCTTGCTGTAATGTTACTGTATTAACTGTGATTCTAACAAACATTTTGTTTTTTTTATAATGAAATATCGCTTGATAGATTATATGAACTTTTAATGCTGAAACCTAAAGAATAAAACGTAATGAATAAATGACTAGAAAAATCTACAAAAACTTTAAAGAAAAACCCTATAACTCACACTAAGGGGTCTATTAGGATGGCGGGTGGATCTCCCCCGCCGGCCCGGCGGGGGCGATCTGCCCGCCATCCTACCATGATTGACCCCCTGCTACATTAGGGTGGCTGGATAGGTCCGCGGTGTCTACAAGACACCGCCATCCATATCATGATGTTGGCGGACATGTGCCTTTCCATGGCGGCATTGCCGCCATGGAAAGGCATGTGGTTTCTGCTTTTGGGGGCCCATTGCGGGCCCCAGATTGTTGGGGGTGGGGGTTGCACATGGGGGTACCTATGGTACCCCCTACATTGGTGTGGACAAGGTGGCAGGCACCGCCCGGTGCCTGTCACCTTGTGCATTCCAATGCACAACATGCATCCACAGCATTGTGGGACCCGCCACACTGTTGTGGATGGGGGATGCCACCGCCGCAGTGGCATCCTAATGGCCACAGCAGGACAGCCGCACCTCTGGCCGACGGTCCCATTCACCGTTACGGTGGCGAGCGGACTTTGTCCGACCGCCTTCGCAATAGGCCCCTAAGTCTCTTTATTGACTCAACTAGTCATTAATGATTTATTGTTATGTAGTTGATTGCTCCTCACTTCTCTGTTTTGACAAACAAAGGTCCATACAACCAGTGTGTGTGGGGGGGGTATTAATTGATTATACTCCATGGATGAGATATAGCAACCCCCGCTCCCTCAGTGGCAACCAATGCCTTTTGGAATATGATTTGAAAATCCTTGCACCTGCTTGAGTTTCCATCTCTTTCTTAATCAGCCCAATGATTGAAACACACTTAACAAATTAGCTCTGCTCACTGCCCTTTCTTCATCAATGTAATTTGAGATCACTGACCAGAAATTCCTGACTTCTGATCATTTCAATATATACAAACTGATACAAACGACCAAATTGAAATCTGAGTGCACCCTGATCACCTGAACAGTACTTCAAGTTTCCATTCTGTCAGCAATAATAGCCTCCACAGACAACTAGTTGGAGCACTCCATACAGGGAAGAATGCTAAAATTCCTCAGTATGCAAATGCTACTGTCTAAGGCCTACCTTAATGAAACAACCACGACATTGGAATTCATTTTCATCACCAACGACAACAGAAAAGTTGAATTATAAAAACATCTAGCAGCAATTATCGACCTTAACAGAAGACAACTTCATCTCCATTCCGTGTTAATTGCCTGGTTCCTACATCCACGCATGCATCCGTGTCAAGATCCGGATGGCTAAAAAACACCCAGGCACCCAGCAAATTACTCACCACCTATCCATCATCAAATCATATCTATCTAAACTGACAACTACTTTGCCCTAGTCCTATACCCCTCTATAGGTAGCAACACCAAAAATGTGCCTTTCTCCTGCTGTGCACGATGGATGAGCAACCCCATCCCATAACGGACTAGCACATTAATTCCTCCACTTCAGGAAGTAGCTCAAGACGCATGCTTTCATGGACCATCTCATCACCAGGACGAACACTGTTTTTCGTGAGTTTCCCCATGAGCCAGCTGTACTGGTTTTCCCCTCTTAGTGCTGCTCCCATGCCTCTTGTACATCACTTCATGTTTAAAGACATATATGCATATAGACACAATTTGGCACCATAGTAGCATATGTACATACCCTACACGTGCACTTAATAATATGATTGGTCTTTCTTCTCATACTTCCACACCATTCATATTTTTAAATACACCAAAGGAGATTACTGGTGCAAACAGAACACCAAAATAACTTTTTTTAAACATTCTCAAGAACCTTTAAATAGGTTTAGTTCTGCAGGGAGATAAACATACAAACTTATACCAAACAAGCAGGATATTCTGTAAACGTCCTGCAACATTGGTAGAGTCTTTGTTTAACAATGTAAAGAGTCAGGCCGTTCTCCTACTAATAAAGTAAGAATAAATTAGAGTTCTTGATTCTGTTAACAGTACTTACATGTTCATATAGCAAGTATTAACTTATACCTTGGTAACAAGGTGTTTTTTAGTAGTTTGTGAATTACCGCAATTAAATGTTGGGCTATTTCTAACTTGAGCTGATGTGTACCGCAACCATAGCAACAAATGATTAAGAGGTCCATTGTTCTTGAGTGAGCCCATGCGAAATGCAACCTACAACGAGCATCAAAGTATACTGACATTAAAGTGGTAATGACACTGTATGATGTGCTTTTAGAGTGTTTCATTGTCTGTGCTTCTTTTAATTTTTACAATTTGATAGATGCAGTGGCAAACGTACCACGATAATTAATGGCCTTGATGAGCTAGAAAACGAGACCCTTTTAGGTCTTGCCTAAAGACAGCATTCTTGCCAACTTCATGAAATCAATCAAAATTCATGAATACAAAAGATATACTCATACACAAACATAAAGGGTCTCTAGGTCAAAATTTCTCATCCATCTGTATGTTCAGCTGTCCTTTAAAATTTGCTTTTGCCTATGGCAGCATGTAGCATGATCAGCCAACTTTAGCCATTGGCTCTCTTGTACTATGCTTGCCAACATCTTTCCTGATCACATCTGGACATCCACCAAAATAGAACGGCACTTCGGTGCCACAGTTGTGGCTAAAAGTTTACTTTGCCAATGTTTTTCTTCCTGTTTTTCATCATTTTTTTGTTGTTTTTATTCATGGCTTCTATAGGTAGCCTTTCTCATTTACACCAGATTCTAAATCTTGTAAGTTAAACATAGCAACACCTAATAAAAAACATTGTTTCCCACTATTGCTATGTAGTAAAGGCTTTCTTGGCCAGGTTAATAGAGCTCTTTGAGAGCCTGTCAGTGCAGAGTTGCTTGTCTGCCTTAGCCGAAAGCAGAAAGCACAGCTGCAAGAGGGGGAGTGAAGGCAGAGAAGGTGGTGGTGGTTGGATAAGGCCAGCAGATTAGATTTTTTCACATTTGGGCCAGGGTGGAGAGGCCATCTTATGTATGGCTCCTACATTACTCCTTTACTTCAGCTTAGCACTTTTTGGGGGGGGGGGTGGGGGAATACACAACATACAATTATAGATGGGTGTTGGAAGAAGCTTACTGGTAGAGGGGGGTTAATCCCCACTCAAGCAGCAGCCACGATTTCTGCTAGGGTGAAGTCACAAGCAACCCCATATTGACCTGCACTTAACAATCTGGTAGCTTGGCACAAAAGCAGTCAGATCTAACTTAGAGGCAATGTGTTAAGTATTTATGCAGCAGTTCAAACAGTAATAAAGTCAAAACACAATACAAGAAAAATACCACACCAAATTAGAAAAAGTAGAATAACTAAAAAAACAATATTAAACTTTATTTGGCAAAATGTCATGAAAGTTACAGATAAAATGTACAATAAAACATTCAAGAGCATTGTGCAGTCAAGATGTTACGCATGCATATGTACTTGCAAGTGCATAAGGAATTATTCCAATATAAAACACAGGTTTGCAAACTAAAATAAATGTCATAATTCACATATACAATTTACATCAAATTCATCAGTAAATAGTCAATAAAATCCAAATATACATGGATAAAATACATCGCTAAGTTGGGATCATAGAATAAAATCATCTGTATTCCAGTCTGCAAAGCAGCACCAAGGGAGTTAATTCCTGTAGAGTCAATCACTGTAAAAAAAGCAAACAAACAGCCAGGTTGCACATTTACAGGATATAAAGTGCAAAATAACATTCAAAATACGTTGTTACAATAGATACCAGCCATTAAGATTAGCATGGCATCGAAATAGTTTTGAGCTAGCCCTGTGTTCTATGACTAAGATCTCAAATTCATGTTAGCGTGGTTGTCGGGCATTTCTACCATAAATAGTAGTCAAAACATCGGTCAATAGGCATTTCAAGTTAGCAGTCGGGCCCCAACAGCACTCCATCTGGAAGACTCAGGTATTAGCTAAATCTACTTTTATGTCAAGAAGTGGATTGCTTCCACTGTGTCTGGGGCCCAGGGAAAGGCCCGGAGACAAAAGGACGGCAGAACCTAATTGTTAAACAAAAACCTCTATTCGGGTTGGCTATGTAAACAATAGGTTTCAATCATTACTCCACAGCAGATAGATTACTAGTCTTAAACTATTGTGTTTACTTTGAACTGAGAGAGCTTTCTACCTAATGAACTACATGCTTCCCAGGAATTTTACCACGACACACGCATATCATGGTCTAGGGTCTGTTTTTTATATTCGTAGGGCCTCCACATGATTCAGTGTTGCCAAATTAGCACATACTGGTTTAATCCAACAAGCCTAGGTCGTATTTAGATTGCACAAGGAAAAAAGACAGGAGCTGTAGTTTTAGTGTGCATGTTACAAACTGGCCATAAAATGGATGAGCTAGTTGAAGACGGCCATTTGGCCAGAAACACATTGAGAGGTAAAAATCCAACTCTGATTTGAATATCTAACTTTCTATCTATTTTATCCATAATAAAATCTAAGTATTGTTCAAAAGTTCTAGTGGTCTTAAATTCAACAGATTCTGTTGAAAATTAACCACACTTGCATTCTTGGCATTATTATGTTCTATCTAGGATCAGAATAGCTATTTGATTCTCTCTTTAAATGGAAGACTTTCACTAGAGGTGATTTCCCAGAGATCTTGGAGGCCCAAAAAGCTCAACAATTTCTTGAGGTAAATAAGCCAGCCTTTTTTATGGAATCTGTCTAGCTTTACTATTTCTTGGAGAGCCTCAGTAAAGGCTGATAGTTCCAGCTTGGCTCTTAGTCTCCTCCAGAACAGGAATGATCTGGTTGTTGCTTTATCTGTGATCAATTACCTCCCCATATCAAGTTTTAACGGCAGAAGGGGGTGCTAGAAGGAAGAGACACTAAAGACCTTGCAAATGTATTTTCAGCTTTAGCCATATCAGATATATTATGAAAGCCCCAAAGCTAGGTGCCGTAAACATCAGAGCCTACGGTCTTTGAATCATAAAGCTGTAAGGCTGGAGGGCTTGGTTTACTGTGGGAGGTTCAGTGTTTTTTCAATATGGTGCCCACAACTTGTTTAAGCTTTAGAGAGCTTATGTCAATATGCTTTGGCCATAACATTTGGGATGATAACTTGCTCGCTAGATACTCAATAGCATTTACTTTTTGTAACACAAGCCCTCCCATTCTCTTCTTCCTCTTGTATGATTTGTGTTAGTTTAATGTCATATACTTGGTTTTAGATGACCCTCGCATGGAACAAAATTCCTTGAAATTAGTCAAGAAACACTGCAGTCCACTTGGTGGAGTACAGTGAGAATTTTTACTCCAGCCAGGGAAAGGGCACAATTGCAGAGTGATAGATATTATAGCACATCATGCAAATATTAGCAAAACAGGGTGGGGGCTAGAACACAACCCTGTCTGACACACTTTTTGATAGGAATAGAATTTGTGAGATGACCCTCTTCACCCCAACTCACTCTAGCAAAGTTTTCTTCATGAAGCCAGATTGTGATAGAAAGAATATTTCATGGAATCCCCATATCCCATAGGACTAGTCGCAGCTTCTGGCGAGGTACCATGTCATAAGCGGACTTCAAATTGACCAAGGCAAAATATAAATGGCCTCTGCCAATAAGTACTGCCTTCCTATACAGGGCAGTGAACCAAACGACCAGGTCTGTTGTTCTGGTCTTCTTTCTAAATCTGGCTTGTAGAGTGTCTTGTTATCTTATATCCCCTCTAGGAATTTCCCCTGCACTGCACGGCAGAACACCCTTTAAAGGGTATCAATTAAACCTTTGGGCCTATAGTTTAACAGCAGATCCCCATTCCCCATTCTGTACATGAGTACGACATCACCAACTTTCCAGGAGCATTTGCTAGTGCCAAGATGTCATTAGATTAGTGTTAGACCTGACAGCCTGAGGGTGGCCTTCCCCCCAACTTTTTGCCTACCTCCTCCACCTTTCTGGCCTTGTTTTTTGCTGGCTCTAGGACACTTTAGGACACTTTACCACTGCTAACCACTGCTAAAGTGCTTGTACTCTCTCCCCTAAACATGGTAGCATAGGTTCATCCCCACTTGGCATATTGAATTTAATATTAAAGTCCTTAGTAAAGTGGTAACTCATGTTCCCAGGGCCTGTGAATTATATGCAACTAGTAGGCCTGCAGCACTGATTGTGCCACGCACTTAAGAAACCCTTTAACCATGTCTTAGGCCAGCCACAGCAGAACCTGTATGTGCGGTGTACACTGCCATGACAACCTGGCAAAATAAACCTGTTGCCAGGCTCAAACCTTCCCTCTTTATAGGTATACGTTCCCCCTAAGTTCGGCCCTGGACAATCCAGAGGGCCGGGTGTAATGTAATTAAAAGGCAGGACATGTACTCTTAAGTTTTTCGTGTCCTGGTAATGAAATTCTCCCAAAGTTGTTTTTCACTACGGCAAGGCCTATCTCTCCCATATGATAACATTGGAACTACCATATTACACTTTATAAGTATCATTTCCTATTTAGAAGAGATAATACCCCCAAGTCAGGTGTCTCTGGACTCCTAATTTAAATCCTAACTTACGGTGAAGTCTGATTTGAAATTACAATTCAGGGAATGACACTTTTAGATAGCTGACATTTTCTTACTTTAGCCATTTGGTGCCTCCTGCTTGTCTCTGATCAGTCTGGGGTGGGTGACAGCTGGGCTTCTGCATTCCACTAGACAGCCAAACAAAGGAAACTTAGGTGTGACTTGATAGTTCTTTCTAGGAAGATGGGAGGGAGAAGCTGTGCACAGCCTCAGACTTACACCTGTATAGGCTGTGTCCTGTCCTCACACAAAGGATTGGTTAAACCCCTGTAGGGAGTCTGTAGCCGGGGAGGAAGGGAGGACCTCTGTGCACTTGAAACCCCTTTTTTGAAGTCACGCCTACTTCAAGAGCATGACTGTGTGTAAGAACTGGATTTTTTACTGTACCACTTCAGTACACTCCTGGACATATGGATACTCTGCCAGGAAGAAGGACAGCTGTGCTGCTGAAGGACTGCCACTTTGCTCGACTGCTGCCCTGGAAGAACTGCATTCTTGCTGTGCTAACCTGCTGCCTGCTGCCCTCCTTGAATGGCTAAAAAGGACTTGAGCCATATCACTTGAACCCAGAACCAGAGTGACTACAAGGCTTGCCTTCTGATTGAAGTCTCAGGGACATAAAAGACTTCCAACTCACCTGCTACAACACCTGGACTCTGCCATCTGTGTGTCTTGCACCACCAAGTGGTGCCAATCCAGTCCTGAGTTCTCGGAAGTGGGTATAAAGTGCTGCTCTAGTAAAGATTCACCCATCAACGCTGTTGTACCGCTCAGAACCAGCGCATCTTCAATTGACGACGACGCATCACTGCTAATGCGAAGATCAATTGCATTGCATTGCCACTGCTGCGAGGATCCAGTGCATCGCATCACTGATTCTTTAATATTGAATTAAACAGCAACTTCACAATATCTGGGATGTTAATTTACCACCCTCCAGGCCCGTTCAACACATTTAGGGAGGCACTGATAAACCTGATGGTCTTTCTGACTATTAAGCCAGTCAATTTTAATATAGTAGGTGATTTGAATCTTCATTTGGATGAAAGACAGGATGGTAATATTGTTAATATTTTTAGATGACCTTGCTGCTTGTCACTTCACGCAACTTCTTGTTAGCACCACTCACATGGCGGGGCACCTCCTGGATCCAATTTTTTCTAATCTTAATTCTTTGAAGATACTCAACCCCCTTCTTATGATGTGGTCGGATCATTCTCTAATCTCTATGTCCATATGTCTAGTATGCCAGAACCAGTGTTCTCGCTCAGTCCTTAGTTTCAAATGTCCTTGGCACTAGCTTGACCTCCAAAAATATGAAGACTCTCTCCAGCCTCGGTGCCCGAGGCTGGAACTCAATGTTGAAGATGCAAATAACAATGTAAAGGACTGGCTTTCCTCTGGGCTTGACCTTTTTGCCCCCTTGAGGCTGGTCCGAAGCAGGAAAAAGCAGGCTGCACCCTGGTTTACTGAATCTCTGTAATATTGGCAAAAAAAGAATTGTAAGGTTCTGGAACGTTCTTGGAGGCAATCATATGACTATTCAGAAAAAGTTTTATATACTGCTGCCATTAAGTTATACCATTGATTAAGAGATCCAAAGCTGAATACTTTGCTAATGAAATAAAGATTAACAACAATCCCTTCTCTCCTTAACATTCTAACGAAACCTGTACTTGCTGTGGAGCATATGGAAATCTCCAATGACCACTGTGAGAAGTTGGCAAGATTTTTGATCAATAAAGTAGAAAAGATTTACACTAGCTTCGTCCCTAATATTATTGACTCCTGTCCAGACAGTCTGACTGACACAATCTTGCCATGGCTACATTATCTACCCCGAATGGCCCTGTCAGAGCTGCATATTTTATAGAAGAAATTCAAATTGGGCTCACCTGCTGAACCCCTCAGGCCAGACCTGCTTCTGGAATTTTAGGACTTCTTCTCTCCACCCTGTCTCAAACTAATTAATCCTTCACTGACATTGGCATCTGTAACAAGTTCCTGGAAGCATGCAAAAGTTATTCCACTCCTGAAAAAACCTACTTTGGACGCTTCCATACCTGAAAGTTTCTTTCCTATTTCTCTTCTGCCATTCCTCGCAAAAGTGACGGAGATCCATGTTAATGCCATTCTCATCAGCTTCTTCAAAGAAAATCACATTCTGGACATTTTTCAGAATGGTTTTAGGTCACGACACAGTACTGAGTCGGCTCTTCTTGCAGTCACAGAGCAACTCCCCGGTGTCTTAGGTGAAGGCAATTCCTCTGTACTGATTCTACTCGACCTAAGTGCCACTTTTGACACTGTTTGTCACAACACCTTTCTCCAGCATCTGTGAGAGGTTGGGTTTGGTGGCTCTGCTCTTACCTGGACTTCCTCCTTCCTTGACCACAGACCTTCTGAATACTACCGACTAACAACACTGTTGCGCTGCTGGTGTCCCACTTTGTGTGACTCCCCAAGAATGCCTCGGGAGAGCGGGACACTCAGTGCGAGCCAGGACCTAGGAGAGCCAGAAGACCGTCTTTCCTCTCAGTAAGGCTTACTTGAAAGCAGCTGGCCTGTCGATATGACATCCCTTGCCACCATTCTTCTTACTGAGAGGCTCTGCATCTCCCTTGTTCCTAGAGAATTCTGGGTCCCAGAATGTCCTCCATAGGTATATGTGTGCCCAATCCAAGATGGTCACCCTACCTGTCCAGTCAATCTGAGGGTTCCCAATCTAATATGGCGCACCTAGTTTCGTGATGTCATTTCCTGTTTGCAAAGTATATAAAGGAGGTAGTCTTTTTCCTCCTTACGCCAAATGCTCATTAGTGTTCCAGGTGTGTTCTTCACTCCCATTTCTTTCAGGAGGTTTTCCAGTGACTTTGTCTCTGACCATTTTCCTGCGCACTCCTGTCTTCTCCTCCTGGTCATCCTACTTAGGAGTCTCGCTGTCATCAGGAGGTTCTTTGCCCCTGGGATTTTTCCTCCAAATGGGTCTCCTTGCTGCAGGAACTATCTGCTTAGGTCCTACCTAGTGCCATCAGAACGGTGGCTAGTAGAAGGGGTCATCCCTATCTCTGGCAGACAAGGACAGTCAAGACCGGAGCCTTACAGTCTACCCAACGTTGGAAGCCTTGAGATTTACAGCAGTATCTTGACAGTTTGTGGCACCCTGTTTTTGATTCTGACTCTAAAGAGTCAGATTGAGTGCAAACCATTGCCCAGGCTACCCACACAGATCAAGCCCAAGCCCCAGTCAAGAATGTCCAGTAACAGATTCAGGAGCTTCAACAACTGCAAGAATCTGGCTCTGCAGCAATCTCTTGTGGCCATGGCATCTAATATTACAAACATTTCTTCCACAGCTCCATGTTTTTCAGGAGATTCAAATAAATTGAAGAAATTCTTTTTTTTTTTAACAGACTTCTGCTCACTTTTTGCAGGACAGAGCCAAGGTGGGAAACATGATCAGTGCCTTGTCGGGTTCGTCCTTAGCCCCGTGACCCCCCTAGTAGCCACAAAAGCTCCTTGTATATCAAATTACTCAACTTTCCGTTAACGTTCAATTGAATGTTTGAGAGACCAGACCTTGACTTCACTCATGGAGAGGCTCTGTGTGATATACAACAAGAAGGCAAGTCTTTTTGACCTCTATTTCCCTTTTTTTTTTAAATATATTTTATTATTAAGTTTGCATGATACATACCGGGCCATGGCCCAAAGGATACAGTTTGAAGACAGTGTATGGCCGAATAAACATACAATTGAAAAAGATTTAACTCCTGTAAAACCTGCAGGTACAGTAACAAAAACATTGCACAGTGAGTCCCAAATCACACAAATTTATATTTGCCCAATTGGATAAACATTCCGTAAGTTTAAAATGATCATTCGGGTTGCTAAATGACCAATAACATTAGGGGAGCATATCCTGTCAGGGATCTAGAGGTGGAAGGGGGGGTAACTCCATGCCCCGATATTCCACCCATCTTAACCATATTTTCATATGCTTTTGGTGGCAGGCCTGAGCTTGAAACACTACAATTTCACCACTCATGCAATTGTCCATGGCCTTTTTCCACCTGCTAATCGTCGGGGTGGACGTACCCTTTCAGACCTGTGCGAAATCCCGTTTGGCAATGGTAACATTAAAAAATAACAAGTGTTGCTTGTACCGGTTCCCTCCTATCCCATAAGTGCTATGTAACAACAGTAATCTCGGATCCAGTGGGAGATCCCACGACAGCACCTCGCCCAGACATGCCACAATCCTCCGCTAGTATAGCTGCAGTGTTGAACAGGCCCAAACAGTGTGTATAAAAGTCGCTTCCTCTATCCCACATCTCAGACATAGGGGGGACTGAATGAGGCCCATCTTCCAAAGATGGGACCTTGTTTGGTATATGTGGTGTATATATTTAAATTGCTTGAGACAAGAGAGCAATGACACAACCGCACTTCGAGGGCTAGCCAAGGCTTCAGTCCAGTCATCATCGGTCATATCTGGTATGTCTTCAAACCATGCACGACTGGTCTTGTGCAGGATTGTGTGAGTGTGCATCATCAGTCTTTGGTAAATCTGACAGATCTTATGGTCACCTAAGTCACCCATTAATAAGTGTCACTCTAGAGGGTGGAATTCTGACAAATTCTCAGTCATCTGAAGTAGGGGAGTTAGAGCATGTTACAGCTGGAGATACTTATAAAATTGAGTCTTATGTAGCTGAAACTCTGTCTGTAGCTGTTGGAACGACTTTAAGGTGATACCTCGCACTACATCACCTAAACTGGATATTCCCACTAAGTTCCACCCTCGAAATTCCGCTAATGCCAAAACCGAGCCGAGACGTGTACCATGCCACAGCTACATTTCCCATTTTTGACAGTTGGCAGTAGAGACTACATGGGTGGGAGGAACCTCAGTCACTCTGTTTCACAGGGGCCTTAAAGAAGAAACTAAAGATGGATTTGTCCATTCTGTCTGAGAGTAAATCCTGTCCATGCTAATGGACCATGCCTTACATATTTAACATCGACCGCAGGAATGTCTTTCTGAAAGACACTGAGCACACTTGTACCTTTAGCAGTACTAGATCATCAGTGCGTAACATAAGGTGGAAGCTTCCTCTAAGGAGTTCACCGTCCCTTCTGGTGAAGAACTGATGAAGATTGGTCTTACCCGAGACTGAAAAGGAATACTGATGCAAACACAGTCTCTGTGTGTACTGCAGTTCTCCAGAGCATCTGGTTCGAGTTTGTCCAGTGTGTCCTTAGACGTTTTCAAGAAAAACCAGGTCCCGTCCCTTCTGAAGGGTGAAAGGATGGGAAGACCTCAAACCCGTGGGAGTGTCTGGGAAATGTGAAGCCTCACTTTTTGTCCAGTTTATGTCTCTGGAACACCCAAATGGAAAGGATTTTGGCTGCATTAAACAGTGATACCAGTAGGGTGTATATGTCAGATCCCGAGCTCCCTGCGCTGTAACCTGGAGTGACTTCTGCCCCTCAGAGTGCATTTAACATTTGAGTGGAGCAAGGTTCTCTTTTCCTTTCTGGTAGCTATCCCCTAACTGAACGCCTACTTTCCCGTTCACTAGTAGAAGCTGCATTTGTGGACGTTTCCTTGCCAAATCTAGAAAAACGCAGTACATGAGTAGGCTGTTGCTTGGCTTCTTTTTCCCGATTGTGACCACGCTCTCTCCCATTGTCTTGGTGGGAACCCACGTCCCCGCTTCCTTTCTTGCTGATTTAACTGGGACGTTGAGTCCAGACGGCCGTGTCAGGACAAAACACTGCTGCCGATATCTTAGCTCCTGAAAAAATCCTTTTGTGTGTAAGGACGATTACACATGATGTAAGGACTTCCTGCGGCAGGACAGAGCCCGTGTATGGTTTTTCTTTTGCTGTGAGAGAAGTGAGTGAAGCCTTGCTGTTGACTGCGCCAGAACACTACCTTGACTTATGGAATACCATTTCCATACAACAGTGCTGGAGTGCTTTGAGTCTTTTGCCATTTTCTTGTTGTTTTTTATCCACAGCTGAGTGCAATTAACATTTGTATATGATACCTCTTTCAAAAGCGCTGGAGCGCTAAAGTCTTTTGGGATCTTAAATATATTAGTGCTGGAGCTTTACACCCCAGGAGGTTTTCGCCAGTAGCCTTAACTGCCACAACGTTCTTGAATTCTCATTATTCAGCGTATGAGCGCTGCCTCTAAGTTTTTGATTTGGCATTGTTATTTTTTGCATTGGGGAAAGTTCCTTAGTATTCCTGGTTTGCCATACAAAGTACTGTGTGGTCATTTCCCTAACCTCTCAGTGATACGAACTCCTGGACACTTCTTCTTCTGTCTTTGGGTGGAAGTAATACTGGTAAGTGAATCTTGGCTTGCTCATATAAAATATAAATGCACTCAGACGTTTATTGACATAGCCTTGAGGAAAGTAGCCTGCCCTAATAGAAATTCTTACTTCTTTATTTCTCCAGTTTGGGGCTTCTGAAGACACGCTGTCAACATTGATATCTCTTTTCCTTGCTGGTGTGGCCTCTCCAGCAATTCTCCTTCCCCCTATCTCCCTGAGAAAAGTGGCCTTGAGAGAATGGTATCCAAAAGGTACTCTCAGCACTTGCTTTGGAGAGGGAGGAGGACTTACTCTTTGCTCCGGTGGAATCCTGCCCTAACAGGTTAGTGGTTATTCTGTACTGGAACAGAATTTGGATGAAAGCTGGGCCAAAGAGTGACATATCACAAAAGAAATACCCAAACACCCCTTATTTCTGGAGCTGTTAAAGAAATGGCAACCCCTTTGACATTGACTTTCGGAAATCATCACTAAAGTATTTCCTTTGAACGTATCTCCTCTGCTAATCATATCAGTATTTTAGGGGCTCCGTGGCTGACTCAATATAACCGATAAATTAAGTAGGAAACTCAGACTATTTCATTATCCTCCCAATTCTGTCACAAATTGTATTATTCTACTGAGGATTATTGGTTTCTGAAAGAGATTGTCAAACATCCTTGAGTCCAGTATGCTTAATCACCTTCAGGGAATGTCTGATCTGTATCTGGAGTTTGCTGATCTTTTTGACAAACCAAAATACATTTTTTTGCCACCCAATTGGGAATTAGACAGTGTGATTTCCCTGGAAGCTGATGCCACCGTCCCTTTTGGAAGGATTTACTCACACTCTGAATCCGAAAAGTAGACCCCAAGGATATATCTTGAGGAGAACTTACGGAATGGCCTTATTGCTCAATCCTCATCCCCTGCTGATTCTTCCATGTTCTTCATTTCTATACATTCGCATGAATTGACACCTTGCATAGACTATGGAGGATTGAATACGATGACTGTAAAGGACCAGTACCTCTTGCTTCAGATCAAGTATGTTTTGGGGTCCATCAGAGGTGCAATGGTCTTCACCGAATTGGACTCAAGCAGAGCTTGCCATCTGATAAGTATCCGTGAGAGAGACTAATTGAAAACTGCATTTGAATTCCACCGGGGCATTATGAAATTCATGGCACATCATTTGGTTTAAGCAATGCCACAGCTGTTTTCCAACGTTATATGGAATATATGTGGTGACATGCTAAATCAATTTGTGGTTGTCTATCTTGATGACATCCTAGTGTTCTCCAGAAACCCTCTTGTTCATCATCAGCATGATTGCCAAGTGTTACTGCGACTCTGTCAGAATTGGCTGTTCTGTAAGCCGGAGAAATGTGAGTTTGACCTACCCGAGGTGGAGTGCTTGGGTTTCCATATCAAAAGTACAGGAGTCTGCATGGATAAACACAAGGTGTCCACCATCCTTGATTGGCCAACTCCATATAATGTGAAAGAAACCCAGTGCTTCCTTTGTTTTGCCAACTCTTACAAGCAGTTCACAGAAAATGTTGCCCAGTGAACTAGTTCAATCACCCGAATCCTCAAGAAAGACATGCTACATCATGTTTTGAATGGGGTGGCCAAACTGAGGAAGCCTTTCTTAGTTTAAAGAAGACGCAAGCACCAATCTTGCACTACCCGGGTCCCACCAAGCTGTTTATTGTAGAGACCGATGCCTATGATTGGATCATTGCGGCTGTTCTTTTACAACTTCGAGAAGATGATTTTTTAGAACATCCCATTTGCTATCTATCCTAACTAGGTCGGAAAGACCTTACTCTGTCCTAAATGAGAACTGTTAGTAAGAAAAAGAGCCTGTCCCGATTGGAGACAATTTTTTATAGAATCTCAAAAACCCTTTGGAATCCAAACAGACCATTGTAATCGACAATGCCTCAGAAACATGCAGTGAAGAAACAGTCAGGAGGCCCATTGCGCCTACTTTTTTCACCAATATGACTTATATACACATATATCTCTGGAATCAAACATACTCTCGAGCGTGCTCTGTTACGCAGATATCCAGAGCCACAGTCATCTTTTGAGCAACATGTTCTTCCTCCTCATCAAATAGTTTGAGTAGTGCAATTCTTTCTTAATAAGGTTAAAGCTGATTACTCCCAAGTCTTGCAATAGAAATATGAGTCCTTACAAGGACTGACCAATAAAAAAAACAACTTAGTATTCAAAGGTAGGACAGTATTCATTCCTTCTAAGACACTTCACCTTAAGGTATTGAAGATATGCCATGATCCCCCAGTGGCTGGTCACAGGGGGATCAAATCCACTTTGGAACTCAAGCTTTGATCATTTTGGTGGCCTTATAGTCGAGAAGACACTGCATTGTATGTAGGTGCTTGTCCAGTTTGTGCTCAAAATAAAGCATCTCACTCTCTGCCTTCTGCCTGTTCCTCCTGAGCCATGGTATACAATCACCACTGACTTTATCACTGACTTACTCATCTCTGAAGGGAATACTGTCACACTGGTTACTGTTGACTCTTTTTCTCAGAGGGCTCATTTCACTGCTTTGAAAAAACAACCTTCTGCTAAGAAGATAGGACTGATATTATTACAAGAAGTTTTTTGATTTCATGGACTGCCTCAAGTTATAATTTCAGATCGAGACCCTCAATTTGTTTCTCATTTTTGGAAAATAATGTTGTCAGTATCTTCAGATTGAACTTACAGTGTCCTCTAGCTTCCATATTCAGGCCAGACGTAACATGTGAACCAAGGTCTCGGACAGTTTCCTTGTTCTTTTTGTAATGCCACACAACGTGATCGGTCCTCTTTTTAATCCTTAGCTGAGTTAGCTTACAACAATGCTGTTCATAGTGAGACCATATTTTCTCCAGTTTTCTGCCTTTATTGTTTACACTCTAAGTTTGCTCCTTCTGCCCATTCTGGTCCTGGGCTGGTCTCTGCTGCTGCTATTTTCCTATGGCAGCTGCAGTCTATCATACAGAAGATTTCTTCTAATCTTTTAGAGTCAAAGACCAGGATGAAAGAATTTGTTGATCTCCATCTTACTAACTCACCTGCTTAGAAGATTGAAAACAAGGTATGGCGTCCTCTAAATTTCTTCCAGCTAGTCTCTATGACAATAAATGTAGGCCTCGATTCTATGGCCCTGTCAAAATCTTCATGTCCTTAACCCAGAAGCCTTTCGGGTTATATTGCCTCTACAGTGGAAGATGCATCCTGTATTCCATTCTTCTCAGTTAAGACCTTACTGGTCGGATCCCTTTCAGCCCCGTTTTCCAGACTTCCACCTATCATTGTCAGTAGGGTTCCTGAATTCGAGCTTCAGGAGATATGTGATTTCTGACTTTTTATAAAGAAATTGCAATTCTTGGTTCACTGGAATGGTTACCCACCAGTGAATGATCCAGTGAGCATGCTTCTTCTGCTCATGCCCCTGTTTTGGTCCAATGTTTTTTCTGACACTTTGCTGATAAGCCCAGTGCTTTGGGAGGGAGCCATACTGTTGCACAGCTGCCGTTCTGTTTAATTCCCCAAGACTGCCTTGGGTGAGCATGATGCGCTGAAGGTGCAGTGTGAGTCAGGGCCAAGGAGAACCAGTGGGCTGCATTTCCACTCAGTAAGGCTCACCTGCAGGTGCCCAGTCCACCAACTTGATGTCCCATGCCACCATTCTTCTCCCTGGCAGGCCTTTGCTTCTTCCTTGTTCGTTGGGAATTCTGCACCCCAGAACTCCATCCATAGGTATATATATGCCCAATCCAATATGGCCACCATGCCTGTACAGCCTATCTGAAGGCTCCTAATCCAATATAGTTCCTTGTTTCCTGATGGAACTTCCGGTTTGCAAGGCATATAAAGGAGGCAGTTCTTTTTCTCCTGCCTCACAATGCTCTCTAGTGTTTCAGGTGTGTTCTTCTTCCAGAAGGTTTACCAGTGACTTTGTTCCTGGTAATTCCATCTTGTCTTTTCTTCCTGGTCATTCTACTTTGGAGGCTCACTGTCATCAGGAGTTTTTTTTTTGCACCAGGCTTTTTTCTCCGTTTGGGGATCTTTCCTGCAGTGACTACCTAAGCTCTATCTTGTGCCAATGGCATTGTGGCTACTAGAAGGTATTGTCCCTATCTCTGGCAGTCAAGGACAATCAAGACTGGCTTCACTCAGTCTAACACCACCAAACCAAAACAGTTCAAAGCTGGAGGGTTTGAGGGAAATTTTTAAGACCACACAGGATTTACTCCCAGGTAGTTACTCAAAAAACAGTATGAAATCCTTGGGTCTATTAAAAAAACAGTGTAAGTGTGTGGCAAGCCACTACTAAAAATTAACAGAGCTATCAATACAGAACCAATGGCTATACACCACAGTAATGACTGTGGGCACTTCCCTTTTCAGGACAAAATCTCTCACTCACCAAAGGTGACATGCTTCATCATGTGGGATTCTCCTCTCAAAGGAAAGACTATGGTGCACATGCATCAACATCCCGAAAAGCGAATCCTTATTAGCGAGAAATAAAGAATCGGTAATAAGGAATCGCTTTTCGGAATGCATGAACAGATTCGGCAATTATCAGCGATTCCTTAAAAATCGCTAATAATTACCGATTACACATTAGCGAGTACAGTAAATACCGAATAGCAATTAGCGAGTTCGGTATTACCGAATTCAGTAATAGTAAAATCGCAAAAAACGGGTCGCTCCGGGAGCGGGCTGATGACATCACTACCAGGAAGTCAAGCTGCCCCACCCTCCTTCACTGGCCTGAGGAGCACACAGGAGGAGGCAGAGCACACAGGCTGAGGCAAGAGAATACCCTCTCTGAAACCATCCACCCTACCCTCATCCAGGATGGACAAGGATGCACCAGGCACTGCAGACACGCCCAGGAAGAGGAAGAGAAAGTTCTCTGACAGGGAACTGGAGCACTTGATTGAGGGGTTGAGCAGCAAGCACGACAAGCTGTTTGGCAAGCTGTCCCTCAAGGTGCCCGAAGCAGAGAAGAGGAGAATTTGGCTTCGCATCAGGGAGAGGGTGAATGCCGTGGGAGTGATGCACCACAGCATCGATGACCTAAAGAAGAGGTGGTATGACCTCAGGAAGAGGGACAAGGAGAGAATATCAGAAAGGGTCAAGGAGGCAGCTGGCACAGGAGGGGGGCCATCCACAGTACCAGCAAACACTGCCCTGGAGGAGCTAGTCGAGGGGACCATTGAGCCAGAGGCGGTTGTGGGAGTTACGCAGATGGACACCTCCGGCGCAGCCACCACTGAACAAGGTAAGATGCATGCCTGCTCCCATACTCTGCGTATCGCATACCCATCCCCATCCCCCCAGCTCAATCACAGTGTACAGGCAGAAGTGCATAACACATATGCCCTCACATCAGTATTGCATCATGGGAGTCGTAGTCATGTCAGCAAAGTGTGCATGTATAGTCATAATAGCAAAAAAATAGATCAGCAGTAGAGGCCCAACATAGAGTCAAATAATGTAATTCATTGTAGGACATAAATGCAGAATGATCAACAGATGTAGTCACTAAAAAAACTAACCATGCACTGTTTCATACACAGATGCATCTCCTGGGGATTCGGATGATATTGATCGCCTCATCATCTCCGAAACACCGGCTGATTCCGAAGGCGACACTCCGCAGGAGGGTCAATCCCCACATCCACCAGCAACAATACCACCACCACCAACACCTGCGACAAAAACAACAAGACGCAGGGCACAAGTCCCCTCCATGCAGGTGATGGATGCATGCCCAAATCCTGCAACCACAACTGGCCCAAGTCCTACAGGTGTCACACTGCCAGCACCACCACCAGCACGTGGCAGAGTCACGCAGCGGCGCCAGTCCCTGCGCAGTACTGCCGAGGGAGCCGACCAGGCAAGGAACATTTATGGTGGAGTCGAGGCTCAGATGCTGCGTGTTCAGCGCCTGCAGGGGAGACACATGGGGACAATGAACCTCAACATTTCACGTCTCGCAAAACACATGTGCACTCTGACTGATGCAGTGCGGCACATGAACACAGTTGTGGCAGAGGGCAATAAGGAAATTAGTGGAAACCTCCAGGAGCTCACCCGTGCCATCCGAGCAGGACAACACAGCGAGCGCCGGAGGCATAGACAGAACTTGCTCCGTTCCACAGCATCGACCAGGGCCATCACCAAGCTCTGCAACAGCACTGCTGTGTTGTCCCGCCGCTCCGTGTCACTGCAGGTGGACCTGGGACATTATTGTGGTGACGTGGCGAAGGCCTTAGGCCAGGTGACCACAGCAGTGGAACACTTGCAGTCAGGGACATTCAGTGGCAGCAACTTGGGAGGGGAGGATGGCAGTGAGGCTGCTTCAATTGTAAGCAGCGTCTCGGTGATGGAGACCTGCACCAGGAGGCGCAGTTCGCGCTGCTCCACAGCCACAGAGACACAGCGTGGTGAGGTGGAGGAGACACGCGATAGGAGGCTGGGTGTTCGTGGGAAGTGCCACTAGACATTCTGTCCTGCATCCCTGACCATGGTGGGGTAACCATGGCCCACTTTGATTTTGCTTTTGCACTCCCGTGACTCCAACGATCATGTTTTTGCCCACAATGTGTGGGGGAACTCTAATTTGCATTTCTGTGTGACATTACATACATCAGTGCTCCTGTGAATTACACAGTAGCACTACTAATGATATCGTCATGGCTCTTTCTTACCTGGCTCAGAAATGATGTTGTGTGATGTATGTCCGCCTCCTTTGACCCTCAGCTGTGTTTGGAACGTGTGCCTGTCGGTGTTGTGCGGGTGGTTGGTCATCCCGGTAGTTGTCATTCCTGTCCACCTCTATGAGTATCCCCCTTCTGGTTGCAATGTTGTGCAGCATGGCACATACTGCTACAATCCTGCAGCAGGTGTCTGGTTTATATTGCAAGGCACCACCAGTCTTATGTAAGATCCGGAAGCGACTCTTCAGAATCCCGAATGTCCTCTCAATCACATTTCTGGTGCTTATGTGGGCCGTGTTGTAGCGTTGCTCCTGTGGTGTTGCTGGGTTGATGTAGGGGGTGAGGATATATTCCCGCAGGGCGTATGCACTGTCACCTACAGGATGGAAGCAAAGGCTTACCGTCAGTCATGAGGATACATGTGTGATGCTGATGTTATAAAGAGGTATGTGTACGTACCAAGCAGGAGTCCCTCTACGAATTCTCCATTGAGCAGACGCCTGTGGATGCCACTGTGTCTGAATATGTAGGAGTCGTGTGTGCTCCCTGGAAATTGTGCCACTATGTCCGTGATGACGTGCTTGGCATCGCACACGACCTGCATGTTGATGGAGTGATAGGACTTCTGGTTACGGAAGATGTACTCATTGGCTGAGGGTGGACAGATGGGGACATGCGTGCAGTCAATGCATCCAATGACATGGGGGAATTGGGCCACCTGGTAGAATTCCTGTTTGGTGTGGTCCAACTGCTGGGGGGTTGTGGGGAAGCTGATGTGGGTATGTATCATTGTCAGCATGGCATTAATGAATTTACGGAAGAAGCGTAATAGTGCGCTTTGTGATACGCCTCCTGCTACCGCTATGACCCCCTGGAAACTTCCAGACACCAGTAGGTGCAGGCTGCATAGGACCTGGTGTGCGCAGGAATGGCATTTGTCCGACGTGTCTGGTGCCGCAGTAGTGGTTCCAGGTCTGCAATTAGGCACATTATCATTGCACGATTGAGACGGTACTTGTCGTATACCTCATCCTCATTTTGGCCAAGCAATGTGATGCGCACTCTGAATACTCTCTCCTGGATCCTTCTCCTGCTCTGTGCTGCTGCATTTATTCTCATCCTCCTTGCAAGCACGTAGAGGGCTGCCATTTTGTGAAAGGAAACAGGGTTTCCTTGCCCAATTTCTATGGCTTTCTGATTGCATCTGTGGCACACTTGGGTTTTTTTTCAAAAATTTTTTTTTTGCAACTTTACCTCCTGGTTCTGATTAGGCCTGGGCGAAGCACTACGCTACGCTCGCGTAGTTTGCGAAGTTCGCGCTACTTCGCACTACGCGAACTGCACGTAGCACAGTGCGAACACGCGTAGCGTAGTGTTGCGTAGTGCTGCAGTCATTTTTTGCTTGCTCGCGACCGCGAGCAAGCAAAATGACATCCTGGCGAGACTTTTTCCTTGTTCGCGATCGCGAGCATGGAAAATAAACCTCCCTGCGAGATTCCCAACGCGAGAAGGTAAGGTTTCTCATTGCGAGGGGTCGCGTATGCTCGCGACCGCTCGCGATGAGAAACTACCAGTTCGCGTTGAGAAAGCTGCAGCTCGAGTAAAAATCTACTCGAGCAGCAGAAAACTACAGCTCGCACTGTGCAAGATGCCATTTTCAATGATTGCACAGTGCCGGTTGCTTGTCCGCACTGTGCAATCATTGAAAACAACATCTTGCACAGTGCGAACATGTTACTTCGCAGTTCGCGAAGTGCTACGCGTAGCTCGCGTAGTGCGAACTTCACTTTGCGTAGCTTCGCGAAGTGCTACTTCGCGAACTACGCCCACCCTTAGTTCTGATTCCCCTTAATCTGCTCATGCAAAATAGCGATTATTTGGGATTTTCGGTATTTGCGACTTTTTATGCATTCATTAGCGATTCTTTATTTGCGATTAGCTAATCCCAGACGCTATTTGTGATTTCGGTATTTCCAAATTTTTATTTTGCGATTCTTTATTTTACCGGGCAATTATTTTGCGATTCTTTATTTTACCTGGCAATTATTTTGCGATTCTTTATTTTTTCGCTATTGGTGTTGATGCATTGGGATTCGGTTTTTGCCACTCGCTAACGGCTGATTTTAGCGATTCTGTATTTTTGCGAGTTGATTTTTGCTTGATGCATGTGCCAGTTAGTTCCTTTGAGGGCTACAACCCCTTCTCTGAGAGGGAGGAACCCAGGTATGTTTTCAGATATTGGTAGAATGTTCTAAATCCACATATGAAGAGAAAACAGTGTGAGTGTGGGTGCAGCGCAAAGCAAAAACAAATGTGAAGGAAGTGAAACTAAAACTGGCAAGGGAGCGTAAAAAGTATGCTTTATTCCAATACACCTACTGCCAGGATTAAAAAATATTGCACCAGCGGTATGGGTTTAAACTGCATTGGTGGTGTGAAAAATAGTGGTCAACATGTTTCAGCCTAGAACCCAAAAGTGGGCATGGCTTTCATCAAGACCTATAATGGTGCTGCTGCGTAAAACGTTTAAGTGATTAAACAGAAAAAGGATATACGAACAGACACTTTTCTCAGTCCATCTGTTCCATAGGGAAGAATAACCTGTAATAAGGAAGCCAAAGAAAAACACCAAAGATAATGTGTACATTCTAAGAATGCTGCACAGGTGATGTCAAAAGTAGGTTCCGTATATAATAACAAAAGAACAGTCTTACCCGCAACTGCTGGGTAAGCAACCCACCTCAACCTGGCAACATCTCAGGAAGGGGGCACCGCTCTGACAGAAACAATATAAATGCCATTAGCAAACCATGTTCTACATCAGTCCAAGGGTATTCATTAACCAATTTCAAGAACTCAAATAGACATGCAATCGGGAGCATATTTAAAACCAGGGAGCCCAACTGAGCAGCACAGAACAAAGAGACTAGACAACCAGAGTAGTTGAAGAACAATTATCACTAAGTATCAAGAACATGCCAAGAACTTGTCGGCCCAACTGCAAGCCAGACATTATCCAAAGAGACTTGTGAAAAGATCTATGAAACGTGCTGCCAACAATAATAGGGCAGCACTGTTGGAGCCCAGTGTTCCTAAAGAGTCATCCAACAGGTTGACATGCGTTAATACTTTTTGCAGTTTCTTGAACAAGATCAAGAAAAGCATTTTATCCAATTGGAAAATCCTAAATATTGGCGCTACAGCACCACCTGAGCTGTTGCCAGATTGAGGTGGGTTTGCTTACCCAGCAGTACTGGGTAAGACTGTTCTTTTGTTATTAGTTGGCTTATCCGTACGGAGCCTACTTTTGACTTTACCTGTGCAGCATTCTTATGAATGTATACATTATCTTTGGTATTTTTCTTTGGTTTCCTTATTATAGGTAATTCTTCCCTATGGAACAGATGGACTGAGAAAAGTGTCTGTTCGTTTATCCTTTTTTTGTTTAATCACTTACACATTTTACTCAGCAGCACCATTATAGGTCCTGATGAAAGCCATGCCCACGTTTGGTTCTAGGCTGAAACATGTTGACCACTATTTTTCACACCACCAACGCGGTTTGAATCCATACCGCTGGTGCGCTGTTTTTTAATCCTGGCAGTGGGTGTATTGGAATAAAGCATAATTTTTATGCTCCCTAGCCAGTTTTAGTTTCACTTCCTTCACATTTGTTTTTGCTTTGCCCACACTCTCACTGTTTTCTCTTCATATGTGGAATTAGAACATCCTACCAATAACTGAAAACATCCCTGAGCTCCTCCCTCTCAGAGAAGGGGTTGTAGCCCTCAAAGGAACTAAGTCTTTCCTTTGAGAGGAGAATCCCATATGATGAAGCATGTCACCTTTGGTGAGTGAGGGATTTCGTCCTGAAAAGGGAAGTGCCCACAGTCATTACTGTGGTGTATAACCATTGGTTCTGTATTGATAGCTCTGTTAATTTTTAGTAGTGGCTTGCCACACACTTGCACTGTTTTCACTCAGTCTACCCCATCATCGGAACAGTCTAGATCACGGTTACTCATAGTACGGCCCACGGGCCGCCAGCGGCCCGGCAAGCCTTCCTTGGCGGCCCGCGGACCTTGCAGACATCCTACCTGTGTTTTAAAAAAGAAAAGTTAAATAGTGTTAGCAAACACTGCTGGGTGCAGCAGCCCGGATTCTGAGACTCTGCTCTTTGGGGGCCGGGGGATTCCAGTGATTGTCAAAGTGGAGATGCAGGGGCCTAAGAGCCTAAGAGGTGAAATACAACAAAGCTTATTAACATGTAAATGGTCTTTTAAAGACCTGTGAAGTACTCGGTGCGGCTGTGTGTGCGCGCTGGGAAGCTGTCTCAGCCAGGGCTGAGGGCTGACACACACACGGGGTGAGATGACAGAGGGAGAGGGAGGGAGGGAGAGGGAGATAGAGGGAGAGGGAGGGAAACAGAGGTTGACAGAGGGTGACAGAGAAAGGGAGACAAAGAGGCACAGTCTGGGGGAGACAGAGGGAGGGAGACAGTGGGAAAGGGAGGGAGGCAGAGGGAGGGAGAGGAAGGGAGACAGAGAGGGGGATAGGGAGGCAGAGAGGGAGGCCGAGAGGGAGACAGAGGGAGGGAGACGGAGGGAGGGAGACGGAGGGTGACAGGGAGGGAGGGAGAGGGAGACAGAGGGAGAGAGACAGAGGGAGGGAGACAGAGGGAGAGAGAGAGAGACAGGGAGAGAGATAGCGAGAGAGACAGGGAGAGAGACAGTGAGGGAGATGGAGGGAGGGAGACAGGGAGGGAGACGGAGGGAGACAGAGGGAGGGAGGGAGATGGAGAGAGATGGAGGGAGAGGGAGGGAGAGGAAGGGAGACAGAGGGAGAGAGACAGAGGGAGAGGGAGGGAGACAGGGAGGGAGACGGAGGGTGACAGAGGGAGGGAGACAGAGGGAAGGAGAGGGAGACAGGGAGGGAGACAGAGGGAGAGGGACAGAGGGAGAGGGAGGGAGACAGTGAGAGAGACGGAGGGAGGGAGACGGAGGGAGGGAGATGGAGGGAGGGAGATGGAGGGAGACGGAGGGAGAGGGAGGGAGACACAGGGAGAGAGACAGAGGGAGAGGGAGGGAGAGGGAAGGGGAGAGACAGAGGGAGAGGGAGGGAGACAGGGAGGGAGACGGAGGGTGACAGGGAGGGAGGGAGACAGAGGGAGGGAGAGGGAGACAGGGGGAGAGACAGAGGGAGAGAGACAGAGGGAGAGAGACAGAGGGAGGGAGGGAGAGAGACAGGGAGATATAGAGGGAGGGAGACAGGGAGATATAGAGGGAGGGAGACAGAGAGAGAGACGGAGGGAGGGAGACAGAGGGAGGGAGATGGAGGGAGACGGAGGGAGGGAGATGAGGGAGACGGAAGGAGGGAGGGAGGGAGACGGAGGGAGGGAGACAGAGGGAGACAGAGGGAGGGAGGGAGACGGAGGGGGACAGAGGGAGGGAGGGAGACGGAGGAAGAGGGAGGGAGACGGAGGGTGACAGGGAGGGAGGGAGACAGAGGGAGGGAGAGAGAGACAGGGAGGGAGACAGAGGGAGGGAGACAGAGGGAGGGAGAGATAGGGAGAGAGACAGGGAGAAATAGATGGAGGGAGACAGAGAGAGAGACGGAGGGAGGGAGACAGAGGGAGGGAGACGGAGGGAGGGAGACAGAGGGAGACAGAGGGAGGGAGGGAGACGGAGGGAGGGAGACAGAGGGAGGGAGGGAGACAGAGAGAGACAGAGGGAGGGAGGGAGGGAGACGGAGAGAGGGAGGCAGACGGAAGGAGACAGAGAGACAGAGGGTGGGAGAGAGAGAGAGGGAGGGAGGGAGATGTTGGGAGAGGGAGGGAGGGAGAGGGAGGGAGAGAGACAGAGGGAGAGAGAAGAGGGAGAGAGACAGAGGGAGAGGGAGGGAGAGAGACAGAGGGAGAGGGAGGGAGACAGGGAGGGAGACAGAGGGAGGGAGACAGAGAGGGAGACAGAGAGGGAGACAGAGAGGGCGACAGAGGGAGGGTGACCGAGGGAGGGCGACAGAGGGAGGGCGACAGAGGGAGGGAGACAGAGCGGGAGACAGAGAGACAAGGGAGACAGAGGGAGGAGGGAGACAGAGGGAGGAGGGAGACAGAGGGAGGAGGGCGACGGAGGGAGGGCGACAGGGGAGAGAGAGACAGGAAGAGAGAGACAGCGGGAGAGAGAGAGAGTGAGGGAGAGGGAAGGGGAGGGAGGGAGGGAGACAGAGGGAGAGGGACTGAGACAGGGAGGGAGACAGAGGGAGAGACAGAGGGAGAGGCAAGGGAGGGAGAGGGAGGGGGAGAGAGGGAGGGGGAGAGGGGGTGGGAGGGGGAGGGAGAGGAGAGGGAGGCAGAGAGGGAGAGAGAGAGAGAGAGAGAGAGTGAGAGAGAGAGAGAGATGTGTGTATGCCGGGTCTGGTGGCTCAGTGGACAAAGGCGTCTGCTGCAATCCCGCCCCTCCCCCTCTGACTCCACCCCACCGGTGTGGCCCTCGGCCACAAATTACACTGTAAATTTGGCCCCCGAGAGAAAGTTTGTGGGTACCCACGGTCTAGATCAACAGCAGTATCCTGTGAAGCACTACTTTTATCCAAAAGCAGTACACAGGCTGCTCCCCACCTCTGTTGATCATCCCCAGCAGTACCAACCAGGAACACTTCTTACAATAAACCACACCATGCTATAAGCAGAACATTTAGTACAAGCTGCCTTACGTTTACTTAACAAACGCCATACTCTTTCATTATCTCATTACATTAAGCACAAGATACTACATTCCTTTCACACCAAATACGTAGGTAATGCCCTACTACAAGAACACACATTCCATCCCTCAAGGTAAAATGTGAATGACTTGGTCAGTAGACAGTAGTAGCTGCCACTCATGGAAGCCTCTTGACTCTAAAGAGTGCACCAAAATAGGGGTGTTTCCATACTGCTTTAGAGGACTCTCTCCCATATTATTATCAAGAGGTGGACTGACCCTGAGGGAAGGTATATGGCTTTGCAAAACATAAACCACAGGACATTGGTACGATTTACGCTCCATGTACTAAAAACCAGCTCTATTTCTATCTTATCAAACTGAGTTTAGCCACACACTGACAGTGATCAGAGGTGATTGGAATCTAGTGACAGATGCCTTTATGGACAAATCTGGACACCTTGACATGTGCAGCAGAAATGACAGGGCAATGGTACATGACCTCATAACTGAGCACAACATAACAGACATCTGGTGATTACTTCATCCGGATGATGGGTAATATACCTGTATTTACTGTTCCGATTAGACTTCATCACAAATAGTTTACTCCTTGATGCAAGTTCAGATCCTACCTGGTGTTCCACAATGTTACATACTTGATAGTGGAATTACTGACCATTTTCTTTACACTTAGCCTAGACCTGGTGCCCCAACCTCAGAATGGCAAATGATGGCACTTGCTATATGAATCATGAATACAACAATTTACTTACAAAAATTCAAGAAGGAAAACAAAGAATCCACATCCTTTGAATGGTGATGAAACAGATGTGGTGGTGCCTGAGTGTCAAGGTTCAATACTTAACCGTCTAAGAGTTTGCACAGGAACAGAGACGCTGATTCCCAACTCCCTCTCAAAGTTAAACCAGAGATCAGTGAATTGTACCTTGACTCCAATATTACCTTCAAGGGGGAAGGGGGAGTGGATAAAATAACAAATCAAGAAGAGACTGGTCTTGAAAACTTTGGTTCACTCTTGCTCGTCTACTTCGTCTTCAATTCTGCAGACTTCTTCTAAGAGAACCTTCAACACATAACACATCAATATTAATGCCTACTCTACTCTAATTCTATTCTTTCTATATTTTCTATTGTCTTACCTACCCTACGTTTTCTAGTGCTGCGCCTCTCCTCTGTAAGTATTTCTATCTAATACAATTCCTTTTTCTTTCTTATTGCCGCCTCTCCGTGTCTTCACCTATAAAATAAGTTTTTGTCACTAACTACTGTCAAGTTAACCTTTTAACTGCATATATAGTGTTTACCTTCCGCTTAATCACTTACTTCAGAGGTAGCTTATGTCTTCTGTACAACGTCACTCTAGTTTCTTCCAATACTCTATATTCCTTAACTAGTGTCTTTGTAAATGCCTTTACTTAGATTTATTAGCTTGAGAGTTCTGGTTTCTTCCTACTTAGGTACGAATTTTACTGCTCTCTGATATGCATTGGTTAATCTCTCTCCAACTGCTCTCCGGTACGTATTATTCTGTTAATTTGATGTCTACTAAATTTTCCTTGAAAATAACCTCGTACTTTGTTTCTTCCTTATAGGTTCTGTCTCATCTCCTACACTGGTAAGTAGTACTTATTACCATCTATTTACGCTCTTAAATTTTCCATTGTTTTATTCACGACTTTTCTGTAAATAATTATACTTAGCTTCGTTTTTCTGTTCTTCGATCCTTAGGTGGCGCTGAAGTATCTCTAACTTCGGACGAAGCTGCTGACTGGTTTCCGAAACTGGTACAGGTGAGTAATGACGAGAAAATTGTCTCCCTCAGATTTTACGATATTCCCTCTACTAGACTATAACCAGGTATAAAACTCTACTCTGTACTACTTCCGACGGGAAGCGAAACGAATACCGGAAAAATACCCGACGTAATGCTCTGGAACTCTAATTCTAGCTGCGCACTCGAAAATTACTTCAGTGAAGTGCGCGCTCTTCACGGAGCGCATGCTTCACCTGGATTCTCGACACCTGTAGATAGAAAAACTAGACCGCCGTCGCGTCTTCTGCAGCGGCGGCCATCTTGGAATTTCGTTGCCGAATTAACTCGGTCCAAAGATTCTTTTTCACCAGTCTTTTTGTTTTTGGACTACAAGCCTTAGTTAGTGTTGCCCCCACAATTGTTACTTCATACTCCAGAGGCCTGACACTGGGAGGTGGTGGTCTCACTAGTTGGTCATCTTCCTGGTGGCAAGAGGCTTAAGGTAGAAGGCTTACATACTCTTCTTCAGCAGAAAAACTTGTAGTCTATTTTGACTCCAAACTCTCCCTAAAGCCACTGGCCACTAAAGATTTTGGCTGCTTGTGTTTTTCATCAGTACGTCTTAAAGCAAGTTGCCCCTTCTCTCCTAGAGAATGCCCACTTCAATATCATTGAGGACATAGTTGGAACTCTTCTGAACTATGCTAATGTTTTCTATTTAGGTATACTAGTATCCAGTACCTACTTATTGCAGATGGTTCAAAACGCAGTGCATGTTTAAATCTCAAACTCCATCGTTCTCCTTCCATCTCTAATTACTTAGAGAAACTTAATTGGTTTCTAGGTCATACATTATATTGTTAACAGTCCATGTCTCAGCTTCAAAACACTCTACAGTCAAGGGAACTCATGTTTCCAACAATTGTTAGCTATGTCCTCCCACTCCCTGTTTGTTCTGGTCATGCTTCCGTGTTACGCATACTCAGGACTTGTCAAGGTAGTCAAGCTTTCTCCTTCAGAGTGGCCTCTTTTGTAGAATTCCCTTCCCTCTAATTTGTGCACTGTGGCCTGCTATATGCAATTTAGGAAGGCCTTCAAAATATGTGTTTTCCCACTCTAATAGGCTTCCATCCTACATTTATTGTCACATTAAGTGATAGAATGTCTGTGTGCATTAGTCTGATCTATACAGACATAGAACAAAAACTTGGACAAAACCATGGACAATCTGCAGAGATGTTATAGGCAATGGGTAAGGCCACTACGGAGGGCCTTTAATGAGGGACTATATGCTTAAAAGTAAAAAAACAAACAACTGAGATTAGAGATACAGTTCAAGACTTGACACTGCTATATATTATTAGACCATCCCCGGACACGAAGTGACAACTGGAACCTATCAAAATGATGATCAATGCTTTTTTACAGACAGGCAGAATAAGTCAAATGGATACTACAGCATAGATACTTTGATCACTGAGAGACAATGAGTAGAATACTAAAGCACAATTGTGTCAAAGAGAATCACAAGCCTGCGTCCGGTATATGCTCCACAGGGGAACGACTCACTCCTTAGACATAGCAAGACTGAGAGATTTACCTCTTAAAATTAGAGTCTATGTACTCTAGAAACTCTTAAAACCAGGCCTCAGGAGGAAAAATTCCTAAATACTGTGCACCTAAAGACATTATTCTGTTAGAAAGAGATTACTGGGGAGGAAATAGCTAAAACTACAGCCACTCTCCAGACATGTAGATCTCCTGGGAAGTATGGTTTTCTAAGTGAATTTGACATACATGGTACGTATGCTTTGTACCCTTGATGTATGAAGCGCTTAAAGGTGTGGAACACACCGGCTCTTTGTGCTACCATGTCCAACAATGCCACCATATGTCTTATCTTCAAAGAAGATAAGGACCCAGGGGCTGCACCAGTGACCATTTACCACCGAATGTCCCTTATTAATGTAGACCTAAAGATCCTAGTGAAAATTCTCACAACCATGTTAGGAATGGTTCTGCTGCTCACTGCTCACATGTAGGTATCAGCTATGCCACTTGCCAAGACATCATGTTCAAACTCTAAACATTTTTTTGGGGTAGAGAAATCCTGCAGAATCTATAGCCCTCTATCTTGATGCTAATAAAACTTTTGATCGTGCGGACTGAGGTGTCCTATTTTGGACTATCTGCCCTGGAGGAACCTTTGTTCGTATGATACACTTATTTTATGGTGCCCTACCAATGAGAACTAATTATAATGCATCCCCATCGAATGATCAGAGCAAAATATGGCATTAGACATGGATGCCCATTCTCAGACTAGTTAGGTTTGTTCTTCCATTACCCCATATCCACTGCCATACGTCAATTGAGTGAAATCCAAATGATCCACACACAATATCGGGCTATGACGAAGCCTTTCTTTATGTAGGCGGCATCCCTAACTGGGTCAATGATACTGACTTTTTCCTTCTCTAAATTCTTTGGTTACAGAATCATCTGGGGGAAACGCCACACATTACCTACATCACGTGTCACCACAAATGCATGCTTGGGTGTGCACCCTGTACAATGAATACCAGGAGGTCACAAATACTTGGAAATCTATATTAACAGTAGCTTAGAGAGAAGGATGGAAGACACCCAGAGCCCCTCTTGTGACCAAAACCAAGGATTTTTTTTAACACTGGACATAACTTAATGCATTCATGTGGGAAAGAATGCAGACAGTAAAAATGACAGTAGCACAGAGATATAATTATGTTCTAGGTATGATCTTCTTACTGGTTGACAGCAACTAACCTAGATTGACTCAACCAATAAATTACAGCTCTTGAACCAAAAGAAACCCACACTGAAATCCCAGAAATGTATAGCACTCACTACATCTGGAGGCCTTCTCCTAACACATGCATTGACTAACCATTTAGCACAGCACTTGTTACACAAAACTGGCCTGCTTTCAACCAGCTGCATGTGAACCACTACTATGGGTTGCAAGTTAACAGACCATTCTTGGATTCTAAAATGATGTAACCCTGAACTACCAAATTATTGCCTTCAAGGACAGACAACCCGACGCCCAAAAACTAGCACTCAATGCCTGAAGATACATCCACTAGTTCATTAACTTGCTCCCATCTGGCTCAATATGGGACAGTCACCTTCAAATCTACTTTTAAATCATTTCAGAATTATCCAGAATATGTGTTCACAACTGAGCTCCAGAGCTCCTATCATTGTCAAAATCTACAACTCTCCCATTGGCTGAGAAGTCATAAGGCCCCCGAATGATCCTGTCAAATTCATTGTTTGCCTAATATCTTTCCAGGTGGGTCCTAAATATGGGGCTGTCAGATTTTTTTTTCTGTATTCTCATTGTCCTGCCCTGTTACAGAACTAAGACCAGCCTGCTTTTTTTGTGCACGCACTCTGGATTCATGCTAATGTTGAGCTCTTCGTCATTATAATGAGATCTATACCATATAAGGTACCTGCAAGCACTCTCTGTCCTTAGCTGATGAACAACAGGTCCAACACAAATGGGATCTTGCCACCCTCCACTCAAATTTAAAATTGCCTACACCGAACAGCACTCTATGGTCACCACAGGGTGGTTCGTAGTGCATTACAAAATTCTCATTTCAACATGTAAATAGATAAATATTTCGACCATCCTATTGGTGTTATGTCCAATCAATGCTTGGCACGTGAGTGCTTTCGTGATGATTGAACAGGCATCAAAATGTCAATGTCTGTGGTTGTACTTATACATGCGAGTCTGCCCGTGTGTGCATGTGCATGTGTGTGTGCGTGTGCATTCATCTGATACTGTGCCTCTGATTTTATCAGAGGTATCTGTGCTTGTGTTTGTTTAAGTGTTTGCGGGGGTCTGACATGAGGAGTCAGTGTGATGGGGTTGTTGAAGCATTCTGTTTGCAGGTTGCATATGTGTGTGGGGGATTATCATGGGTGAGGTTGCATGTTTAGGAAGGTCAAACTGTGCAGGATTTTCTGGGTGTCGGAGAGAAGTGGTGCCCTGAAGGATCCCTATCTATTTTGACCTGTGCATGTATATTGAAGCATGGGAGTGAGTGGTAGTCTGCCTCTGATGGAAATCTGCAATAGGGGCCCTGAAGTTTGTGTGTGTGAGAGACAGTGTGTGTGAGTCGGAGGTGTTTGAATATATTTTTGTGAGTGTATGAGTTTGTGAATGTGTGCGTGGCTTTGCACTAAGAGTATGTATGAATATCATTAGTGGTCGTGTTCTTTCATAGCCATTGCCGCTATAACTGTACCCCTGTCATTATTTAAAATTCTGTCTGTTTTTGGTACCATCCTGATGTGTTCATTTTATAAGCATGCCCTGCTGATTTTATGCCTAATATAATCATTGAATAATACACAGAAGCATAACATACCTGTATGAAAGCCTGTCTCCGATTTCCTTATTAAAGACAACTTGTGATGTGCCTAGTCCCCTGTAATAAAGGAATAACATAGGATACTGTGATATACTAAAATGTTAAAAGTTTTTTATTGTGGTAATTAATTCAGTTCCCGCATTATATAGTCTTTGGATAAAAGTTTGCTTGATAGGGCGATTCTGCTTATCATACCCGACGTGGTCCGTTTTTCATAGAGTTTTGATATGAAATTGCTGCAAAATCTGCATTAGAAGACCATTATTTCAATTGTTTTTGGCTGTTGAATTCTTATAAATTTAAATTAATTCTGAATGTGTATGTGTTAGTGTGCGTTTATACATGCATACTTTATTTTAAGAGACATTTTGCGAGGCGAAACGGAGTGGAGTCAGTTATTAGACTTGTGAGGTGTTGAAGCACATGAGTGGGTGGGGCATGTGCAGAGTACGGAGATTCAGGCAGACGTTAACTGTTGGCCGATTTAAAGAGGCCCAGCGACTGTTTGGTGCAAGGGACGTGTTCATTCAGAAAACCAATATGAACAAATTGTGCTTTTTCACTGAATGGCATGCTGCTGAGTATGGACGCATGGGAAAATGATTAATTATTAAGACTAGCCCTAATTAAATAATATTAAGATAGCTGGCTTTGAGCTTGGAAGATTGGTTTGTACTGGCATGAACATTCCGAGGCTTAAGACTTCTTTCTCTAAGACAGCCGCACAACACTTGTATTTTGGAACATCAACTCGGGTCTTGTAGTAACTATTCAAGAAGAGATTAGTGTGGAAAGTAGTTTATTGGAGTAAGCAGGTACATCCTTTCGTGACAGCTTCTCTCTGTAACTGCATGTCTCACACAACAATCTAGAACCTTGATGAGTATCTGGTAACAGTAACTATGGTAATGTCAAGGTGATGACCAAGATACCACATCTCCCTCTTTTACAGAAAAACATAACATAAGTTAAGATAAGTTACAAAGTGTCAATACAAAGCTAAAAGTTATACATAGTATTGTTCTTAATAATTCTTAAAAAGAAAATAAATAAGTATAGACTTAAATAGGAAAAATAGGTTTATGAGTAACAGGTTTCACGAGCAGCCCATTTCCCTTCTTTCATTATGCACAATATAGTTTTGGTATTTCATCGGCATAATAATTGCTCTACCAGCTCGTGTTGTTCTCCTCACACCACTTGATGTTCCAGCACCATCATTGGAGGATGCACTTTTGGATTGTGTCACATTATTTCTCACATCACTGACATCAAGACCAGGAACCTCATCCCACAACCAATTCATATCTGAACTGATTCTTATAGGATCATTGATTTTACTTGAAGTATTACATTTTGAAAGTCTATTGTAATGCCAAATTTTCCCATCACTTAACTTGGCAGATCTAAAATACGTGGTGACTACCTGTAAAGGTGTAGAAAATTTGCTTTGACCTTTTCTCACCTTGGTGGCCAATTTAACTTTAACCCAATCACCAACATTTAATGAACAATTAGAGGTGTGATGAGTTTTGTCAAAATTAATTCTGTAAGTATCATGCATTTTCCTTAGATTGGCTCTGACTAATGCAGGTGACCATTTTCCATAAGTTTTCATGTTAGACCATGCAACATTATCTTTCCAAAAATGGTTCTATGCCACGTAATATTCTAAAAGGACTATATCCTGTGCCAGTTGGAGTGATTCTATATGCCCAAACTGTGCTAAAAAGTTCTTTTTTCCAGCATTTACCAGCTTTTAACGAGGCTTGTACACTTCCCATAATAACCCTGTTGAATCTTTCAACAATGCCATTACTTGCGGGGTTGTATACAGGGGTTTTCTTCTCACAAATTACGTTCCTTTCCAAAAGATGTTTGAACTTGTCAGAAGAAAATTGTGGACCATTGTCGCTGCGTATCATTTTTGGAATTCCTTCTCTTAAAAATATGTTTTCCAAAAATGTAATAGTATGTTTAGTGTTTAGTGTCACATGTCTCATTAATTTCAACTTCTGGCCATTTTGAAAAGTCAAAAATAACAACTAAGATATACTTATGGTAACCATCATTCTCCTCGATAGGACCCAACCAATCTATGCTTAGATTTTCCCATAGCCCATTGGGAAGTGATTTGGTGCCCAGGGTGGGTCTTAATACACGTAATGACTTATCAGAATCTTGACAGATGGAACAATCTCTTACAAATCTCTCAGCATCTCGATCAATACCTGGCCACCAATAAGACAATTTCAATTTACTTTTTAGTTTAGAAATGCTGAGATGACCTTCGTGATTCAGTTTTAAAATTCTGGATCTCAAGTTTAAGGGTACTATAATTCTATCCCCTCTGCAAATATAACCAGAATCATCAATGGACAGTTCACATTGTATTTCCCAAAGTGCTCTTAAATCACCTTGATTATTGTTCTTGACAGGCCAACCTTTGGTTATGAATTGTGAGATGTTTTTTTAAAATTTCATCTCTCGAATATTCACTGTCCCATTCTACTTTAGAGATGGCACAAGTTTCATCATAAACTGCTGCTACATTGAATTCATCCCAATCATGTGTTCCTTTTCCCAGGTAAATATTCTACATTATAATTAAAATCAAGAAGTTTCAAACTCATTTTGGCTATTCTGGGTGTGGCCTTGAATATGCCTTCAGAGGTTAATACTTTAAGTAGAGGTTTGTGATCTGTACGAAGTGTAAAATTGGAACCCCATACAAATTGTCTAAATTTTTCCATTGCCCATATTGTGGCTAACATTTCTTTTTCTATTACGGAGTATTTCTCCTCAGATGGTTAAAGGGAACGAGAGGCAAATGAAATGGTTATTTCATCACCATTGTCATCCATTTGAGATAATACTGCTCCTAGTCCTTTTCCGCTGGCGTCAGTTGTGATTATAGTTGTCGCCATGGTATCAAAGGCTTGAAGGGGTAAGGCATAGTACAGGTCTTTTTTTACATTAATGAAGTCCTTTTCTAATTCACTATCCCAAACAAACTCATGTTTTATTTTCAACAACTGCCTCATGTTGTAGGTTTTGGTGGCAAAATTTCTTACAAACTTGGAGTAAACTCTGCCATCCCCAAAAATGATCTTAAATCACCTTTTGATTTAGGAGATGGAGCACTTTCGATTGCCTCAATCAGACTTTTCTTTGGTGATATTCCATCCCCACCAACTTCATGTCCTAGGTAAGTAACAGACTTCATCCTGAATTTGAACTTTTTGATTTCTGCTGTCAAACCTTTTCCTGCCAAATTTAAGTCTTATGTCATGCTCATTTTTGTCCCAGCCCATTATCAAAATGTCGTCTTGAAAATATATGCCACCTTTTAACCCCTTAAATAGTTTGTGCATCAGCCTTTGAAACACGGCAGCAGCAGAAGCCAATCCAAAAGGCATGCGTACAAAACGATAACATCCAAAAGGAGTTATAAAAGCAGTTAAACTTCTGCTGCTGTCGTGCAACTGGATCTCATGATACGCTGAGGTTAAGTCAATTGTGGAAAACCATTTTATATTTTTCGACTGAGCTAATAATTTGTCGATTCTAGGTAATGGGAATTTGTCAACTACAATATTTTTATTGAGGTCTCTCAAATCAATACATAGACGCAGACGACCGTCTGGTTTTCGTGCAACGACCAATCCATTCCGCACATTCAACTGGCTCACTTATCCCTCTTTTTTCTAATTGGTCTAGTTCTTTCATCACCCCCTCTCTTATACCAATGGGAATGTTCCTTGCTTTATGAGCAACCGGTTTAGCATCATTCTTGAGTACAATTTCGTGTACAAATCCTTCCAATTTTCCAACTTCACCTGAAAATACTTCTGGGAATTGTTTAATCATGTCATCTACCATTGTTATCTCCGATTCTTCCAATAGCAGGACTTGATCTTTAGTATTGGGGTTGAGCATAATGCCCAGTTCACCCTGGTCAATCCAGCCAAGAACGGATGGACCCTTTTCCACAACGTATAATTTTCCCATGGTGCTTCTGTCCTTAAACTTGAACACCAGTTCTACAAAACCTACCATTGGAATTTTTTCACCAGTATACGTTACCGGTTGTATATCTGGAGGTTTTAATTCTTGACTAATGACTTTTCCAAATTTGTCTTCCCATACTGCTCGTTGTATGATGGTATAGGGTGAACCCGAATCTGGAACAATTTGTAAATCAATTCCACCAATATTTATCTCACACACCGGTTTCTTTTTCTTTTTTGAACCTACATTCCTAATCACATTGTCACAACCTTCGAAATCATCAATGCATAGAATTTCATCATCACTAGAACCAACATTTTCACCATTATCTTCATTCTTATTATCGTTAATGCAACTAACAATTCTCTTACTGTTTTTGTTGATTCTTCTTCTACACGCTTTAGTGAAATGACCAAATACCCCACAATAACTGCATTTAGATTTTGAGGCTGGACACCACTTGTCTCTAGCAGTGTGACCCTTATATCCACATCTATAACAAGTTGGTCTAGTGTCTTCATAATCACTTTTGTTGTGACTAATACTTTTTTTATTAACATCTTTGTAACTAGTTTTTTCTCCGCTTTTGTTACTGGTTTTGCTGTTAGATATTTTGATTACAACGCTATCATCCTCATTTTTCTTTAAAGCCATTTGTGCACACCTTTTTGACATTTCACCTTTTTTGACAATATCAATGATTTCATTTAAGGGAGAATCCCCGCAGACCCATAGTTTTTCTTGTATAGCACTGTTATTAGAATGCATTACTAGTTGATCCCTAATGAAACTGTCATGTAAATTCTCAAATTGACAATTAATGGAAAGTTTTTTCAATGCAAAAACATAATCTTCTACAGATTCATTTTTTTGTTGCTTGCGTTGAAAAAATTCATACCTATTAATCCCCACGCATACAGTGGGTTGATAGTAAGCATCCAAATCATGTAAGACATCTAAGAATACATTAGAGTTTTCACTAGGTCTAGTCTTTTTTTCCATTTGGTAATAGATTCTCAAGCCCTCAGGTCCTAAACTGTGTAGACGCATTTTCTTCTTTCTAGACGGTGTGAATACATCCTCATTTTCTTCCTCTAATGCAGAGATGTAGTTTAGAAAATAATCTTTCCAATCTAGCCATTTCAAAGCTGGTTCACCAGGCCGAGTCAGAAATGGAACTGGAAGTCCAAGTCCGCACCCTTCACTTGCCATTTTAATGTGCAATACTGAATTGTATGAAAATATATAAGTATATGTGTCAGATTGCCTATAACTTAAATTGAGTTGTACACATTCATTAATGTAGAAAAAGATGAGAAAAAAATGATGATCGCACCATCACTCCTAAATGTGGAGATAAAAACAAAATATCGTGGCAATGGATTAAATATTAAACTCCTGGCCGGATATTTTTACAATGAAGATAACATGCAAATTCATATTAAGGTGTGCATGTCACCGTGAATGTAGCCTTTTTATGTGAAGAAACAGGAAGAGACGAAATGAAAATTAAGGTTAGTCTCACGTTTATGTGGCTTCTGTGCCCTTCCGAGTCATCTTGATGTTTAAATATCTCGGATAATCTCCTTTGTGTGCCTTTTTTCCTTCTCTCTTTTTTTAAAAAATTATTTGGGCTTCAAAATAGCGGCTTCGTAAGGTCACGTTGCGTGACCTTACGCGATGACGTAACGCGTGTTGACGTTTCTCACGTCGTCGACGATCGTGCTAGGGGAGTTCGCTGGGAGCCACTGTCCACACTCGGGTCATCTACATCACGCGAACAAGATGCCAAAGGGTGATCGCGGACTGGAACTTCCTTCCTAGAACACTGCCGACCCAACAAACGAGCTTCAATACGAACGCTCTCCTCCGCTTACATTCGCCGCGCTCCTCCTCTTCACGACCGTGAGCTGGAACGCAAGTTCCGGAATGTCCTCGCCTTTAAAAGATGCAGCCACGGTGTCAACTGTATCACGGTGAGCACGATCGTGATTTTTTGAAATTCTCTGAGCAATTATAATCTTTTTGACTCACATGTTTGTAGAATTCTTTCCTCGGTGAACTTGTGTCATATCTCCCATGACAAATCTTCATACATTCAAATAGGTCCAAGGATTAATGTTGGCTTCACAAGGCGATAAAGGCAATAAAGGCTTTTCCAGACTGAGCGGTTCTTCTCTGCTTACTCCACTGAATAGATCCGCTCCTGTAAAATTTTAAATTTCTCTTTTCCTTCTCACTATAACTTCTTTCTGCAATTAGTAGAAAAATGTCCATATACAATTTGAAGAAAAGAATCCTTAAAGAGTTTCTGATCAGGTCGTATCCAATCCTCAGTCGCCAATTTGTAGTAACTATTCAAGAAGAGAGTAAGCAGGTACATCCTTTCCTGACAGCTTCTCTCTGTAACTGCATGTCTCACACAACAATCTAGAACCTTGATGAGTATCTGGTAACAGTAACTATGGTAATGTCAAGGTGATGACCAAGATACCACAGGTCTTCCTGAAAGATGCCTCTTACACCAACTCGTGTCCATGATTCTTGTAATAATTAATCGAACAGGAGGAAGTGGCTGAATAGGCTCCCACTAAAAATAGCAACAAGCTTCTTAACGTAAATGAGGGTCGCTTTGAAAAAGATCCTTGGGCATGAAGGTTTCAAACACATTTTCCTTGACAACTATGAAGTTAAATTTGACCTCAGATTGAAAAGGGGAAGCATGTCCTATAATGGAGGGAATATGGTAATTGGTTAACGACAAACATACAGCCATGTCTCGTTAAATGTATGTGGAAGTTGTGGCTAGGTATGAGATGAAGTGTGAATTTTCCCTGTTCCAATGGGTGAGGAGTTTGAAAATGTGAGTTGGCAATTTATGAAGAAAGCAATTAAAAACCACGTAAAAAAGTTATGCGAAGTCGAGATCTGGTTTATTAAATAAAAAATCTGTTAGTAAAATTTTAGGTGGAACGCTCAAGTGTGGTAAAATTCAGATGTATCAAATGGAAATTCACGGATCTGAAGAGCAATCTGTGTATAGAAGATGCAGGTTGTAGGAGTTGCATACATGCTTTTTTGGTTGCAGGTATATGAATTCATGGGTTCATAAAAAGAAAATGAATTGTAGATTATGTAAAATGGAATATGAACCAATTGAGCAAATTTTTACCAAAGTCATAAATTAGCGCAAGAAATGACAAAATCGCGTTTTAGTAGATTGATTTTTTTACGAATCGCAAATAGTTTAAGATTTGTCTTCCAGTGGATAGTCTCAATTAAAAAAAAACTTCAAACGTAAAGATAAGAATGGTGTGAGACTTAACAGTTATGTCAACGTTCCTTAATAGGTGCACTTTTGGGAACTTGCAACATTTATTTATTTTGTGCATAAATGTCTTATTCTAGACTTCGAATAAAATGGATGGCTGTTGCAAGTGATTTAACTTTTGAGGTTAGATACCGGTTGGCAAAATTTCAAACTGTGTTCACATGAAGCAGTTGTTTGCTTACTTTTTTAGGTTTTGCCTGAGACAGTGCATTCACTGTTGGTGAAATCTTTTCTAAACAAAAAAAATAAAGCTTTAAATGGGCATAGAGCCCACCCATTACTTAACATCACTTACCATGGTTGGCTTAAGCGTTACTCTTGTTTTCTTGCTTCTTATTGGTCAGCAACTCCTGCTCACCTATTGCTTCCTCCATGCACTTCCAGTGTTTGTGGAGTGGACAAAGTCAGTCGCTATCCTTCCACTGGCCGCGCCCTCCTACAGGTACTTTTTTCAAACATTTTCATCAACCCTTAAGAGGTCATGCGTCTGCAATCAGAACTCCTCCCTACTACCACTGTCCATGGTCTTGCCTCCCTCTCGCTGAAGGTTGTGATGCTGCTCCCTCCCTCCTCCACCTTGCCTCCCTCTGTTGCTTGCCCCCACCCTCCTCCCGCTGCCTGTTATGTTCCTGCCCTTCAACACGCTTCTCCTAGTCCCATCCAAACCATTTCATCTGCCACAAAAAATATAGACAAAGCCAAATAGCACTTGTATGAGCGAGAGCTGTTTGTCTTTGCGAATGCTTTTTGAGACATATTGCACAGCAGAGTGGACTGCTGTGCAACAAGGCTTATTCAAAAAGCGCCAAGATGTGGTAAACTCTGGCCATGTCATAGTGCTTTTTTTTCCTTTACTTTAAACCATGTTGCAGAGCAGGTCGTGTTGCTGGGTTACATGTCTTAGAAAGAATTGACAAAGCCAATAGATCTTGCATAGGCGAAAACTATGGCTTTGCCAATGCTTGTTTATATAAATTAATGCACCTGCTACATTCTACTACTCTCCAACCATTTTTAAGCAACCGTAAGGCTTGTATACAAAATGCATTTTTGCTTTCTATCCCATAACTGTTTTCAGTATGATGGTGCAAAAATCTATTGTTCTGGTGAGGTGTAACATGCTAAGGCAAGTTAATAATGATACATCCCCAGCCACCTACCGCCAATGGAAATTGTAATTCAGGATACTGTATATTCTTTGAATAACATTTCAGAACTTAATGCAACTAATCTATCCCTTTACCTGTGCCCAGTTGCACACATCACTTTATTTTCCACTTTTATTGTTTGGAATCATTAGAAATATAATTAATGCCTCTTTCAAGATGGAGTGATTTGTGATCCTTTAAATTACATAATCATTACTCCTCTGTAGAAAAACTATCATGAGACCCACAGAGCTCAGAGAGCTACAGAGCTATCTCTAAACTATCCTATTCCAGTAATATTACAGAAAACAAAGTTGGGAGAGAAAGACAAGATCCTACTGAACACATCCATCTATTTCACAATCACCTGTCAGGATTAAGTCCTGCCAAGGGCAGATAATCTGTTTTATTGAACATAGGAGAAGCTCTCTTACTCTCTCTATTGATGAAGACAAAAAAAACAACTTACCTGCTTTTTAATCTCTCTACCTCCTACTACACAGTGCTGGAAATACCTTAGCTCCAGACCAATTTTTCCTTTCCAGTCATCCTTCAAAAATAAGAATTGGATCAGTTGAATCGTCTTCTCCTTCAGTGTCCTGTCAAAATGCAGTGATCACCACTTTCATGCTTGCTCTTTAACATTAATGTATGGCCTCTGGCACAACACCTTAAACAATATCAAGTTAATTTTCAAATGTATGCCCACGATGCCCAATTTCACTTCAACCTAGAATACAACCATGAACACAGGATAACATCACCTTATGCTTTGATCACAACTTTGACTAGATGGAGGATAACTACTTCTTTATAAACCTTAAAACTCCAAAGAACCTTCATATGGCTCAAACATTGAGGCAGGTTTTTGGAAGTTCAGTATGCTAGACTATGTGGTGCCCTGAACCCAAACACAACCACAAACACAACAGCTGAATAATAGTGCACATCATTCAGATGAAGACAGAACTTGTGAAACCTTCCTAACACTTTGTGCATTAAAAGGGATATGGCTGAAGAAAATTGAACATGGTTGTATGTCACTGACCTCCTACGGTTGGCCAAAAAGGCTTATTTATCCCTAAAACATTTTCCGTCTGTGTATCTCTAAACAACAAAACAAAAGTCATCTGTTGCTCGGCAAACACTAGGCCCCACATCCCCCCAAAAAAATGGTTTGCAGCAGGGAACAGCATAGAACAGAGTCGCTCTTACAAATACTTAGGAGTGGTGGTAGATTCCAAATTCACACTCAAAGAACATCTAACCAAAAGATGAGTCCAGGCGAACAAATTACATTTTGCATTAAACACTCTAATGCTGAAATTAATGTGCCCATCCAACTCCCACGTTTTAAAAGTCATTGCCGCCAAGTTTCTTTCAACTCTCACATACGGCTCCGAACTATTTAAAGGCAAAGACGCAAACATTTTGTGTCTCTTCAAATACATTTTTCAGATTGAGTAATTTACATCGCAGGCTCAAGTTTGCCTGGAATTTGGGCTACTCAACTAACTCCCGGAAAGGTTAGCAGCAATTCTAAAATTGTGCTGCAATGATGAGAGCAGCCCAAGAAGAATCCTTGTTAGTTCTCTCCTGAACAGAACTGAAGAACCAGCCAAAAGGCAAGAAAGACTGGCCTACTGCACTTGAGCAAGCGTTAACCACTCTTAACTTGCACGAAGCATGGGGCACAAACCACAGCTTCCTGGCATTTAAAAATATAGCAAACAGTGCTGTCAAACATAAAGCCTGGCTATTGGACAAAGCAGCGCTTGCAAAGATGGTATTATCTTCATACGGGGTCCGGTTATCGCATCCGTATCTTGTATAGCACATATCTCCAACTATACAGCACTTGCTACTTCTGATTTGACTGGGAGCTTTCTGCTCAAAAGATCAGGTCCCAACATGTAAACAAACATGGCCGACCAGTCTGTGCCGACTGTGGGAAACATGCGGAAGAGTCAGTTTTACACTTCTTGTGCATTTGTCCATATGTCAATAACTAGAGACGGCATTTTCTACTCCCTGCTGTCCGTTCTCTTTGGATTCGATCATGTTGACCCGCCTTAATGGCATTACTAAATAACCAGTCGCTACAGCTCTCAAGCAGGGCAGCCAAGTTCTTGCAACAAGTCGGCAACCTGTTACAAATATTGAGCCCATAGTACTGACTATATGCCTTAGCCTTTGGCTACCCTATACTGTAAAGTCCAAGCACATGATCATTGGAAAAGAGTATAGCTGTCACTTAGTACAATTCGCACATAGACCCGACTCCATTGCATTAGATGGAAATATACTCCATTCCCAATCTTTAAGATCGTGCCATTTACCACAAGTTTGGTACATTGACCTGTACTTTTGCACATGAATTTTAGCCATGTGGCAGCTACAAAGGGCATAATGCAGTTGTATATATAATTGCAGCGGAGGACAGCTGCTATTTGGCACTCGCATGCACATAGTTCATATTACTCCTGTTTTTAGATGTATATTTTCATCTTTTTTAGATTTATGTTTAGAAATGAAATTATTTACTTGCAGGGATCCCTTAATGATTGCAAGGGAAATTTCTGGTCCAGCCTAGTGGAAGACGTAAAAATGATCAGAGCTTCATTACAATCCCTGTGAATGTAGTCAGCGGATACTTCCACATTTTGGTCACAAACGTGCAGACTCGGTTTTAGATGTATCATGTTTAACGTTTTATTTTAATAAGATTGAACAAACTTGCAACTTTGCACAATTCAACGTGTAAATAAGAATGTTGATATATTTGATGAATTTTATGCTAAAATTTTAATGGTTTTAATTAACTACACAATAAAGGCATTCTTCCCTAAAACTTTGTGCATTAAAGTGATGTGATTGAAGAACATTGAGCATGGTTGCATGTCACTGACCTGCTCAGGTTGGCCAAAAAGGCGTATTTATCCCTAAGATTTTACCGGCTGTAAAGTAATCGAAAGGGGACATGCAGTGTATTATCAAATCCCCAATTAAATGAATAAATGCTTGTGTGTAAATTTAGGATGTTCACTGTCCTTAACTGTGTGCTCAAGATTGAGCTTGCATTATAGGTTTCAGCGTGTGTGTGTGTGTGAGGTAAGATAACGCAGTGAGGGATTGTACTAAATGACTGATGCTCACCTATGGCACTATCTTTGATATTACTCACTATGAAACCAAGCAATCACACACATACAGTTGTCCACATTTTCTCAAACAACATGTTCCACACATAGATTCAATGAAACAGTCAATGTGTTATGATGTTGGCAACTAATTTTATGAGGTATGTATCACGTGTTATACCATCATTATTGTCAAAGCATATTCTGTTATAATGTTTGTGGGACTGTGACCTTCTGTGAAGCTCTCTTGATAGAGCCTTGCCTCTCTCTTATACAACATCATTGTAACTGTAAGTGGCTTGTGTGATAGAGTTTTTTAATTTGCATTGGCATGTTGTTTGCCACATGCCAAGCATATATTAGTTTGCATTACCATATTGTCTTCCTATAAACTTATGATATAATATATAATGTTTTATTTAGTTCCAATGAGTGGGAGACTGTTATCAGTATTTTTGACAGGCATGTACTGCTGCAAACACTACAAGATGATGGAAGGAGTGCTGCAACTTCCCAAACACTCACCCCCTCTCAAGAGACTGACATCAACTTCATAATTTGTTCGCTCACCATGCCACCCCAGTTTGGACCCAGCCATATGCAAATCTGTCTTGGCCCTGCTACCCACGGGAACAGTCCAGCCTTCAACTGCCAACCCAGATCTGCAGGACAATCATCAGATAGGACTGACATTCTCTTAATATCTGTTGTGGACAGAATCAGTACAGTGGCTCCTGCTTAATATTGCTACCCATGAATCGCAGCGCTACAAAACTGAAGGCACCATGTAGATCTTCAAAGGAACCAAGGGTGGGTATTCTTGAGTTTTCGAAAACACATTCTATCCTCAATTTCCTTTGCACTCTAGGTCATGGAGTCCTCCATTCTCTATTAGAAAGAAGTTTCACGTCAATTGGGCAAATAAGAAAAGAGGTATGTATGAATTCCTCATCTCCAAGTAAACTTTTGTGGAAGATGGTGAAAATCCTCTTATTGCATCGAATAATGTACGTCTGACTGTACCTTCCAAAGAGCACTGCAAATCACCTCGGAGCTCCTTGGCCTCATAGAGGCACCCAACGAGTAGTCTTGTGCCTCTATGTGACATAAAAACATGTCTCTGATTGTCATAATATTATATAGTTGTGCCGTCACTATAACCAGTATCTAGAATGCTGCTTCTGAATCTTAATACCTTATTACAGTACAGTTGTGACGTAACAATGCCTTTTTGCCGAAGCCAACTGACACAGAAAAAGTCGGTCAGCGAGGAGAATTACAACTGTTGTTTAAACAATAAATCCCATAAATAGCTTTTCAGCTCATCTAAACATATTTTTTTCTGGAGGTAAGTCATTCTCACAGAAGAGCTACTAATGTCAGCTTGTTTTTTCTTAGCACAGCTAAGTTCATTATACCAAAGTAGGAATCGCTCTGCATGTACCACACATTACAAACTGCTTTTGTGAGGAACTTACATTAATAAACTTCCCATATTTGTATGTTCTTGTGTTTATTCTCTCACATTTTATTGCATATTTATATATGTGACCATGTACTAATAATTGACAGTTTTTTGTACCTTAAAAGAATCTTAAAAGTCACCTTTAAGTGCCATCACCATAAAAAGGAACATACCCTACAGCCTCGTTTCTGTAATAGAGACTTGCAATATCTTCATAATTGACAACAGTTGGTATTTTATCCTACATATAATAAACAATAAGGAAGCACATTATACCACATGTGATAGTGTGATCTCTTCTCCAGGCACACCAAACATGTTCACACTATCCTGTCTTCAAATTTACTGCTGCGTCCTTGCTTTAAAAAAATTAAAATGTTTTTTATTTATTTAACGCGATTTTATATAGCGCAAACATTACCCGAAGGTGTCAGAGCGCTTTACAAAAGAACCAGTTGCGTTACATAAGGAATTTGGATTATATAAGTTACATAAGAGATATAAAACGGGAAAACAATTGCAAATGTACAAGTGGAGCGAAAGGAGGGAAAAATTGCAAATGTACAAGTTGTAAAGTCACTCAAGGAAGAGATACAAACAGATAAACTCTTAAATCACATAGGAATGGTAGTAAGTACAAAGGTCTACTACATATACTAGTGGTTAGAGCGCTTTACAAAAGGACCAGTTACATTACATAAGGACTTCGGAGTACATGAGTTACATAGAAGATACAGACAGAACAACTCTAAAATCGCAAAAGAACAGTAGTCAGTACATACGCCTACTACAGATACTAGAGGTTAGAGTTGCATATATACAAGTTGAAGATTCACTCAAGGAGAAGAAACAAACAGAAAAAACTCTAAAGTTACATAAGAACAGTAATAAGTAAATATGTCTACTACAGATTCTAGTGGATAGTATTACATCTATACAAGTGCAAAACAACACTCAAGATTACATTTAAAAAGCGCATAGGGTTGGACAATTATATATTACAAATTTACAGAGCATGGCATTTACAAGAGTATCAGCGAGAAACAAGTAAGAAAATCAGAAAGGGACAGGAAAGGGAGAGAGAGCGAGAGAGAAAACGTAGATGGGACCAGACGTATAAACAATAGTCACAAACAGGGAGCAGATCCGTGGAGAAGGAGGACGATCGAGAGGTCGCCCAGCTAGAGACCAGTGGAGACGGAGGAACAGACCACGTTCGCAAGATGGCGGATCAAGGACAAGAGCGACAACAGGAGATGGTCCTAAAAAGCTGGGGCGCACACGAGTCCCAGTCCAAGAGTTAGGAGGCCCAAGTCCGAAGAACGCCGACCCAACGGAGGAGGAACAAGAAGAGGAAAGGAGCCAGACAGTCGGGGGGGGGGGCAAGCAGTCTCCGAAACACAGCTGTGCCGTCCATGTGCAGAGAACACTCCAGCAAATAAAGTATACAGCAACTGTGTTTATAGTGATGTTGAGGGAGTTTTGATGGCCAATGTAAGAACATGGATTGTTTTTTGAAGGAGCTGAGACCATAGAAAAGCAAGAACCCCAATCATCGTGAGTGTAAAGAGACAAGTAACCCTAAATTAACCTATGTCTAACCCTCTGGTAGCGAAATAAGGCTTGACAATGTGTAGAATATTTGTGTAACACTTCAAACAGTAGCAAAGTGAAAACACACCACACAATGGAGTACATTTTATTAAATAAAACAAGACTAAGATGACAAAAATCTAATCAGTGAAACTGGAAATCTGCAATTTTAAAGATTTTATTGAAAACTAGCGCCTAACAAACACAAAGCGCCAACTGTGGATATCTGGTCATGCTTGACCAGGACAAAGCCACAAGTTCAGGCCAAACATGATGGATTGTGGCTGGCTACAGAGACCCAGTTAGGTACGCTGTACAATAGTACCTTAAATCCTGGTTGTGGAGCGTTGCAAAGTCCTACGCCAAGGATGCATCGTGTAGCTAAGGTGATGCGAGTCATAAGTTGGATATGCATCATGCAGTGGCAGTTCTGGGATCTGTGAGTCTGTGATGAGAGGCACTGTGTCATCGTCGAGGAGACAGTCGAGGCATGTAGAGCCCTGCGTCGGAGATGGGTTGTGCACTGGCTCTGCCTCTTTCTGAGGGCTTGTGATGCAAATTCCTGCAGGGTCATCAGGGCTGCCATCGATGACAGGTTTGCAATGTGAGGGCCTGTTCAGTGATGCTTTGCACAGCAGCTGTTCTGAAGAGGCTGCGGGCTGCAAGGTTGATGTGGAGTCCTTGCACTAGCAGTATTCTCACAGCACAGGCATGCGTCAGTTCTGCTTCTGGTTGTGCCATACAGCAGAAGAGATGCATCAGTTCTGCTGGATTCACCTTCATGTCATCTCCCAAGGGTCCAGGACTGGTGTGGCACCACTTGGCAAGGTAGATTCACAGTTGCAGAATCTAGGTGCTGGTGCGACAGACTAGCCCTTGGAGTCACTCTGATGGTCCTGGATACAAGTTGCAGGTTCAGTCCTTCTATCCCGGTTAAGAGGGCAGCAGGGCAGCACAGCAGGCATCAGTTGTTCAGGGCAGCAGTCCTGCATGGAAGTATCCTAACCTAACCCAGAAATTGTTGATGTCGTAGCAGGGAGGCCGAATAATTAATATCAGATTTTATTCCTTCATGTTGCAAAATCACAGACGCAACCCATATCAGCTTCACCTCTGTCTAATTCATCTAAAAAAAGAGAGAGAGCGATGCAGGAGACACAAAAAGAATAGCGGAACATCTATCCGTCTCATATCTCCATAGATTGCCAATGAGGCAAAAAATGTGTTTTTAAAAAAAAGGCTTAAGAAAAAACACAATCCCTTATTAGCATTGGTGGCTCCACACAACGTATTACTATAAAGAGTACCACATAAAAAGGTATTTTCCTGGTTTTAAAATCCATACTATTGTAGAAGGATCCGTGCCTAGTTATAGGCAAAGGAACCTCCTTAAAACAAATTAGAAAACTCAGTCCTGAGGAAGGTGTTTTAATCAAGTCTCACCGAAACGCAGCGTCGACTTTTTAATTGTAGTTTTCTTCATGTTTGTTGTAATTGCTGTATGATACTTAATGCTGTATACTATACTGATTTTCAGTTTTTTAAATAATGAAAATGAATAACTTTTTTATCTATTGTAATAAATTAGAAACTTAACTTTCATTGATTTTATTCTTTTGTCTTTCATTTAATGACATTGTGTGTATATGTATTGAAACTTGTGTAATCTTAAATTTATATAATCACTATAGTACTGGGGTTCAACAAATGATCCGGATCATTAGATTAGGAACTTTTTTTGTTTCCCGCATGGTGGCAGTCCATTCAGCAGCACAGCAATCCCTCTTCCCGGCAGAGCCTTTCACATGTCTGGAAGTGTAGTTAACAGTTGGTGTTTAAGATCCAATATCTATACCTGGTGTCCCCTTTGAAGTGTGACAAGCTTCTAGAGGTTTTCCTTTGATGTGCACATGATTCCTGCTTTACTTGCTCAGGCTCCGGACTAACTACAGAGGATATGCAATATTTTGTGTGAAGGCAGAACATAGGCTAATCAGTTGTAAGTGGGGCAATCCCCAACTCAGCCCATAAATAATCAAACGGAGGGAGAGAGATGATCAGATGGACTCACGCAACTTCTTTGAAAAAGTGGTATATAATCAAACCAGGTGGTCCCCTAAGAGTCCAGTCCATATTGGTGGAACCAGGATAAGTGATGAGTGATTTTCCTGTCAAACTCTCACTCTTCAAGAAAGTTCTATCTTTATGTGCACACTGAAAGAGATCAGGTTGAAGCCTGCAGTCGAAGCTTTCAGTCGAAGTACTAAACCCCATCATGAAACGTATATGATGTAGTATGCCTTCAGGATAGGAAAATCACTCATGTGCAGGTTTCATACTCAAACCACTCATCCTGGCAGTGATGGCCCATCCAGGCACACATAGGCTGTCTGTTAGGCTGTTTAAGAGGAATACACAAACACCAACTGCACCCAGTCATGTGACTCAGAGTCAGGCAACACACACTAAATGGCTAAGGCAGTACAGTAACTTTGCAAAAGTGGCATTTTCAAAATTGTAACCAAAAATCCACCTTCAGTGTAAAAGACGATTTTACATTTCAATTCCAAAGACACTAAACATTAACTGTTTACCTATTCCCATTTGGAAGTTGCAGCTTATTAATTGTGATAAGGTAACACCAATGTTATTCTATGGGAGTAGCAGGACTTGCAGTGATGAAAAATGAATGCAAGAGTTTTGGACTATCCGGAGAGGTAAAGCATAACATTACATGTTCTACTTCTTAAAAACATTGCACCCTGCCCTGTGATCTGTTTAGGGCCTACCCTAGGTGTGAGTTATATGTATTAAAAAATTAAAAAGGAAGGTGAAGGCCTGGCAAAAGGTTAATTTTTCCAGGCCGAAAGGGCACTTTTAAACTGTTACTCAGGATTTAAAAGTATTTTAAATATGCCAATTGGGTACAAGCCAACATTACCATCTTTAAAGGCCTGAGAATACACACTTGAGCATTGGTTAGCAGAGGTAAAGTGCACTGATTCCTAGGGCCAACAAAAACAAGATCAGAAAAATAAGTAGGAGTAAGGTAAAAAGGTTGACAGCTGTGAAAGCCCCAGCCTCCTTTTTATAGTTTCACATCTTAGACCACATTTCCAGCACTTGACAATATTCAGCAAGAGTTGTGGTCACTCTTTGTTCTGTGGAGAACATATGCTGAACAATAACTCTGTTTCCGGAGCTCCCACAGTCACAGTGTTATATTAGTTTCCTCTTCAGTGGCTTCACTTTGTTATGAAGGATAATGTTTTTATGACTGTTAGTGGTAAGGAACAATTTCGCAATTAGGCGATCTTTAGTTTTGTTTAATGTTCGGTCCTGTTTTGACTTGTTTTAACGCAACACCACAATGTTGTTGCAAAATCGAGGCCAGAAGTGCTGAACGATCCATTTCATACAATACAATAATGTATTTTAGGTCTTGAATAGCAGCTAGCTAAGCTCTAGAGGGAGTATGTTTTATGTTGTATGTCAGCCTCCGTGTATGCATCTGACTCTTTCTGTGCATGCAGTGTGACTCTACTGCTAAACTATGCATTTTTCTATGAGAGTTGCTTAGGAAATCGATAAATATTTTCTTCGTTTAAAATTTAGTATACGTTTATTAAGCCATGTTTAGGTTTGTTACCTAATACCTAACTCGAGTAATATAACATAGGACTATAGTCATGAAAAGAGTTTCAACCAATACAAAAAATAGTTCGCCTTTCCCAGAATTAAATGTTTTTAAGTTACTAAAATAATACTCAGAAATCAGGCTGTCTTGGGTATGTCTTTAACGGTCCAGCACATCATAATACTGCTGATTTAGTATTTATTATCCTAACACTTTAGAAGCAACACCGAGGCTTTCTTTTCAGAGACCGATATTTAAAGGGTGTTGATTTATGTAAATCAATAATTTATCAAGTTGCTCCTTCCCAGTGCTGCCAGCCAGATGCTTCCAACACTGTACTGCCAGAAGATGTCAGCTGTAAAGCATAATGGCCTTGTGCCTCGTGTAAAAATAACATAAATATTTTAAAAACTCCAACAGGAAGTAAGAGGAGGGGGTGTGCTGGGTGAGATGTTTTAATGGTGTGCTGTAAGAGTGTGGAAGAAATATTTTATTAGTTTGATGCATAAAAAATGGAAGCAGAGACATGTCTCCGTTTGATTTTTATCCACTTACAAGGCTGACAGGCTAAAGTCTTTTAATGACGATTTGTTGAAGACATCTGGTGAAGCTTTCCAGGGGATGAACACACAGCAGAGTGTTCCTTGGGTGTCAGTTGTCATGGTAACTAGTAAAAGACTATTCAACATCAGTCACTTAAAAATGGTTGAGGCCTAGCTAAAATGCATTTTGGCTACTAACTGAAAAAAAGATTTTTTTTAAGACAAGCTGTATGTCCCTTCTTAAATGCATATACTGAATTAATATAGATAATTGTGACACCCTGAATAATTTTCAATCCATAGCATGAATGGTTACATGCTCTAAAATCTTACTGGAAAAGGAACAATTGTGCCAATTCTGTATCTTAAAATTGTTACCATAATACTTATGAGAACTGAAAGCATGCAAGTACATCCCATCCATATGAACACGTGTTCGTTTAAAACAGACATTTTAAAAATGTGAAGCATTGGAGGGGAATGGTGAAATGATTTTGCTAAATGTTCTTCTTTAAGATGATGAAGGATTAAAAGTTTACAGAAGCAATTAGAAATATAATATTTCACGTACAACCTACATAACATGCACATTAATGCTATGCATTATTTTGTAAAATTATCGTGAATTCTCATATCAATATAAGCTTAATTAAGAGTTGCTCTAAAAATCATTCATTAAAGTAACGAATGTGTTTGTTATCATTTAAACAATCAGACGGCAACAAGGCATACACCAGTAAATAATACAATACAATAGTTTTGATCATCATTGATGAATAAGGGGGACATGGCTGCTGACTTCCATGCACATTGCTCCTGACTGACATGTCAAGGAGTAAAGATGTATCGTGCCTTGTAGTATATATGTTTCGTATTTGGGATATTTGCAATGAGTCACATAACGACTGGTGGTAGCCTCAAATTACTTTTGGGTATGATTATACAAGAAGGAGAATACTATTAAAACAAGATGGTAGAATCAATAAGATATTAAAACGATATATCCTGCTGGGGAGAGCCTACATCCCTATATGTCACACACATGTCAACAGATCTTTTTGAAGAACTCACTCCACTAAACACCGACTATAATTGAATAAGCGTGTGGTCAGATGAGCATTCAAGCACTTCTTGCTTGACGCCGCACACGTGCTTTTTGAGCATACTGTATGACATTAAATGATATTGCATTGTAAAATATCCTTTGCATTTATTGTCAAATTGAAGACAGTTTTCTCTTCTTTTTGGGTTCCGGGACTCTTTCTGGGGTAATTTGCACATGCCAGCCTCTGTCTATAGTGGCATAGTAGGTGGAAACGATAGAATAGGATGTGGCCAGAGCCATTTCCAGTGGTTGAGATTAATTCAAGCATTCTATCCATCACTTTTCTCTTGCTTCATTAGATTCCATAATTGTGGCAGGTGATCCCACTCAATGGTTCCGGTGCTCACTGTGCCACAGGACTCAAGCAATACCGAACTGACAAGACCTAAGAAGGTCGAAACCAGTCTAGGGTTGCTTGCGTTGCGACATGGAGGTCTGGCAGCTTAGGATCGAGGTCTCCTATTGAAGCAGGACCAAGACTGATTTGCATTTTACCAGTCTCTGTACAGAGTGGCATAGTGGGCATAAAACAATGGGCTAGAGAGAAGCCCTCAGAAATTGACAGTGGCTGAAATTAATTCAAGCATTCCATCCATAACTTTGCTCCTGTTGCAGTAGACATCAAGTGGGTGGCAATCACAATTGCCAATATTTTTGTTTTGCTTGTGTCTTCTCTGACAGCCCCCATACATGTATATTGCGTTATAATGAAATACGCGCACCGGCATGGTGTGACTTTTTTTTGGTAATCTCTTTCAGTACTGATCACTGACTTAAGGCCGAGTAATTATTCTCAGCTGGATGAATCATATAAGGTGGCCATCCCGTTAACAAGTGCGCTCAACTCAGGCTCCAATGGTCCAAAAATCTCTCTCCTAGGGTAGGGCTTTCTGCTGTCCTGGTCAGGGCAGACCTATTTGAGATTCACAGTTTCACACCACATTTCAAGCCAATGTACTGTCTAACCTCTACTTACAACCCAGCGTCTGTTTCCCAGCTACTCTACTCCGGTGGGACCAGTCTGTGTCTGTCCCACACGTTCAACTGTGGTCAGCAGCGGCTGACGCCCTCCGTGTGGGACCCAGATAAAATGCAGGTAGGTCATGTAAAATTTTCATTCTGCCAGCATATTCTTTTGTATTTTCTGGAAATTTGCTTTATCCTTGTTATGTGAAATTTCCCAAATTCTGCCATTACACCTCGTTACATAATTTCAAGTCATTTCAGGTAAAAATACTATCACAGGAACTAAGCAAATGAACAGAACTCTATTCACTGTTGTTTGAAAGACTGATGTTTTTTTTCAGTGTGAAATGCATCATCATGTCTAAAATGAACACAACTATGCATTTTGGACTAAAATAAAGCAAAATGGGGCATTTGTACACTTGAAGTGGGGGAGCGCGGCGTAAGTCTCCTTGGCTCCGTCACTTCTGAAACACAGGGCTGCACCATATTTACAATGATTTGGTGCAGCCCTGCGTTTCCCCAGGCTCTGGTGCTAAATTTAGCTGCCTAGCACCAACGCAAGCACCCTTGCACCATAGTGCAAGGGTGCTTGCGTTGCGGAGAAGATTGTTTATGTGCAGGAAGGTGTCACTTCCTTTTCACAGAAACAATCTTTAAATGGTGTTTTGTAACTTCTATGTGTGCTGCTTAATGCAGCACATGTAGAAGTTGCAAAACCTATTTTTTTAATGATTGTTTATGTGCAGGAAAGTAGTTTGCTGTTTCTATGTCTGCTGCACAAAGCAGCACATATGGAAACAGCAAAAACAAGGAGAAATTAAACATTTCTCCTTGTTGCGCCAGGGTAAGACCAGGTTTTCCCTGGTCTTAATTTTGGTGCTGCCCCATACTTATGCCACCCTTGTAAATATTGGGCAGCGTCAATGTCGATAGCTGTTGCAGTGGAATACCCAAAGCAACACTCATTGCCCTCTCCTTTCACGCTAAGTACAGCTTTAAAGGGTGCCTTATTTACAAGGAAGCGTTAAGCAATATTAAGTGGCTTAACTCTGCCTTGTAAATAAGGCGAAGCCCCTATCGCCACTGCTTGTACAAATGCTTGTAAATATGCCCCTAAATGTCAGATTTCCATTCCACATACTTTCACATATTCTTTCCAAAATTTTGAGTAATTAACCGAAAAGAAATTACGTGTGTTTTGCACAACACTAACAAAACAGGCACCATGATAAATGATAGGCTGCTGCCTTTTCAGCCATAACCATGAGACTAGGGCATACTAATGATTGTTGAAAGACACAGTGTGTGTGTATTGTAGCACAATTCCTGAGACGCAGATGAGCAGGCGCCCGATACACACTACTTCCATGCCAATCAGACTTTCTACACTAGTACTGCTCGACAGTGTCACTCCTATAAAACAGGATCAGTCAGTGCGCCTACGCCCCAGCAGCCAAGTCTACTTACTACCTGAGTTCAGGGAGAGGATGACATTTTTCTGTCTTGCTCTCATTGGTGGCCTGAGCTGACTGTACGAGGGCAAGGTCACTCTTTTTCATGTTGTGTACACACCTGTAATGGTGCACACTTTGCTGTGAAAGTGCTACTGAGTAACAGTCACTCCTTTTTGTAACTCAGAGTGAGCTGTTCCCAACTACCAGTCCATGACTCTGCTTTCTATCAGAGAAAACCAGAGAAGGAGGGATGGAAACTTTGCTGTGTATTCATGGCTGGGGAAGATATTGGAGATATATCTGCATAAGGCAATCACGGTCGGATTACTGTAATGCACTATACCTTAGTACCAACAGCTCTTCCCTGAACAAAAGTCAGGTTTTACAGAATGTGGCAGCCAACCTTATTTTGAACATTCCCAAAGGGCACTCGGTTAGAGATGGGATCCATTCCCTATATTGGCTCCCAGTCAGGAGGAACATCTTCTTTCAAGTGGTTGTGCTTAGTCTTTGAGGCTCTTCACCAGAGGGCCCTAGACTAATGAATTCTCTTTTCCTGTAGTACACTCCTGGTAGACCACTTAGATCTTCATGCTGTACAAAACGTAGGATCCTCAGATTTTGAAAGACTAGAGGGGGTGGAAGTTCTTAATCGGTGGCCGCTGACAAACAATGGAACAGATAGCTTTGAGTTCCTTTTTAAACAAAACCTGAGTAGTAACTATGCACAGATGATTTGGGACTCTCTCTGTTTTTCCTTTTAGCCTCTATATTTCCTATGAGGACAGCTTTCAGTTCATTCTTGCTGTAGCATAAGACACTGGCAGGGTCTTCAATGCTGGTGTTCCCATCTACATCCTTTAGGAGATTACTCACGTATGACAGTCATAGGATTTTTGCTCTATGCTCAAGTGTTAGGAAGTTTGCTATGATCTCTTCAGTGAACTTAGTGCTGACTGTGCTCCAAATACTGTGTCAAAGTATTAACTAGCTTATTTGGACATTGTCTTCTAAATAAGGGATAACCAATGTATTATGTTACAATGTAAGTAGAAGTTGGACTAGGCACTTCCAATAGTCTACACAATAAAGATTCTCGCTGTATCTGTACGGGATAACCATTTGCTAAACCCCACAATGTGGCCCCATAGCTAACACTGGATAAACATTTGCTTTCATATAGCATCAATAATTTTCTAATGGGCTTGTTCGCATTTTTGACTTTGAATTTGAAGAGGGCTTCCAAGGATCTTAAAAATTTTAAATTCCCAACTTTCAACTGGGCTCCCAGTGTCGACTTCTAGAAAATTGTATGCCTAAGTATGCAAAGTTTTGAGTTTCATCTAGCTTGTCACTCTTGATATTTTTGGTTCTCTTTTCTGCTCGCCCTTTCCCACATATCATGGCACAGATTTTCTTAAGGTTGAGTTTCAGATCTTTCTCCTCCATATACAAGACACAGTTATGGATCAGGAGCTGGAGGCTGTTAGCAGTTCTAAAAATCAGCACTGCATCATCTGCGTATATGAGGACAGGAGCTGGTTGCTTACTGACCTTGGGGGCATAGGCGTTCATCTTTTCCAGTGTCTTGTCCACCCCATTAACATAAAGGGAAAACAAAAGGGAGGCAAGAACACAGCCATGTCGTATTCCACATGTGACCATAAAGTGAGTTCTGCATTTCCCCCTTGGCCCATATTGTACACGGGATGTTATTGTTAGGCAGGCATACAGTTGAGAAAGAAATGTGAAAATCTCTATTGGTGCACCCATCTTTTCCAACATCTGACATAGTTTAGCATGGCTCAGCAGATCAAATGCGCTGCTCTGTGAAATAATTGCTACAATTGCTAATATCAAAGTCCCTTGCCTAAATGTAGATACAGAGAGCCTCAATGCAACTCACAAAAGATTCTAACTCCCTTCTGAGGTCAGCAATTCCTCTACTTCTGATGCTATCAAATATGTTATCATAGAAATGTATTAAAACAATATTCAATTACTCATCGGTCTGGAAATATAAAATCTGAAAATAAGACCTACCTTTGCCCTTTCATCATTTGAATTTGCAGCTGGGGTGATGATAGAGGAATATCCTACTATATAAAATCCCCCCACCCACCAGGTGTCCTGCAGGCATACCAACTGAGATGTTCTTATCATATGCAACCATTCTGCTTTCCCCAGCTTGTTTTTGACTCCAGCAAAGTCCATCCCATTGTTTACCATTGCTTTTCATTTGTCTATGTCAGTGTCCTTTAAAAATCACTCTTGCTAGTGGACAGCCCTGCCTCTTTGTCCCACCTTTCTCTCTTCTGTTCCTCCCACAGAGCAGGGATTTAGTACTGTCTCATTTTGCAATGGTTCTTTATATGTTCTCTGGGGGAATATTGTTTTCTTGGTTTCCTGCTCAGTTACTGTTTGCCTGTATTCAGCTTTGGCACCATAGCTCCTACATTTAACTAGTGCATTTCTTCTTTCCACCTCCTCCTAATGCCACAGTTTGTGTTAGTTGTGCCTCTGCTGTGCCTCCCTCTCCATTTGCTGTATTTATTTTAGCCTTTTTGCAGAATTCTTTGTCGACCGGGGAACACTGGCAGATTTGCTTTTTTGGTAGAATGTTTGGTTGGATTTGGTCTTCCTATCAGGGGCGGTTGACCTTGTGTGTCTCTTGTGTTTTCTTCTAATGATCTGCTTTGCCTCCCCCATGTGTTAGCGACACGTGTGAGCCAACAATTCGCTCACCATCATGAGGAGGAACGGGTGATTCTACTAGTTGCACATAAAAAGGGTTGGCTCCCCCATGTGTTAGACTGAAGAAGCCGAGTTCCCCGCATGCTAAAGGACATAAGGCAGCCTCACACATTACAACCCTCCCCCAAATTGCACAAGATCTATGAGATCTGGGTGTCTCAGGAGTCCCTCACCAATTTCCGCAGGGAGCTCTTCATCATTCGTTATGCCACTGTACTCCACACAAGATAGATGCGGGTGATTCTCTTCTTGCCGATTCAACTAAGGGACGAGGAGTCATGAAGAGTACATGCTTAGACTGAAGAAGCGGTGCTTCTGTATAAGCCGATGATAACTAAGCGGGCGATTCCTCACAACCTGAGGAGGAGCCATGGAGCTTGGCGTCACTTACCTAGCCCCCCCATGTTGTGCTCACTTTAGTACAGGACTGAGAGCTGATGCCAAGGTGCTTTGTAGTAGACCGCCATAATTTACATCTAAGGAAATCCGTCTGGCACAGAGCCATTAATTTTAGATTAAGTTGTGGTTTTTTTCTAATTAGAGAGTTCTCTTCATTTGCTTTTCTAAGGAAAACTCCAGCAGTCGTCGTAATCTAGATAATTTTCTTAAGAAATGGGAGCATGTGTGGAACATGCTATCAGTTTCCTAAGGTCACTGATAACCAACAATTCCAATTAACTTTGAAATAAATCCTAATTAGGCCATGGCATTGCATAGTTACTTTGATATTCATTAATGTAACTAAATCGAAAATGCAACCCCAAAAACTATATAACGGTCACCATTGTTAAAAGGACTTTAATGATCAAATGTGCCCCTACTGGAACGTAAAAAATACAATAAGTTGGTTCATAAGTAGGGCTTGGCAGGATTTGTGTAGTGCCACTACGCAGAATTTTGAAAAAAAATGTGTGGAAAAAAAGCGCACGTCCTGAGGGTCCGTGTGCCTGGGACAGGAGTCCCTCGTGCCCGGGCAGGCTCCCCGATCTCCCCGGCCTGGCTGGGTTGAGAAGCAGGGACCGGCCCGGGGCCTGGGTTTCGGTCAGGGCCTGGGGTTTGGGAGCCCCCGTCCTGCGGCCTGCCAAGTGTCCATCTGCCCAGGACAAGGGTCCCTGGTGCAGAGCCCCGGAGACCTGCAAGGGCAGGTGGGAGCCCTACCACTATGACTCGGCTTGGGGAAGACAGATGGGAGTCCTTTCGGTCCCGGCCATCTGGTCGCACCAATCCCCTCGGCCATCTGGGCACCCGCAATGCTTTCCAATGGGGCGACCAGATGGCCGGGCCACCCTGGAAGTCCCAATGGGGGCTCATTTGCCTCCCCGATCCCAGCCAGGGCTCCAGGAGGTCAGGCACATTTGGGCCTAGGGTCCCCTGAGTCTCTCGGTGCACAAAGGTTCCCAGAAAGAGAGGTAGCCTTCCTCCGGATTACTAGGGGCAGGGTGTGCCGGGACACCCCTCCCAGGCTGGCGGTTCTCAGCTGGGGATCAGATGGGCTGGGCCTGGATGAAACCTCCCCTCCTTCCGGGGGCTCCCTCCTCTGGCCCACGGCACGGCAAAGTGGCTGGTACGGGCTCCATGGGTCCCGGGCAGTCCTCCCTGGGCATCTGGGCCCCAGGAGCGCCTGTGGGCCTCCCCATGCCTGAGGCCCAGAGTGGGTTCTCCGAGCCCCCCTGAGCCCTCCAGTCCTGAATCCCTGCAGCCCACGAGCCCTGCAGTCCTGGAGCCCTGCAGCCACCGAGCCCTGCAGCCCCGAGCCCTGCAGCCCCGAGCCCTGCAGTCCCCGAGCCCTGCAGTCCCCCGAATCTGCAGCCCCGGAGCCCTGCAGCCCCTGAGCCCTGCAAGGGCAGGCGGGAGCACTCCCGTGAAGGCTCGGGGCAGGCATATTAGCGTTATTTCAGTCCCGGACATCTGGTCGCACCAATCCCCTCGGCCATCTGGTCGCATGCAATGCTTTCCAATGGGGAAACCAGATGGCCGGGCCTCCCTGGAAGTCCCGATGGGGGCCCATTTGCCTCCCCGATCCCAGCCAGGGCTCCAGGAAGTCGGGTGCCTCTGCGCCCTGGGTCCCCTCCGTCACTCGGTGCACACGGGTGCCCAGAAACAGGGGTGGCTTTCCTCCAGATTACTAAGGGCAGGGCATGCCGGAACACCCCTCCCGGGCTGGCAGTTCTCTGCCGGGGACCAGAGGGCTATGCCCGGACAACACCTCCCTGGCGTCCGGGTCTCCCTCCTCCAGCCAACGGCATGGCAAAGTGCCTGAGACGCGCTCCATGGGTCCCGGGCTGTTCTCCTCCGGGCGTCTGGGCCTGACAGCTCTGGTGGTCCTCCCCATGCCTGAGGCCCAGCCGGGGTCTCCAAGCCCCTGGGAAGTGGAGCCCCCCGAACTCTGCTTGGGCAGGCGGGAGCCCTGCCACGAAGGCTCGGGCAGGCAGACGGGAGCTCTTTCGGTCCCGGCCATCTGGTCGCACCTTTCAGGGCTGGAAGTCCTGATGAGGGCTCATTTGCCTCCCGGATCCCAGCCAGGGCTCCAGGAGGTCAGGCACGTTTGCGCCTAGGGTCCCGTCTGTCACTCGGGGCAGGCGGGTTACCAGAAAGGGGGGTAGCCTTTCTCCAGATTAGTAAGGGCAGGGTTTGCCGGAACACCCCTCTCGGGCTGGTGGTTCTCTTCCGGGGACAAGATGGGCTGGGCCATTCCCGGACAACACCTCCCCCCTGTCCGGGGGCACCCTCCTCCAGCCCACGGCATGGCAGAGTGCCCGGGATGGGCTCCAGGGGTCCCGGGCGTCCGGGCCTGAGACCTCCAGTAGTCCTCCCTGTTCCTGATGCCCAGCCGGGGTCCCCGAGACCCCGGGAAGCAGAGCCCCCGAGCCCTGCGTGGGCAGGCCGGAGCCCTACTGTGAAGTCTCGGGGCGGGCAGATGGGAGTCCTTTCGGTCCCGGCCATCTGGTCGCACCTTTCCCCTCGGCCATCTGGTCGCACACAATGCATTCCAATGGGGCGACCAGATGGCCAAGCCGGCCTGGAAGTCCTAATGAGGGCTCATTGGCCTCCTGGATCCCAGCCAGGGCTCCAGGAGGTTGGGCACATTTGCGTCTAGGGTCCCCTCCGTCACTCGGAGAGCGCGGGTTACCAGAAAGGGGGGTAGCCTTCCTCCAGATTAGTAGGGGCAGGGTATGCCGGGAACACCCCTCCCGAACTGGCGGTTCTCTTCCGGGGACAAGATGGACTGGACCCGGACAATACCTCCCAGACGTCCGGGGCTCCCTGCCCCGGCCCGTGGTGTGGCAAAGTGCCCACGACGGGCTCCACTGGTCCTGAGCAGTCCTTCCCCGGGCATCCAGGCCCAAGAGCTCCGGTGATCCTCCCCGTGCCTGGGGCCCAGCCAGGGTCCCCGAGCCCCCGGGAAGCGAAGCCCCCTGAGCCCTGCGTGGGCAGGCGAGGGCCCTACCGTGAAGGCTCGCGGCGGGCAGAAAGGAGTCCTTTCTGTCCCGGCCATCTGGTGGCACCTATCCTCTCGGCCATTTGGTTGCACGCAATACCTTCCAATGGGGTGACCAGATGTCTGGGCTTGCCTGGAATTCCCGATGAGGGTTCATTTGCCTCCACGATCCCAGCGAGGGCTCCAGCAGGTCGGGTAATTTCATGCCTTGGGTCCCCTCTGTCACCTCATGTGCACGGATTACAAGAAAGGGGGGTAATTTTCCTCCGGATTAGTAGGGAGAGGGTCAGTCAGACCTCCGTGAGGTCTGCCGATTCCGAAACAGGGGAAGGCAGAACCCGGGCCCGCCCGCCGGGTACGCACCTGCCTCTCAGCCCCTTCCTGATGGTCCTTTGCCTCCGAGTTTGCTCAGTCAGGCCTCTGTGAGGTCCGGGGATCCCGAGACAGGGGAAGGCAGCACCTGGGCCCACCCACCGGGGCCCCCAGGGGCTGGGTACGCACGTGCCTCTCAGCCCCTTCCCGATGGTCCTTTTTCTCCGGCTTTGCTCAGTCAGACCTCCATGAGGTCTGGCGATCCTGAGACAGGGGAAGACAGCACCTGGGCCCACCTGCTGGGGCCCCCAGGGGCCCGTGTCTGTGCCTGCCTCTCGGCCCCTTCCAGATGGGCCTTTCCTTTGAGACTGCTCGCCCCGGGAGCAGACAGGGATGTGAAGCTGCCATCCCCCCATGCAGGGTGGCCTGCAAGGGGATGCCCTGACCGTACTCTGATTGATTGGGCACTCTCTGTCCATTTAGGGATGGAGTGCTTGGCCAGCCTCAGCTGTTGTTTCAAGCAAGGAGCTTCCTCCTCGCATGGACTGTCCGACTCGAGGGCCTGCCGCCTTGGGGAGGCCCTTCACCCTATCCCGCAGAGCGAAGGCCGCGCGGCCCAGCAGCTCATGACCCCCAGTGGTCTGACCCAAGCAGAAGGGGTCGGGTGGCGCCAGGCCCTCGGATGCTGCTGCCCAGCAGGTCTGTAGGCCCTGCGCGCCACGCTGTCACCCCTCTCCACCCAGCACATTTCCACAGCAGCTCGGAACGACTGTTCCAAGGTGTGCTGCCGCTGCCAGGCTCCGGCACCCCTGCGTCTCGCTCAGGCTGTGCCTCGGCCCACCTTTCCCTTCTGGGAGAGACGTCTGGGCCTGCCGGTGCCCATGCAACCACACCTCTCCACCCCTCCAGCGAGTTCTCCCGCCCAGGCGGGTGGGCTCCTTCCCCCAGCAGGCTCCCATGAGGGAGGGGTGCGTGAAGGTTGTCCGGTCGGGGAGATGGGCACGTGGCCCCCTGAACCCACCCCGTCAGCAGATGCGGCTACCTGGTTGATCCTGCCAGTAGCATATGCTTGTCTCAAAGATTAAGCCATGCACATGTAAGGGGAATTTCTATGGTTTTGTACGAGTGAAATGTCCAACTAACTATAACACCCCTGAAACCTATGGTTTTTTCAGTGAATATATATATATATAGAAATTCCCCCGTTATAGTTAGTTCAGCTAACTATAACCCGCGCGCCCGCAATGCACTGCTGATGACGTCACATATTACATCACTCATGATATGGTCAGTGACATCACTCATGACATCACTGATGACATCTCAAATGACATCACTGATGACATCTCAAATGACATCACTGATGACATCACTGATGTCATCATCCAGTGAATGTGTATTTTTCTGAAAATTACATATGTTTTATATATGTATATCTCAAGGTCGATGGAAGAATAAATGGGTATATAAGTGTCTAAATGGATGATTTGTTTTTGAAAAATTGATTGTATAACTGACTGATTAAGTGTATCTTAGTGAATACATGGCTTAGTGAGTAATGTTTAAATATGTAAATATCTGTATCAGTCTCTCACTTTGTGTATAAGTGGCTGCATGGGTTGGTGAGTAGCTACATGAGTGTCTATATAGGTTATTAGTTGTTTTTTGAGTATCAGTATAAGTGTCTGATGTCTGTATGGTTCGGTGGGGGTATTACGTAGTGCATAGGTACATGAATGAGTGACTCACTGTTTGTATGTGTTGAAGACAGCATGTGTGCAGGACTGTATGGGTGGATGAGTGTGTGCATGGGTGTGTTAGTAAGTGAATGACTGTCTCAATAGTGTCTCTATGAGTAACTACATATGTTTTAAACTAGTATATGTGACTATTGGTGTATATAAGTGAGTATATGTGAGAGTGAGAGATTGAAACAGTTCCTGTATGAATAAGTATGTGTTTCTATAAGTGATTGTTTAAAAGACTAAGTATGTGTAAGTTTCTGTAGAAGTAAGTGTGGTGGTGTGTGTATAACTGTATATGCAGGTAAACGGATGTTTGATTCTTTATTAGCATGAGTGACTATGTGTGTGAGTAACTTTATGGATGAGTGGCGTTGTGTAACAGGATGTATAGGTGTATGAGTACATATGATGAGTGAGTACATGTATGAGTGACTGTATAGGACTGTTGGTGAATGAGTGGATGTGGATGTGGATGTGGATCTTACAATTACTGAGTAGGTTGTTGTAACTGGTATTGGTATGTCCATTGTTTTGAAATTTTGAATTTCTATTTTTGAATGTGTGTATCAAAGGTTATATTAGGGGGAGAGGAGGTCTGCCACTCTATCACAAGGATGATGTCATCAGTGATGTCATCAGTGATGTCATGAGTCATGTCACTGACCATGTCATGAGTGATGTAATATGTGATGTCATCAGCAGTGCATTGCGGGCGCGCGAGTTATAGTTAGCTGAACTAACTATAACGGGGGAATTTCTATGGTTTTGTACGAGTGAAAAGTCCAGCTAACTATAACGCCCCTGAAACCTATGGTTTTTTCAGTGAATTTCTAAGGTTTTTTAAATGCTAATTTCTAGCTATAACGTGCCTGAAACCTATGGTTTTTTCAGTGAATTTCAAAGGTTTTTTAAATGCTAATTTCTAGCTATGCCTACAGAGAGAGGACATGTGAAGAAAGAAGGAAAAACGCACAGAAAGAAAAAAAAGAAATGCAGAAAGAAGCAACAGAAGTCCTCAAAGACGAAGAAAAGTGCAGGAAGAAGTATAACGTGCAGAAAGAACTAACAGAAGAGCAGAAACAAGCCTTGTTGCAAAATCATCCTGTACCCTCAACTTTTTCATATGGATACTGGTGGTAACTGAGTCTGACTAACCAGTCCTAGAGCCAGTGCTATGTTAAAAGACACTCAGAATACAGTGAAAACACCTACATACACTCGGGCACACTATGCGTTGGGGTCCCCCTGTGATTAACATGACCTCCTCTGTAAGCCCCTAGTATATAATAGGGCAGGGGATTAAAACTACCTCTTAAAACGCACCACAGGGCGTGTTTGAACACGTCACCTCATGCCCCGTCCCCTCCCTTCCCCACTGTGTAAACACGCCCTGTAGCCGTTTTAAGTTGGGAGATTAAGTCCCCTTGAATCCTGAGGGTCCCTAGGGTCCAACTAGACCACTAGGTACCTCCAGTAAGCGCCACAGAGCTGCGTTGCAGAGAGGTGTAAAAAGTGGCACGGCCTGCACCACCTCTCTGCAACGCAGAGCAGTGGTGCTTACTAGAAGCACCTGGTGGGCTAGTTGGACCCCAGGGTCCCTCAGGATTGAAAGGGAATTATTTCCCCAACTTAAAAACGAGCCACAGGGCGTGTTTGCACACGTCACCTCAGGCCCCGTCCCCTCCCTTCACCACTGTGTAAATGCGCCCTGTGGCCGTTCTGAGTTGAGAGATTAAGTCCTCTTGAATCCTAAGGGTCCCTAGGGTCAAACTAGCCCACTAGTTACCTCCAGTAAGCACCACAGAGCTGCGTTGCATGGAGGTGTAAAAAGGAGCGTGGCCTCAGAACACCTGTCTGCAAAGCAGCTCCCTGGCGCATACTGGAGATACCTGTTGGGCTAGTTGGCCCTCAGGGACCCTTAGTATTGAAGGGGAATTAATTCCTCAACTTACAACTGGCCAGGGGGCGCGTTGGCAGAGTGCTGCAAGGAGGGGGCGTGGCCTCCGGTGCGATGCCATGCATGGTCTGATGTGCTGCCACTGCCCTCCATTTATTATGATGTACCAAACCACTCCTCCTGCCCTCCATTGCCCAATTCTATGGCCCATCATTGACCTCCTGCTTAGCCTCTGTGCTTAGCTTGCTGCCCCTATTCTCCTTCCCCCTGCCCTCCGATGTCTTTGTGCATGCCCCTGCTCCATCCTTTTTGACCACCATGTTCCATGGACCTGCCACTCCTATCTACTCTGAGTGTTCTGTTGAGCTCCCCTCCCACCTGCCTAGCATTGTCAGATGACTGTAACCTGTCCCTGCCACCTCCACCCTGCCTGTCCACATGCCATGCCCCTATCCCCTTCCTCCTGTCCTCCATTGTCCATTTTACTGCCACACCCTTCTGCCCTCCCTGGTCTGTTGTGCTGCAACTGCTCCTCCTGCCTGCCCCGCGCGGTCTGTTGTGAGGCCCCTTCCCCTGAACTCTCTTGTCTGTGCCCAGGTCCTGACCCTCCTTTCTATCCTCCATGGTCCTTTGTGCATGCCCCTGCACCCTCCTTCTTCCCCATCATAGCCATTGTGCTGCCACTTACCCTCCCGCTTGCCATGCACAGTCTTCTGTGCTGCCATGGCCCCTCCCACCTTCCATGTGTGGTCAGCTAGCTGCTCCTGACCCCCTCCCACCTTCCCTCCATGGTCTGTGTGTATGCCATCATAGTTTCATTGTTGCTGTCCATGGTGTGTCTTGTTTCTAGTGCCCATCCTGCCTGACCTCCATGGTCATCTTGCTGCTCCTGTCCTGCCCCCTTGCCCCCAGCCCTCTGTTTCCATGTGCAGACCCCTATTCCCTCCCTCCTGGCTTGTCGGTTCCATTGTAATGCCCCTGATCCGTCCCTCCTGCCCTTTATGGTCTGTTATGCTGCAGCTTTCTCTCCTGTCTGTCCATTATGGTCAGCTAGCTACCATTGCCTCTTTCCCCTCTGTTGTCTGTTGTCCATGTGCATGGTCCTGTCCCCTCCTTATTGCTTTCTATGGATTGTTGTGCTGCACTCCCGTCCCGCATGCCCTGTGTGGTGTATTGTGCTGCTGCAAACCCTGATGCCTGCCCTGTAGGGTCAGTTTGGTGCACCTCTCAAAGTCCCTCCTGTCCTCTGTTATCCGAGTCCATGTCCCTACCCCAATTCCTCCTGCCTACCATGATCCAATGTACCATACTTGCAAACATTTTGAACTTGGTAAGAGGGAGATTTTGAAATAAAACTGGGGTATTGATTTTCCCCTTTGAGTTACATTGAAAAAGAGAAGATTGTAGACAGGAAACAGATCAAGTAAAGCCCATTTGAGCTTAAAAACATTGGACGTTTCCTGGCTGAAACGGGTCTGTTGGCATGTATGCTTGTATGACCGCTGCCTCTTCCTTCTGCCCACAATGGTCTATTATATTGCCACAGCCTCTCTTGCCAGTCCTGTATTGTTGGTTTGTTGCCCCTGCCCCCCTTTCCACTGCCCTCCATAGTCTGTTGTGCTGCCACTGCCCTTCCTGCCTGCCTAGTGTGGTCAAATTGTTGCCTCTGCACTCTCCTACCTGCCTTCAATTTTCAGAGTCCGTGCCCCTGACCTCTGCCTCTCAACAGTATCCCAATGAACAACTAGATTGCTAACATTCTATATTTATTACAAAAGTTTGGAATGCCTGATGTCATCTTGATGTAATCAAAACTGTAATGCCTAGAGCATTTCCTTTAGAAATTACATATATGAGAGGGTCTTATTTGCATCAAAATTATGGTTAGTGCTCTAAAAAACTAAAATGAGGACATATTTTCTGAGTTTTCAAATACCGACAAAGAACTTTTAAATTATTTGTAATCTTAGTTTTTTTATCCAGTTGACCACTTGATTAAATGTTGCATCCAAGGGGAGAGGGTGTGGTGTTACTTCCAGAGCTGCAGACTTTGCAACTGGGGAACCAGGTTGGAGTTTCTGCTTCAGCTCAACATTCTGTGATTCTGGTCAAATCACTTAATCTCCCCATGTCTACAACCAAAATGAATTTGATCTTGTGTGATGTAACCGATGCTCATGTAAAGCACTCCAATACCTGACAAGTCTGCACTATATAAAACTGCAAATACACAAAAAATAAGTGTTTTGCACACTTCTGTCATTGGGCTACATATGGGCTGCATCTGGGTGATATTTGGGCTACATTTGGGCTCTTTTGTCTCTGGTGGCCATTTTAGGAGATTTATTTGTTATGAAGTTTCCTAATTTCCTCATTTACTGCAGTCTCCTCAGTAGGAAATGCTTTCAGTTTTTTACTTTGATTCCATCAAGAAGGTATTCAGATATGTCACACATTTTCCATAAATTCTGAATGTTAGCACTCTAGTTGCTCATTAGATCACTGTAGTAAAGCTACTGCTCACCACGGAAGTCTGCTGCTAGTATTAGAAGTGCATGTTTCAGTCTGCATATCAGAATTTTTTAATGAAATAGAAGAGGATTTGAGAAGTCACTCAAAATGTGCCCTAATTTTTCTTTCTTCAGCACTAATCATAATTTCTATGGCAAAATGAACCCCCTCATTGTGTTCCTTTTTAAATTAAATGTTTTAAGTTTTACCAGTTTATTCCAATCAAGATGGCTTCAGGTGTGCCATACTTTTGTCATAAGTAAGACAGTAAGCGCTCTAGTTGTTCTTAAGAACACTCTGGGACATTCTGTCATTGGGCTATACTTGGGCTACATCTGGGTGATATTTGGGCTACATTTGGGCTCTTTTGTCTCTGGTGGCCATCTTGGGGGATTTATTTGTTATGAAGTTTCCTAATTTCCTCATTTACTACAGTCTCCTCAGTAGGAAATAATTTCAGTTTTTTACTTTGATTCCATCAAGAAGACATTCAGATGTGTCACACATTTTCCATAAATTCTGAATGTTAGCACTCTAGTTGCTCATTAGAACCCTGTAGTAAAGCTACTGCTCACCAGGCAAGTCTGCTGCTGGTATTCAAAGTGCATGTTTCAGTCTGCATGTCAGAATTTTTTTATGAAATAAAAGAGGATTTCAGAAGTAAAAATGTGCCCTAGTTTTTCTTTCTGCAGCACTAATCATAATTTATATGGCAAAATGAACCCCCTCATTTTGTTCCTTTGTAAATTAAATGTTTTAAGTGTTACCACTTTATGCCAATCAAGATGGCTTTAGGTGTGCCATACTTTTGTCATAAGTAAGACTGTTAGCGCTCTAGTTGTTCTTTAGAGCACTCTGGGAAGCTGCAGTAGAACACAAAGGAATCAACTGACAGTCTCTGCCCTTGTTGGATGTACATGTTTTACTGAGAATGTCAGACTTCATTCTTACATGACTGAGAAAGATAATGTGAATTTACAGAAAATATGCTCTCAGTTTAGCTTATAGATCACCTTCCAAACCTCTGTGGGAAAAGCATGAGAAAATAGTTTTCTCTCAAACATGGTTCATGATATCACAGCAGAAGGCTTTTTCACATGGTAAAATCACCTTAGAACACACCACAATTCCTAAAATGAGTATGGTACCATCAACAAATGATTTATAATGTAACTAAAGTCTTAAAACCTTCTATTAACTGCAATGCTTTTTAATGAGGTGCTATCATGTATATTGGTCCCAAGATGGCTGCCAACACTTCTTGGATGAAGTACTGACAGCCAATCAGATCTCACGATGAGATGTGTCGTTAGGCTCCGCCCAGATATGTATGTGATTTTACTTTTGATTTTCTCAGGAAATACTGAACAGATTGACACCATATATGCAAAAGGCACATCCCTGAGCTGAGGACTACCTCTCTGCCAAACTTCAAGTAATTCTGTTCAGCCGTTCGGGCTGTACCTTGGACTAAAGGTCCCTATGGAAAATTGCATGGGAAAAATGCGTTTTGGGACCCCCCTTTTTTCTTAGCCCCCGCTTGACGAATCCCCCCGAGACTTTTTGGGTAGGAGCGGAGCGGAGCGCCCCACCTATTTTGAAAATTTCGCGAGGATTCGTCAACCGCCGCCAAAGTTATTCCAAATAGAATGTTGCGGATTTCCTATGGAAACACGGTCCTAACTATAACTATCTACTGGCGACCGCCAGTAGATAATGTAGATATATATATATATTTTATATATATATGTGTATATATATATATATATATATATATATATATATATATATATATATATTAACATGACATACGGTATAGAACATGAGCAGCAGTAGACAAAAACAGCATACAATGTAGCCAAGAACACAGATGAGGTCATGAAGAGCCAACACATGCAAATAACCAGGATCAACATGTGAAGATTATTTTATATAAACAGGAAAGAAAAAAAACAAAGAACCATGCAAAGGATAATGAAAGAAACGTGTAAGTGCTCATGACCAAGCCACTGTGAGTTAAAGCATAAATGACCAAGTAAAAATCCTACCCGTACAAACTATAGTGCTATAGAATTGTCACCAGTGGGTAGTTATAATTAGGATGCGATTTCTATTAAAAAGCTGTTTTTCATTTGCCAATAACTTTGTCGTTGTTTCACGAATCTTTGTGAAATTTTCAAAACTAATTTGATGCTCACTTTAGCTGCTGTCTTGAAAACTTTGGAGTGATCTTTGAAGCAGGGTCTGAGAAAAAGGGGGGTCTCAAAATGCTTTTTTACAATGTTAATTTCAATAGGAAACTTTAGACATGGCTACAGCACAAACTGCTGAACGGAATTACACCAAATTTGGCAAAAAGGTAGCTGTTGGTCTAGAAAGCGACCTTTCTGTTAATTGGTGTAAATCCGTTCAGTAGTTGTTGAGAAATGTAAAGAAATTCCCAGTTGTATATCTGGGGACACGGTTAATCCGCAACACCTTCCGGGATCGTGACGGTATCTGATTGGCTGCCAACTCTTCAAACCAGGAACGGTTGGCAGCCATCTTGTGAATCGGAAAAGGATTAAAAAATAGAAAATGGGGCAGGGTAGAAACATCCTGATGCCCTAGCCTCTGGGTGGGGTCCCATATAGACCCCCCAAAAATCCTTTTACAAAATGTCAGCCGGAATCGCAGTGGATCCGTGAATCATTCCCGGAGGGAATGATAAATAATGATGAAGAGCCATGTGCCCCCTCCCTGCAGCCCCAGGACCCACCTCCCCCCAGGGCTGAACATAAAGGAAATGCAGGAGGGCCATGCCCCCCCAGCAGCCCCGGGGACCCTGACCTCCCCGGTGCTATATTTAAAAAATAATGCACGTGGCCCCCAGCCCCCTCACACAGACCCAGGGACTGCCAACTCACTGGGGCTAATTGACTGAAATGTGGGGGGCTTCAACAGGCCTCCCCACGGCCCAGGAACTGCCTCCTCCCAGGGCTATATTTAAAAATAATGTTTTGGAGGCTCCAGGCTCACCATGCAGCTCTGTGGACCGCCGCCTTGCCGGGGCTTAAGTTTTGTAGGATGGAGGCCGCGGCCTCCAGGCCATTGCAGATTGCTATTGCTTGGCAGGAGCACTGCTCTGGGGGCAGTTTGTTACCCGTCCATCATTCCTGGCAAAAGGCCAGAAGACCTTTAGATTCTACGAAGGTGGGCGGGGCAAAACAGTGGAGCATCCAAGTGACTTCCACATTTACATATTCCTAGCACTTTAAAGGGAGAACCATGTACTCTGCTCTCACCAGGAGAGGACACGAAAGAACCCACTAGTCACATACATATTGCGCTCCAATAGATCAATGTTGCAGTCACCTCCACAAAGGATTTCAGATAATTTTTTATTATGGAATTGCCAAAAAAACACACTTGCAATGCCTTCTCCAAGCCTAGGAGTTAGGATCCTATGTCATTTACAGAGGTGAATACTAACACATTTTTGCATGGTGTCTGCATCACAGTACTAAAATGCATTAGTCACGCATTTATAGTGCACTGACCACCCCATGAATGCGAGGCATGCTCATCAAGGAGCTTTATTCAAGTGCCTAGCGTGGTGCTAGTGCATGCCCTCTGTGCTGTCTGAAATACACTGTCGGCGTAACTCAGAGTCCTACCGTCCAATGTACTGGGACTGTATATAGCTACTGGCGCTGAGCAGGCTGACCCTCGGATTTAATCAAGCACTGCCGGACTCTCGCTCCAGCATACATGTGGCCTATCACTGCATCTGTGGTATAAACCAACATAACTGTAACAATGCAGAGTCTTGATTGCCCCTGACATTGAGGCGGTGGGTGGCAGCTTGCTTTTTCTGTGTATCTCCGCAGCCTGTGCAGAATAGTACTTTCCCATAGGGGCAGCTGTGAACATCTGTGTGTTGGCTGGTTAGTTTGGGCTTTTTGTTTTTGTAGGCCTTTTGGGACTTTTGCACTGAGTTTTAATGGTGATTTCACTAATATTACAGCAAAGCGGTCTTTGCCTGAAGAAAGATCAAACAGAAGGAGTGACTACTGCAAAACAACTCTACTGAGAGTGAAGTGGCGGGAGCCAGCTTTTTGTTCCTTGCGTCACCTCCTGTCGGTAATGTTTACGAAGGCTAGTAGGTCTGACAGGTCTGATTGTGGGCTGTGTTTTTTGTGGTTTGTGGCCTTGTAGGGTCTGGTACACCATGTTTTATTGCTGATATATGTGCTGTACAAACCTTGCCACTGCAAGCTAAAATGCACTGTCAACATCGCTGATAGCTTCCAAAACATATATAGTGGTATGATATGGCATGCAGCAGATTCCTTTTTCATTGCTGCACCCACCACCTGTGCAGTACAGTCCAGGGGAGTAGTTCTGCATGTCAGTCTGTGGGCTGAATTATTTTGCTTGTTTGTGGGCCTGTTTGATCTGGTGTTACAGGTTTTACTGGTGATTTCTGGATATTACAATAAACTTTGCCTACAGCATCATTAAAAACAAAGAGTCTCCTATACCTTGATAAACACCTACAGCGTGTGAAGTGGCAGCCAGCAACTAGCAGCTTCTGTTTTCCTGCCTCCAGCATTGCCAGCAGTCTCCTTGAAGAGTAGTTGTTATCATGTGACAGGTCAGAGTGTGGTTACTATGTCCAATTACCGGAATGTTGAGTCTGGTATTGTGGGTTTTGGTGTTGATTTCCATTACATTGCCACAAATGTTGTATTGCAGCAAGCATAAATGCACATGGTCTCCCATATCTTGAAAAATGCCTATACTGTATATCTTGACAAGTTCAAAATTTCATAGCCTACCCTCTGTTACCTTAAAAACTACAGTCATGCAGTCTGTCTCTGGTTAGTGCCCTTCCCATTTCTGGTTCTTTGCAGCAGTTTTAATATCTTCCTATATTTTCTCGTTAATTTAATGGGTGTCATTTCTGATATTTATATATATCCTTTGTCTTCATTGCTTGATTTTACTAGGCCTGGGCAAAGTTTGCAGAGTTTCACTATGCGGAACTCCGCTAAGTGACAAAAAAACTCAACGAAGTTCCAGGAGAATACAGTGCGAACTGCCATTCGCGATGGTCATCCTACTGCTCGGGTAGCAATTCTACCCGAATGGCCGCTTGCGCACGCGAACTTACTGTTCGTGAGCGATAGCGGGGGAAAAACTCCACTGCACGATGCAGAGCAACGTTTTCTGCACTCTGCAAGCTCCACGGAGTGCAGAGTGCAGAAAGTTGCAAACTCCGCTAACGGAGCGGAGTTCACCGCCCAGGCCTAGATTTTTCTCTGAAAAAGTGTCACTCATAGTCATTGAAATGACACTCATAATTACACTGAAATTATGAAAATGTCACAAATAGTCATCTGAAACCTTGGCAGGTATGGAGGGGGGTGCAGCCCTCCTCCAAAGGCTGATTTCAGCCCTGGGGACCCCATTCCCCTGGGCCCGGCCTTAATTTAAAGGAGGAGGACACCCACACAGCCCTCCTAGGCCGATTTCAGCCCCAGAGACCCCATCCCGTCCCCCGGGTCCGGTTTTCAAAAGCTGGGTGCCATGCAGCCCACCCAGGGCACCCAGTGAGCACTGTTGGGGTCTGCGCTGGAAGCCTGAATGCCCCTGCAGTCCCTGCCAGCCCCCTGCCAACTGCAGGCAACAGCATTGCTTTTATACACAGTGAACTGCTAAACATTCAGCTCCATGTGTGAGAGCAATCTTTTTGTCTGTTTCCTTGCCTGCTGTACAGAAGAAAATTCTGCTCTCAGCAAGCAGGAGCAGTTTCACAGTTCATGTTAGCTCTGACTTGGCAGGACCTTACACAGCTTGCACCAATTCAGAGCAAGCAACTATGACCCGGGAGTGGGCACCCTGGGACATAGCAGGAGCCGGCCCTGTGGGGTGTTGGTCCCTGTGGCCATCAATGGCTCCAGAAGGGGGACTGTGCAGCACTCTTCTTTGTTTGCATGGGCTGGCCCTGGGTAGGTGTGGGTATCTGGGGCCATATATGGCCCGGCAGGGGGAGCGCTCGCCCCTCCTCTTAGTAATATATATTGTGTAGGTCCCGGGGAGGTGGTGGTCCCCAAGGCCCAGGGGGGTCCATGAGGCCTCCCACAATCTGTACATTTATTACCCTGGGTTGTAGTAAGCCCAAGAGGGAGGTTTGCGTGGCCCCCCACTCTTATTAAAAGAATGTCATAGGGAGGTGGTGGTCCTCGGGGCTTTGAGGAAGCCAAGGAGGGCGTCTGCGTGCCCCCCTATTATGTAAATAAAGCCCTGGGAACGCAGTGGTCCACGGACCTTGTAGTAAGCCCAGGAGGGGGGTCCCCGCGGCTCCCACAATATCTAAATAAAGCCCTGGGGAGGTGGGGATCCCCAGGGCTCCAAGAGCCTTATGAGGGGGCCCTGTGCAACCCCTCCTTTTTTAATAAATGCCCCTGGTACCTGGCCCACAGGGTTCCTTTTCAAAAGAAGGACAGGAGCCTACACTTGTATTTTTTTTATTTTTGCCACAGACTCACAAATTTTGCAATTTCGCAGAAATTTAGTTTTTTTAAAGGCTTTTTCGCCCTCTGCAGTAGAGGTAGATAGATGGTCAAAGTATTTGTACCCGGCCCACTTTTCTTTTTTTCATCACTTGTGTTTGGAACTAGGCTGAAGACAAGTCCCAAGATGGCTGCCAACACTCCAGGGATGAAAGTTTTGGCAGCCAAACATAACTCTGCAGATCTCTAAATTAGCTTGTTATTATTTGTGAATTAGCCGTGATCATAGATAAACAAATTTGAATTTCCTTAAATTTCTCAACAACTACTGAATGGATTCACGCCAAATAACTGAAAGCGTAATCTGTGAACCAAAAGATACCCAAATTCGGTGTAATACCGTACAGCGGTTCAGGCTATAATTCAAAACTTCTATAGGAATTACCATGGGAAACACACATTTTGGACTGCCCCCTTTTCTCGGCCCCCACTTGGTGGATTACCTGAAACTTTCAATGCAGAACAAGATTCACCAGAGCACTTTTTGAGGAAAATTACGTGTTGATTTGTCAAACGGCACCAAAGATATAGGCAAGTCAAAAAATGCTTTTCCCATGGGAACATGGTCATAACTATAACTACCTGATAACCACCAGTAGGTAATTTACAGCCAGTAGCTAGTTATAGTTAGGACCATGTTACCATAGGAAAAGTGTTTTTCACTTGCCAATAACGTTGGTGCTGTTTGACGAATCTTCGCTTTTTTTTTTAAAAGTGCACCTGATATTCTTGTTGAGCATGGAAACTTTCGGGGAGGTCCGTCAAGCGGGGATTGATAAAAAGGGGGGTCAAAATAAGTCATTTTCCATGTTAATCTCCACTGGACAGAATCACACTAAATTCTGGTGGAAAAGTAGCTCTTGTTCCGGAAAGAACCCTTTTTTGTTATTTGATATAGATCCATTCAGTAATTTTTGACTCGCTAAAAGAAATAAAAATTTGTATGTCTAGGGACTCAAAGGGTTAGTGAACCCTCACAATCTCATGTTGAGATCTGATTGGCTGCCAACACTTCAAGAAGGAAGTGTGCCGGCCATCTTGGGACTTGGCTTCCCAGTAGAAACCCAAAGAAAAGAAAAAGGAGAAGGGTAGGATTACCCTGACTCATTAGCTCTGGCTTTTTTATCTTTGTGGTAGAAAATCGTGACAGATTTGCAAATTTGTGGCAACTTTTTAAAAAAACACACGTGCAGTCTTTAGGCATTGTTTAAACATTGGCCCCTAGGTGGGCCACCTCCCGGGGGCAAGTGTATATACCAGTGCCACGGGCCGATGTAATCAGCCCCTATGTAGAAACTGAAAGTGCTTGGGCTAATTAGATGGGTCCTGAGAACTGCCATCTAGAGGCAATTCTTCTCCTTCGCCTCCCTTTCCACTTCGAGCATCCCCTGACTTATACAACAATTCTTCTTTCTTTCTGAAATAATCAGGGGTTATTATTACTTATTGTCTTACACCCTGATGACAAGAAAGGGGGAGTTACTTTGAGCGCGGCTCTGTCGATGCATTTCTCTCGTGCTCGGTGTTAGCGCACCCATATTCAGCGGAGGCAATGGGGGCAGCAGCTTTTTCAAACTTGCCACATCTGCTCTAAATTTACATCCAGCTCCCCCTCAAACTGCAGGCACTGGATGCACAATGGGGTGAGTTCCACCCTCACTGGACAGGAGAGAAACGTGAAGGCAGTCTTTGCATGTATATCCGAGGACTGCTGTGCTTTCAACTCAGCAAAACCAGCCGATTGTAGACAGGGTCCTGCAAGCACAACATATCACACATTTGAGATATATAACTATCTGCAATTCAAATGTGTTGTCACCTATCTGAAAACATTTGTGCCTGCATTCACAATAGAGCATTCACAGATCACTATGGGGCATATCAACAAGGGCTTTATCTCTGCTTTTTTGGCTTTAAAAGCCAAAAAAGCAGAGATAAAACTAGCACCCTATCAACAAAAGGGTGCTAACAAGCAAATTTGCATGTTAGCACCCTTTTACTCTACGCTTCCCGTTGCATTTCTAATGAGATGCAAAGGGGGCGTTCCAGAGTAAAATAATAGGAAAAATGTCGCTAAGCGACATTTCTCCTATTATCAAGAATATCGCTAACCCTGTTAGAGACAAAAAAAGCAGCGCTAACCGCGGTTAACGCTGCTTTGATATCTTACTTAGCCATGATATCCTGGATATTATGGCTAAGTTTGTCTGTCTCTATCAACAAGGTAACGTGAGATTATCATTGGGTTTCCAGCGATAATCTCATGTTAGCCACTTAGCGTGAGGATTTTTATCGCTATTGAGATAAGCTATCTCAGCAATAAAAATCAACGCTAGCCGGCGATAATTATCCTAGCGCTAAGTGCGCTTTGCAATAATTATCGCCGGTTGTTGTTGATATGCCCCAATAGAATGAAGATAGCATCACAGGAGCGCAGAATCTTAGCATGGAAGAGACGGACTAGCAGGCTGCGTGCTGCTCTGCACCTTTTATTGTTCCGAATTTTCAGAAGAAACAACATGCAGGTTTGTTTGAAGTGTCACGCTTATGCTGCTCAGATCGTTGATTTTGTATATATCATTTCTTCGTCGAGGCTGGGAATGGGCAGGTCAGTACCTTTCATTTTATATCTTAGCTTTCACCGTGCTGCACTTACACGTTACCATTTTTTGGGTTCATGGACACGTGCCTGTTTTATTTTTGTAGGAAAACGTCGATTGAACCACTGAAACTCGCCGTGTGCATTTTTCTTTTTAGCAAATTTTACTGCAGAAACCTGGCGATTTGACCTCAACAGACTATGGGGCATATCAACAAGGGCTTTACCTCTGCTTTTTTGGCTTTAAAAGCCAAAAAAGGAGAGATAAAATTAGCGCCCTATCAACAACAGGGTGCTAACATGCAAATTTGCATGTTAGCACCCTTTTACTCTACGCTTCCCCTTGCATCTCTAATGAGATGCAAAGGGGGCGTTCCAGAGTAAAATAATAGGAGAAAGTCGCTAAGCGACATTTCTCCTATTATCAAGAATGTCGCTAACCCTGTTAGAGACAAAAAAAGCAGCGCTAACCGCGGTTAACGCTGCTTTTTTACATCTGGTATTTTTCTGACTTAGCCATGATATCCTATGGAAGGAGGATATCATAGCTAAGTTTGCCTGTCCCTATCACAAGGTAACGTGAGATTATCGCTGGGTTTCCAGCGATAATCTCACGTTAGCCTGTTAGCGTGAGGAATTTTATCGCTATTGAGATAAGCGTTGCTAATAGGACGCTATCTCAGCGATAAAAATTCACGCTAGCCGGCGATAATTATCCTAGCTCTAAGTGCGCTTAGAGATAATTATCGCCGGTTGTTGTTGATATGCCCCTGAGAGACTACTCCATATGTATCAAAATGCTATTGGGGCATATTAACAAGCCAGGCGATAACATCATCGCCGCTTTAGCGGCAGAAATCTGCCGTTAAAACGGCGATAATGGGCTTGATAATATGCTCTATGGAATTCCAATTGAAGCCCATGTTAAATGTGAAGGACATATAACATGGGCTTCAATTGGAATTCCATAGAGCATATTATCAAGCCCATTATCGCCGTTTAGCGGCAAATTTCTGCTGCTAAAGCGGCGATAATTTTATCGCCTGGCTTGTTAATATGCCCCGTAGTTTTTACCTTCGTTCTTGATGTTTAGGTTGTTTTTTTCTGTTTCAGAGATAGGGAGATGCCTGCTTTTGACAAGTATCTTTACAACGCTTGGCCATACGATCTCCCACCTCCAACCTTCAGAAGCACACCCAAGGCTTGCGCCCTCTCACTCTAGGGGTGCCTCACACTTTGGGATCCATGTCTCATTGTCACCCTTTGCCAGACGAACCATGCAATAGGCTGCAAGGAAGATGGTGATGACCAGGAGACGAGGAACTGTTCCGTTTTGAAAGGCTCCACAATCCGGTCCAATTATTAGGTCTCGCCTAGGCAGAGCGCATGCGCTTGCTTAGGCAAAAGACCTTTAGCAATCGCTTTGGCTTTTCAGCCAAAAACGTGCACGCATTCCATTGCCTTTAATAGCAATGCGTGTACGTCTGGCGATTTACTTGCGGGAGCTAGCGGCTGGCGCCATTTGTTATCAATTATCGCGGCGTCGGCTGCTCGCTCCCGCAAGTAAATCGAGCAGGCCCCCTCCTCTCTCCCCTCCCCCTGCTGCCGCGCAAGGCGCGCTTGTGCTTGTTTCTACTGTCATTGTCAATCACTGTAAACATTTCTTTCATTTTTTTCTTTTAGTTACTTGAGTTGTCTCTCGAATATGGAATCATTATATCCAGCTCCTTTAATACAACTGAATCGCAGACTCACAATAGGAGATATCCATAAAAGGAGTTGTTTAAAAAATAACACATCGACACTCCTCTGCTGAGTCTTTTTACATTCTCTAGAGAACAGACGTGCGCAGTAGCCTAAATGGATCAATTACTAATAATGCCGATACCACGCACACCATGCCGGTGAACGTCCATATAAAAACATCCTCAAAAAATCATTATTCAGGAAGGGGAGGACGCCATAAGTAGAGCACGGGCCATTGGCAGATCAAGTAAGTTAATGGAAACGTATTTTCCAGCCACCGAATCATGCTATTTTCAGCAACATTGCCTAATTAGATAACTTTGGGGCATATCTACAAGGCGGCGATATAAAATTATCGCCGCTTTTGCGGCCGTTTTCGGCTGAAAATCGGCGATCATTTTATCGCTATATTAGCAAGGTCATGCTATCGCGTGAAACCTTGCCTTAGCGCCTGAATTCCTAACGCCCAACTTTGCATCTCTAATGAGATGCAAAGTTGGCTTTCCTCCCCAGGATAACGAGAGAAATGTCGCTAAGCGACATTTCTCCTATTATCAAGCCTCACGCAAAGCAGCATAGCGACAAGAAAAGTAGCAATAACCTCTGCAATCGCTACTTTCCTTACGCCTGCTTTGAAACTGACTTAGCCACGATATCCTATGTAAGGTGGATATTATGGCTAAGTATGTGAGGCCCTATTAGCAAGCTATCGCTAAACTTCCTGTGATTATCGCTGGGTTTCCAGGGATAATCTCACGTTTGGCAGTTAGCGCTATGATTTTTTTCGCTTTTGAGATAAGCGTTGGTAATAGCACGCTATCTCAGCTATAAAAATCCACGGTAGCCGGCGATAATTATCCTAGCGCTAAGTGCGCTTAGCGATAATTATCGCCGGTTGTTGGTGATATGCCCATTTGTTTTTGTTACATAAAGTTCAGCATTGGTAGACCACCCTTCGCCTCCCCGGATGCTATGGGACAGTTCTTGACCTTCATTAAGGTATGCCCACATTCATTTTTAACTTACATTGCACATATTGTGGTGGTCGCCTCCACTGGGATCAAAGGCGTTTCCCTTTACCTTATGGAAACATTTGCTTATCCAAAATATGATCGGCCTTTTACCATGCTGTTCACTATTCTCGTATGTTTGTTTATTCATAACCCTGCGGTATGATCACACCAAACCACAACAGCGTTGATATATCTCTTGTCTTTCTGGGCTTTTAAGCTCCACCTAAGGCAGAACGCGGTCACACAAACCGAAATAGTGACAGCTGCGTTTTATGGCTTATACGAAAGACTTTACAAATTATACTGTTTTCTTTGCCTTCTTGCAGGATTGAATAAATGCAGTTCTCATTCTATATTTCTTACTGACAGTTTTAACACACAAAATCATTATTTGTAAGTTGTTTTTCATAGCCATGACTCATAGTGGGTTATAAGCATTATAAAGGGCCTGAAGCCTCTATCCCAGGAAATGTTCAATGCAGTTTAACAAATGGCATTCTAACCACACTAAAAGTTATCAACCCATGACATGCTTTGGACAAATCGGTATACTCATGCATCTACTTCTCACTTCTCCTAAGCAGCCAGAGAAGCGGCATAATTACACCATGAGTTTTTCAACGTCAAGGCCACATTATTGTAAAGTCACACTGTTTCTGGGCTATGTTTACGAAAGGATACATTTTACAGCACCAGTTCACATGACCAATGATGACCCTACTCTTGGGCCACTTTGTTAAGTAGGCACATACATTGACTTATTACCCTTGATTTGATCTTTTTCCCTGATACATTTTTTTCATAACACCATTGTCCACCTCATGATAACATCCTTTGTTTGCTGTGCATGACCCATACAATTGGTATTGTGTATTCACAGTGCAAATTGGTTTCTTCTTTTCTGACTTACTGAGTTGACAATTGTATATATCTTACATTAGGACTTTGTTGTAGCGATTATTGATGTAGACTGCTTAAAAGTCTTTTTTTTTTTTTGCCTTTACTATCTCCATTTATTTCTCCAGTGAAATATCACTGCCCAGAATATGTGAGTAAATGTACTTACTGCTAGTTCCATTAAGTTCTAGAAGGAATTTTGTCTTAACTATGAATATTGGTGTCTGATGTCAAGAGGTCCTGAAGAAAGTCCACACCCTATCTAGGTGCAAGACGACTGAAACCTGTAGACCATGCTGAGAGATGTAAAGGGTTAATAACTTGTCCCTAGCACATCCAACTGTTTATTAATCTTACCCCATCCTAGTTTTATTAAAGGGGCATCCTCTTGGGATAGGAGGTAATTTTACTCTACCCTTACAGATCCCACCATGTCCCTATACCCAGAAACTCTTCCTCCTGGTGGAGGTAAGACCTGATGATGAAAGGATCCACTGTGAATACATCAGTGAAAATAAACACTGATACACCACTGATAGAAACTAGCAGTTGAGCGTCTCTATACAAATTTTAAGAGACTGGTTCTTAGGACGGTGTGGTTTCACTCCCCATTGATGTTTCTGGTATTGCAATATGAAGCTGAGTGAACCCCTCCTTGCTTCTTATTCCCTCTCCTTAACTCTTATTCCCCCTACTTGATTCTTTCTGGGTTCCTAAGCAACACCAGAAAAAACATTACTCAGGCTTTCGTCTCTAGCAAACTGGACCTCTACTGTAACATCAATAAACAACTCACCAGAAGATTATAAACTACCTAGAATTCGGCAGCCAAACTCATTCTCAACCACCCATGCAGGACCCACCTCAGGGAACTCCTCTGGCTTCTGATACTCAAGTGCACCCAAATCAAATTCATCTGCCAGAAATTCAAGGCATAACTAAACTTAGGCTCCACCTACCTAAACAACCGCATTTCCTTCTACCTACCACTCAGACATCTAAGCTCTGCAGGACTTCTACTAGCACACATCCCACTCATGCACAGAACCAGATCCGGATGGTGGGCGTTCTCCAACACCGCTCCTAAAATGTTAAACACCTCTCACTTCACACAAGAGCCTCCTCTTCTCTCCTTCAATTCACAAGAAGCTGAAAAACAGGCTATTCAACTAACAACCCTGCACTAGGCAGGGCTAGACACATACACACACACCAGCTCCATTTCAGGATACACTCTTGTGTGACAGTGCGCTTTACAAATATATATAACATAACAAAAGCATCTCCTCCTTTGTCTCAGCAATTGTTACATCCTGTCTTTGCAAATGGAGAAGTGTGACCCTTCTGGCCCTGAGCTTGGTCCAGAGTCTATTCTTATGTTTGTTAGTAGTCTTAAAACCTCCCAGATTAAGGTACTGTTCTTTCCATTGTTACTGGGGATACAGTTCCTAACAACCAGTTTTTGATACCAAGGTGGGCAGCTAGTTCTCTCTGGTCTGAGGGACTCGAGGGTAATTAGGCAACCCATGCAACAAGTATTGCCTCTGTTCCTATAACCATGGGATCTGCGTTCTACAGGAAGCTTACTAAATTACATGTATCTGCTTGTTATGCTTTGGGTTTTTGGGGTAGTAAGACTGAACAGTAGATGCTTATTGTTATATATTGTTGTAGGTAGATCCTTAGTTTCAGCTACTACATTTTTATAAAAAAGAAAATCCCCCAAAAGTACAATTTTATGTTAAGTATAACATGTATTAAATACAGTAATATTACTGTAATCTGAGCAAGGGCTGCGCACAGTCTGCATCATCTTTTATGGGTTGCTTATCTTTTGGCTTATTTATTGGATCTCTCCCACCCGGTCTTGTGAAGAGAAGCAGTCACAGTGCAGAGTCTGTATGAAACAAATACACGCCTTAGCCTTAATCAACTTGCTAATGCACTCAGTGCTGAGGGAGGGGAACTGAATGACTTCAGCACACTGGTCTATGCAGGAGGCGGACATCTCACAATCTCTCGGAAAGTTACAGCTTTTCCAAGGTATTTCAATAATCTTGATATTCCTGCATTTTAAGGGACTCAGTCATAACACAGTGGTGACTGGGCAGAGTCTCAGAGATCTTCAGACTCTTGAAGCTTTACCGGGCACTTTTACAAGCAGACAGACACAGATCAAGTATTTGGGTGAGAGTCACTACAGGTTAGTGATTGGAAGCCAAAGTGGCACACGCCACCTGGGTTGGAGATAGTGGCTAAAATGATACAGAGATGAGGGAAAGGCCTTGAGCAGACAATAGCTTCCTCCTGGAACCCACCAATAGGCTTCTTGACTTTGTTTCCATTCACCTGATCTGAGCGTCATGCAGCTGCAGCCTCTCTCAGGAAAACAGAGAGAACCTATTGAGAGCACTCCTCTCCGATTTTGCTTTGGGCTATCTAGGAGGCATATCAACAAGGGCTTTATCTCTGCTTTTTTGGCTTTAAAAGCCAAAAAAGCAGAGATAAAACTAGCGCCCTATCAACAACAGGGTGCTAACACGCAAATTCGCATGTTAGCACCCTTTTACTCTACGCTTCCCCTTGCATCTCTAATGAGATGCAAAGGGCGCGTTCCAGAGTAAAATAATAGGAGAAATGTCGATAAGCGACATTTCTCCTATTATCAAGGATATCTCTAACCCTGTTAGTGATAAAAAAAGCAGCGCTAACCGCGGTTAACGCTGCTTTTTTACGTCTGGTATTTTTCTGACTTAGCCATGATATCCTATGTAAGGTGGATATCATGGCTAAGTATGTCTGACACTATCAGCAAGCTAACGTGAGATTATCGCTGGGTTTCCAGCGATAACCTCACAATTGGCAGCTTGCGCTCTGAATTTTATCGCCTTGAAGATAAGCGTTGCTGATAGCACACTAGCTCCGTGATAAAATTCAGAGTTGGCCGGCGATAATTATCCTCGCGCTAAGAGCGCTGAGCGATAATTATCGCCGGCCCTTGCTGATATGCCCCCAACCCTTTAATCTCTGCGATGTAGTGCTATGTACCAATATATCCTGATTTAGGCTGTTAGAGAAGAAATTGCATCCCTCACACATGCCCCCGGAACAGTGGCACAACGTAAAATGAAGGCTCAATGTGATGAAGCGCTTCAACGCCTCGTCAGGGGTAGCATGCGCTATATAATGCATTTACAATGATATTCATTGACCTTTGGATGAATGAGGGCCCTCAAAAGGAGTTGCCCCCCCCCCGCACCACAGAGGCCTATGTTACGACCCTGCCCTGAAACAAGGCTGAGAGGGGATATGGAGAAAAAGGCTCTCGTACTTTGCGGGATAAATGGATGGTAAATACCGCACATGTTACACATGGCTACCCTGCACACATAATTTAGGGGTCCCGTGATGTCGCAGCTTTGACCCCTGGATTCCCCCTTACGACATAAGGCACAGACATTGCGACACCTGGCATAAGAGGTCGTTGAAGCAGAGCCAGTAACATGAAGCCTTTTTAAACTTTCTTATGCTGCAGCAAAGTTTGGCTGACAGTAATAAACTCAGCTGTGAAACTGACCCTTCAGAGAAACAAAATCTTACCACCGTTACTAAACTGGGGTCCCTGTTATGAGCTGCTTTTGTAGCGTGTTTTGGAGGGGTGGCCAATAGGTCTCGCCTTTGGGGCCTTATAAGTATTTAGTTATGCAGCTCAATATCAACTGTTGCATGGCTAAACACTTATAAGGTCCCAAAGGCAAGACCTGTTGGCTATACCAATGCTTGTTCTATATTGTGATTGTTAGGGTCCTACATTCACTGCTCTCACTAGCTCTCTTCTGAACGCAATTTGTTTACTGTGCCATAGTCATAATTCTTTGCAGATATTTATTTGAAACATGCATATGTGATTTGTACATTTCTTGTGCACATGCAGATTTACACTAACCATCATTAATCAAAGTCATTGATTTTCCAAGTTCTCCTCCGCTTGATGCACCTGGTATTTGAATGCTGTTTTGCCCTGTGCTTTGCTAAACCTAAGATTGAAGCTCTGGCACATGACATATTTTCTATATTTTTACAGCCTTCAGCATCCAGCCTCCAACACTGAATGTTAGAGTTCTGTGCTGCCCTTGAGACCTTTGAACAGCATGTGTATTTTCTAACATATTTTGCAAGTGCTGCATGATATGTCACAATTTATAAGGCATGCATTTGCAATACTATTCAAAATACAAAATTAAGCCATATTAACGTGGTAGCCTGGGTGAAAAGTCTTATGCTTGTATTTGTACAGGGACAGAGATACTGAGCGTGCAGGTTACCAGTTACAGAAAGCTGACATTTGTGTCAGACGTTTGCATGTCACTTATGGATACTGGTCCTGAGATCTTCCCCGAGGTGCTGTCAGCCCCAGCAATAGTACAGCAAGGCCAGACCAAAATATGAACTTTGCTAGTGAACCCTTCACATAATCAGACCAGGAGCTCGAGGGAGCGCCATAACCAAGACCCAGACAGTTTCAGTCAGCCATCCTGAGTAAGCGTGATGTGTTTCACTTTTGTAATAATTCCACAAAAGCATTTGTGACATTTCTGTCACTAATTGTTCAGCTAGTCCATTAGTCAGAATGCACTACTCATCGTGCACTCTTCCATCTTCTCTTACCGTCTAATTTCTGCACTGCTCCTGCACTTTCTACTCAAGGTTGAAAATTGATGTTTATGCTGCATTTTTTTTTTTATGGACATCTGAGTGTCCGTTTTTGCTGAGAAGAGGCTTTAGGCTGCACCCTTCACTTTATCCAAGATCCAAGAATGTATTCAATGGCATACATTTTGCAAAGGCGAACGTAGGAAGCTCCTGCCTCACAAAGCATTTGACTTGTGCTACAACTCCCACTCGCAATGTAGGACTGACCTTTTGATGAGTCACCTACTGCCAGGTGGGCCAACTAAAATGGCTAGTGTGTCTGCTTTTTTTCCCCTGGCACAGTCCGCAAGACCATTAAAATCAGCCCAGACATTAGCCCTATCAAGCTGCTCACCTGCCAGTCCCAGACAAGTTGAAAGGCCAGTCCAACACTGAACTCCAGTGTGTTTTTGTGACTTGTCACTCCAGTGTTCCATCTCACATCTTTTGGCTAGCCTTTCAGAAAGTCCAGCACTACCAACAGGGTTAGATTGAATGGACCAGTGTGTGGACTGGTTTTGTACCCCTGTCATGGCCCACAGGACCCAAAATACACAGGCAGGTCAGTCTAGCATTGCCACATTTCTTACTGGAATTCTCTGAATGTATCCATTTTTTTCATATTTTCATATTTGTTTTCAATGTGTTGAGGGATTTTCTTGAATGTGTCCAAGGGGAATTTTGATTCTATTATAAGGTTTTGGGACGTCTCAAGGGTGTCTTGGGTACTGTGTTGCTGATGGGGGTGCCTGTTGGCAAAGGGAGGGAGTTATGCACCCAACTGGTATATTGTTTTACTCTGGGGCAATGTGAGAATGACTGGAGACTGAGTGATGGAGTAAAGGAGAATTTTCATGGTGAATAACCATATTATGATGGCTGTCTTAAGTACTTTTAGCATTACGGGGGGTATTTGTGGAACTCCTTAGGTGTAAAGCACATGGAAAAATGCTTTTGTTTCAACATGTGATATCATTGAATGGGTCTTGGTGCTCAGCTGAAAAAAAATACATTCAGATACTTACGCAGACACTAATGTACTCACTTAGAGACTGACTCACACTGTTAAACCCACTCACAGACCCACTGAGAGACTCATGCACTCAATACACACACCTAGTCAGAAACTTACGCATCCTCTCACAGACCCACTCCAACACCCACTCACAGATCCACGCAGACATTCCCACACTCGTGCACATTATGCCTCAAATACTCATGCACCCACTCACAGACCCACTCAGATACTCATGCACCCACTCACTGACACACTCAGACACTCACTCACATCCCTGTCTGACACTCATGTACCCACTCATAGACCTACTCAGAAACTCACGTACTCAATCACATACCCACTGAGAGACTCAGAAACTCACTCTCAGACCCACTCAAACACTCACGTACCCACTCACACTCCTGCTGAGAGACTCATGCATTCACTCTGGGAACTACTCAGACACTCATGCACTCACTCACAGACTCATTCTGAGAATCATGCACTCATGCAGAGACCCACTCAGATACTCACTCATGTACACACTCAGATACCCCCTGAGAGACTCATGTACACACTGACAGACCCACTCAGATACTCGCGCACCCACTGATAGACCCACTGAGACACTCACACACCCTCCAACAAACCCACTCAGACATACACAAAAAACTCACAGACCAACTCATACACTCATACATGCTCACTGGCCCTCTCTGATACCCATGCCCCCATTCACAAACCCACTCGGACACTCAGACACTCACTCAGACCCTCTCTGTCAGTCATACACCCACTCACATACCTACTCAGACACTCATACACCCACTTATGCACTCCTTAGTGACTGTTGACTCACTCATAGACTCACTCAGAGACTCATGTACTCACTCATAGACCCACTTAGAGACTCAGACACTCACTCACAGACTCACACAGACACTCATGTACCCACTCACTTACCCATTGAGAAACTCATGCACTAACTCACAGATACACCAGACACTCACATACTTACTCACACACCCACAGAGAGACACATGCACTCACTCACAAAACCACTCAAATACTCATCCATTCACTCACACACCCACGGGGAGACTCGTGCACTCACTCACAGACCCACTTTCAGAATCATGTACTCACAGAGACCCACTCATACACTCATGCACCCACTGAGATATTAATGCACTCACTCACAGACCCACTGGGAGACTCATGCACTGAAATATACAGAACCACTCAGACACTTAAGCTCCCACTCACAGACTCACTTTGATATACACACACACACTCATGGACCCACTCACTCGTGTACCCTCTCACAGACTCACTCCAACACCCACTCACAGACCCACTCAGACATTCACACACCCACATACAGATGACTTTATCACTCATGCGTCCACTCAGAGACCACCTCAGACACTCAGACACTCACATCCCTATCTGACACTCATGCACCCACTCACACACCTACTGAGAGACTCATGTACTCACTTGCAGACCCACTCAGAGACTCAAGTACTCACTTGCAGATCCACTCATAGACTCATGCACTCACTCCCAGACCCACTCAAACACTTAGATACTGTTAGAAATGGGGGTCTCTAGTTGGTAGAGGTAGGTACCTTTGTCCAAATAGGGACCCTTGCTTTTAGTCAGGGTAAGGGGGATACACTCTTTAGATAACCCCTGCTCACCCCCTGGATAGCTTGGCATGAGCAGACAGGCTTATCCCAAAGGCAATGTGCAAAGTATTTGTACCAACACTCACAGTAACACAGTAAAAACACTACAAATAGGCACCACACCAGTTTAGAAAAATACAATATCTTTATCTAAAAACAAGACCGAAATGACAAAAATCCACAAACAGATACTCAGAACAATGTCTTCAAAAATGTTTTTGCAAAAATAAGCTTGTAGATGGTAAATGCAACACTTTACTCTCAGAGTACCTTGATGCGTAGCGCAGAGTAAACAAGAGGGTCGCAGAGAAGGTGATGCATTGATTCTTCCTGCGCTCCGGTTACGATGTGACAAGATGGCACCTCGATGCATTGCGACGATCCGGTGCGATGGAACAAAATGGCATCTTTGGTGCGATGCGACAACGTGAAAGTGATGCGTGCAGGCCAACCGGCAGTTTGGCAAAATCGGTGGTTTCCTGAGCCGCGACAGGCCCTGCGACCTGCTTCTCTGGTGATGCGATTAGCAGCAGCAGCGGCACGCTTCCTCTACGATGCGACGGGCCCTGCGACACGCTTCTCCGGTGATGCAGTGGTGAGCAGCAGGGGCACGTTTCCTCGGAGATGCGGCTGCTGCGGCGGCATCACACTTTTCCCTTGTTGCTTCGCGCTTCCAACTCCCAAAGCAAGGGCTTCACATACAGTTACAGGCCCCTCCTGGCCAGTCAAAACTCCCAGCAAGGAAGTTCAGGGAAGCTGGGGGTGAAGTCTTTTTGTTCCTGGGACTTCAAAAACAGCAGGCTAGTTCTTGGAGACTTTTCTTCAGATGGACACAGCACACAGCAAAGTCCTTCTTCAAGCAGGGGACACAGCACACAGCAAAGTCCCTTTGTCCTCTCCTCAGTCTAAACAGCAAACTGCAGGCCAGCCCCAGACACACAGCAAGGGCAGTACTTCTTCTCAGTCTCTTCTCTGTCCTATTTGGCAACAAGTTGCGCTTGATCACGAATTAGTCTGCCTTACAGGGGTTTTAGCTCTCATATTTATACCCCAAAAGTCTTTGTTCCCTATGTGTGAGGGGTCCTGGACCCAGTCCAAACCAGTTCTGGGTGCACTCCGCCAGTGAACAACTTCTTCCTTTGTCAGTATGGGCCAGGGTCTTCAGACACACCGCAGGAGGTGAAGTCAGCATTGTGGAAGGCAGGCACAGCCCTATTCAGACCCAGGTGCTACTTCTCCCACCACTCCAAATGCAGATCGGCCTATTCAGCCTAGTGCTGACTCACCCAGACTCTTTGAGCCACCCCAACCCCAGCCCCTGTCACTCTCAAACCAGATAGTCAATCCAAAAACTGGCAGAGGCACACAGAAAGGTTGAAAAAGAAAATATCCACTTTCTAAAAGTGCAATTTTCAAACATAGAATTTAAAAACCACCCTTCCTAAAAGATGTGTTATCAAATTCTGAGTTAAGGGATACCAGACTCCAAGTTTCCATCTCATTCCTATGGGAAGATTTGCTGGTAATATGTTACACCGCATTCCCCGTTCTGTCCTATGGGCAAGATAGCCTTTCAATAGTTAAAAACAAAATTGGCAGTAGTTCACTTTCAGGACATGTTACACAGACTAGTACATGTCCTACCTTTCACACACACTGCACCCTGCTCTGGGGGGTACATTGGGCCTACCATGGGGTGTCCTATGTGTAAGAAAAGGGAAGGGTAAGGCCTGGCAAGTGGGTACACTGGCCAGGCCAAAATGGCAGTTGATAAACTGCGCACAGGCTCTGCGGTGGCAGGACTGAGACCTCTTTTAGGGCTACTCATGTGGGTGGCACAATCAGTGCTGCAAGCCCACTAGTAGCATTTGATTTACCAGCCCTGGCACACACAGTGCACTTTACTAGGGACCTACTGGTAAGACAAATATGCCAATCATGGATAACCAATCACAATAACAATTTACACAGAGAGCATATGCACTTTAGCACTGATCAGCAGTGGTAAAGTGCCCAGAGTCCTAGAGCCAACAACCACAGGTCAGGAAAAACAAAGGAGGAAGAAGCAAAATGTTTGGTGATAACCTTGCAATAGGCCCATTTCCAACACATACCCACATACCCACTCACACCCAATGAGAGACTCATGCACTCACTCTGAGACCCACTCAGACACTCATGCACTCACTCACAGACCAACTTCAAGACTCATGCAATCATGCAGTGACCCACCCAAATATTCCCTCATGTACACACTCACATACCCACTGAGAGGCTCATGCACTCACTCACAGACCCGCTTAGACATTCACGCACCCAGTGACAGACCCAGTCAGATACTCATGCACCCACTGACAGACCCACTCAGACACTCATACACCCTCCAACACACCCACTCAGACACACACACAAAAACTCACAGACCCACTCATACACTCTCACATACCTACTCAGATTGTAATCGGGCCCTTAATCTCAGAATGAGACAAAAATAACACTGCCTATGCCAATCCAGCAATCTCAGACTGAACGAAAGAAATGAAGGAGATGCTGATTTAGGTGCAAAACTGTTTTAAACTCTAATTGCAACAGAACAAAGTACCGTAGCTCATCCTCCATCTAAAGCAAAGATACCTCTGCAACGTTCATGCTAGGCCCTTCTTTGGCATTCTATAGAGGGCAGCATTAACCCCTTCAGTGCCACGCCCTTTCCCCCTCCTGTGCCGGGCGTTGCACTAGTGGGTGGGGTTCATGACGAGATAGTCTCGTCATCATGGGCACAGCGCAACCGTGCTCCATGACGAGACTATCTCGTCATGGGCACTGAAGAGGTTAAGTATTTTCATGCTACATAGAATACGGTGGGAAACGAATCCCAATGCCTTTCTGGACTAGCATCACCAAATGCCAATTAAACCGACAACCGAAGACTTGCGGGGTTTCAGAATAACTGACTATTGTATTACTCTCGATCATCACTTAATTTAGTGAAAGTAAATAAGTTGGCCTGACACTCATGTAATGTATGTCATGTAGTTAAGGTTAACAACAGAGGTCAGATGTTAGGATTAAGACACAGACTCATCTTGACAACTCTGTGAAATTCTCTTCCACGCATTTCTGTGCTTTGTGTCCCAGTCATTTTCATCATATAGTTATTTTCATAACATACATAGTGCATGCAGTGACAAACAAAAATGTACACGTAGGCTTACCCGTACAGACTGGCATACGATTACACTGAGGCATGAAAACGAACACACTCAGGCCCAGCTAAAGAGATGCACAATAATACATGCACACACACGCACACGTTAAAGATGAATGAACATCTTGCATCGCAAGTCACATTGTAGGACCTACGTATAGCAATGCATATGATCTGGCACTTGTCCTTGTGGCATTTGCCGCAGTCATATTGCAAAAGTCATGCACACTAAACAAGACACACCAGGGACCAACAGGACAGATGGCCTACATGGTGCAGTGCATACTCCTCCCGAGAGTGTCTGTAGGTATTGGACGTGTCTGCTGAGCCACAGCCCCAGGGATAAACCTTGTTGAAAAGATAAATCCACAAAAAACACACAGAGATACATATTTGTCGAGATCAGCCATCCTTGTAATAATCCCTTTCAAGGTCACTGGAAGATGCATCCGGCACTGAACATGTGCTGAAGACCTGTAAAAACGTTTGGGAAAAGCCTCCTTCACTGTGGAGGAGAAAGCTCTCTTTCACCGACTCCTTATGCAGGATGCTTTGTAGCCTTAATAGAACGGGGTACCCCATGAACCCTGCCGTAGGCAGTGGGGTAGCATGATAGGATGCTGTTGAAAAGGTTAATTGTGAGATTTGCCTTACCAAATTGGAAGGCTGAATCAGAAGTGCCAAATACTCTAGCAGGTTCATTATTGTTTATGGGAGGGCTAAAAACTCTATATTTGATGTTCGAATCCCTAGTCAATAACTGCAGTAATCAAGAAACAATCTTTATATTGCTGTTTTAACGCTGTTGATTGTGCATGCAAGAATGCGTCTGTTTTTACTGCTGGCAGAATATAAGACTATCTCGTGATTTTTATTGTTTTGCACTTAAAGTTCTGACACTGTAGACGATTGTCCAAATACCACACTGATAAAGTTTTGCTAGTTTTGCTACAGAACACATTTTGCTATTAAATTAGTCAACTAAAGTTTCGCTTATCTGTGAAAAAATGTCTGAAATGTATTTGTTTTCTTTTCCCGAAAAAATGTATTTGACAGTATTTTCTCTAGCAGTCTGCATTAACATTTTTTCAAAGGCCTCAATTTTTAAAAGAAGTTCTATAAAGATAGATACAACTTTGCAGTATTTCCCACACATTTCCTCACCTCTTGTGACAAGATGGGTAACACAGATCTGGCTGGAATTATCCAACGATATGGGAAATATATAGTTTTTCCCCAAATGAGTTCATGATACTTCCTGATTCTGAATTTCTCAGGTCAGAATGAGAGATAATGTGCAGGAAAGCTTGTACTGCAACGCAAGACATTTACTAATCCCATTACAACTAGTTTTTGATGTGAAGGTTTCTCCAAGTAATACCTGAATGAATTGCCTTGAAATTGCGATTCTCCTATTACCATGACCAGAGAATCTGGATTTCATTAAAGACACGGAGGCTGACATTATGCATTATCTTTTAATGCAACTTCAAGTACAGACACTTTAAAGTTACATCATAAGTAAAACTTCTAGAACAAACAAGTGTATCCAGACAACTTGTAATGAAATCACCTTAAGTCTACGTGCAATTTGTGCCTGCTAAGGCGGAGGAGCATTGCCCAACCTGAAAAATAAAATGATAATAATGTTATTATCATTTTATTTTTCATTATTGGCTTTGCAAAGCTGGTGCTGGCGGGTGGGACTGCGCTTCCCACAGAGCAGGGGAAGGAGTGGTGGCACTCTCCCAAGTGTGCCTGAGGGGTTTGGCCGGCTGTCTCAGCCAGCCAGACCATCATGGTCACTTGGCATGTTCTCCACAGGGCTGTATTGTACAGCCTAATGGAGGACATGCTCAGCCTTAGCCTCCCATTCCATGGCTGAGCATCGAACCATGACAGTCAGGCCAATCACAATGCTGCACTGTAAAATATATATATATATCTATACAAGGACTCTGGTCGTATTTTCATAAAAGATTCTCTTTTATTTTATATTTCGATGTCTATATATATATGATCTATAAAACACTAAATACATAAATTAGTGAAGCTATAGGGAACTACATCAACTCATGCTTAGGACCATGCTCAGCATCTCTAGATAACCTCTGGAAGAGTATGACCTCACACAGGGTCGCGGCCCCTCCTAGTGGGGAAGGAGATAAATCAGTCTCAGATTATAATTTTCTACAGGAGAAGCTTTTCCTCACGGGTGCAATGTCTCTGCCTCAAGTGGCCGAATCCCTCCCAATTGAAGTAGTTCTTCACCAAACACTGGGTGAAACTAGAGAGATTAAAATCTCACAGGAGAAGGTGCACTAATTGGTACGAAGCCAGTTCTACTGACATACAGCTACTTACCTCATGGGTTACGCAACTCAAGGAAAGAATTACCAATCTTGAAGACTTTAGGAACAACCAAGACTCTTCAACTCTGAGATTTCAATCTGGACTCACTGAATTGCATTTGAAAATCGAAGATGTAGAGAACAGGCTGCAAAGTTCTAACCTGACATTTGTAGAGATCCCTGAGGGTCAAAAGAATGTTCAGTCTGTCACTAAATTGATCTTGGATCTAATTGTCAAGCATGTGATTCCTGAAGCAGCAGCTAAGGACATGAATCCTATTGTTTCACGTGCCCATTGTGTTCTTTGCAATCCAGTCTCCCAACTCTAATTACCCACAAACTATCTTTTTAAACTTTGGTGACTTGCATGTGAAAAAGCGGATTCTGACTAATCCTATAAGGGACAAAGTCTATTGCACTCCAGATAACTACTCTTTCAGAATAATTTTGGATATGTCTCTATACGCAACACGGCACCGCAAAGAGTTTAATCCATTATAGATAACTTTAAGAGCTTAGGGGCACCAGCTGGGATTTTTCAACAGTCAAAATTGGAAGTCTTTTATAAGGGCCAACCTTGGATCTTCCACATTGTCGAACGGGCCAAAGGTTTCTACAAGTTATTCAAAAGTCTGATGCGAGAGTGGAGGGATGTGTTTAGGTGATTTGGACAAATGTCTACAGGCACCTCTGCTTTCTTTTTTTTTCATTAGGTGCAGATCTTCTTTTTCCAAGCCAGTTTGGTAGGATGGTATTGTGGCTAGCAGGCAGGTCTGCATCCAATCACCAACAGCTGCAGTCATCTGAGTGCCATGACAAGGCATTCCTCTAAGGGAAGGGTCTTCAAGAGGGGATGGTAAACATGTTCAGTGGGAGACCATCTGCTTCATAGGAGGCCTGTAGTGAGTGGGGCTCCTAGGGCAGTGGGGGTTTGAAGGAGGGAGAGGGCCACTGTAGATCAGAAAAATTCAGGTAGAAAAGTCCAGAAGTATTCTTTTTTCAAATTTGTCACCAATGTGTCTAGGCGGTTAGTTCTTTGATAGGTGTGAGTATTGGTCCTAGGGAGAAAGTAGAGCAAACTATTGATGAGCCGGAAAACTCTTAAGTTTAGGGTCTTGAGAATTGTATCCTGCAATGCTAATGGCACAGACAATTGTGTAAAATATTGGTCTCTTTTTGTAGTGGCTTAAGTAATCAACAGTACAGATCTTTTTTTATCAAGAGATGCATCTTAAAGCCTCGGTTAAGCAGCCCAGTGTCCCTGCATTCAATTCACATGCATATTATGCATCCACGAGCACTACAGTTAGCGGGGTGGCAGTACTGATTTCATGAGAACTAGCATGTGAAGTGAAACAGGTGCTAAGGTATCCTAGGTCTAGGTTGATTTTGGTGAGTCTGAGATTCCATGAGCAACGTATCCACCTTTTTAGTTATCACGGTCCTATCAAAGATGATGAGTTCTCTTTCAGTGAAATTCACAATCTAATGCAATCGCTAGAAGGGTTTGTTGTATTGGGGGAACTTCAACATTATCCAGGACACTAAATGGAATTGCTCATGTACTAATGAATGGCAAAATAAGCTGAAGTCCTTGCATTGGTTGACTAAATTGTGTAGCAACCTTGCTTTAGTAGATCCATGGCGGGTCAATCATGTACTGGGAAAAGAATATACGTATTTCTCGAAACAGTATAACTCTGCTTAAAGAATTTATTTATTTTTGTTTCCCAGTGATGGAGCAGAGGCAATTCAGATATATTATCTAATCCTTTCTCAGATCATTCAGTTCTGTTTGTAGAGGTATCACTGAATGATCTGAGGCCCCAATGGTCCCAATGGCACCTTGACAGATCATTGCTAACTGACGAGAGCTGGGTTATGAATATGCGTTCTGTCAGAGTGGTGACTCAATCAGATTTGACAGGCAAAGTTTTTGTTGACCACTACGCAAGGCTGTATGTCCAAACCTAGCTGTCCTCCTGTGCAGATTGAGGATTTTTTGCATTTTATGTAACTGCCAGCCCTGTCTAGTTAGTTACAAGCTACCGCTACACAACCTATTACCTTGGCCGAAGTACAAGATGCAATCAAATATTCCCCCAATGCAAATGCCTGTGGGTATGATGGCCTACTGGCCAAAGTTTACAAGGTATTCAAAGCCCAGGTAATTAAGTTTGTAGTTGTTTTCTTCAATGAGATCCTTGCAGGGTGTGAGCTTCCCAGTTCATTCACGGAAGCAATAATTCTTAGCTTCCTAAAAAAATATAAGCCACCCGCCTAACCAGGCTCTTATTGCCCAATTAGATTGCTGAACAGAGACTTTAAAATCTTTACCAAAATCAACATGGCCAGGCTAGTCCCCCTAGCATTGAATTTGGTCTGCCTTAACCCCAGTGCTTCTACAGGCTATTGATTATAACTCTAAAAAGTCATTGATCAACATGCTCGATGCCAAAAAGGCCCTCTATTTGGTACAATGAGAGGTCCAGTTTGCCAATCTACTGAATGGCGGTTTTCCTTGGAAATTGGTATGTCTACTTCAAAATCTATGTAAGAAGGCTAAGACTAAAATCATTATTAACTCAGAAACAGCTGGGTTTGTTACTATCATTAGCGGCACAAGGCACGGGTGCCCTATGTCATCCGTTTTGTTTGCCTTGTCCATTGAGCCTATGGCCACTGCATTAAGGCAAGATCTGCAGATTAGGGCTCCCATTCATGGTACACCCAAGACAAAATGTTTCTCAAATAACATGATTTTATATTTAGCGGCCGAGGAGTAGAATATTCTGAATGCACTTTCCAAAATTCAGGCTTTGACGGATATTGGGGGCTACAAAAAAACACAAGCCAAATCGGAATCTCTCCTTTTTAAGTGTACCCCTGCAGTTATGCCAGCCACTATGAGACCTCATTATTCAAGTACTTACCCTTTCAATCATCTAGGCATCTTTGTTTCACAAAATGTTTAAATTGAACTACACCACCATCCTCAATAAGGTGTGTGAGCAACTTCATCAGTGGCACTCAATGCCCCTTACTATTATTGGTCGATTGGCCTTAATTAAGATGGCTACTCCTTCTCTATTCATTTTTATCTTTGCTAATATCAGTATCAAAATTCCACAATCTTTTTTTAATGACATTGATTCCATGCTTTACAATTTTCTATGGCATGGAAAGAAAGCCCGTACTAAGTTGATGACCTTACAGCTGGATTTAGAGGATTTTGGACTACCTCCCCGTACCTGAAAAAGTACCATCAAGCTGCATTTTTTGATTGGCTTGTTCTTATGGCTAATACGAGCAACCAGTTGAATTATGTCTACCTCCAGCAAATTGTTATATGAGGTCAATATTTGGCTTCCCATCTTAAAAAATTTCAAAACTTCCCAAAAGCACAAGACTTCCTCATATCTTTGCTTTTAGACATGTGAAACTAAAGAATGAATATCAGATCCCCCTTTTCATCTACATATCCACTTTAGGGATTGCCCCTGCTTGGGATTGCAACTAGAAATCTCAGTCAAAAGGAAATGCGAAAGGGCAGGATTTTTCAGGCTCAGAGATTTTATGTTGTCTGAGATGGTGATATTCTGGTAATCGTTGACTACTAATGATCCATCCATTTTTTTTGTATTAGTATTTTCCTATCTGTGAATTAGTCACTTTTTATGGAGCCTTAACAACTTCCCATTTTATTAACAGGGGATATTAGTCAAGCTCATTTTGTGATCGGCTTCTCTGGGATAGGGAATAGGTCTCGTTTATTATATCCACAGCTTGGCGAGGAAGTGCTCCCCATCTTATGTGACTAATGTGCAGGCATCCAAAGATGGCTCCACTACAATCAAAAGGCTCTGAATAGTGCAAATTTTAAACAAAGGTTACTATGATGTTATAGTTAGGCTCAGATTTCACTCATAAAAAAAACGGTGAAATTCAGCAGTTATAGTTACCTGAGCTAACTATAACTTATGCCGCCACATAGCACTGCTTATGACCTCACATATTGCTTCACTCATGAAATGGTCAGTGACATTAATTAGATCACTGATGATATCCCAAATGGCATCACTGATGACATCATTGGTGAGATCATCCATTGAGTGTAAGAATTTTCTAAGAGTGTATGGTTGTTAAACATATATTATAACCTACTACTAAACTTAGATGAGTATATTAGGTGTACTGCTAATGCGTGATACCAGTTATAACATGTCTAACATGACTGTCTGTGTCAGTGTGTGTCTGAGTGGCTGTATGGGTATGAGTGGGTGCATGAGTGGCTTTATGTGTGAGTAAATGGGTTTCTGACTAGCTCTGTGGGTGAGTGGGTAAGTGAGTGGTTGCATGAGTGTGTGAGTGGGTGTTTCAGTGGTTATATGGGTGTGTGAGTGGCTATGAGGGTGTGTGAGTGGCTGTATGGGTGTGGGTGTGGGTTTGTGAGTGGCTGTATAGGTGAATAAGTGGGTGTGTGAGTAGCTGCATGAGTGAATAAGTGGGTGTGTGATTTGCTGGATGCATAAGTGAGTGGCTGTGTGAGGGCCTGTATTAGTGACTGACTGGGTGTGTAAGTGACTGTATGGGTGAGTGCATAGCTGTTTAAGGGGGTATTTAATTAACTGAGTGGGTGTGTGAGAGCCTGAATTGGAGAGTGAGTGTCTGTGTCAGCGGTTGTATGGTTTAGTGAGCAGACACATGGGTGCTAGTATGGATGCTTGAATGAGTATGGAAGTGGTTGAGTGGGTGTGTGATTAGGTGTGTAAGTGGTAGTATGGGTGAGTGGGTGGTTCTGTTGAGATGCTGTATGAGTGAGTGAGTGGGTGTGTAAGTGGCTCTATGGGTGAATATGTTGGTGTGTGAGTAGCTGTATGGGTGGGAGTGACTGTGTGAGTGACCGTATTGGTGAGTGAGTAGCTGTGTGAGAGGTGTATGGGTAAGTGAATGGCTGCATTTATGAGTAAGTGCATTTCTGACTGGATACGTGGATGGGTGAATTGTTGTTTGACTGGTTGTATGGGTGGAGTCTGAGTGGTTGTAGGGATGTGTAAGTGTGTTTGCAAGTGGCTTTGTGGATGTGTGATTGGATATGTGAGTGCCTTTATGCATATGTGAGTGAGTGTGTTAGTGGGTGTATGGGAGAGTGAGAAGCTATGTGAGTGGGTGTACGGGTAAGTGAGGCATAGTTTGAGTGGGTGCTTGCTTAAGTGTGTTGGTGTATGAGTATCTGTATTGGAGAGTGAATGTCTGTGTGAATGATGATATGGGTATGTGAGTAGATATGGGAGTGCTTGTATGGATTTGTGAATGGGTATGTAAGTGGTTGTGAGGGTGTGCAAATGAGTGAGTAAGTGATTGTATGGTTGAGTGAGTGGCTGGGTTGAGAGGCTGTATGGATGAGTGAGTGGGTGTATAAGTGGCTGTATAGTGAGTGACTACATGGGTGAGTGACTGGGTATCTGAATGGCTGTATGATTGAGTAACTGTGTGAGTAAGTGGGTGTATGGGTACATGAGTGGTTGTTTGAGTGAGTGGGTGCTTGGTTAAGTGAGTTGGTATATGAGTGGCTGTATTGGAGAGTGAATGTTAGTGTGAGTGGCGGTATGGGTATGTGAGCAGATATGGGAGTGCTTGTATGATTTGTGAATGGGTATGTAAGTGGTTGTGGGGGTCTGCAAATGAGTGAGTGAGTGCTTGTGTGGTTGAGTGAGTGGCTGGTTTGAGAGGCTGTATAGATGAGTGAGTGGGTGTGTGAATGGCTGAATAGGTGAATGAGTATGTGTGTGTGTGAGCAGCTATATGGGTGAGCAGATGACTGTATGAGTGGTTGTATGGGTGAGTCACTGGTTTTACGATTGGCTCTATGGGTGAGTGAATGGTTGTGGGTGTGGCTGCATGAGTAAGTGAGTGGGTATGTGACTGGCTCTATGGAAGAGTGAGTCACTGTGTGAGTACTTGTAGGGGTATGTGAATGGGTATGTAAGAGGCTGTGTGGGTGTTTGAGTGGATGTATGAGAAATTTATGGGGATGTGAGTGATACTGTGGATGATGACATCAGTGATGTCATTTGAGATGTCATCAGCGATGTCCTCAGTGATGTCACTGACCTTGTCATGATTTTTGTATTATGTGAGGTCACAAGAAGTGCATTGTGGGACAAAAATTATAGTTAGCTCTATAACTGCTGAATATCAATGGTTTTGTACAAGTGAAATCTGAGGCTAACTATAATATCACTGTAGCCTTTTATATTTTCTGAGAATTTCCAAGGTTTAAAAAAAAATCTAATTCCTAACTATAAAATCCCTGTAACATCTGTTTTTTCAGTGAATTTCTACGCTTTTTTATATTCTTCTCCCTAACTTCAACATCCCTGTAACCTTTGTTTTTTAAGTGAATTTCTTGTGTTTTTCCTAACTGTAACACTAACCTTTGACAGTGAGTGTGTCAGTGTCTCAGTGGATGTACGAGTGTCTGAGTAGGTTTGTAATTTGGAGTGAGAGAGTATGAATGGGGCTATAAGTGGGTGTACAACTGTCTGAGTGGGTGTACATGTCTGAGTGGGTGCATGAGTGTCTGAGTGGGTCTATAAGTGGATGTATGACTCTCTGAGTAGGGCTGTGTTTTGGTACATGAGTCTATGAGTTGATATATGACTGGGTGCTTGAGTGTCTGAGTGGGTATTCAAGTTGTTGCTTGAGACTCTTAGTGGGTATGTCAGTAGGTGCATGAGTGTCTGAGTGGTTCTGACAGTGTGTGCATAAGTATCTGAATGGGTATATCAGTGAGTGCATGAATCTCTGAGTGGGTATGTCAGTGTGCCCATGAGTGTCTGACTGGGTATGTGAGTGGGCTCATGAGTCTATAAATTAGTCTGTGAGTGGATAGAACAGTGTCTGAAGGGGTTTGTGGTATATAAGTTTGTGAGTGGGTTTGTGGGTGGGTGCATAAATATCTGAATGGATATGTGGATGAGTGCATGATTCTCTGAGCGTGTATGCCACTGGATGCATGAGTGTCTGAGTAGGTCAGTGAGTGGGTGCATGAGTGTCTGAATGAGTGTGTGACTGTGTGTATGAGTCTGTGAGTGGGTGTGTCAATAGAAACTTTGTTGTAAAATATATATGAATCTTATAATGGAATCTCACTTGCTTGTTTATCGAAGAAGTGTGTGCAAGTTGAAAAAGTAGTCTGTGAGGTGTTTTGTCTGCTTGTGAGATATGCACAGAAATATAATTTGTTTCTTAATATTTTTTATTTTATTTGGGAATTGTGCACAAAGGTGTCAACATTCTAGCATGGTTTTCATAGAACTGAATCAGATATATGGACACTTTTAAGGTTATGTTTAAGATATGTGCACTACCAAGAAAAAAAGTATTGTCAAAGAGAAACCACTTTAAAGTGTATTTTGGTATTTTAGGGCATTGCAACCACTCTGCGCGCTGTGGCAGTATGTTCTTCTGGATTTGCGTTGGGTGAATGACTCTGATGTAATTGTTTAGTAGGAAAACACTTATATAGACACCTCTAAAATTATACTTAAAGTAAGAGGTTTAGTAATGCAACACTGAGACTACTGTATATCTAGTGGAAATATGTTTTAAAGTTCATTTTAATGCGTTTTGCTGTGTTGCGACGGCATAGTGATGTGAGGGGGAAGGCGGTGCAACATGAGTACGAAGCCATCTCGGGCCCCACGTGACTCATAAACAAATGGATTTTATTGGTTAAAAGGCATTGCATAGATAATAATGTGAGCCCTACTCATTTCTTCTATCTTTTGCAGCCTCTGGATCTGTTTTAAAGAGCTCTCTTTTACAATTCAATTTTGATTTTCTTTTGGTGTTTTTTCATAAGAAAATGCCTTCTGGTCCACTACCACCACCAGAGGACACCAATAGTTCTTTAGATGAAGAGGAGCTAACATCTCCAAAGAAGCAAAGAATTGTCTTGGACTATTTTACCATCACTCCTGGAGAAAGAAAGTCTATGCTGGTAAGGTGACTTGCACTTTGTGCTACCAAGTCTTGTCTCATGTGTCCAGCTGAAACTACTCTTGTAGAACAATGACTATGCTAAAGCATCTATGGGCCATTCATTCTACCTGCTTATCAAGATTATTGCTGAAGAAAGAAACGAGGGCCAATCCACATCTTCTTTGGACAGTGCTCAGCCATGTACATCATCAGGTTGACTCTTGCTAGTCTCGCTTTAACCCAGGTCCCTGAATTTGTGGCTATTGGACAGTTCTGCTTAAGATGTCGTACTATCTTGACAATGAGAGAAGAGTCCATCTCTGCACTGGTGTCTTCTATCAACAGTCACCAGTGTAATTTATTTATTTTTTAAATCAAAAATGTAACTCTGTGTTTTGGGCTTTAAGTTCAAAAGCATTACGTGTGGTTTTTCTGTTTGACTTTTAAAAAAACACCAAAAAACTAATTTTCCCAAAAATACAAAACAAGTTAAAAAAATGGTCCTTGTCAGAACCACCTCTTCTGGTTAAAGAAAGAATAATTAAAAGTTATATGTATGTTTGTAAGTGTCTGCATGACTGGCCATATGTGTGGGTGTACTTGAATGCATGTATGGGTTAGTGTGTGTGAGTAGCTGTATGAATGAGTTAGTGATTATGTAAGTGAGTGTATGAGCGATTGAGAGGTTGTATGATTGGCTAAATGAGTGATTGAGAAGGTGAATGAGTGGCTGTATGGGTGCATGAGTGTTTGTATGGTTGTGTGAAAGGGTGTATGGGTGTCTGTATGGCTGAGTGAGACACTGTGTAACTGGCCACATATGTGGGTGAGAGTGTGTGTGAGTGCCTGTGTGGGTGAGTGCATGGGTGTTTAGTGGCTGCATGGGTTAATGAGGGTGTGTGTGAGTGACTGTATAAATTAGTAAGTGGGTATGTGAGTGAGTGAGAGGTTGTATGAATAGCTATGTGGGAGAGTGAGAGGGTGGAATACTGACTGTATGGGTGAATGAGTATTTATGTGAGTGTCTGTATGAAAGGGTATATGAGTTCCTATATAGGAGAGCGAGTGATTGCGTAACTGGCTATATGTGAGTGAGATTGTGCATGACTGCCCATATGGGTGAGAGTATGGGTGTTGACTGCCTGTATGGTTGAGTGAGAGTGGATAAGTTGCTGTATGAGTGAATGAGTGGGTGTGTGAGTGAGTTTATGAGTCAGTAAGAGGTTGTATGAGTGGCTATATGAATGAGACGGTGGATGAGTGGCTGCATGGAAAAGTGGATATGTGATTGGATGTATATGTGTGTATAGGTAAGTGAGTGGGTACATGACTGATTATATGGGTAAGTAAGAGGGTATGTGAGTAACTAAATTTTTTCTTCTTAACTCCTTCTAGCTTGTGGTGGTGTGTTTTCTTCTCTTGGTCATCAGTTGACTGTTTTGTAAGCTTTCGCTTTCAACAGATTACCCTTTTCACATAAATAGGGTACTGACCTAAATGAGGAGCATATAGACTTTTTAACCAATTGCACTTTCTTAAACAGTTTACATCAGCACTAACTTTCTTATCATCACTTTCAACTAAAAACAAACCGGACAAAGGTCTAACTCAGGATAATGCTACATACGTTACAATGCAAAATACTGTACTTTCAATATTAAGAAAGCCTGTGACTACACTTAAACCATGAGATTTGTGGATAGTTGCAGCATATGCTAGAGAGACTGGGAACTGTTGCAGTTGCACATTTAAGTCCTTCACAAGCAAAAAAACGTACAATACATCAACTAAGCTGCCTTATGCCAGTAATCTAATCATATTTCTTGGCTAAATACTCAACCACATTCCTATTTGGAAAATTTATGAAATCAATCACTTTGCCCATATCACCATTTTTTAAGACTTCCTCTAAATTTAAATTATGCCACACTTTTTGCACACATGTTAGCACTATTATAATACTGCAATCCTCGAGAAAGAATTCTGCAAATCATCCAATTTTGCTTGTGGTTTCCCAGTTAGTAGTATTGTTACTCCCTGGTGTTCCATTTTATCAATAGCTGAAATTTGCTAAATATATTCTTTCTCCAAATTCAGTAATTGTTTGTTGAAGTTCAGCCACTCTTGTAGAGTATGCATTAAACAGACTATGGATTTGTTTGTCAATGAAATTGTACATTAGTTGTGCTGCTCTGTTATGAGATGAAAATATATTCCTGGTAAGCCAGCTATCTAAAGCACATTTGCCCTCTTTTGAGAGAAGTCCTACTCTAATGTCCTTCATGATACCTCCAAATTCCACATTAAATGCCCGACTCATATTATTCACTAGTTCCTTGTATTTAAAGTTTAACCAAATATTTACATTGCCAAAACTTCCCAACAAATTTCTTATTTCATGATGGAGAAGTGTCTTAAGAACAGGCTGCCATTTCACGGGGGTGAGTTACAGTAGATCACTGAAGACAATTAACTGGTTTCCTCCAAAGAGCATGTCATACTCTGTTTTTAAAATCTGTGGCATTCTTAAGTCCACGAAGGCAAGCATTATGTCTGAAATTATGCTCACCTCATTGATGATCAAAAGCTTCAGTTTGTTCAATACTTTTGATACCTTATAACATGCTTAACTAGATAACTTCTAGTTTTCCAGCTTATTGTCATGTTCAACAGGTGGCATAAGTAGTCAGTGTAAAGTAACTCCTTTAATGTTGTGTGCAGCTTATCCAGTTGGTGCTGTTACTACACATGATAAACATGATTCTGTAGTCTGCTGCAGCTAAGCAGTGAGCTCTTTAATTAAATAGCTTTTCCAGCCCCATCTTTATCACTGATGTACAGCAGAATTGTCTTAAGTGAAGAGCATTCACATTCTTTCTTGTTATGCATAAACCCATGGTCTATTTTATCTTTTACTACAATATGCATTTCTTTCTGTTCGTTGTTTAGTTGTGCTACTAAGTGTTCGAAATCCACACTTTTGTTTCATTCTTGTTGCATTGCAGTCTCCATCTCACTCATCGCTATCATATTGAATAATTGGACCTTCAAGTGGTTCTTGACATTGTGGTGCAGAACTTTGACTGCTTGTGAACTCTCCTCAGCTACTTCAGTGGCAATGATTTCTTCTTGTTCAATCTCATCTTTCAACATTTGCAAATAGTTTGAAAAGAGTGGACACTGAATGTTGTCTTTTACAGCATTGAAAGAGCCTTTGTAGCAGTTGTGCTCTCCAAGAAGTTCTGACTCAGCACGCCAAGCCACACCAAGGCTTGAACAGTTGCAGAAGTGCCAAATAGAAAACCTCTCTTCTGTGTGCAGTTTGGCAATTCAGTTTTCTGTGCTTGAACAGTTGCAGAAGTGCCAAATAGAAAACCTCTCTTCTGTCTGCAGTTTGGCAACTCAGTTTTCTGTGGTTAATGAGATTTCCTTTGCTGTGTCTCATCAATTAACCATCACTTCCATGTAATGCATATTTTACTTCTTCTATGTTATCTGTCTCACTCCTCTTGTATTTGTGTCGGTGAAGTACAAGCCTTCCTGATGCTCTGCCATGCATCAAAAGAAACGGGCAGGAATGTGCAGTATCTACAAGATACAATGCATTCCTGTCCTTTTCCCCTGCGCTGGTGCACAATAGGCTTCCATTTGCCAATGCAGGCACCCTTGTGCCATAGTGCAAGGGGGCCTGCATTGTAGGGGCGATTGTTTTGGTGGAGGAAGGAACACCTTACTGCACAAAAAAATCATGCAAGGTGTTTTCCTCTTTCTATGTGTGAAGTAAAATGTAGCACTCATAGAAAAAGGAAAAATGAGGAGAAATAAAGGTATTTCTACTCATTGTGCCTCACTTATGCCTGCCCTGGGGACGCATACAGAGGTTTATGAAATATTATAAATCTGGGAATGCATCAGGTTCAATGGAACACCCACAGCAACACCCATGGAACGCACTTTCATGCATAGTAATGCATGAAAGGGGGGCCAAGAAAGCAGTGCAGGGTGGCTTTACATTGCCTTGTAAATATGAGCAGGCACACTGTGCCGCCGGTGCATCAAAAAAAGTGACACACTGGTGGTGCAATGCTCTTGCAAATAAGCCCCTAATTTTGGGGGAAATACTTTAATACTCTATTCTATGTACTTGCTATGCCTAGATATACCAAAACAATTCCCTTGCCTTTAAGAACACACTAGCTATATTCAGCCAGTCACAGCACTCATAGAAGCCCATCTCTCTATGGAAAAGCATTTTTAAGTTTAAGCTGTACAATTTCCTATGTAGACTCTTTTCAGCAGAAATTTCCTCCCACTTCTCCTTCATCCCTGTCTTTTCTGATTTTGTAATTTATGAAGAGACATGCGGATCAACAGAGATGGAGTTGTATGCAGGAAACTGTAGATCAATATTTGCATTCTACATCTTCAGAATAACAGGGTTGTAGTCATTTATGCATTTGGAGGACTCTGTATTTCTTAGGTTGTAAGAGTTTTTGGATGATTTCCATGCTGATGTATGGCTGACTGCAGACATAAAACAGTTCACTCGTCCTTGTGAAATCACAAGTTGTGGGAATCCAAATCGACATCTTGTATAAAACTTCCCTTTGCATCTGTATTTCCGATGATAGTATTTCCCACATCTATAAGGTTGAAACTGTAGATCGTGTTCTCTCAACCTCTTTTCACCACGTTCTTTTGGGATGGCACATGTAACATACTGTCGTATGAAAGAAACCTCAGTTTGATCACTGTCTGCTCCAAATTTAGGTGCATCATTTATCAATAACACAATGTGAATGTGAGGGGCACCTATTGCTTTACACTGTTTATTCCAGAAAATCTGTAACTTCACCAAGAGGAGTATTCGTTTTGTTGCAGATCAAAGGCATCATAGCAAACATTTTCTGGATCCAAGGAACACAGATCTCCTGCTGTTTTCACTTTAACATCCTTTATGTTTGAGTTTGCTTTTCACAAAAATTACAGTAGGTTAACCTAGGTCTACTCTCCACAACTAAGTGTCAGAAACCAATTTGGTACACATACATCATACATTTTAGTTCTCCGGGACGATAATACCAATATTTGTGACTACCACTTTGGCACGCCTTCAAATTTATTAAGATGTACTCCAAGTTTTTGTCTTTCCCATGAAATCTGTCAATGAATTATTTGCAGACATAATTTAAAGATGAACTCCTGTTTTTAGTATATTGTTAACAGCATACCAAAGTCCAGACAAGTCACTCTGAAACAGAAGATGGAATATGTAGGGAATACACTGTCTAAATATTGGATCTTCTGAGTATAATCTTGTTGGCCAGTATTCAGCGGCTGGTATCTGTACATGGTGGTTATCAAAGCAGCCACCTTCTTCAGTGAGAAACAACTGAGGAAAACAGCAAACTTCTAAACCTTCTTCCCATACACTCATGGGAGCTCCTTTTGCTTGTTTCATTTGAAATAGGTCAATAGCATCTCCAATGACTTCTTTAGGATGGAGAGTATGAATGCTGTAGTGTTTGTAAATCTCTTCTGTACTGGAATATTCCACTTTTTCAATCTGTCCACTGGATGGTAATATCTTATCATCTACATAAGTTACATCTCAAACAACATCAACATTTTTATAACAAACATTAGTTGGTACCTGGTATGTTGCTTTTTTCCTTACTTTACTAACATCTACTAACTTTTGCCAGATTATTTTACTCTATGTAGGCACATAGACAACTGGATCATGATCCTCACTCTGTAGACCAGCCCTTATATGAAGACCTTTCTGGAGGTGAGTTGGTGGTAGCTTACCTGTTTTTGGATCCATACGAACTATAGCTTGAAAAGGGTGTACACATTGGATAAGAATGGATTCATAAACATTTAAAATTCCTAGTTCTTCTGGAATTGATACTCATTCTACATTGTTGTGTACTGTTCTACATGGTATCTTATTATCCTCCAACTTATCATAGCAGTACTTACATATATTTTGTTGTGTTGACAAATCAAAGTGTTCTTCTACAACTAAATCTACAGCAAATTGTTCATTTGCGCTTTCACCAACCAACTCCTCATTTCCCCATGACTGTTCAGGACCTAAGACACAAAACTGAATGTCCTCGGAAATCTTTTATACATCGTCTACTGTTGTATGCAAAAAGCTACATTCATTTCTCTTAAATAGAGGGCAGGGGTTTTGACATAGTAAAGCCTCCTATCTAAATTCTGCATTTTAGAGTAATGAACAGCTAACATTCTAAAATGAGGAAGGCTGCTATGGCCGTCTTTTTTTAATAGACGTAATAGCGAATGTCCCTATAAATTTGTATACTTACTTACTTTACATGGATCTAATGCTTGCAAAATCCCAATTTTCTATTTCAGACTTTTGGTTGGAAACTTGCGTAGGAAAGTTCTCAATATATCAGTTGATACATTGTTATATGTTTTTTGTTTTGCATCTTTTATATAGCACAAACTCGAGCCGAAGGTATTGGAGCGATGTACATTAGCACCATATTTACATTACATATTCAGGCATGGGGAGATTAAGTGATTTGCCCAGAATCACAGGATGCGGACGAGACCCCGAGGCTCGAACCCTGGTTTCCAGCACCAAAGTCAGCAGTCTAGCCCACCGACCACATCCTCTCCCCTTGTTGGTATGTTGGTATGTGAGTTCCAGTAGAGGTAGGCGAGAGTATATATATAACTGCACATAAGAGTCTGGTAGTTTGCATTTAACTCAAATAAACTTGAGAAGTATCTCTTATCTTTTAAGGTCATAGCTCCCTGCCCTACAACCTACCTACACCCTATATCAGGCGTGACATATGAGTACAAGAAGACTTGAAGGTTTACCAACATGTTTTGAGTCTGAATGCAGCCTGCCAGGAGAACTGCATATAAATGCTTTACTATAACAGGCCTGAAACATGTTTAAAGGCCTACTTGTCTGGATGGATGATTTGTTAGTGCCAATTTCCCAGTACATACCTAACTGAGTGTCTGAGTGCTTATGAGGGTATGTTATTGGATATATAAGTAAGTATGTTGCTACCTACTTGCCTCTCTCAGTTAGACTAAGGATGTGCAAATGAGTATGTATGGGACTGCATGGATCCCTTGCTGGCTGTGTAAGTTAGTACTGGGGTTTTAAACTGCCTGTGCAAGTCCTTGCTATACTACTGGATTCATTGGAGCAGTATTTGTGTGTAAGAGAATGATTGAGTGTCTCTATCAGTGTTTGACTTGGTATATTAGTTACTTTAACCTTGTATATGTATGTATATGTATGTATGTGAGTCCAAGAATAAGTAGAAGGCTGCATCTATAACTGCACAGATGGGGTGGTAATGTGCATATAACTGAATCAAACTTGGAAAGCATCTCTTATCTTTTAACCTCATAGCTGCCTGCCATATAGGCTACATTCAACCTATCTCAGTAGTAGAAGAGGACTTGAAGGCTCCGCAAAATGTTTAGAATCTTAGTGCCTATGAGGGTGTGTTAATAGATATGTAAGTAAGTATGTTGGTACCTGCATGCCTCTCTTAGACTAAAGATCTGTAAATGTGTATATATGGGGATACAGGCATCCATTGATGGCTGTGTAAGTTACTTCTGGGGTATTTAACTCTGTGTGCAACTGCCTCCCATACTGCTACATAAATAACATCTGTATTTGTGTGCATGACCCAATGTTAAAGTGCCTCTAGCAGTGTTTGATTAGGTGTATTACTAGTTCTATCCTTTTATATGCAGATAAGGGAATTCCAGTATAGGGAGTAGAGTGCACCGATAACTGGACATAGGGGTCATATAAGTGTATCATTCTTTGGAAGCATCTCTTATCTTTTAAGTTCATAGCTCCCTACCCTACAGCCTATCTACAGCCTATCTAAGGAGTAACTTATATGTAGCAAAAGATGAGTTGAAGGCTTAAAACATGGGTTAATTGTAAACTCAGCCTACCTGTACAACGTAATGTACAAACTCTACTATAGCAAGCAAGAAACATGTTTAAAGGCCTACTTGTCTGGATGGCTAGTTTACATACCCAAGTGAGTGTCTCATTAGCAAGGTGAGTGTGTTATTCTATGTATTAATACATATATGGGTATGTATTTTTTACACCTAAATGTCAGACTGTTACATGAATATAGTAGTTACTGTTTAAATGCTTGAGCAGTTCTATAAGCACTTCACTTCATATGTAAACAAATATTTCAACCCACTAAAGGTATGTTACAGGATATATAACTAATTTCACAGTTAATTTGTAACTGAGTCAATACTAAGGGTGGGCGTAGTTCGCGAAGTAGCACTTCGCGAAGCTACGCAAAGTGAAGTTCGCACTACGCGAGCTACGCGTAGCACTTCGCGAACTGCGAAGTAACATGTTCGCACTGTGCAAGATGTTGTTTTCAATGATTGCACAGTGCGGACAAGCAACCGGCACTGTGCAATCATTGAAAATGGCATCTTGCACAGTGCGAGCTGTAGTTTTCTGCTGCTCGAGTAGATTTTTACTCGAGCTGCAGCTTTCTCAACGCGAACTGGTAGTTTCTCATCGCGAGCGGTCGCGAGCATACGCGACCCCTCGCAATGAGAAACCTGACCTTCTCGCGTTGGGAATCTCGCCGGGAGGTTTATTTTCCATGCTCGCGATCGCGAACAAGGAAAAAGTCTCGCCAGGATGTCATTTTGCTTGCTCGCGGTCGCCAACTTGACGTTGAGGACCGCGAGCAAGCAAAAAATGACCGCAGCACTACGCAACACTACGCTACGCGTGTTCGCACTGTGCTACGTGCAGTTCGCGTAGTGCGAAGTAGCGCGAACTTCGCAAACTACGCGAGCGTAGCGTAGTGCTTCGCCCAGGCCTAGTCAATACTTATATACATATATATATTATTAATGTCCACATTATTAGGATACCTCTGAATTTGCTGTATTGATTCTCAAATTTTCAGAGACTCTCACTTCAAACATTTTCTCATGGAAAATGATAAGTACCACTCTCTGTAAGAAAGAACTAGTAATGACACATTTCTCCCTCTCTTTTTCCAGTGATAATGATTTAGTTTGCAAATCAAACAATTCCCTGTATTTTTTCCTGTTCTTATAATCTTTTTCATTGGTCAGTTTTTCTTAATACTTTATTAGTTTCCTCATAAGAAGCCCAATCTGGTAGTGTCAGTGGCTGGTTTCGCGACCCCATCGCAAAACCCAGCTTGTCCCCCCATGTAACTTCACAAAGAGGTCGGGAATTCAAATGGTAGTCTGTAAAACCATTTCCAATAGCACTACTACTCTTTTCCAACTACATTTTCCAACCTATCATAGTACTGAATTGGGAAATTTCCATTTCAGAACATATGCCATGTCTAAAGTAGTCCAGTTAATGGTTTGAAACTACAGTGCATTTACAAACCTTCCCCCACACTGCTTCACATCAGTTTCCATAGTAACCTTCTATTATACACACTACTATACCAGTAAGTCAAAAGTTCTCAGCACTTTCTAACTTTCGCAAAACAGCTCTAAGTTCAAATATAGCATGTATGGTTGACTGTCTGAAAATGTAAGCACCACCTATTTTTAGCTACCAAATGGATTACTTCACCCAATCAAATACGTCATTGTCTCAAACCATATCCACTCCACAATTTTAACTGCCATTCATTCTACCAACTGTCACATTCAGCTGCAGCTTTCTCCTGTGTGCTACTGCTTCTGCCTTCAAAATGATTAGAGTGTGGATTATGGCCACAGGAATGTTTTTGGGCCAGAGAGTCTGCTAGAAAGAGTAGCATTGACAAGGACTTGGATTTGTCTAATGTGGACATGACATGGATTGACCAGAAAGGGGTAAAGTGGCAGCAATTGCTGCCTTTTCTGAGACTATTTCAGATTGCCAACATCCAGATCTCTTAATTGTGCACTATGGTGGCAATGACCTAGGCGCTCTCACTGGGGTAGGATTACAAATAATAATGAAGGAGACCTTTGGACAGTTATTGGCACTTTTCCGTAACACTGCTTTGGTATTTTCTAACATTTACCAAATGCAGAAATAGAGCTGGTCATACAAATTCTGTCTGCAAATAGACAAATCCAGGAAACATGTTAATAACACTGTTTCTGCATACATCAGAGACCAAAACATCGGCTCCATCTACAACAACAACTTGTGCTTTTACATGGAGCATATATATAGGAGTGATGGATTACATTTCTCTGACAAAGGCAGCAGGATATTCCTTAATAATTTGAGAGACTGGATCTGTGAGTGGGTGCATGAGTCTCTGAGTGGGTCTCTGAGTGGGGTGGGTGTGTGAGTGACTGAGTGCATCTGTGAGGGGTTGCATGAGTGTCTGAGAGCATCTGTGAGAGGGTGCAGGCATGTCTGAGTGTTTCTGTGAGTGGGTACAGGAGTCTGACTGGGTCTGTAAGTAGGTGCATGAGTGTCTCAGTGGGTCTGTGAGTATAGACATGAGGGTCTCAGTGGGTCTGTGAGTGGGTGCATGAGTGTCTGAGTGGATCTATGATTGGGTGCATGAGTCTCTGAGTGAGTTTGTGAGTGTGTGCAAGAGTGGCTCAGTGGATTTGTGAGTGGGTTCATTATTCTCTGAGTGGTTCTGTGAGTGAGGGCATATATGTCTGTGTAGGTCTGTGAGTGAGTGCATCAGTCTCTGAGTGGGTCTGTGAGTGTCTGAGTGAGTCTGAGAGTGGATGCATAAATGTATGGGTCTGGGAGTGGGTGCTTGAATCTCTGAGTTGGTCTGTCAGTGGGAGTCGGAATTTCTGAGTGGGTCTTTAAGTGGATGCCTGAGTCTGTCAGTGGGTCTTTGTGTGGGTGCATGAGTGTCTGAGTGCATCTCTCAGTGGGCATGTAAGTGTCTGAATGAGTGGACCAGTGTCTGAGGGTTTCTGTAAGAGTGTGCATGAGTATCTCAGTGGGTCTGTCAACGCATGTATTAGCATGTGAGAGTGTGAATGTTTATATATATATTTTGGCAAGATTTATGTCTCAATGCTACATGAGGGGCATGCTGATTGTCGCAATGGGTTTGCAACCTCAACTATGTGGAAACAAAATGCAGTTTGTGACATTTGGGTCTAGTGGTGAGATAACGATGGGTTACAGCACCCATAGGAGGTTGGAAACCTGTGGGTGTAGCTTTCTTTTAATGCAACTTTTTAATACAACTCTTGTTTTCCAATAATTTTTGGGGACATTGCGATGTCGAAATTATTGTTTAGCTATACGTTTGTTTCAGATTTTGTGGGTGAAATGACCCTTGCCTTATGGGGAGGGTTAGACTGTCTTTCTGTATAGCGCCTGGTCGGTGAAATAAGGGACTGGGATTGTGAAATCTCCCAGGACTGTTTTCAACTCACAGTCTAACTCTGCAATATTATGTTTAAAATACTAGGAGGGTTGTTGTGTACTTTGGTACTGCTAACTCATTTCACATGCCAACTGCCAACTGCCAAGAAAAAACAGACCCGAGAATCATTGATGTTTACATTGGCTTGCTAAATCCTAAAATATACTAACATTGAGACATAATTCACAAAGGCAATTTTATGACTGAAAATGCATGCCTGTCAAGTATCCACCAAAGGATACCTAGCACTTACTACCAAATAATTGTGCATCACAACTTTGTATCATTTTGTAGTAGTAAATTCTGTGAATGGAGTTGGGAGTGGGCCGATCAACCATGATCTCCCTCTACTAAGATCTTTCTTGAGATTTTGTGAATGGCCACTAACTTGAATAGGGTCTCAAACTACTGTGTGACCCTACTCAACTTGGAAATCGTCATAAATTTGCTGAAGTAAAGTGCTAAAGTAAATCCTATTTCAGGAAGCGAAGTGTAGCGGCACTCCTCCAAATTTGTTAGGGTGGAGCGGAAGGTGTTTCTCTGCGCAGACAAATATTTTCCCTAACAAGAAACTAAAGTACAATGAGAAAATGTACTGTTGGTAAATTTTGTGTTTTGCAAATAGTAAAATCTCCCCCCAAAACTCATGCAATCAAATTATCGCATTGCATTGCCAGTAGAACAACTGAAAACCTAAAAGTAGAGCATCTTTCCAACCCTACTACTACCAACCTTTGGGAATTTGAAAAACATAGTAAGCCTGCACCCCTTCACAGCACTGCTTCTAGGGTGCAGATTTATTAGTTTCTTTGTAAAACAGTCATTATATCTGTAAGTTCAAAACATGAACAAGTTAAAACCACCTCTAAAAAACAACAAAGACATAACAGACCCAACTCAGGGTCCCTGGACACAACTTCCAATCCCTACTGCATTCATTTCAGTGGTGTCACACTCCACACAACCTTGCGAGTAGATATGGCCTTGAAGTTAAGGGCCACATGTACAAAAAAATATTGTGGTCGGCAACAGCCCAATGTCCTGAATTGTTCAGGGCATTGGGCTGTTGGGATGTTTTGGTAGCTGTACAAAACCCAACAAGTTACCGAATCGCAATTTGTGTTTAGTAATTCGGTATTTGGAAGGGGCGTGTTAGGGCGTCCCTTGCAAATACCGAAGTACAGTGATATGCATGAATGTTTTGCGGCTGAATTACGGTTGCAAAACAATCATCTTTTACCAACACCTAGTGGTTACCATTCGCGAATGGGAAGCGGTCACGATAGAACCCCTTTATCTTTGTGAATGTTTAAACCAATACTTTTTAAGAGGAGGTTACATTTAAAAAAGGAAACCTGTATAATTCTTTTCTTTATAAATGTTAGGCAAAATAGATAGCATTAAAAAAAGAAAAAATATCGCAGTTGGCGGCCCTTTAGGAATTGCAGCAGGCCACCAACCCTTGATGGCAGGGTAAATTGGGACCCCATTCGGAAATCACTATTACGCATATAATCGCAATGAGGAAATTAGGGGGCATATTATCAAGAAACAGCACTAAAATTATCGCCGCTTTAGAGGCAGAAAACTGCCGCTAAAGCGGCGATAATGGGCTTGATAATATGCCCTTGAGAATTCCAATTGAAGCCCATGTTCTGGCCCCCACAATCCCTAAAATGTGTACATATGATCCTTTATTTGTGTGTTATGACACAAAAATATTTATTTGACAGCAAACACGAAAAGCTTAACAAACCCTCAAGTCTACACATATGTTACGTCTGGATTGCTTGTTCTTGATATTAACTGTGGTCTCTTTAAATCAAGCAATTCATTCTCTGTTTACTCTGTAGACCACAAGCTGATCTACTTCATGGTCTGCAAAAGCACATTTATAAACGTATTTTACACATTACAGTATTTATTTTCAAATGAATAGAATACTATTTAAATATTATGACAAAATTATGTTTGCAGTTGAATTCATTATTCCTGCTTAATAGTTCATTGTGACAGCCACAACTGTTTCCCTATTTTATTTACATTGTTTTAAGTGGCTTCATATATTATTGTGTTCACCTCCTGAAGTCAGTCGTTTTTCCTTTTTACGATTCTACTTTACAGTTTATCGCTGGAGTCTAAATTCCATTTTGCAGTGCTCACGATTCTACAATTAACCATATCCTGCTGGCTGAATATTTGTTTCACTGATTACAAAAGTACCCCGTTTTTGTATCTGAGATACTGCTGTGATTGTCTTTCAATTAAAGTGTTTGTTGGAGCTCACGGTAAAGCCCATACTATCCAACAAGCACTGGCAAAGTCAGTAGATCTTCCAAAAAGACTGAGCTAATCTTTTTTTAATCATGTGTGTACACAATAGGACGCATGTGCACAAATCACTCAATCTTGAAAAATGTTTTCTATTAATAAAAAAATATCAAGACAGAGGTGCACGCATGAGTGTTTCTCACATGACAGCACATGTATTGTGACATATGGGTATGAATGCATCAGAACGCAGGGGGACACTAAATTCATACAGCGGTCCATGTTATAGTGCTATAATTAAAATTTAGTAAAGTGAAAGCAAGTGAGCATGAAGTGCAGGAAAGGAAACAAGTGACCTGGCAGCACGTTTCAACTGCTGATCCTGCTTTGAAAAACAACAAGCATTTTCAATACAATCGGTCTCGTATTTGTGAATGTTAGAGCTATTGACGGTGTAAATGATATTATTTGTTACTTATGTTAATTGTTTGTAGAAGAGTGGATGTATGTTGTTTGTAGTGGAATGATATGGTTTGATTTGGATTTGTTACTTGTGGAATTGTGTGGGGTGGAATTATTTGGTCTCTAGTGAATGTTATTTTTGAATTATGCGGAATGGTGAATAGATAAGGGCGAGAGTTGTATAGAACAGATAGAAGGTAAGATCAAGAGTGACAGGTAGTTTCTGTATGAAGTGGTGAATGAACTGTAGATTTGGAGCAAGAGTTTGTGAGAATGAGACAATATAGGGGAGGGGTTATAGACTCATAAGGAGGCTGTGCTTGTGTATGCAGAAGACAACGAAAGAAGATGAGGAGAGTGTGTTTGAGATGTGGATTTTCTGAAACACTATGGTAAAAAAACTGTGCTGAAAGACCTGAAGTGAATCAATATGAGAAATGCTGGAACAGTGCGTGCATGTGCAGTGGAATTATGTGGATAGTAATTATGTGGTATTAAGTGTAGTGAACTTGTGTAGTGGTATTGTGTAGTCATGGAATTATATGTATTGAGAGGAATTATGTGGCACAGTGTGGACCTTTGTGGTATGGATTGGATGGATATGTATGTGGTGTGTAGTGGAGTTATGTGTTGTGGAGTTGAATTTTGTGCTGTGGAATTTAATTGTGTGGAGTTTAATTGTGTTGTGTGGAATTGTGTGGCATTGATTAAAAATATGCTGAGCTAAATATGTGGCGTGGTGTGGAATTTAGTATGTGGAGTGTTGCTATGTGGTATGGAGTTGATTTATATGGGGTGGAATTATGTATTATGGAGAGTAGTGCAATTATGTTGTGTGGTATGGAAATGTGTGGAGTTGAATTGTGTGGTGTGGCATTGTGTGGGATTGTGTGGCATGGTGTGGAATTATGTGGAGTGTAAATATGGGGCACTTTGCAGAGTTGAATTTAGTTTAGTGCAATTATGTATTTTGGAGCTGAGTGCATATATGTGGAGAGTAATTATGTGGTGTGAATTGTAATTGTGTAGGTTAGAGTGTAATTATGTGTAGTGAAATTATCTGGAGTTGATTTGTTTTGCGTGGAGTATAATGGAACTGTGTTGCATGGAGTGGTATTATGTGAAGTAGAATTATGTGGCATGGAGTGGAGTGGAAATTTGTAGAGTTGAAGTTGATGGATTTTCTATGTGGTATGTAGTTGAATAATGTGGAGGTGAATTATGTGGTGTGTAATTATGAGATGCTGAAATGTGTTGTGTATTAGAATTATGTGTTGTGAATGTGTGTGTTGTGGAATTGTGTGGCACTTAATTATGTGGCATAGTGTTGAATTATGTTGAGTTGAATGCTTGTTGTCTTCATAAGGCAGCGTGGGGCGCAGTCTGCATCAGCTGCCTATATTGTCCAGTGATGTCTGCGGGCCGTAGATTGCAGTTGACTTGGAATGCGCTAGGGCCAGAGATATCAACTTTGGAACTGGGGAACCAGGTTTGAGTCTCAGCATCAGCTTAGCATCCAGTGAATCCCCCATAAGTGCATGTGGCTAGTGTACGGTGGACTGTCCGTGTCCCTAATCGTAAAGTGCCCTCCTTGCCAGCTGTTTGCAAGCCACCAAGGATGATCCTACATTTCATCACTGTAAGAGATCAATTGCCTCCCTTCTGTCCCCTCTGAAACAAAGGAGTTCTCAGCAGAGAAATACCTAAAGAATAAATAAGAATTAAGAGCTGATTTTTGCATGACACCTACTGTGTGCTGCAGCACCTCTCTTTCAGAAAGCATTATGTGTGCAAATGGCTGTCTCTTAGTAATGCTGGTGCGGTGGATGAATTGGAATCTGAGCCACATCTTCTCCTGCAAGAGCTGTGGCTCGCATTCCAGTGCACTGGTGTGCTATAAGGTCAAGAGACTGGCTGGAATAAGAAGAGGAGGAAAAAGGAATGAAGATGGCGACACACGATAAGACGCTGGAAGGGAAAGACAATGCATGGGGTAGATGGTGTGAAAAAAGGAAAATGAAGTAGAAGCGAAAGAAAGAAAGGTGGGAGAAGATAAAGTTAAAGCATGAAAAATGAAAAAGATGGTAAGGGAAGGAGACTGATGTTCGAGCAAGAGGAGTGAATGAGAAAGGGAAGAGGAAGATAGTAGGAGAGAAGGAAGTACATTGTGGTAGGAGGAAGAGAAGGCCATGGGTTAGAGGGAATGTGTGAGAAAAGAGAGAAAGGCAGTAGATGACATCAGTAGTAGGCAGCAGAAAGAGGAAAAATGATAAGTTGAAAGAGGGCAGATATAACAGGTAGTGATGGAAGCAGCAGGAGGCAGAGGAGGGGGAAGTTAATAGAGGATGGAGAGGGGTAGAAAAAGGAGAAGGGCAGAAGGGAAGAGGCAGATGGAAATAAATGTGAGGGAGGCTCTGATGGAGGGAGAAGTACCCTGTTGCATTCCCCAGAGTGTAGCTATGGATCATTACTCGCTATGTTATTGGAGAGTATCTGTTAAATGTTAGCTCCTGCAGAACCTAAATGGAAACTGTTAGAAATGGGGGTCTCTTGTTGGCAGAGGTAGGTAGCTTTGTCCAAATAGGGACCCTTGCTTCTAGTCAGGGTAAGGAGAAAACACTTCGAAAATAACCCCTGCTCACCCCCTGGGTAGCTTGGCACGAGCAGACAGTCATATCTCAGAGGCAGTGTGTAAAGCATTTGTGAACACATACAGTAATAAAGTGAAAACCCTACAAATGAACACCAAACCAGTTTAGAAAAATAAGTAATCTTTATCTAAACCAAAACAAGACCAAACGATAAAAATCCACAATACAGTTATCAAGATATCCTTAAAATAGGTTATTTACGTAATTAAAGTTTCTAGTAACAAAAAACTCCACTGGAGTTATTACGACATTGTGACTGATGAAAGTGCCAAAGCAGGGCACCGACTGGGAGGTGCGCTGTGTCAGGCACGGAGTCAACAAGACCCACAAAGAACAGTACCTTGGAATTGATGAGAGGAAAGACTGTGCACGGTGTCAGGGAGGTGATGCTTCGTTGGCGCCGGGTGGCACCGGTTCCTTATGACCCCAGGGGAGGTGAAGTCTTGGTTCCTTTCTGTGGTGCAGTGGAGGTGTGAAGTTGGTTCTTTATTGAGTTAGGGAGGTGACGTCATGATGGTGGCAAGGCGTCGGTTCCTTAAGACAGTGCGGGGTCGACGGATTCAGGAGTCACCCACATCGAGGATCGGCTCCGCGTTGATGAAGCACCGATGTTGGTGAAGTTGGGGCTGCGGTGCGAGTCGGGACGTTGCATCGTGGACGTCACAAGCGGTGTCCTCAGCTTCGGTGCAGGCAGCAGCCTAGATGACGGCTTCGGAGTCAATCAGGCATGGCATACGCAGGCGTCGGGCCTACGGTGCAAGTCGGGCCGGTGCATCGTGCTCTTCACGAGTGATACCCATGGCTTCTGTGCAGGTTATGGCATCGCTTGCTGGCGTCGGGGTTGCAATTTCCTTCTGTGGCAGCTGAAACAGCAGTTCCAGATGCAGAGAAACGGAAGAAATGAAGTCTTTGTGTCCCTGAGACTTCAGGACAGGAGGCACGCTCAGTTTCAAGCCTTTAGAGATCTTTTCTTGAAACAGGTGGCAAAGCAAACAGCAAAGTCCTTTTCTCCTTTCCTTGGCAGCAAGTAGCTACTGCAGGCCAACCTCAGACAGCAAACAGCACAGGGGCAGTGTTCCTCCTCAGCTTTTCCAGCTCTTCTCCTTGGCAAAGGTTCCTCTTTATTCCCAGAAGTGATCTAAAGCTCTGGGTCCCAATATTTATACCACAACATTTTTTGTTCTCTGAAGGCAGAGAGTGTCTGTATCCAGCCAAAACCAGTTCTGTCTTCACTGGTGCAGCTTCCTGGCAGGAGGTGGAGACAGCATTGTTGTAGGCAGACCAGACCCAAGTAGGTGAAAGGAAATCTTCTCCCCCCTACTCTAAATGCAACCCAGGTCTATTCAGCCCAGCCCTGACTCATCAGACTTCTGGAGCCACTGCCCCGCTCCAGCCCCTGTCATCCAAAAGCCAGACATGCAATACACAAACCTAGCAGAGGCACACTGGATATTTGGACAATAAAATACCTACTTTCTAAAAGTGGTATTTTCAAACACAGAACGTAAAAAGTTCTGGCATACTAACATTTATTTTTCTACCTTGTTCCCAGGGCCAGTTATGTTTATAAGATGTTATAAACAAACTCCCCATTCTCTCCTATGCGAGCAGATAGCCTTGCAATAGTGCAAAACGAAATTGACAGTATTTCATTGTCAGGACATGCCACACACATCAGGGCATGCCTACCTTTCACATACAATCCACCCTGCCCACAGGGATACCTTGGGCCTACCTTAGGGGTGACTGATATATAGAAAAGGGAAAGTTTAGGGACTGGCAAGTGTGTGCACTTGCCAAGTCGACATGGCAGTCCCAGGCTGCGCACAGAATCTGCAATGGCAGGCCAGAGTTACATTTTACAGGCTGCTTCAGTGGGTGTCACAATCAGTGCTGCAGCCCACCAGAAGCATTTGATTTGCAGGCCCTTGGCACAAACAGTGCACTATTTTAGGGTCTGACAAGTAAATCAAATATGCCAATCATGGAACACTAATCCATAGCAACAATCTAATTTGGCACTGAACAGCAGTGGCAAAGTACCCAAAGTATCTAGAACAGCAAAACGGAGTTCATCAGCAAAAACATAGGAGGCAAAAGCAAATAATACAGGGGAGACCCACGCCAATAGTGACATGTCTAACATAAACGGCTTATTATTACAGAGCCAGAATTTCAGAGGAAGGAGGTTAATGTCACTGAAGGAAGTGTTTAGACTGCACAAGGGTGCTTACCCCATTAGACATGAAAATAGCTACACTAAGAATTCTGGAGACAGAGCGATCCTGACAAGGTGGCTGGGCGCACCTAAACCATTCGGAAAAGAAAAACAGTTATGGTATGTTATTGCTGCACACTGGATAGTTCCTAGAGAATAAATGCTCACTCTTGGGGCCAACTGCCTAGAATGTCCCAAAAATAGGAAACATTGAGAATAGGGAGGAGCACTCAATAAATACCAAGTTCACAAAGAAGATCAATAAGTTCAATCACATCTGGTTCAGTACCCACAATAGGTCAGTATTCTGACCAATAATACATATCAGATAAACAGATCAAAAAGCATCACAAGCCATGTGTTCTCAATATTCATTCTTTTATTTCTTGATTCCACAGAAAAAACAATCCTGTCTTAATGCATGTATCGGAAACATCTTTCCGATACGCGCATCGACACTTGTGGTCTATCAGGTTGAGACATATGGAGACTACTATAGAGACGTGTGTTTATGACCGCTTTCAGAAACACAGTATTTTGAATGCCTTTAGAGAATATTAGAATTTGGAGTGCACGAAGGTTATCAAAATTTGGCTACAGATATATAAAATAAACTTCTGTGAGTGATGTGAAAAATGGGGTATGTATTGCCTTCGAACTCTATGCCCTGAAGAAGTCCCTGTTAAGGAATGAAATGTGTTGGTTGTGTCCATGTTCACTTTTTCTGACGTGCGGCTTCCCCGAAGTGAGCACTGTGCTGATAAAATAGAAGCTGCACAGCATCCAAAAGTATATAAATAAACACATTTTGTGCAATTCAAACAACTACATATGATTCCTTTTTTTTAAAAGCAATTTAAAAAAATGGCTCACAAACATGCTCACATTAGAACTATGCTTTTAGAGGAGATTAAGTGAAGTCAACCGGCGGGAGGTGGTGGCGGGGGATGGCTGGGAAATGTGATCTTGGGGGATGATTTTGAAAGTAAAGAGGGCTGCATGTACTTCTTGATTCTAAATAAAAATCATGTTCACTTTCTTTCGGGATGAAACAAAAGTGCACATGATTCACAAGCACAAAATCAGGAAATGATATCACTGTCTGTTAATGTACCTGGCTCAAGGGCTACTGCTTTTGTTGGAATCCCCCTTCGGATCCATCCACAGCCCAGCCCACTAAGCCTACGAGTGTGGGAGAGAGAGAAGGGTAGGACAAAGAGCTGCAATTAAATAACAAGTGTTCACACATGTGAAGAGCAGCTGTTCCTAAAAATGTATTAGGAAGGAAAACAAACATATATGTGCATGAACACAAGCCAGAAGCAGACCCCCAAAAAATAGTGTGTTATGTTATGTTATGTTAACTGGTATTTGTATAGCGCATAATCACCGGCAGGTCTCTTAGCGCTTTGAAGAGAGTAGTCAGAGCTACTAGCGGTACCATAACAGTGCATGGACAGGGAGCTAAACGGTGTCTAAGGCTTCTCTGAACAGGACCGTTTTGAGCTGCTCCCTGAACGGGAGAAGTGCGGGTTCCTTGCGAAGGTGTTCAGGCAGTTGGTTCCATAGTTGTGGAACTAGGACAGAGAAAGCTCTGCCCCCTTTGGATGCAGTATTGCATCGTGGAAGGGCTAGGCGGCAGGCCTCGGAAGACCGCAGTATGCGGCCTTGAACATAGTTCTCGAGCTGTTCTTTAATGGAGGCTGGGGCTTGCCCATAGATTGCTTTGTGGGCAATGCAGAAGCCTTTGAATTTTGCTCTCTACCTGATGAGGAGCCAGTGCAGCTTACCCAGCAGCGGGGTGGTGTTAGACCTTCTTGGGAGCCTGAAAATCATCCTGGCAGCATCGTTCAGTACCACCTGTAATTTGTTAAGAAGTTTCTGGGGGAGGCCGATATATAAGGCATTGCCATAATCCAGCCTTGAGACAATATTGGCAGACACAATTGTCTGTAATGAGGTGATTGAAAGAAGGGGGACTAGTTTCCGCAACTGCCTCATGAGACCTGTACATGTGCCGACCACTGAAGTGACCTGGTTGGCCATGGAGAGCTTGGAATCAATTTTTATGCCCAGACTTTTTACAACCGGCACTGGTGTACGGGTGACACCTAGCTCCTGGGGCCAAAAAAGATCACTCCAGGGGCTGCTTCTGGTGTGGATGACAACGACTTCCGTTTTATCCAGATTAATATTCAGTGAATTGGCTGTCATCCAATTCACTGTAAATCTGAGAATGATTTGTGCCAGATCATGTGTGTGGGAGGAGTTGTCAATACGGAGGATGAGTTGAGTGTCATCCGCATAGTTGAAGACTCTGCAGTCCCAACTGGCTTGGGCCGCCACCAGCGGCAGTAAGTATATATTGAAAAGGATTTGGGACAGAGCAGAGCCTTTGGGGACGCCACAGGTAAGGATGCCATTGTCCGATACCTGCTCACCCAACTGAATCCTCTGGGACCGGCATGACATGAAAGACTCTAGCCAGCGATGTGCCAACCCGCATGTCTATAGCAGTGAGTCTGGCCAACAGTTGTGCGTGGCTGACCACATCGAACGCTGTTGATAGGTCTAGTAGGATCAGGGCGCTCAGTTTTTTGTTGTCAGCCATAATTCTGAGCTCATCGAGCACTGACAGCATCACCAGCTCAGAACTGTGGTGGCTCTAAAACCTGCCTGTCGCCCCTGGAGTAGGTGATGTTCCTCCAGGAAAGTCGAAAGGGTTTTAAGGACATGATGTTCCACAACTTTCGCCAGGAGGGGAAGCTGGGAGATGGGCCTATAGTTTTTGGGGTTAGCAACGTCTGCCCCTGATTTCTTTAACGGGGATAACTCTGGTCTCCTTCATGTTGGATGGCAAGTAGCCAGACTCCAAGGAGTTGTTTAATAGAGCGAGGATCTGCCTTTCCAGCCCAGGAAGGGCCATTCAGAAGATCCTAGGAGGGCAGGCATCTGCAGGGGAGCCTGATTTGGTCTGATTCATCAACGATGTCAGAGAGGCTGATTATGAAGGAACATAAATTAAAAAAGAAGAAGACCACATGTGAGAGGCAGTCTGCTGGATGGGCCCAAAACACCAAAAAGCAGGACTAAACATGCTGACCAAAAAAAAGCATGCATTTATGAAGGGCAAGGACAGGAATGAATGGAAAAGATGGGAGGTGCTTCAAGCCATGGTATAGATTACAGCATGCCATGCAGGGCAGCACATACCCTGCCTTGGCTCAACCTAAAAATGCATACCATGGGCAGTGGGGCATGGAGCATCAGGGATCAGCAAAGGGAGAAATTAAAAGAGAGCATTCATTATAGAAAACAGTTAAGATATCAATACACTTCCATGGAGTGCTGAATATAACATATATAAGGGGTCCCCTCTATTATGCAATGGAAGGATAGAACACATTCAATCAGAACACTGTGAAACCGAGATGCTCCTGAATGGGACAAAGACAAGATTAGGTAAGAAAGCCATCAAATTAGGAGAAGACATCTGAGATACACAAGCAAGCCTTCCAATCATGAGCAAACGGCTGACCCAAATCCCACTCGATGTATATTTGTATATGTAAACAATAGCTCGGCCAAAATACAGCTAATGCTTATTGTAGCTGAAACCTAAGAATATGGTTTACATGTTCCAGCTGGTTATAATTTCTCTTCTGTGCTGGAAATGGAAAATGTGTATGTATTTTGGTATGTTTAAGGTTAAAGATCCATGATCATCATACATTTTGAGTCCAGAAAGGATTCATTGGATACTATCTCTCTCATACTGTAGCAGCCCTATTATTCCCTCCGCTTGTAACTATTCATTTATCTGATGAAAACTGTGCTGACTTTTGTAAAGTCAATTTAATATCTGAGATATTGCTTCAATGTTATGTGTACCAGCCCCTATTTGTTTTTGAGGTTGACTGCATCGAAGCTCCCTTCGCAGCACACAATCCTGCAGCTGCCCACACCTGTCACATCTGCTGGCATGTATACAGTCATGAAGTCTGCTGTCACTTGCTGTGACGGGGAAACGAGCTAGACCAGAGGCTACGAGTAGACTAGGAAGTCTCTGTTCAGGGGATTTGTGATGCTTGTGAAGCCACATGGCATAAGGTTTTGTTTTTAAAATGATCATACATAAAAGGGCATGTCATTGATTGCTAACGTAGCAGTGCATTATCTAAAGTCAGGCGGAGAGTGTAGGTAAAGGAGAGGCCATGGAGAAAAGCATGAGACAGGGACAGGAGGAGAGAGAGAGAAGGAATGGCATATCACAGCTGAAAGGACACCTGACAGAATATTCAAATGGTCCAACACCCAGAGGCTGCACATTTGCTGATCATTCATCTCACCCTGACAAATAATGTTTTATTTTACCATAAATACCTATAGTGCATGCTATTGTGTAGTGTAGGCACATAGGGCCAGATGCATCAAAGGCTTTTCCCCATTCTATGTCTATGGGAAAATGCTTTGGTACATATGGCCCACAGTTACCATAAAGAGTGTAAGTACAGTGGTAACCGTACTATGGCTGTCTTTTACTAACCTACTGTGAATCTGGCAGACCATTATTCTTTGCATCTTCGCCACAGCACCCTTAATACACCAGAGATGTAAAGTAGTGGGGAATCCAAAGAAGGAAATTGATCATATAGCTGAGAAACCTTCTACATATCAGTAAGAGTTCTTATGCTTGTCCTTAATGTAGCTGGCAAATCTCACTCATGAAACTTTTCACACATTGAGAAAGCTTGAAGTGGAAGAGGGAACATAGCCTATCTCACTACTTGCAGGTCTTTAGCCCTGGATGGAAGGCAAGAGTCTACATCTGACATTTGAGGTTGACTGGCCTGTTCTGTCCTAGTCTAGAGTAATGTGTGAGATAGCCTGCCTTTAAAATCAACTACAAGCTGTAACCACATCTCCAGAATCAGTTGGTAGCAAGGTCTGTTTCCATCAAACCAAAATTATAAGGGAAATCACACTATCTCTTCTTCTTGTAAGAAGGATAATAGCTAGGAGCACTCTCATCTTTCATTGCTACAGTACAGAAACTCCTTGTAGGTAATCCTACCAGAACCTCTTATGCAATATTTAGAGCTAGTTCAAAATGTGTCCACCAACTGAACAATGGTAGTTCAGAAATATGATCATATGATAACTGCTTCCCTTCAAAATTGGCCACATGAAAATGTCTAGCTTATGGTTGGCACAAATCCAGGTCAGAGCAGTGTGGACGATACTTTTCTCTTGTGCACGTTTTTACATTTAGAAGTTTTTATTTTGTGTTTGATCAAAGTGCTCTTTGCATCCTATCAGTTACACATTCTTCCCAACTTCTTAAATGAACTTTATCTATAGAGTCCAAGTCATTTTACGGAGGCTTGACTTGCTCTTTCCTCAATCACTAAGGCCCATATGTTTGTGCTAGGTTTGTGTTACACACCTGGCACAAGGAGTTTTGATGGTATTTACTTCCCAGTGCTAATCATGATTTGCTTTGGAAATTTGGCCAAAGTAATAGTGGGTGCTTCTTTGCAGCATGGGGGAATAGGGCGTTTGATGTGTGGTACAAGGATGTTCCCATGTAACCACTTATCGGTTTTGACCAAATACCTTTTTACTAACATTTGTAGACAGGGATTTGCACTGAAAACCTGCACCTCATCAAAGCAAACATAACTGAGGTGCAAGTTTTAAAACTCCCCGCATGTTTCCAACTTTGCATGTGTGCTGCACTGTACAACACACATACAACATGGGAAGAGTATTAAAGCATAGTTTTTTGTCCTGGAAGGGTCCCCTTCATGAATTGAGCCTAAATCCCTAAATGTTGTGCATGGAAGTGCACGACATGCCATCTTGGCATTGTGGCGGGCGGTGCTTCCTGCACCGTCCGCTGCAATGTTAACAATGGGGGATGCGCCCGCCAGTGTGGCGGGCGCATCCTAATTGTAACTGCGGGACCGCCGCATGCATTGTTGGCGGTCCCATTTACCGGGGCTATAGCGGGCGGACAAAGTCTGCCCGTCATGCTAATGGTGCCCTTAGTTGCTTTCATCCGTCACATTTAAAACCCAACACATCCAGTATTCCAATGAATATTAATTGAGTGATTGATTGATTGGAATGGCTGATTGTATTAATTCTAAAGCACTTCATGCACAATCAAATAACCCAGTGGCGTTGAGATAAAAACAACAGAACCAATACAGCTGTTAAATCAGAATGAGCACCAGCCCAACTCTCAAAGAAAAGGAAGGTTGCATGTTTTTCTAAAAGTCAAAAGTACATATTCCCAGTTGCAAAGGGAGGTAATTGCAATATTTGGGCCACTGTTGGCCACCCATCATGTGGGGCTACGGAGAAACAGCAAATTTGCAAATTGCAATGATCTGGCTCGAATTTATTCGCAATATAGAAAAAGCTTGGATGCCTTTTTTTATCATAAAAAGGTTCATGATGTAAGCAGATGCATTTAAATTCAGCCTTCTGTTCATCTATCAGAGAGATGTGACCTCTACCTACTTCAGAAATATGGTCATGTTTTTGAAGATTCCAAACGGTCAGCCATGGAAAGTGAAATACCATTGCAACATAGTGAGCAAATAGGTAAGCAAAGAAATGATCTGTTGCAATAGTTCAGTCGCGAAAATATACAAAAGACCATGTTAGACCTGACATTCTTGACGTGGTTACCCAGACATTTTGCCTCCTGACCCCTGTTTTGCTGACTTCATTTTAGCTGGCTTTAGAATTGTGGGCGCTTTACCACTGCTAACCAGTGCTAAAGTGCATATGCTCCGCACTCTAGACATGGTAACATTGACTTATCCACAATTGGCATATTTGAATTACTTGTAAGCTCCTAGTCTAGTGCATTATATGTGCTCAGGGCCTGTAAGTTGAATGCTATGAGATGCCTGCAGCCCTGTTTGTGCCACCCACTCATTATCCCTTTAAAAATGGCTCAGGCTTATTATTGCAGGAGCCTGTGTGGGCAGTTTTAAATTGCCATTCCGACCTAGCAAGTTAAACTGTTAGCCAGCTCCAAACCTTCCCTTTTATTACATAAAGTCACCCCAATGTAGGCCCAAGGCAGCCCACAGGGCAGGGTGCAGTGTATGTAAAAGGTAGGAGATGTACTCTTGGGTTTTACATGTCCTGATATTGAAAAACTGCTAAATTCATTTGCCACTACTGCAAGGCCTATCTCTCCCATAGGGAGTGCCTTAAAACATCTTTTACGTGTAATTTCCCATTGGGAGCAGATAGAAAATTAGAGTTTTGTGTCTCTGGACTCACAATTTCAAAACACCTCTTTAAGTAAAATTGGTATTTAATTGCAAGTCTGACAAAGCCACTTTTATAAAGTTGCAAAAAGAACAATTGATGGACACAATGTTGAACAATGTCAAACATTCACCCAAGTACAGAGATTTGGGCCTTAATCCATCATTTTTTTGCTTTCCAGGTCAGTCCAGATTAAACCCAACCATATGCAAATCAGCCTTGATCCTTTTCCCTATGGGAACAGTCCAGCCCACATTGCCAGGCCAGGTCGTCCCTAGACCGGAAACAAGCATCCTGGGACCGGTTTCTGGTTTTTACCCCTCATCAGTCAGGCTAGCTTGACTCCAGTGGCATGGAGAGCACGGGACCCATGTCTGGGCATCCCCATCCCACTTGGGGTGACAAATGCAAAAAGAACAATTGATGGACAGAATGTTGAACAATGTCAAATATTCACCCCAGTACAGAGATCTGAGCCTAAATCCATTGTTTTTTGCTCCCCATGCCATTCCAGTTTAAACCCAGCCATATGCAAATCAGTCTTGACCCAGCTCTCCATGGGCACCGTCCAGCCTTAACTGCCAGGCAAGGTCCTCCCTGGACCAGAGACAAGCATCCTGGGACCGGTTTTGTGGTTTCACCCCTCATCAGCCAGGCTAGTTTGACTCCAGTGGCATGGAGAGCACGGATACCAAGTCTGGGCATACATTCACCCCAGTACAGAGATCTGGGCCTAAATCCATCATTTTATTGCTCCCATGCCATTCCAATTCAAACCCAGCCAGAATGTTCTTACTTTAACTATTCTGTGCCTCTGACCTCTGGCTGTCTCTGAATGTACTTCTGTGTTAGGGTGAAAGGTGGGCTTTGTGCATTCCCTTTGTACAGTCATACAAAGGGAGCTGGGTGTAAAATGTGCATTCTGATGGCCTATAACCAGGCTGATGGCCTACCTGAGGTAGACTGGGAGGGTGGAGCTGACACTTGCACCTGATTAGGGCTCTGCATGTCCCCACACAAACATCTGCAGACCCCCCTGTAATGTGTCTGGAGCCAGGGCAGGAAAGGTGAGGACCTTGTGATCTTCAAAGGCCTCTTTAATGTCTCCCTCACTTCAGAGGCACATTTGGGTATATGTACTGGACCTCTGACACCACCAGATCAGAACTCTACTGGAACCAAGGACATTCTGTTTGGGAGAAGAGCCGCTGTGCTATATGAGAGACTGCCACTTTGCTACTTGCACTACAGTGTTGGCCTGTTGATTGCGGTGCTACAGGAGGGACTGCCACGTTGCAGCTTGCACTACAGTGTTGGCCTGCTGCTTGTTGCCTGACAGTGAGAGGGGCTGGACCTGCTTTCTACATTCATTAACCCAAGATTCTCTAGGGGCGTGCTGGCTTGCCTCCTGTTTTATGAAGTTTAAAAGACTTTTAGCAACTCTCCTGGTGCTGCTGGTCTCTGCCAGCTGTGAGTCTTACCCTCGCCTACAGTGCCCCTCTCCAGTCCTTGGCCTCAGAAGTGGGTTTGGCAGCTGTTTTAACCCTCAACGTTGATGCAGCAGTGACTTTGCAGCGACCAGTGCTGATGGATCACCTTTGGGGCCAACAGACCAACTGCTCGACGAGAGCGCGGTCAGCACAGACACGGCTCGATGACTACAGTGACCCGACCACCAAAGCTGCTCGACAACGACAGCGCATCTCGATTTTGATGCAGAGCATGCCTCCAAAAAGGGTTCAATGTCGAAGCTTCATCGTAGGTGCCCTCTCTCAACTCCATTGAGGACAAACGATGACGTTGCACCTCCTAGACTCCTTGCCTCGAGTCTTTGACGTCGACAAAAGCTCCATCCAAGGTTCTTTGTTAGCAGGTCCTGTCCAGGTCCTGTAGCCAGCCTGCCATCGATCGCAGACGGCATGAACTTTGGATTTGCACTGTCCTTTGCAACCACATGTGACCTTTTGACCGCTAGTGACTTTTAAGCACTGTTTTCACATTTATTTTTTGAAAATGTTTAACTCGACTTCTACTAATTGGATTTTTATTATTTTGGTCTTTGTTTATTCAGATACATATCTACTATTTTTCTAAAGTGGTATGGAGTAGTATTATGGTGTTTTCATTGAGTTACTTCAAATTAAGTGTGAACATTTACTTTACAAATTGCCTCTTAAGTTAAGCCTGTTTGCACTGTGCCAAGCTACCAGAGTGTGAACACAGGTTAATTTAGGTTGTGTATCTGACTTAGTCTGAGTAGAGTGGTGGTCCCTACTTGGACAGTATGCAAACCCCTGCTAACTAGAGAGCCCATTTTTAACAGACCACCATAGCAGCATGAGAGTACATTGGGTGGAAAGGAAGAATCTTTCTCAAGAGATGATGGTGTTTGAAGCATTGGCTAAATGTGGCATAAATCTGCACTGTCAAGGATAGGACCTGGTCTAAAATTACTCACAAGCATTGCATCTTAGTAATTAGCATCACACAGGAAATATCTCACTCCAAATGCATTGAGTGCTGGGATTATTTGACAAAAGCACAGTAAATCATGTCCCTATCAAATATTGCCCTAAAAGGGAAACAATAAATACAGTGTTCAAAGTCGAATTGTACTGCCTTATGTGTTATTCAGTTAACCACAACAGCCATCCTTACATTTCTCAACTGATACTCACCTGTGAAGAGCAAAGAGGTCTCAAAATTCAGAGCTCTCTCCTAATTGAGGTATTTATGAAGAACGAGTTTTGCCCTGAAAAATCCATCCCTGGGCCACTGCTGCATAGAGTTCCTTACTCCAAAGATGAGCCAACCATCTTTGCCTTTAGGAACTATCTTAAAAAGTATGTATCTTTTTCAACTCCTCCCAAATGTCACCAGTGTTTGAATATCTATTCTACATTCATAGCATTCAATTATTCTCATTATATATTGTTTGCTTCAATGGTTCATGTAAAACACCCCAAAGACCCACAGTGCCAGGTGTGCCTTAATAGACTATGGAAAGCCTTTCTGATCCAATACATGCCCCATACATCATGATGCCCAAGCCTCACCAATGGAATCTTCCTTTTGTCAAGTGTGTTACAACCCTTTTCACAAAAATAAAATGAGATGCAATGACTCCCTGTAATTTATTGAAGGAAAATCTATACACCCTGACTAATAGAACATTGATTGTGCCTTCTGCCTATAGCGAGCATGTGTAACAACTTAGAATAAAATGTATGCTTTGCAATGCGTCTCATCTGTAGCTCACAGACATCAAATATATGATACATGAGAGCAGTATGAATTAGATATTCCCTGCCTGACTGAAACAAGGATGTCAACCCACATTTTGGATGAGTTAGTACCTGGTGGATTCAAAAAAATTAGCTGATTAAGTTAAAAGGGGTATAGGTTAGCAGCTGTCACTCTTAACACCCTTTCTATCAATGATAAGTCTTTCTCTTCGGACCCAACTTACATAGCTTAGATTCCCTTGGTCATTTTGAAAATATTGTCATTTCACACTTGTACAGCAGCCCTCTCAAACTGCTCCGTCAAAATTCACGGATGAAATCAGAACCACTAGTTTACTTAAGAATAACATTATCTTCTTTGGGGACTTCAACGTATTTCTAGAAAAACCAGTAGGCTCAACCTTACATTTTAAAGAAAGCCAAGCCGTTTTTAGCTTACACATTCCACTGGATCCTGTTTTTCATTTTAGAATAGAAACATGCAGTTATGACATGGCCAAAAATGTTGCAATCACTTCCTATATGCCTTTCCTAGCTCATTTAAACTTACTATCCTTAACATTACTAGAATGAAAAGGTGTTGGAAACAGCTCCAGATTGAATTTACTGCCCCACTAGTCTCAATTATTGATTCCTTACTGGTGGCGCATTAATGTACTTCCTTTACAAAAGAAATAGAAGAAAGCTACTATTATATATCATTTTTGGTTCTCCTTGAGATTTCTAAGCTCTAGCTTGACGATAGATGAAGAGGAAATGGAGAAGATCCTGCTTCCACGACCTTAGGTAATTTTTATTGAAATGGACAAAAGCCAGATTAGGGTTGTGCAAAATCTCTTCTTTTCAGGGTCAATCGATAAAGCAGCTAATCTGTTCAAAGAGCTTTTCAGAATAATTGAAGAATTTTACAACACTCTGGCATTCTAGGCCATTATCTCTTCAACAAGACTATGTGATGACCTTTCTAGTAGTTTTCAGGAGAAATTCTTTAAATAAGCTACATTATTTTAGCAAAGCCGATATACCAAATCTGACACCTTCTGACATAGATAGCATTACTGCATCATTTATACAAATTTTTTATCAGTTTAACCCAGAGCTAATTCATTTAGCAACCATCCAGAAAAGTCATTGCTCTGGGCCCCCTGCAGAGTTATGCCCAGCCAAACAGCTGTACACTCATGTACCTTTTTAAATCTAAGTAACTTCTCTCTACTTTGAATTACTCCCTCAGCTCAGTTTTGGTCCCTAGACTGTGTTAGAATGCCACAATTAAATAGCTTCAGAAAAAGCCTTTCTACAAACTCTAAGATTTAAAAAAGTTTCAGTCAGTCAGTCAGTCAGTCACATAATCTTCATACGGCTTATCAAAAGCCATAAAAGCACATGATAAAAACAATTTGCATATATAAAACTATGCAATTTAAAAAATAATGAAAACAAAGTCTTAAAAGGAGTCAGAAATCACAAATATAAACAACCAGCATTAAAAAAATATCATGTATTACAGTGCCCCATATCTTTTTCTGATTCTCATGGTAGAATGTACAAAATTTTCCACAGCAACAGACAGATGTAGATTACACAGTTTTTGCAAGAAGGGGATCAACTGATCTTGGACAAACGTAGAATTGGGTTTAGAAAATGCTTCTGGCGATAGGAATAAATATGACAAAAAAGTGTTAAGTGCAAAGTGCTTTGCATGTAGGCATTGTCACAAAGGCAACTTGGCAAAGAAGTACTCAAGTCAGTATCCCTCAGAAATGCCCCTAATAGTGTTATGTATTAAAATGGGACCTTGTAAGATGTCATCCTATATTCATGGTAAAAACTGATGAAAAATCAAATTTTCTGCCCACGAAGTTTTAATTAAATTGTAGTTGATGCTGCAACAAAGTTTATCAAAATTTGCCTGGTGAAAACTACCATGGCTCTCCCTGAATACCTCTTACACCTGAAACAGAAACATTTTCTTTACACTCTGTGAAGCCTAGGTCTCTAAAAACCCTGATGACGTTAATGATCCAAGGCATCAACCAGGCATTATCTTGGGAGAAGCAATCTTCCAACACATATTTTGAGAGATAAGCTCCTGTATTACCCCAGATTTTTATCCAAAGTAACAAGGGTCTCAGCTTGATCTTATCTTCAAAGGGAGAGAGACCAATCTCCGAGTGAACCATTAATGAGAGGTAGGTTGGGGGACTACCAGAAGTCTTCATAAAAATGCATTCTCAACCCTCTAGAGTGGACCAGTGCCCTTGTAACCCCAATGACGTGCTCCATATTTTGCAACAGCAGTGCACTTTCTTGGTGCATATTGGTAATTTCATGCACCGGCTTATGCCTTAACGTGAACGCAAAGGTAAAAAACAACTCCACAACTCTTTGGCATTGAGTCACCTTGTTAGTATAAAGACTGTGCCAGTTTAAATAGTGGTCCAAGGGAATGCCAAGATAATTGAAAGTCATAACCCTACAGATCTCTAATCCAGCCAGATGAAAAGCTCTAGTTAAAAAAAAATGTCCTATACTCATTGCAAAAGATTTGCTGAAGATAGTTTTGAGGTATAGTAGGGGACTAGCCTTCACTTTGGGCATATCTTTCACGGCTTTACATAGACAAGACTCTAAGTCGTTAACATATATAAGAAACAATACAGGGGCCATCACGCAACCTTTTCTGACCCCCCAGGAAGATTTAATTACAGAGGAGAGTTTGCCCGTAGTTCCATACCTCGCCTCATCTAGACAGTCCAAGTGCATCCTCTGTAATAAACCAGTTATTGCCTGGTCAGTTCCCATCCATGCCATAATATCCCATAGCTTGGCTCTGTTAATCATGTCAAAAGCAGATGAGCTGTCCATAAATGCTAGGTAAATAGAACCTCTCCTCATCTTGACATATTTACCTCTGATCAGCTGTAAATTCAGGCATGGCTCCACAGTGATTACCTAAGGTCGAAACTCATACTGTACTCATGTCAAAGCCTGTGTTTCCTCCAACCAGTCCTCAAGTTTATCTGCTATGATTCTGTTATGTACTTTGAGGGAGCTGTCAAGAAGGTAAATTGGGTGGTAACGGCATGGAGAATGCCTATCACCTTACTTCAAAATAGAGACTATTACTGCTTCCCTCCAAGTTGGAATGACTTCCCTTCTAATACAAGCTTTAAAAACATTAGCTAAAATCGGGCCCCAAAGTGCAATATTATCCTTAAATAGATCTAGTACAACTTCATCGGGCCCTGGGGCTTTTCCTGCCGGACTCTGGTTAATAGCAGCAATTGCATCCTTAACTCCTATTGATTCCCAGCGATTAGAGTATAGCTCCTGATTGCCTCTCCTGGTGACCTCTTTACTAACTGTATTGATCTCCCTATTGTCTGGATTAAAGATGCTATTACAGTGATCTACCCACGCTTCCAGGGGAATAACAGTGTCCCGTCAGGGTTTCTCATACCCAGAAAAAAAGGGAGGATTGATGACCTACCAGAATAACGCCTCAGAATCCTTCAAATTGGAAGCACTTTCCAAGCTCCCGCCCTGAGCTTGGTTTTCCTAGCCTCTAGGGTAGTTTCTTGTAGCTATCAATATGTCATCACTAGATTGGGGTGTAGCGCAGAAGGCTATTTTCAGCTTCTTATGGGCCAATATGCAAGCATGATCAAACCAACCTATGTGTGGTTGATTGTTTTTAGATTTATTGAGCATCTGCCCCTTACTCAAACCAGAGCAGATAACACTGCTAGTATTGGAGATGTTCACTGAGGGCTCCTCCACCGAGTACAGTACTGAGTTAGTTTCGCTATTCTCCCTCACAAGTGTATATAGGAAAGCAAGCCTATCCACTCTTTCCCATTTAATCCGTATGCCCTTGTTACATGAATGTAAGAACTCCAAATTCTCCAACTGTCCCTTATCCCCCTTCAGATGGAGGTCCAAAACTAGGGCAAGAGAATTATGATCACTAATACAGGAAACAGATACATAGTAGTCCAATATTAATTTTGATAAATCCTGGGACACAATGAAATAATCTGTCTCGGTTCCACTTGATGCCCCTTCAGAGGTGGGGGAGAAAGGAACTCATGGTATCTTGTAATCTTTAGCAAATACCAGGGATCTAGTAAGGGACAGCCTCTTCAGGGCCTCACCAAAAGGGTGTGTGTTGGAAGTGTTTATAATCTCCCCCCTCCAAAATGTCCATGCCACAAAAGGAGGGCTCAATTTTCCAACATAACCCCATGTTGAAAACCCCTGCCCAGAATATTAGTGTCTCCTTGTTGTAACCACCCAAAAGGTTCACTAGATCACTCTCCATATCATCAATTAGAGTGGTCACATGTGAATTGAAGATATTGTTATACAATTGACCAAAAGAAAAGCAAAACAAAATAGAATCAACAGCTGATAATTTAGCCTAGAAAACAATTTTCTAACAGAGAGGTCTGTTGATTTTATAGAGCACAAAATAGCTAATTGCCCCTTAGCTGTAACCACACAAGAATGAATAGCAGCTCTGCATATTGTATGGAAACTTGTATTCCTATTTTCTTTGAGTGCCCAAGTCTCTTGCAATAAAACAATGTCTGCATTAATAATAACTGAAAGCTAGTCTGGGTTTTAAAGTTTAGTATGAGCATTAGCAATATTCCAGGACACTGTTCTCAGCCCTCTGCAACCAACCCCACCCCCTGTAATAGGCTCACAGCTACCATGAGCCATTGTAGAACCCTTTTTTGAGAGCCCTTCCTGCACCACGAACTCTTGACCCCCCCCCCCCCCCCCCTTCCCCTTAAAGCACCACATTGACAGTTCTGTGTTCCTAAGTTTGAGTTGGTACAAAGTCAGTCCAAATCATCTAGAGATACAAGGGCTTCAAAGGAATTCCGTACCTCCATATTGTAAGTATGTTTATCAGCCCTCTGATGAAGTTCCTTTACTTTTGTAGGTCTTGTAGAGAGAAACTCTGGGATTTAAAAATAACCTAAAGATAAAATCTGAAAGGAGTCGGTGGCTTGGTGACGAATATAGAAGATCCTCAATAATGAGTTGACCATATTGGGTGACCTAAAATTGATTCTTGCACAGTCCTCACACACTTTCTTTGAACCAGGTCCAACCCAGGGAGACCAGACCAGTAAAATCCCATTTGCAAATTCAAAGGCTCACCAAGTGCTTTTCCATAGGCAGTGAGTTACCTTGTTTTTCAGAGCAGCCTTCTCCGACTAATGGTTTAAGAACTGGAACATTCCTCAGAACCACCACACATGGGGTGCACTCTGTTGGAAGCTGGGGGAAAGATATTTCTGTGTGTGCAGTGGCTCCGTTCACCATCCCAGAGTGTCTCTGTCCACCCCTCTGGGCTTTCCTGTGATCTTGAAGTTTTCCCTCCCCTTCTGCCTTGATCATTCCTGCAGCCTCTCAAATCCGAAATTGCTGTGGTGGCGGAGCAAGAGGCTCTGATGAGGAGGGCAAAGAACTAGAAATCACGGACCTACAGAAGAAATAGCAAATGGAGCTGCTGCTGTCAGCTGTACAAACAGGGAGGAACTCAGCTTAGATAGTTTGCGCTCAATTTTTCCCAAACGGTCTCAAATGTGTTTAAGCATCCTATTCGTTAGCTCTAGGACTTTGCTGTATAGCGCTTCAATTCATCTGTGGATTATCCCTTTTTTTAATTCCGTCTACCAAAGATATGGAAGAGGTAGAAAATCACAGCCTCTTAGGATCTGACCCGCCTTAATCTCTCTTCCTTTTGCCCACTCATTTGTAGCTCCCAAACTGTTGCATTAGATCAGGCGATGTGCCTCCAAATCAATCTCTTTATTTATGACAGCAATTGCCCTCTGCAAAAAGCCATCTAAAGTGGTTCTCGAAGCAGGATTCGCAGGTTTAGAGGGTGCCTCAACCACCTTTCACTTCCCCCTTTTAAAGGGCCAAAATTAACAACAATTCGGATTCCAAGCTAACCACGGCACTGAGACAGCCCCGATCACAGCCACCGATGACATGAGGGCATTCCTGGACCATGGTGAAACAGCAGGCCTAATCCTTCTTGATCTGTAAGCCACCTTCAACACTGTCTCCCATCACATCTTATGAACAGACTCCACTACATTGGAATCCAGAGAAACACCCTCAAATGGATTGCCTCATACCTCACCGGAAGAACCCAGAGAATCCTTTGTCCACTGTACTTCTGCAGCATCCCCCAAGGATTGTCCCTCATCCTCACCTTCTTCAACACGTACATGACCAACACCATCAAATCGCACAGACTCCACATTATTTCCTACCCCGATGACACCCAGCTCATCCTCTCGCTGTCAGACGACCCCTCCTCAACCAGAGCCAACTTTGACAGATGTATGATGAAGTTTGCCGACTGGATGAAGGACAACTATCTCAAGCTCAACACAGACAAGACAGAAGTCCTCATCTTTGAGAACAACACCTCGCCATGGAGCGACGCATTGTGGTCTGCTGAACTCAGAACATCCCCCAGCCGACAGACCACCCCTGCAACCTCTGCATCATCTTGGACAGCAAGCTATCTATAAAGAAATAGGGAAACACAGTCTCTTCCACCTGCTTCCACACCCTATGTATGCTCCATGCTCCGCAAGATCTTCAGGCAACTCATGGTCAAAACCTGAAGGATTGTCACGTAGGTGCTCATCACCAGCAGGCTGGTCTAGTGGAACACAGTCTACGTAGGAATCACTGCATACCTCCTGAAGAGAATACAGACAATACAAAACTCAATGGCAAGACTCATCCTCAACCTCCTCAGATGGACCCACATTGCTCCACACCTCAAGAAGCTAAACAGGCTCCAGATGCAGTAGAGATGATAGTTCAAGATGTTGACCCATGCATACAAGGCCCTGCACAATGAAGGACCAGCATACATCAACAAACTCAGGACCTTCCACCAACTGACCAGACACCTACAACCTGACTCCATTTTCCTCGAAGGCACCCCACAGATCCACTGAGGCAACAGCGGAGGACCCGTTTTCTCATAACTGGTGGCCAAGGCCTGAAATTACCTTTCCCTGCACCTCAGGATACCCCCATTGCTCTGAGATTTCAGGCAAGGACTCAACACTTGGCTGTTCGAATTAGCAGAGCAACACAAAGTAGTTAGCAACTCCAGTGCCTCATACCCTCAAGTGTGATTTGCCACACTTGATAAAAAACCTGATTGATTGAGAAAAACCATTGAAAGCTCAAAGGAGGAGGTGAGAGAAATGAGCTACCGGCCATACCTTGTGAAAGATGACAGAGGGGTGGCCATCTCAGCCTCCTCCAGGCGATGACGGGCCTGCTTTTGTTTCAGTCCTACGAACGTCCCACGCATTTCAGCACTGGGGCTTCTCGTTCCTTCCAGCACATGCAACCAGAATGTGGGTAAAAGCATCCCATCTGCCATGGTGTCTCTATGGGCTTTTCAGTGCTTACGGAGTGTCCTGCTCCTCCTCCAGGGTTCACAGATGGGTGCTGGGACTTTTAGTAACCCCAGCACAAGCAACCAGAAAGCATGTAAAAGCATTCCTGGTCAATTTCTCCTCTTCCTTATCTGTGTAACCCTCTGATGAAACTAGTATTCATTCAACTTCAAAGATCTGTGGAACAGAGCTGCCCATTACTAGCAACATGTCTGCAGCCCAAGTAGGGTCATTGACCTGGTAGTGGTGTCCATGCTGGATGATCTGCAGAGATTGGCTGTCTTGGATGGTGTTGTGGCTCTGGTTCATTTTGATGTTTCTTTAGCCTTTGACACCTATGACTAAGCCATTCACACTACCAGTCTCCAAGATGCAGATATAAAAGGAATCCACTAAACTTTCTTCCCAGCTCACCATGACCAGTCAGTGTTCCTACCTCCTTTGAGTTCCAAAACCAAAGTTCTCAATTGTAATGTTGGACATCTGTAGCCATTCTCTAGCTCCTTTTTTCCATTATACTAGGACAAGAGATTTGCAAGTATGATGATGACATCCAATTCATCTTTGGTTAATCTTATTCATTAAATCAGATAGCTTAAAGGATTTTTCCTCTGGTGGACAGTCTTTGATTTACAAAGTCATAGATGTCCACTAACTTCATGAAGCTCAACCTTTCTAAAACTGAACTTTTTATAACTGCTCAAAATGTTGCTCTCATAGATGACTTCCACTCAGTTGTGGCTGCCACCAAGTAACACGGGTGGGGTGGGTGGATAGAAAAATTACTTACCTTGCTCCCGGACCACGGCCTCATCTTCTGTCATCCTCTTCTGATCCTGATTGAAGCAGGAAGCATGAACCTGCTCCCCAGCCAATCACAACACTGCAATGCAGCATTTTGATTGGTCTGAGCGCCGTGGTCTATCGCTCAGACAGGCATCGGGAGCCTGTGCTTGTTCCTTACCAGGCTGTGCACCACAGCCTGGTGGGGAACATGCAAAGTGCACATGATTTTTTGACCAGGCCAAGAAGTCTGGCCAAGCAGTCATGCCCACTTAAGTGTCCACCACTCCGCCGCTAGCTGGCTATGCCACAGCCAAGCCCCGCCATGTAAACTGGAAAAACAAAATGATAATAACCTAGTGTAATTACCATTTTGTTTTCTTTTACCCCCTGGTCGAAATGCAGTGGGTTGATGCACCTTCGCCTTAGGGGAGGAGCCTCCACTGCTTCCACAGTGGGCATTGCCATAATATGGGATTCTCACTTGATTACAACTGGCATTCAACTCGCAGGTCACTAAGGTTATTTTATGCTAGCTCTGCAAATTACAGAAACGTCAGGTTCCACACAAGCAAAAGTAATGATTAACTCTATCATAACATCTACCATGGAATACAGTGATGCCTTAGAATTGGCACTTTCTGAATTAATTCACTGAATATCCCAAACTGGACTAGATTGGTGCTGCCATATATAGTCTAGGACTAGGGCTTAGAGCAAACGCTTCCGAACATTTGAACAAAATTCACTTGTTTCCTATTATTTAAAGAGTGAAATGTATGTATGCTAGACAGGAATAAGGCACAAAATTATTAGTGTCTGAGATTGATTCTATTATTCTTTGTTACAATGCATACCATAAGTGTGACAGGTATGTCTAGACGTGGGCCATGTGTTCATTCTGCCACAGGACTAACTGGCGAATCGCTAAAAAAGTCTGTTTGCGAGCGCAATTCAGCCGTTCCCAATGCAGGAACCCAATTACCTAAAAAAATACAAATTCGCAAAAGGAATCGCACATATTGAAAGAACCAATATTGCAAATCCTTATCTGCGAGTCCCTTAACAGCAATAGCAAATTGCGATTTGCAAATAAAGAACCGCAAACCAATGCATGTAAACTCGCAAATAGCGATTCGCACGAAAATCGCTATTTTGCAAGTGTAGAATAAGGGGAATCACAATCAGGTGGTAAACTGGAGTAAATAAAAACACACAGGTGCAACCACTCAGAAACCTATTTAAACTGACCCAGGAGGCCCCTGAAGCTTTTCACAATGGCAGCGCTCTACGTGATGGCCAGGAGGATAAGGATCCATGCAGCAGCGCAGAAGGAGAATACAGAAGCGGATTTTCAGAGTGCGCATAACATTGCTGAGACAAACAGAAGATGAAATCTACGACAGGCTGAACGGTGCAATGATCCTACACCTAATAGCAGAATTGGAGCCCCTAATGCAGCACCAGACCCGTAGGACCCATGCCATCCCCACTCATGTCCAGGTCCTATGTTGCCTGCAACCAACTTGCTTCAGGCAGTTTCCAGAGGGTAGTAGCTGTAGCCGGAGGGGTATCACAAAGCTCCCTTTCACGTTTCTTCAAATCCTTCCTGGACGCCATGATGACAAGGACAAACACCCACATCACCTTCCCCAGAGCACAAAAGGAATTGAACAAGACAAAACTGGACTTCTATCAGGTAGCACAGTTCCCTCATGTGATCAGTTGCATAGATTGTACGCATGTTCCCATTTGTCCCCCAGCAGATAATGAATACATTTTCAGGAACAGGAAATCCAATCAGTCAATTAATGTGCAAGTAGTGCGCAATGCAAACCATATCATAACAGACATTGTGGCGCAATACCCTGGAAGCACACATGACTCATATATTTCGACATAGTGGCATCCACACCCGTCTGCTCAAGGGTGAATTTGGCAAAGGACATCTGCTTGGTAAACACTAAAGGTGGGCGAAATTTGCAAAATTGACTTTCGCAAATTATCGCGAAATTGCGCAAAATCTCCGCGAGCATGGGAAACTTTCGCGAAGATGTGGAGATTGCTTTTCCCGCACGTTCGCGATGTGTTTTTGCGTGCTCGCGGGAAAATATATCTCCAACTTGCCCATACGGTCGCTAATGGGTGCGGCCATCTTCCTCGCAGTGCTTATTTCCTGTTCGCGATCGCAATGATGAGTTCGCTGTAGCAAATTCTCGTGGGATAGCGCAACTGGCTACCAACAATCCAACATCTTGTGGCACGTGCGAACGGATAGGAAAACTCATCGGCGAACGCAGGGACCCAGTAAGTCGCGACCGCGTGCGCTTGAATGCATTTTTAAAGCACGAACAAGAAAAAACGTCCGTTTCGCAGCAGGTTGCGAAAGTTTTGACATTTTCACGCTCTCCGCGGAACGCGAAAATGTCAAAATATCGCCAATTCCGCGAGCGGAACTAAATTTACCGCCCAGGCCTAGTAAACACATATACTTATTCTCAACACAAATAGACAAAATGTCAATGCATAACTGTCGCTAACCCTTTGCTTACTGCCCTGTAGGGGACAGCGCATACGCCGTGCAGAACTACATATTGACACCATACCTCAACCCAGCCACACCACTTGAGCAGAGGCACACATCAGCACACGGAAGGTAATCAAACGCACTTTTGGACTACTGAAAAGCAGCTTTTGTGTCCTACACAGAACCGGTGGAAGGTTGCAGTACCGGCCAGAGACCTGCTGCAGGATTGTGGCTGCATGTGCCATGTTGCACAATATTGCCACCAGGAGAGGCATACTATTGAAGTGTCTGACAGTGTGTCTGAAGGGAACAACCAGCCACCGGCACAACTACGACAAGCACATGGGGCAAGCTCAGCAGAAGGGCAAAGGAGACGTGCAGACATCATACAACATTATTTCTGAGGTATGTAATGATGAGACACGACACTTAAATTTTGAACAGAAAAGTATTTACTAACATGAGCCCATGTAGTATTGTGTAGCCACACGGCGAATGGTGCTCAGTAGTAAAGTGATTGCATGCAAAAAATAGCAAATTAAACTATTCCAGGACCTGGAACTCAATCACCATCATGGTTTTGTCCATGGTTACGTCACCATGGGCAAATGAAGAAGGACAAGTCAGTCTAGCGCTTCCTGCTATGCACCCCCAAACGCCTTTTGGCTGTATCTGCAATGTCCCGCTGGTGTGCACCGGAAGGTGTTGTGCTGTGGGTACTGCGCCTCCTGGCAGTGGTCACTGGCACTGACAGGCTGCTAAGGCTGGTTGCCTCCTCACTCCCCCCCGTTACATTGCTGCCACCAACAGTAGCAGCCTGGATCTGTTCCACGGCAGTGGTTACTTGGCCAAGGGCCCTGGCCACATCCCACAACAGTGGCGCATTTCAATGTGCATGGCCATGGACCGACGTGACAGCAGTGCAGTGGTGTTGCAAAGGTTATTGTTTGACCTGGTATAGCCAGCCATGCGCATCATGAACTGCCGATGCCTTTTCCAATGTGTGTCGTGGCCCTCAAGGATCACCCTGGTCAGCTCCTGCATGCTTGCGTTGGTCTGCCTGTTTCCCTCCACCACCGCTGTAGTTAGTTCCCACACACAATCAGTCATGACCGTGATGTTCCTGGCCAATTTTGTTTGTTGCAGCTGGATTGACCTCATATGTCTTGCTTGCAGGTGCTGCACTCTCAGCATCTGGGACACCACTCCACTCCACACATTGGGAGCCTGGTCATCCTGAGCAGCAATGCGGGCCCTTGAGCTGCGCCTCCATCTTTGTCAGACCTGTGCCTGGGGTGTAGATGGGTGGCTCACACGGGGCTGGCTAGTCACAGGAGCAGGTTCAGGAGCTAGCTCAGATTCCATGGGCTGCAGTGATGGAACTTGGGCACTGCATTTTGTGGGTGCGGGGGGTGTGCTTGCAGGGACAACAGGTGCCGCACCATCAAGCATCCAGGCAACTCTTCCTGACGTGCTTACGTGCTTACGAACAAGCACCCAGTCTCCCGGACACAGATCGTGGCACAGGTCACTGGAGGCTGGAACAGTTGCTGCTTGCACCTGCTGAGACACAGAACGGACCACATCAGCCAGTCCTTTGCAGCAATCGAGAAGCAAGTCATCAGTGATGCTAATCAGAGCATTAGCTGGTATTGCTGGAAGTCGCATTGCCCTCCCCATCAAAATTTCGTGTGGTGACAACCCAGTTCTCCTGTCTGGGACACTTCGAAGACTCATAAAGACCAAAGGCAATGCATCAGGCCACTTCAGGGACGTTGATGTACACACTTTTGCCATTTGTGCTTTCAAAGTTCCTGCTCTATATATGGGTGCGGACTAACAGTGATTATGATGCACCCCTACAAATTTCAGTAACACATGGCTCTCTATCAATGTGTATGGTTGCATGCATCTTACCTTGTGAGGTACTGGCCACTCCGGATGTGTCCAGCTGGGTCACTCCCACCACTGCTTCTGGCTGGATTGTGGACTCCACCAGGTCCTCCAGGGCTGTATTGTCGGGAACTATGATGGTCCCCCTCCAGTACTCCTGGCCTCCTTCAGCCTGTCTGCTATTCGCTCCTTGGCACGGCTCCGCAGGTCGTACCATTGCTTCTTGAGGTCATCTATACTGCGGTGTGTGACTCCCACAGCATTTACCTTGCTCTTGATCCGGAGTCATATTTTGTGTTTTTCAGCCTCTGGCACTTTCAGTGAGAGTTTGCCAAAGAGCTTGTCATGGCTCTTGGCCACCTCCTCTATGAGGTTTTCCAGTTCCCTCTCGCTAAATTTCAATGTGCGCTTCCTGAGAGTGGCACTCTCCCCTGATGTAGGTTGCTCCATTCTGGTGCACTAAAAGTTCCTGCAACCCAAGTTTGATGTTGATTGAGCCCAGCTCCAGCACTCTACTTCCTCCTCTCACTTTCTCTGGGCACTGAATGAAGCATGGGCTGGATGACTTCCTGGTTGCGATGTCATCAGCATGCTTCCAATGCAACTCGCTTTTTGCGATTCCGCTAGTAGCGATTTCGCAATTAGCAAATTCACTAAAAGCAAAATCACAATAGGGCTTTTCTCGTATTTGCATGTCTCTATTGTAAAATCGCTATTCGCGATTGCGATTTTTACCGAATCTGTAAATATTCGCATGGGGGTTCATGCATTGCAGATAGTGATTTCTAAATAGCGGTTCCTTAAAAGTCGCTATTTGGGAATCGCTAAATCTGATTTTGATGCATGTGCCCCTAAAACTATAGCTCATTGACAAGGCCTAAAGAGTGAACACCCATGTGGGGTTGGTTGTGTTCTCATCTGGATGGGACCTAGTCTGCCAGTTTGAGCTGGACTCTTGTTACTGGAAAAGGACAAAGCCTGATATGCATTTGCCTGGTCTCTATAAAGGGTTGCATAATGGGCACTAAATGTCAGATTGGAATGTGTCCCAGACTGATCCCCGGTGGCTGAGATAGAGTGAAGCATTCCTTCAATCACTATGATGTTTATTATAAAAGTATTAGGAAGCAGAATTTTTGGATATACGTAAAAAACATTTTTTACTGTGAGCCTGACAGATACATGTGACATACTCCATTGCCCAACTCTGTGTAGTATGTAGATCATTCTTTACTTTGCTTTGTAAGCTTTAGTACAAGCTTCCAGTGGCTCTTCCTTTTTTTGACATTTTATTTTAGTTTTTACCCTGAGGCAGACATCTTATGGCTTAATGCTTAGGCACTTCCATGCAGTTCAACATTCTGGACACAATATTCGTTTGTGCATCCTTTTCACTTCACCCAAACGTTCAGATATTCTGAAAGTAAGGAGATTGAGTGGGCAAGGATATCAAATTGCAGCATTTCCTGCATCTAACAGTTCTCCCACTTCCACCAAACTATCCACAAGGTGGGAATTGTTAGAATGCTGGACATGATCTCCTTGAACAATTACAAAAGCGTCTAAACAGGGCTTTTAAAGAAGCTAATTGCTCGGATAAAATAGAGACTATAGTGAATCTTCCAGAAACATGCTCCACTAGCTTCCAGTGTCCGCAAGGGTTAGAACTGCACATCTGAACCACACAAAACAAGAATCTTTAACGGGTGAAACACGGAAGCAGGAATCTGGTGCATGAAGGAAAAATCCAACCACATGCAACTTAGGAAATATCAGAAAACAAAACAGTTGCAGAATGCTCATAATTTAACTACAATCACACTGATTTGACTCCAGCTCTAGAAATTGGACTTTTTCTGGCCCATCAATGGCGCTTTGGAGTGAACAAAAGGCAGGCCCTTACATGTCTCAAAAACTTCTAAAAGATAACTATATTGGTACCTTATTTTTAACACACTGTCACACACTAAACACTATCACAAAGAATTGCAACTATATACCAGACCACATACGTCTACCATCACACATACATGTATCTGTGCATTCTCAGATAACCTTGCGTTCTTTCAAACATACTTGTATTCACCCATACTTCCAAATTTGTTCATGTTTTGTCACTGATAACTGCCTTTGCAGGACCTGGAAGTATATGTGAACATTGATTTCTTTGGGTGGGTTTTACAGATCATCCCAACTTATTGACACCAGCAAAGTACTTTTATTGTAAAGGTATTATCATCATCAGTGACTCTATTGTTAAACTGTTGTTCATTATATGAAGGTCATCTGCTTTTGTTAGCAGTGTATCACTTAGAAAATGTGTATGTTTAATGTTTATGCTGTGTCATAGAGTGATTTGGACAACAAATACCATGACTGCCTTGCAGTTAAGATGGTAAAAACTACTGGTCAGCATTTCGCTAATAAGTCCTATATTTGTGACAAAAGTATTGCATTATTTTAGCTGTATCAAACGTTGCAGCTTTTTCTACTTTTTCTGTATGGATGGCTTCTGCGCTTTCTTTTTACTGACATTTGGTATAAAATATGCTTTGTTGAAAGAAAGACTGCCCTGATAAATGCATGTATATCTGAACAAGAAAAGTGATGTGTGCACCCTAATGTGTGAGTGGTTCTCAAATTTCCCTGCAAGGTCCACACTGTGGAGAGGAATAGATATATATATTTTTGTATGTAAGAAGGCAAATATGCATTGAAAACGGCAATGAGTCATGCTCTACGTTAGGGGGAGTGTTTGGTCAAAGCTGGAAGACCTTACTGAAGAGTATTATAAAAGGAACCATAAGATGAAGTTTATTGTTTAAGTGATGAGCTTAAGAGCCACATAGAGCAAAATATGGTATAGTCAAAAAGCCAGCATTTCATAGCATCGTTAAGAAAGTCTTTACATGCACACAACTTTCCCTTGTCAACACATCAGTAAATTAAATAGCAAATTATCGTGACAGTTAACAATTTAAAATAATGACTGCACAAAGGCAATTATTGACTACCACTGTGTGAGTGTGTCGCATGTCTTTTTTTGTTTGCCCCACTTATGCTTGTCCGCACAAGTATTGGTTAGCCCCCACTTCTAGGCGTCTACGCTAAAGCCTCAGTCTCACTTAGCGTTCTGAGGTCAGACTGTAGCTTGTCCTTCCCTATACCCGTTGCTAAGTTTCTCGGGCCGTGTGGATGTTGCGCAGAAAGCTTTTACCCCCTTCTTAACTTATTGGATATTTCCTATTGTGTTTTAAACTCAGATGTATTAACACCCTTTTTATTCACTCTTTTATATCTCAAGTTTTTACCCTTTACTGGATACATGTTATGTTATGACAAATTGCATCGTATTTTAATGCCTGATAAATGTCATTGTGTACTGTAGCTGCAATGTTATGGCCCTCGTGGCCGAAATAAAGTATTTTGAATTGAATTGACTACCGCTGTGTGTATGGCTGACAGTCATACCGATATACAAGTCATAAAAAAAAAGTCTTCAATCTCCAATTTAAAGGTTTATGTGTCAGAAAAGCAAATATTTAAAGGACACACAATGGGTTTGAGTTACAAGCTATATTCCACCTTGCGCCTCATTGCAAAAACCTAACAGGAACACAAGAGGGAAAAGTTCGCAATCCACAGAGTGCCATGGGCCTGATGGACAGCCTATCCACACACTGGGGAAGCATGAAAAATCCGTAAAAGTGGATGGCTGGAGGGACTGAACCAAAGCCCACTCTCTGTGTACAGCTTATTTTTGTACTTTTCTGAAGAGTTGATGACATGAGATAAAACAACAAACCTGCCTATAAACAAACCCCAACAGTCAGTTTGAGGACAATATAAAAGAGCCTCACAGTCTCTTCTCTTCTCGCTAAATATGGGTTCAAAAGTCTTAAAAGGGAACTTGGAAATAGTGCTATCTTTTTTTAGCTAATCGATTCTAAAGTGGGATGCACTCAACTAAGACACTACAATTTTTGGGGCTGCTCACAGCTTTTCCATTCTTAGGGTATTATTTCATGATAGATGTGTCCCTCCTTTAATAGGACATACCATCTAATTTGCTATTGTGCTCCTATCCCTTGAGGGTGGTGATAACCGGGTTGCTTCACTCAGCTTGCACTGTTAGGAGTCCTTCACAATGCCAGTGTTGCCACTTGTTCAATGTACAACTAAATGAAGAGAATCACAATGAAATGGCCTCACGCTAGTAGGTTTTACTCTGTCCATAAGAAACGTGATGGGTCGAGTATTTCCTGGAGGTTCTCCTTTGTGGGTGTTTTTCTGGTTAGGAAGCTTCAGGCCTTTGAAAACAGCTGCTCCAAACCCACTTGCTGCATCTCAGTATTTGCCAGGCTCTTGGTTGTCTCTATTCTCCAGCACATGCTGCTGTTTTGCTGCCCTGTTCCTGTATACTTGACTGGATATTTTTCCACATTATTCTTTATGGTCACTTTTTAGAGTTCCACATGAGATGTCACCTGACTGACCTTACTGCTGGTTTTCCCGTGGATTTTCTCATGTGCTTCAGGGTTGGTTTGCACTTGAGGACTCGGATGAGTGGTCCTTACTGTGATGAAAGTGAAACTGGATGCATGTTGTCAGACATTAATGGGAACACCTTGCTCTGGCCAATACGCAATGCAGTATAGTCTTGAATCGGTGTACAGTCTGCAGCCTGGTGTAGAGCTGATGGTGTTTTGACTAAGATTTGACTGATGATTGTATGGCATGGAGTTGGCAACAGTTTACACCTGGCCAGGAGCATATTTTGCTGCGTGCTCTGTTTCATGCACGAATGGGCGCAGCCTCCATTGATGCCGCTTCAGGGCGCTTCGCAGATGAAGATAGTTTTGACAAGAGACTTCACCACCTTCACAAGCCTGTGCTGTGCGTGCACCTTCAACTCCTGCAAGGCCGAGTGCGATGATGGAGACAGCGACACCTGTGATTATCTTGTCATCCGAGGCTGTACATTCATCTATCACTGGCTGATGCTCCGCGCCTCGCGCATCCGGGGAACACCGCTCTGGCTTTACTATTAGACGGTGACTTGGTCATTGCTATGTCGGTTCATTTCCTATTGGTCGGTCGATGCTGTCATTGTCACTGCCTCTCCATGTGCCGTCCCTGTCCACAAGCAGGCTCTCCACTGCTTTCCTAGGGTTTTGTTCTTGTTCGTCTCTTCGGTTTGGCTGTTTGAGCTCAGCTGTGTTTATGGCCTTCTGTCCTAATTTGCTTTACATACAATTATCAAAGATAATCTCCTTTTAGACACAATGCATTGATAATTCAATCTTATGGACAGTATCTATATATAATGGTGTGACACATGGATGTGTCACTGTCCTACATTGTCCTTTGCGCGTGCATTCCTACACATACCCAGATATGTGCACAGTGCATGTACTTCACATGTGCGCCTATTATAGATTCTCACACACTTTGTGCAGTGCGGCATATTTCTTTTCCTGTGGTCAGTTTATATTTTATATCGGTTACCCTGGGATGTGAACTTAGCAGGGAAGGCCTCCTCAGTCCATTAGCCGCTCTGAATCTGCTATGATGGATCCCTCGATGCGCCTCCACGGCAGGAATTACTCTGCTCTAATGAGCAATAAATGTGGATGTCATGCGTCCCTTCGGGTTTCCTGCCTAGAAATCACATTTACAAGAAGGCTAATTGTCTCAAATTTATCCAAATTCAATACAAATTTTATTGCCGCTAATTGCCTTTCCCTGTTTGGCAGCATTAAAGGTATTTAAATGCATTTTTCATTGGATGCCTGTGCATCTCCATTGCTTTATTCCTCTGATCGCCTGCTATCTTCGTCGACTGTGTCAATCCCTTAAAATATTTTCAACACTAACTCAAACTAATTAGATGCATCATGTTTCTTCTTTTAATGCAACAACATTTTTAATGTAAACCATTGTCAATATATTTCTTTCATAAACTTCGTGCACATTCTGGCTGAGACTTTGGCAAGGCAGTAACATTATAATGCTGAAAGAAGGTGTTAAATGTTCGGATACCTGGAGCAGCATAACCGCCCCGCCCAAAAACTATTATAAAAGAGCAACAGTGAGCTAATGAGCAATGGCTCCATACATTACAAATGCATTGTGATATTCGAAGACAATAGCTCAAGATGTTGCCTGGCTTTGCAATGTCGATCAATTGACATGTTCAATTAATATCCCAATATCATTCGTAGACATGCTGAGACCCCTCCTACATGTGATGCCAAAATATAAAACATAACACCAGGAATAGACAGCTTTACACATTGATGACAAAATATATTTATGTTGGTACGCGTTTGAACTATAGGGCGGCAAAGCAGTAGCAGAATGGGCATGCAGCTAGTAGGCCGCCGTGTTCTCAGCGCCAGTCACTTCTCCAGTAGAACAACACTGTGAGTACATTACCCGTGGCTGGTGGCAGGAGGAAAAGACAGGTTCATATAAGGGGGCAGAAATACTGCACCCGCTAAGACCTATGACCTCATTTATGAGGAATTTGCGTAGGGCAGCACCGCAAGTCTTCTTGCTACGCTGCCCAATGTCATGTGAAAGGGCTGGAATGCACCGTATTTATGAAGTACAGTGCATTCCTGTCTTTCCCACCTGTGCCGGCACTCAATTTGATGCCTAGTGCCAACATAGGCACCTTTGCACCATGTTGCAAGGGTGCCTCGGATGCAGGCAAGATTGTTTTTGTGCAGGAAGGGAGACCTTCCTGCAGACAAACAATCCGGAGAGGCATTTTCCTCTTTCCATGTATGTTGCAGGAAGCAGCACTATATAGAAGGAGGAAAAAACGAGGAGAAATAAAATTCTCCTCATTACGCCTGCTCTGGGGTGGCATAAGGCTTTAGTGCTGCTCCAGGTTTACATGATTAAGTAAATGTGGTGCAGCATCAAAATCCATGGGTGTTACATGGGAAAACCCACCTCTACACCCATGGAACGCCTCCTTGGTGCAGAGTAAGTCAAGGCAGCGACTTGTGATGCTTTGTCTTGCTCCATATCTCTGAGGCCGCGCAAAACCACACAGAGTGGCTTTATGTTGCCTCAAGGATATGATTGAGAGGCTTGCACCTTTGAGCGTGAAACAAATTGACACTTCGGCGGCGCAAGCCTCTCATAAATAAGCCCCCGAGAGGCTAACAAAAACATCTTCCCGGTTCGAAGGAAATGTAAAAAAATTATATTTAAAACAAATGTTATACAACAGAACACCAAAGGCATTGTTGTGGGGTGGTTATCCAAACACAAAGCTTCTAAAAAAAAAAACACGAGATGACGACTGTGAAAACTTCCTAATGAGGAAGATAAAACGGTGAGATTACCGTGGCATATTCACTTACAATCACAAAGGGTCTCTATTGTATAGAAACTTCACTAACAAGATGACATTCTGGGCTCTGTTCTTTTTAACAGTTTGAGCATTCAATTCATTGTTTCAAATATTTATTGTCTTATTTGACTTTGCCCCCTTTGATAATGCAATATTAAGAGGCTGACATAATAGATCTTTATTAACCGTGATGTCCAATACAGTGGAGAGCCAAGTAATATTCTGTAACGTGCAGCAATAAATGTTATCAAAAGCATCTTTAAAAAAGGGAAAAACAAGTTTATGCTCTGTGACACTTGGGGGAAAACTTACAAGCCCTGTGCACTGCTGGAACGTCACTTTTTGTGATGTTCCGGTGGCACACAGGGCTTACACAAATCTACAAGGCCATGTAAAGCCACCCTGCGTGGCTTTTCATGACCTTGTAGATATGCAGTAAGATGAGCAGCGCAAGTCGCTGCCCTGCCTTACCTTGCATGAAAAAGGTGCTTCATGGGTGTTGCTATTAGTGTTCCCAATAAACACCCATGGAATTTGATGCTGCCCCAGATTTACAACATCAAGCACACCTGGGGCAGCGCCAAAACCCTGCGCCTCCCTAGAGCACAAGAAATGTTTACATTTGTTTGTTTTTTCCACTTTCCACATGTGCTGCATTCTGCAGCACACATGGAAAGAGGAAAATACCTCTCATGATTGTTTTTGTGCATGAAGGGGCAACTTCCTGCACAGAAACAATTGTGCCAACATCACAGACACGCTTGCACTATTGTGCAAGGGGGCCTGCGTTGGCTCACAGATTCAAAATATGCACCGGCCCTGGCTGAAAGAACAAGAGTGCACCGTATCTTGTAAATACAGTGCATTCCTGTCCTATCAAATTGGTGTAGAGGAGTGCAGCATAGTGGTTTGCAATGCTACCCTACGCCAGTTCCTTGTAAATATGCCCGTGGTGCCCAGATGGACACGTAATAAAGCAGTCTCTCCTTGGGGCTGGACACACCCATCCACCACCGAAGTCACCAGTCAGGGGACCCAGTCAATACAAGAGGCTGGGGGATCACATGCCCAGGGCCAGATTTCGGGGAGCACATTGCTTCTCACCACATACATTTGTGAGTCACTATTATTTAGATGTATACTCACATGATTATAAATGGATATCAGAAGATGTGTTATCTTTTGTGCAGGTTTCAAGTAACAATAATTGTTCCTTTACCTTTTCGTTCTATTTTCTGTGTTTCTCTTTGGAAATAAATTATTGTAATAGTATACATACATACACATCTTTCTGGTGAATATTATATGACACATATATTTTTATGTGTTTTTTTAACATTAAACATTATGCCAGTGAAAAAGTACAATGAACTGTGTCCAGTGCCCCGTTTAACCCCGTCAAAAACCAAAGTGTATATGTGGGCTGCTTCGACTCCTCTGCAAAGTCAAGGTTCATTCATAGCAACTGTGAAGCGTAAAAAGATGAAAGAACAAACAGCCATTCATGTCTTGACAGCCACTTCATCAAGCGCATATGTATTCAGTTTCAGTACTATTGGTGCTATGTAGCTATTTTCTGTGAACTACAATACCAATGCCTATAATGAGATAGTGAATCGGTTTTCATCCTTGTTTCATAGACTAAGAAGACTTAAGACCATGAAAGTGGAACTTCACATAAATAAGGACATCCGTCCTGTTGCTCAAAGACATAGTTGAATTGTATTTCATTTTCAAGAGGCTGTTGAGAAAGAACTTGAAACACTATGAAAGCACATCATTGAGCGATCCACTGGTCTGATGCCAAGGGTATCACCCATAGTGGTAGTGCTGAAAAGGCAAAGTGGAGGAAGCATGTGCGTCTGCATTGAAATGCACCAACTGAACAAGGCAATTGAAAGAGAATGATATCCAGATCCGCACATTACTGACCTGATTACGCAGCTGAATAGAGCTAAGTTCTTTTCCTGCCTTGATTTGAACAAAGTGTACTATCAGTTTGAGCTGGAAGAGAACTGTAGGTACATTACTACCTTTTCGACTCCAGTTGGTTTGTTGTGATATAAAAGGCTAAGTTTTGGAATGTCATCAGCTGCAGAACTTTTTCAGGCTGTCATTCGTCGCATAATACAGCCAGTCACAAATGCTTTCAACTACAGAGGTGACATACTAGTGTTTTTGGCAATAGGAAAGGAACATGAGAAAGCTCCTGCACAAGCGTGTCATATACTTGCTGAAACAGGTGTCGCTTTAAATGAAGAAAAGTGCGAATTTAATAAACTCAAGTAAAACTTTAATCGTATCTTTTCTGAAGTCGGAATGACTCCGGATCCAAATGAAGTACAGGTGTTGCCAACCATTTCTCCCCCACAAGATGTAACTATTCTGCAATCCTTCCTTAGTATGGCCAGTTACTGTTCAAAGTATATATGTGGTTTTAGCACTGTAAGTGACCCATTGAGCTACTTAACTGCAGGAAATGTCCCATTTAAATGGTCAAGCTTCAAGTAAATGAAGCATGCAATTGAGAACGTAGCTGAAATAGCGTTCTTTGACCCAAAATTGCAGACGGAGATTGCTGTTGATGCAAGCCCCTTGGGGTTGTGTGCCATCCTTTACAAGCACATTGGGCATCCCAATGCCCCAAGACACATTGTGGCTTATGCTAGCCAAAGTTTATGAACAACAGAGCATGCCTATTTACAACCTGAAATTGAAAGCATAGCTGCAGTGTGGACTTCAAATCAGGTGTTTGTTAAGTGCAACTACTGACCCATAAGGGTCTCAAGGCGCTGGATGGTGTGGGGGGGGTTCGCAGGTTCCAATCCATCAAGGAGGGGATCTGTCGAAGAGCCAGGTTTTGAGGTTTCTTGCAAAGATGGGTAGTGATGCTATCTGTCTGAGGTGGAGCGGATGGTCGTTCCAGGCTCTGGCCGCGCAGAAGGAGAAGGAGCAGCCTCCTGATCTGGTCTTTCTGGTGTGGAGGACCACGGCGCAAGAGAGCTGGGCTGATCGTAGGGTCCTTTGGGGTGCGTGGAATTTGAGTTGGCTATTCAGGTATACTGGTCCGGTGTCGTGGAGGGACTTGTGAGCGTGGGTTAGGATCTTGATGGTGACTCTAGCTTTGATGGGGAACCAGTGGAGTGTGCACAGGCGCTGGGAGATGTGGCAGTGTCTTGGCAGGTTGAGGACTAGTCTTGCGGCGGCGTTTTGGATGTTCTGTAGCTTGCGGGTGAGGTTTTTGTTTATTCCGGCATAGAGTGCCTTGCCATAGTCGAGCCTGCTGGTGACCAGGACGTGAGTGACGGTCTTTTTGCGTTTGAGGGGGATCCATTTGAAGGTCTTACATAGTTGGCGGAGGGTGTGGAAGCAGGAGGAAGAGATGGAGTTGATCTGGCGGTCCTTTTTGAGTTCTGGTTCCAGGATGATTCCCAGGTTGCGTGCATGGTCCGTGGGGGTGGGCGGGCTTCCGAGGGCGGTGAGCCACCAGGTGTTGTTCCAGGCGTCTGGGTTTGGGCCCATGATGAGTACTTCCATTTTGTTGGTGTTTAGTTGTAGGCAGCTGTTTTTCATCCATTTGGCGACGGCTTCCATGCCTTCTCGAAAGTTGTGTCTGGCGGTGTTGGGTTCGTTGGATAGGGTGAGGATGAGTTGGGCGTCGTCTGCGTATGACACAATGTTGAGCCCGTAGGTTCTGACGATGGGGGCGAGCGGAGCCATGTAGACGTTAAAGAGGTGGACCCCTGGGGGACTCTGCAGTTGGTAGGTGTAGGGTCCGAGAGGAAAGGGGGAGTCTGACCCGCTGCGTTCTGCCAGAGAGGAAGGAGCGGATCCAGTCGAGGGCCTTGTCTTGGATCCCTGCATTATGGAGTCTGCGTATTAGGGTGCGGTGAGAGACTGTGTCGAATGCCGCTGAGAGGCCGAGAAGAATGAGGGCTGCTGTTTCCCCTTTGCCCAGTAAGGACTTGTGAGTATTTTCATGTGTTCCTGCATGCAAAGCATTTCACAGTTGCCACTGACCACCATGCATTGCTCAACATTTTTGATGATCCTAAAGCCAAGATACCCCCTTGCATTGAGGGGTGGGAGTTGCGATTGCAGTAGTATGATTATGTGATTGCGCATCATCCAGGAAAAGATCAAAACCCTGCTGATTAATTCTCAAGGGTGCCAATATTGTCATAGCACTCCTTCTAACATGGCTGATGCTTATGTTCACTTCACTGTGAAATCCAGTACCCCTGCTGCCATATCCATAGAACAAATCATTGCAGCCACAAGTACTGACAGGGAGTTGCTAATACTCAAATACATTAGTACACACCAATCATGACCAAAACATAGTCTACCTCGTCAAGATTACCTTGAATACCAGAAATTCAAAAATGTGCAAGAAGAGCTTTCAGTTACCCAAAAAGGTATCAACTTATGAGGGTTGAGAATTATCATACCAAAAGGTCTGAGACAATAGGTTATTGAACTGGCCTACAAGGGACCCCATGGAGTTGTTGCTGCGAAATAAGCTATACGGGACAGAGTGTTGTTTCCTCGTCTTAATGAAAAAGTTGAAAAAGAGTTAAAGGCATGTCAATTTGTGCAACTGTTTGTCATCCAAGACAGCCCCACATCCATTATGCATGTCTGATCTCCCAAAGCATGCATGGGAGAAGAATGCAATTGATTAATTTTGACCCCTTGACAATGGATATCATCTACTACTAATTATTGATGAATATTTCCATTTCCACTTATGGAAAATTTGTCGTCAACTACTCATGACAGAGTCACTGAGAGACCGGAAGGTATTTTTGCAACTTGGGGTGTTCCTTCAATTTAAAAATATAACAATGGTCCGGATTTCAATAGTCTGTAATTTAAAGATTTTCAACCTCATTTAAATGTCAAGCATCAGAAAAGCACACCTCTCTGGCCACAGGCGAATGGTGTGGCCGAGAGACTTAGGGGTACCCCCAAGAAGACCACTCCACACTTTGTGCTGCAAAAGATTGAACTCAAATTAGTTCTTCAGTCTACACTATTTGCATACGAGTCAACTCCCCATTCTACCATGGGTGAGAGCCCTGCCACCTTAATGTTTGGGAGAGCTAAAGGAACCAAATTGCCACAGTGGACCACTGACTTATCTCACAAATGCAAAATGAAGGCCTATGTATACAGATGCCGGTGTGCTCTAAGCACAGATTTTAACCCAGGATGCCATGTTATCTTCAGGCATAAAATGAAACACAAGTCTGATGCTCCTTTCAATGCAACCCCACTGAGGGATGTGAACAGTAAAGGAGACATGGTGACTGCTCATCACCCTGGACAGTTCATTACGTCAGATTCTTCTCATTTCAAGCACTTGCTCAACCTTGGCCAATTCCAGATGTCGGGCGTGAGACTTGAACACCTGAGAATCCAGATAACCCAATGACTGCACCAATGTCTCTGTCACCAATGCCAGTCATGAACACTTCTCCTGTATCTCCGCAGTCTCACGTTAAAAGAGATCTCGGTGATTGATTTGAGAACCAAAATGCCTTATTGAAGAGTTGTGATGTATATATATATATATATATATATATATATATATATATATATATATATATATTTCGCGCAACAGAGCACACACGGGACCCCAGGTAAGCTGAAATAATTCCTTTATTTGGCGTTCAGCATGACGCGTTTCGTTTTATTTAAAAACTTCTTCAGATGCTGCCAGGGATTGACAAATGCTTCTCCCGCCCTGCTTTTCAAGCGCTGTGCCCCGCTGTGATAGGTTGGAGCACCACTGGCGTATTAGCGCTGAGTAAGCACAAACACCAGGAATCTGGATCTGAGCGGAGCAGACACCCAAACGTAAGTACTTGCCCCAGTGGGCGGTGTCCACTCCCTTCACCCCAACGCTAGCCAAAGATCGTCAATGCAGGCGGTGTTGCTGCTTACTGTGTCCTTCACCCCGCCGCTATGATCCCGATACAGGCTCGTGCATGCTCTTTAAGTAAACAGCATGGCCACACGAAGTCGTAGTCCATAGATATATAGGCAAGCAATTCTCGGGTCTGCGGCGTGTCCTGGCGTTACCACACAGATTGTAGTTTTTCCATTGTGCCACCACATACCTCCGGACTCTGAAGGGGTGGGTACTCCAAAGGGTGTTCTTGACCGCACCCCAAAACATCAACTCCAAGTTCCTCCGTTTGGCTGAGGCAACAGAGCACACACGGGACCCCAGGTAAGCTGCAATAATTCCTTTATTTGGCATTCAGCATGACGCGTTTCGTTTTATTTAAAAACTTCTTCAGATGCCTCCAGGGATTGACAAATGCTTCTCCCGCCCTGCTTTTCAAGCGCTGTGCCCCGCTGTGATAGGTTGGAGCACCACTGGCGTATTACCGCTGAGCAAGCACAAATACCAGGAATCTGGATCTGCGCAGAGCGGACACCCAAACGTAAGTAACTGCCCCAGTGGGCGGTGTCCACTCCCTCCACCCCAACGTTAGCCAAAGATCTTCAATGCGGGCGGTGTTGCTTCTTACTGTGTCCCTCACCCCGCCGCTATGATCCCGATACAGGCACGTGTATATATAAAGTATTGGTACTTTTTATTTAACAAAGGGGGAGATGTAGTGTATTTTTCGTTAGAGATGACGGGCACATTTGGTTCCTGATGGACTCAGTAGAACAGTGACATAAATGTGTGGGTGTGGGTGATGGAATTCATCATGTAGAATGTTCGGATAACATTTGCTCACTGAGGAATAAACACATGTAATACCAAGATCCGTGTGTGGTGTGACTATTTGCATGTACCTGGGCTGGTGAGGATGCTACAACTTTCAATTTCACTCAAGCTGACCAAGAATGGCAAAAACATAACCTCACAACATGCCATTTTATTTTATTTTCATTAAACCTGTTCATCCTCAGACTTTTGTACACGTAAAATAAAACAGAAATATAAGAAGTGAAACAATGATTAGGCTAAAAATGCTTCAAAGAAGACAAGAGACCAAGGAGAATGAAAGAAGGGACATGAGAGGAAAGGGTAAAGGCGCTGAAAATGCTTTTTCAGATGAAGCTCACCATTATTGGAAAGTTTTTGTTAGCATTGCCTCATGTCAGTATATAACCAGAACTGCCTTTTACTGCCTCTGTAACCCCTTCATATTTGGCATTCATTAGGTAGATTCCATGTCTTCCAATCATGTTCTTTAAGAGGATATTTTATGTTTTGATGTCACTGTGCCTAGGGAAATTTCTCATGAAGGCCCCCAATTATTAACTTCGAAGCATCACCTAGGAATGCTCTATGACTCTCTGCTAACTCTAGATCAAAATTGCTCAACAGAAACATCACTGCCATTTTAGTGCCTCTGGAGTGTTTGACATTAGGCAACATAATTAGTTTAATTCTTCTAAAATCTTTAGACTATGGATAGATCATCAAGAAGTATTGGATACAATCAGGACATATTTAGTCACATCTGAATTTGTTCTGGTCAAACATATTGTAATTGTTCATATTTTTCTCTACTGTTATTTTGTTACTCCTGGACAAGTTACCAAGTCTCTGTTCCAGAGGGATGGTCAGAGTCCACAATTATGGCTAGGCAAAGCCACGTTTTGAGAAGATATTGTGCTGGGTCAAATTGTCAGGTCTCTTTAGATGTGCTTTGCTTTCTTATTCCATGATGGTGCTTTGCATTCTTTCAGGATAGTTTAGTGTGCTGTAATGGGTGAGTGCAGGACATAAATTGGAGTATGGGCAGTTCCCTTATATATCCAGAGGTTGGAAGTCAGCTTTCAGCTTTGACAAGTTCCATGGCTGCTTTGACACTCTCACGTTTGTTCTAGTTTTTGTAAACCAAAATGGTTGATTGGGACATGTGACTTTTAATTTTGTATCTTGCAAAACTGATACTTATTCTTTTGAACATGGGACCATAGGATGTAAGGAAGATTTTCAGAGTAATTACCCATGCTAGTGTCTTAGAGTTAGAATCTAGACCCCACAGCTCAGAGTCATAGGATACCTTTTCGCACTTGTTCTGAAAATACATTCACATGCTTCCTCACAAATCTTATCATTTTATTGCTCACAACCTGTGGGTTTGCTAAATGTTTGTCTTCCTGCTTAGCACAGAGGTAAGTTTAACTTGTATGTTTGATAACTATAGGTTATGAATTCATTACCAAAACCAAACCATTTGTTCAGTGCCCCTTTTCGGCTCACTAGAGCTGATTTTTTAAATTGGCAATCCACTGAATAATGTCATCATAGATCTCAAAACCCAAGCCAACACCATCAAACAAAGAAACACACATTCGTGAATGCTTATTGTTGTGTTCAAGTAATGCACCTTTTGTATTTTTACAACTCCAATTTGACAGCAACAAGGCGATGGAGATGAAATGCACACTCACAGGCATTAATCGAGGTGGAGGAGCCACAGAGGAAACACCAGTTCTGCAGCGAGGGCTCCATTAGATAATGCATGATACTTCAAAGGATGTCTGTGGCCCATCGATCACAAGCAGAGGATGGGATTTACATACCCAGAGTGCTCCGTCGGGACTGCAGCCATCTTGAGGATCCTAGATGACACGAAAAAGCAATCACAGTTTCCACAACCCCTCTGCTACTCGTGGAACACACGAGATCAATGGCAAGATGTACAAGGACATAGTCGAGAACATCATGTGATGAGCGTAACCTGCAGTTGTCTCTATTGTACATTCAGCAGCGGAGGTAAGACGGCCAGGGTGGATTAAAATAGTTTATACCATGATCATAACTAGTAGCCATGACGCAATAATTCCACTTCTTCCATCACCTAGAAGCTCCCCAATGATCTTCATAGGCCTAACACACATATTTAGTATTATTTGACTCAACCCCTTGCTAACTTTACACATCCCTTTTAAAAGGTCAAGCTGAGCAGACAAACCGGAAAACTTTCTAGTGTGAGTCAGCAGAAGGCCCGGGTAAGTCTAGTGGTAATAAATCCCTTATTCATTTTAAGATATAGTTGAAATGTTATCCATCTTTTAATATCCTATCGAAGCAAGGCGCATTTATTTCATGCTTTAAATCATTTTTTCAGAAACACACTGCATTTACAACTCTGAAAGAAATCATTTAAACGTGAACAAATAAAAACGTGTTTTGAAAATACACAAAGATAACATCCAGGCAGATCCCCTCAGCATCCTGCAGGTGCAGCTTCATTCTTTTCATAATATTTAATTCAAGTTCCAAGCCAGTGATTCTTTGTAATTTGAGTCACAGTGTTGCTTTACTGTACTTGTAGCACTGTGGGAGCAACTTGTCAATTTATCTCGTCTAACACATAAGACTTCACAGTAAATAACAGTTCTGCATTGTTTGGAACATCACCAATCAGCCCTACAAATTCTACTTACTTGTGAAGTGCTTTGTCAAACCATAGCGAATGTCTGTCAACGTAACATTTGCCGGCATGCAGATATTTTATAAATATGCACGCTCCCTTGTTTTAAAAAAACATATGGTATTTCAATCATATGAGCTTAACACTTTCAGGAATGCTCCTAAAGCATGCACCTGGAGGTACCTGATCACATCTTTGGATGAACCATTAACACTTTTTCTATTCCTCTATTGTGTTTTATTTCATTCTGAAAGTAATGCATCTACCAGTGTTCTACACTTAACCATCAAAATATAATTTAGGAACAATATTAAAAAGCAGCTAAAGAGACAAAAACTATGGAGTGATGATGTGTCCAAAAAGCTGGGGTCTATGGTAACCATTACTCATCGGTTGGGCATGCAAGTGAAGGCTTATTTTTCTTCTATAACACTCAAAGCTGAATCTACATATAATGAATGCTGTTTATCCTATTTTACTTTTAAATGTCCAAAAGGGTTGTACTTTTTCATATGAATGTTAATGTTAAATGTTTTATAGAGCGCACAGCTACCCACGACTACCTTCCTGGTACTGACAGGAAAATTAGGATCATGCACAGAGTTATATGAAAAGATACATTTTTAGTAACTTTCTTAAACTTTGTAGCTTTCTCTTTGATCTAAGCTGCACAGGGAGAGAATTGCAAAGTTTGGAAGCTAGATAAGCAAAAGAGCGACCTCCACTTCTCAGTCTTGTAATTTTAGAAACAGCGAGAAGGAAGAGGTTGTTGGAACTCAAAGCTCTAGGAGCTATGAATGGAGTGATGCGGTGCTGCAGGATATGTCGACTGCAGTGGTGGCTCCTCTGCTAAGGCGGAAGAGTGTCACCCCACTGCTCAAAAGAAAAAATACAATGATAATAGCGTAATGTTATTATCATTTTATTTTTCCTATTGCAGTCTGTGGCGGGGCGGGGCTTGCCAGAACAGGGGGAGGAGTGGTTTGCAATACATAAGTTCTCATGACTGCTTGGCTTGCCCTCTTGGGCCGGACACCAAGAAACTCCCTTGACCAATCAGGGTGATGATCTCACCAGCATGAGAGCAGCGCCCTGATCTGAGAGAGCGGCCCTTCACAGTGCTCCACAGTGGTATGGAGGCCTGCAGTTGCTCTAACCCAGCTGTCTTATGACAGCTGGGTTTGAGGTTTTCAAAGTACGCCTGGTCAGCACCATGATCAGGGGAATAAAAATCAAAGGAACCAGGATTACTGGAGCATGTCTAGAAGGAAAACCAATAAGGAAAGCTACCTGCCAGGATAATTCAAGAAGGCCCTGTAAAGGGTCCGGGGATAGGTAACCACACACCGTGGGCAGACCAGGACAAACTTCTAATAAACGGCAATATCTTTGAATCACACTCAACTTTATTGATTTTTTTTGTGTGATCAAAATTATTTACTTGAATTGATAAAAACACATTTCAAGATTCACAAAAGAATAATAACTCAGTCCCACACATCTCATTCACAAACCGCAATCATACTGACACACATTCCACATTGACATCATCATTTTAACAACAACATGTAATATATAAATTTAGTTCACATAAATAAAAACACATTGGGATCGTAGGGCTGCCATAGGATGATTAAATAACAGTTTGATAGTTGACATCCACAAGATGTGGGTAGTGACGTTTCAGCTACCCAGTGATCTAAAAAGCGCCAACGCGCGTTTCGGTGTCAAGCCCCAGCCGGGGCTACACCTTCATCAGGGCAAGATAAGTAGGTAGTGTGGTACAAACACACCTAAGAGTCGTGTTCTTTTCAGAAGGTCAAACTACACCGGTTCCACAGTATATGTAGTATACTCCAAGGACGATCAAAGAGCCTGCAATATATCAACGTAAACCGATGGAAAAGATAATCAGTTTCCAGAATACGGGTTGCGCATAAGCGTAATCTCATCAGGAGATATGGTAAACAGTTTTTTCCACCAATCAAGCGCAGTGGTTAGGATAGGTGCCTAAAAAAGCCCGCGATGGTCAAAGGGATCGGCATTCAAAGAGAAATTCGTCTCAGGATTAGCGTGTAAATGAACTTCCTCCGATGGCAGGATCTAGAAGGAACCATATCTGGGAAGAAATGCACCTTTTAACTTGGAAATAAGCAATCATTTCACCACCACTCTCAATACTTTAATACCAAATATGTGTCAAAAAGATATAAACAAATACGTACAAGTTAAGGATCTCTTCTTTCTACTTGTGGGCTAGTCTGTGCATCACAGGTGCGAAGTCTCACACAAAGTGGTACCTACTCTCTGTGTAGACTGCTGATCTTTCTGATAAGAAAGACACTCACTGAAGAAGTTTGGAGGAGTACATTGCTTTACATTTCCAGTAAGTTCAGGTGAATATAAGCTACCAATCATCATAGCAACACCAGTAGCTTATATTAATTTAAGCCATCACAACACATTCAGGAACATTTCAGGGCTATAAGGAACAATAGTGACAATTCCTAATTTCCTGTACATTATAATACTATCCATGGATAGAAGGAAATCTTGAAGATTTGTTTTTGTGGTGAAGTACTGGGGTTTTTAGGACCCCAGCGGTGCCAGGGGTAGCACCCTATGACTTCGGGTTCTTCCTGTCTTGGACCACAGAAACACAGAGTCTTGTGGTGGCGTCAAAGATCGATTTTATTATGACTGCAGTCAGTAACAGGTATCCTAGAAGTACACACAAGTATGTTCTCAGGAGACTGCTCGAAGTTACAAAACCAGTCTTCCCCTTATATACAAAATATCATGCTTCAGGCACACATTCCTCGTTTTACGATATGGTCATTCATATGTATTCATTACAAACAAAAAAACAGAGTCATGATGACCATCCCACATTTCAGTTCGGCCAGCCCACAATTATTTACCCAGCGAGGCTCAGAACCCTCATCAGATATCAGCAGACCCCAATAAACACGGGCACCTCTTCCTCGTAAAACAGGCCATAAAGCAGGAAGCAGAGTCAGGTGTGAAAGAGATTAGCTGGGGGCTTGTGTGGGATGAAAGGCTTTATGGTGTGTCAAACCCTGATGCTAATCACAGGTGGCCGTAGGAAGGGGAGCTCGTGAGACCAGACTGGCCTCGGGCAGTGGAGTCAGTTCGCACAGGTCACAGAGAAGTCAATAGAAGGTACATGTGTTCCGAAGGCCTGTGCATGTCCTTAATGTGCAGCCTATGTGAGGGCAACCATAAGATGGCTACCGCTCTAAAATGGAACCCACGAAGTCAATGTGTAATATCGTATACAAAGCGATTCATCGATGAAACGTTATGCAAACACTTGTACATACCGCATTAGCCATTCGCGGTTCGCTGATACCGAAATAGGCATGGCATGCCTCCCACGTGGTCCCAAAATTTAAAGTACCACAGACCCTCCTTTTGCCCTTACATAGGCAATAACTATACTCATATTAATCCGAGTCCAGGACTATATTCATAAGGTCATGGAGATGTTGCTGTACCATCATCCTATTGCTTAGCTCGTCCCTCGATACAGGTTTCCTTACACACGATGTAGCGCAGAGGCCACATATTGCAGGAGCACACTGTATACACAGACAGAACAGGAAAAGAATGGCTAAGATCATTCCAATGACCATCAGAATCTTCCATCCCCAGGCAGATATCAGTTCCCAGAACCACCCCATCATTGACCAATCTCCTTTATCCACGTGAATAGATTCGGATATTTTATGCAGTTTGGAGATGGCTTGATAAACTGTTGGAGCGTTATCTGGTATGAAAATGCAACAGCTAGATTGGATGACCTTACATACCCCACCACGGTCTGCAAGTATGACGTCTAGAACCATACGGTTCTGCAAAGTCATGAGGCGATCCGCTTGGAGCTCAGCTGTCAAATTACCAAGGGCACCAGCCGTTACATTAACAGTGGATTCAACCACACGAGTCAGTTGTCTCAGGTTCCTACTATTGACCATCGGCCCCTAAAACGGCAGGAAACCCATAAAGAAGTCTCCCGCTTCCTGACCGGCAGTATCCTCCTGACTAACAACGCCTCTCACAACTCTGGTCTTGTGATAATCAGAGGCAGCAGTAAATGTTGGCGGTAGCAAATTTGCGATATAACATGTGCCCGAGAAATCAGGGGGCAACCATGTATATGCTCGGTCATTGCAAACAAAATCTTTACCCTTGGCAGCCAAAAACGCAGGGGAAAATTGTGATGGAAAAGTGTACGTTTCAGTACAGTCACTTTTCCCCAGTTGAGCTCTTGGATTCTGGCCATTGCCTTGTAGACAGAACCGACCTATGTGGGGTACGACCCAAATTGGGGATGAAATTTTGCGCTGCTTTTCGCCCAGACTAATGCTATACCCCGTCGCGTTCCAACCTACATAAGCTCACAATTCATCCTTGGGAATAGATGAGTATGCGTCGATATCTCTGCTCATATCAGCAACTCCTTTCATTAAGGCCTTATTGTTTGTGCTAGGTCTGATGGAACGCGGTTGTCGCGGGGAGTAGGCATCTAATGCAAAAAGAAACATAGTCTGGAATGCCCATGATGATCCATTATAGCTAAACGGCAGCACTAGATATGGGATACCCTTATTAATTGTATGTGGCATTAAACCGCACACCCAGCAATTGGTGGTATTCATAACTAGTTGGTGCTGGTGCAGGAGTTGGATAAATGAGTTGTTTACAAACTCAGACCATCTAGCTTGTTCGTGTTCAGGCAGAGGGTGGAAAGAGTGTAAGGAGACAGTAGGAGGAGGTATAGGCTGTACAGTGGGTGCAAATGGCACTTGAGAGGACAAAAATACATATCCTACAGTAAACATTACCACACTAAATAGTACAACCAGACATAATACTGCAAAACGTTTGCTATTCATTATTTTACATATTCTTTTCTTAAAGTTCATTTCCTCAGCGGGTCTCTCCATCCTGAAAAACTCCATCCTCTAATCGTGCTGTTCGCGGCGGGTGAGTTTCTTCTGCTCAGGAGTACACCTGTCAGTTCAGGGAACGCCCTAGACTAACCAGAACCGTTGACCTAACGTCTCCGGCTTGTACCCCAAAGTCTTGGCACCGCGACCCTACAGCTGAACCCAGATGGTGGTTCGAAAAAGAAAAACCAAAAATAAGAAAGTTTCTCAGATGAGAGAGAGCTGTACTGTCAAAAATATCAAAGAAAAAGAATTTTTATTTGTCCATAGTTCTAGGCCTCAAGTTATAGCGTTCTCGTCCGGGTACTGTCTGATCTTGAAACAAAAGTTCAGGCTCTGTAGTATCCAACCGGATTGACGGTGACACAGCTTCTTGCAGAATATTGTCACTTTCTTGCTCAGAGCTTGTTCCTTTTACACGCGCATCGCTAAAAGGCAGAAAGCGAGGCACAGTCTCAGTTTCAGAATCAGCGATCCCCTCCTGGACCCACCGGTCATATGGCAGAGGCAAAGGGACTCTTTTACAGTGGATGCCGTGGATCCAGTTCTTTTTTCCTTTCACTCGAACAGCCGATCTTGTAGAAAGAAGGACGAGATGGGGGCCGGTCCAACGGGGCTCATCATTCTTTGCCCGTTGAAAATTCTTCACCAGCACCCACGTTCCAGGATTGATAAGGTGTCCTGGAGCTTCAGAGGCTTGAGGCAGGGTATCGTGCGCCTGTTGGTGTAAAACACGCAATTTAGCCGTCAATTCATATAGATAGTCAAGCAGTATTGGATGTTCGATTTCGCTGAGTTTTGTGGGCCTTGGCACTCCCCATATATTGGCCGGGCGGTCAAACACTATTTCATATGGACTAAGTCCCATTCGTGAGTGCACAGTCATTCTGGTTGACAGGAGTGCTAAAGGCAGAGCGTCAGGCCATTTAAGACCAGAGCTCGCCTGGATCTTAGCCAATTTAAGTTTTAAGGTGCCGTTATAGCACTCTACTAATCCAGCTGATTGGGGGTGATTTGCAGCGTGAAATTTCTGTGTAATGCCTAGCCCTAGCCCTAGCCCTTCACATACTTCTTTCATCACTCGACCCACAAATTCACTCCCATTATCACTCCAGACCATTCTTGGCATTCCAAATCTAGGGAAAAATTCTTTGACGAGGGCTTTAGCTGTGGATAAGGCAGTGTTGTCTTTTAAGGGGTATGCTTCTATCCACTTTGAGAAGGCACAGACAACAACGAGTACATATTTTAAATTGTTGCACCTTTCCATGTGGATGAAATCTAGCTGCAAAACCTCGAACGGATACGTTGGAGGCGCAAAATGACCAGCTGGAGTTGGGGTTCCCCTACCAGGATTGTATTTCAGACACACCATGCAATTCTTGACCACATTCTCTGCACATTTGGGAATTCCAGCATTTTGCCATACTGGAGCCAACAACTTGCAAATCCCTTTTACACTAATATGGGCCATTCCATGAGCCATCGTCACCACTGCAAGCACATACGCATCGGGTAACAAACAACGCTGATGTTCTGACAAATCGATCCAACAACCTTTTTCATCCAATTTACCCGTACTTTCTCTCCACTTGCTCAATTCTTTCTCTGTGGCTTCAGCTTGAAGGGACTTCACGTTCTCTATTGTGTCTTCACACATTCCAACATCACCAACCCATCTTGCAGGGCCTGCAACATACATTAGATTATTCACATTCTTTGCTGTTTCTTTTGCGATTTCATCAGCAAATGCATTACCACGACCAACGTCATCGGTAACTTTCTTGTGCGCACTGCATTTCACAATCGCAACTTGTAACGGCAAGGTCAGCGATTCAAGGAGATCATTCACCAACTGACCATTCTGAATTTTAGTTCCATGCGAAGTCAGGAACCCACGTTCTTTCCACAAGCGCCCAAAACTATGGGCCACGCCAAAAGCATACTGACTGTCAGTATATATGTTCACTCTCATACCTTTCGACAACATGCATGCTCTTGTTAGTGCAATTAATTCTGCTGCTTGAGCCGAATTATGTGGTATGCGTGCAGTTTCAACAACCGTGTGACAGCATATGCAGCAGTTGTGTCACCATTCGGAAGCTTGAAGCATGAGCCATCCACCCATAAAGTACCATCACACTCAATCAAGGCAGTATCTTTAAGATCCACTCTCCCTTTTGTTTCTTCTTCTGTTCTAAACAGACAATCATGCTGTTCAATCTCATCTGTGTCTGCTGCAATCGGCAATAAGGTAGCTGGATTCAATGTTTTGCATCTTTTTATGTGTACATGACTCGCTAATAGTGTCAACTCGTAACCTGACAATCGAGCACTAGTTAAGTGCTGTGTCTTGGTCCTGTTCAACAACGTGTCCACTGCGTGTGGAACCATCACAATTAACCCAGCAGGCTGTCGAATAGAAACAGCTGCTGCCGCTGTGGCTCTCAAACAACTTGGCAATGCTTTGGCCACCGGATCCAAAGTCGATGAAAAATACGCGCATGGACGCTGCTTGTCTCCAAAGGACTGTGTCAGCACTGATAATGCGCAACCTGCTTTCTCGTGAACATACAATGTAAAAGGCTTGCTGTAGTCGGGAGTACCCAACACAGGAGCTGAACACAATGCATTACGCAATTCAGAAAAACTTTTCTGACACTCTTCAGACCATGGGACGAGATTCGGTGTATCTTTACATGTCAATGCTATTAAAGGTTTTGCCAGCAAAGAAAAACTCGGGATCCACTGCCTACAGTAGGAAGTAATACCCAAGAAAGCATGCACTTCTCTCTGTGTTCTTGGCACGCTCAATTTTGCAATGGCCTGAATTCTTTCTGGGGTCAGCTTCCTTCCCTCCTTCGAAAAAAGATAACCTAAGTAGGTCACTTCTTGTCGACAATATTGCAGTTTTGAGAGAGACACTTTGTGATGGAAGGCAGACAAATGACGCAACAATGACACTGTAGCTTCTTTACAAATCTCCTCAGTATCCGCGGCGATTAGTAAATCGTCAACATACTGAATGAGAGTAGCACCACTAGGTAAAACAACTGCATCAAGCTGCGCTTTTAAAGCTTGGCTGTATATTGATGGGCTTTCACAGTAGCCTTGAGGAGCGCGTTTAAAACGGAAGCTACGACCTCCTAGGCTAAAACCAAAAATATCCCTACTTTCCTCTGCGATCGGGATGCTAAAGAAGGCATTCTTTAAATTAATCACTGAGAACCAAGCAGCGGAAGCTGGAATCATAGTTAACAAGACAGTTATATCAGGGACAACTGGAAACTGTGGCACAACTATCTTATTTACCTCTCTAAGATCGATCACAAATCTGTAAACAGGTGGGTGTGAAGGGTCAGTACGTTTTAAAACAGGCAAAACGGGGCTATTGCAAACGTTACCTCTTGTCTCTTCAATTATATCCTTTTCAATCAAATCATAGATAATCGCTAACAATGCTTTTTCACCTTCATTAGAGATCTTGTACTGGGGAATGCGTGGCAGTTTAACATTGGCTTTCAAAGTTACCACGTATGGCGGTATTTCCAAGAGACCCACATCATTAAGACCAGAAGCCCAAAGAGCATCCGGAAGAGACAACAATTCAGCTGGTAGTTTATCCTTTGACAGATACATTGGAGAAATCACTTCCCTACCCAGTGTAAGTTGTACTCCCGAGGGGGAACAATATAACGTCGCATGTAATCTCTTTAACAAATCTAATCCTAACAGGTCTTCACCACAACCTGTCGTCAGGATAAAGGGTGCTTTCAGCTCACAAGGTCCAACAGACAGGGGCATAGGACTAGAGATCAGGTTCCTAACCGGGGCGCCAGAAAAACCTACTGAAACATTCGTGTCGCCAGACAAACGCACGCCAGGGAGTTTTGAATGCATAATTGAACTTTTTGCAGCACCAGTATCCAACAGAAAAGGTTCTGACACACCCGCTGTAGTCACCTTGACATACGGTCCACTCTGATCCACTGGCACTGAAACAACTCCCTCTCTTTGTCTGCGGCTTTCCTAGTAATCATTACTTTCTGCATTTTCATCCTCTGCATAATAGTCATTGTTATAGTACTGAGCTGTCCTACCAGTTGCATCGCCTTGCTGATCAAAACTGTTAATCGTATTTTGAGATGGAAGAGGACGCGTGTTCTGGGGAACATTCCCGCGTCCTCTACCTCTAGGAGCTTGTTGGCCACCCCTACCTCTGGTGCTAAAAGTGCCATTAGCGCGCTGTAGCAGAATAGGACAACTATACTTGAAATGACCCTCTTCCTTGCAATATGTACATTGATTAGGGCCTACAGGAACGCGCGGTTGAGAATACTCGTACCTTTGCACGTTTCTCTGAAACTGTGGCTGTTGCTGATAATTACTCTGGCCACCACGTGGCGGGTAAGCCTGCTGTAAAAGAACCTTCGTTTTTAATTCTTTCGTTTTCTTGTCTGCTTTATCTTTCTCATCCTTATCCCTATTTTCGTAATACTGTGCAGTAGCCAGTATTTGCGCTGATGAGGAAACAGCCCAAGAACTCTTTGAATCTTTTAACTTCTTACACAACTCGGGAAGCAAATTATGCACAAATTTATCAACAAATAATCGTTGACCACCTTCTGCACTCATATCTTGACCACTGTGGTCGATAAACGTTTCCTCAAACCTGGTGAAGAAATCAGACACTGTTTCATCTTTCTTCTGCTTACACGCAGACAATTTATCCCAATTCACACGCATCGCGGGCATTAAAGTCTTCATGTAAGCAATGATTTTAGCAGGGAGTTCTGCTACCAAAGGGTCAGGCTTGGCACCACCATCTTGTCCATCATTAGCAATAATAATATTAGTCCATGTGTCACCTAACTCTGCATCATGATCTGCATTACGAATCAATCCCCACAAAGGCTGTGGGACAACGTTTCCAAACAACATATCTATGTCAGCTAGATTCATGATACATGATCCTGCCGTCTGTGACAACTCCTTATAATATCCTGTAGGGTTTTTAAGGGGGTCAGGCAATGTCTGTTTAAGCGCTATTACTTCAGATCGTTTCCAAGGGACATGCACCAAAACACGCTGGAAATGAGCTGGAGCAGCAGCAATACCGAGACCGGCATCAGCCGCAACGGCTTCCTTCCATACCGGAGGGACTTCTCTCATAGGGTATTGTCGCACTTTTCCCTTTTTCCCTACAGCGAACTCTTGTTCGAACAGTGACTGATGACAATCCCCATTCCTGAAGGACAACAATGTTGTAACTGCTCTATCAACGTTGGGGCCCACAATCGTGCCTTTGTCAAATTCAAACCGTAGGCGACACAAAACCTGCGGGCTTGAGTCTAGACCATGATCTTCCAATTCCTCACAGAGGAATTCACACATTTTATCAAAAACATATCTTTGCTTTGGTGTTTCCCATTGACGAAAGACACTCATGACAGACTCCACATTATACCTTGATGGATGAACAATCCAGTTACGTGCCATGTGGTCTAATACTTCTTTCTCTTCAGAACCAGGCCGCTGACTACACAACTGCTTACGCTTTAAGTCAGGGGTCGCACTAGACGACCCAAATAAAGGCGATATGAAACTAGTGACTGCACTAGCTACTCTTTGTCGTGTAGAAGGAGAGGGTGAGGCAAGAACAGGGGGAAAGACAGAGGGAAGCACAGTAGGTGTAGATACAGATGCAAGGACAGTATCAGGGAGAGTGCCAAGGGAGGCAGTTGGTGCAGCAGGCAAAGTTGCAGAAGGCAAAGGGGAGGCAGGCAGCAAAGTCGGCGGCCCTTGAGGAGGCTGTGCCACAAGAGTAGGCGCCAGCTGAGGAGGAGCTGGCGGCTGCAGGAAAGCTTGCGGCACATTAACTCGAGGCTGTACATTTAAGGGTTGTGGAGGTGCTGTAGCACTCTGCGCATACGGAGGTGGCGAACTCAGCAAATGTGACATTAGGGGATCTTTCTCCTTTTCTTTTAACACATCTTGTTGAAGGTGTGGCAAAACTGGGTAACATTTATCGATCCCTAGTTTACGCTGTCTATGTGACTGCTCATTCATTTGTTCCTCCTCATTATCTTTAAATTGTACAGCTGCTTGCATTATCGACATACCTTTTTCCCTCTTATTTCTTTTTGCTAATTTAATTTCCTTCTGTTTGGCTTCCTTTCGCCATAGGCGGAAAGAATCAAACATCGCCGGCCGGGCTTTCTCTTTAAATAATTTAACTTCCAAATTGTCTAAGATATCTGTGTCGAAACTACCATTTTGGGGCCATTTTAAAACACCATCCTTCCTGGTGTATCAGATCCATACTTCATTATATGTAATGGGGCCCACGCCATGTTTTACATAAAGCTCATAAGTTGGAGTTCCAATTGGAGGAACCGGACACAAATCCTCTAATTGGGAATCCCTTTTACAACCCAAACAAAACAAGTTTCCAAATATACTAGAACCAGGCATCTTTGCTCACTAGTCTAGTTTCAAACTTCAAAGGATTATCAAAACGCGATAGTCTCGTGAATACACGAGTCCTTCGGCTTTGGCGCTTGCAAGCTCCAAATCAAAGCGATCCCGAAGGGATACCAAAACTAAGAACCAAACTAAGGATTAGGAGACGCTCCACTTATACTTAACTGAGGTATCGATGACGTCACCAGAAGACTCGGTTAATCGTTTCGCTCTACCAAATTATCAAGGGTCCAAAACAGGGCGATAGTCAGGGCAGCAGTCCTTCATAGCCGTCGGGACGCGGAGAACCTCGCAGTAAAGACTTTCGGACCACGTCGACATGCAGGGGTCGATGAAGTGGCGGCCTTCCTCCAGAATTTCCACACAAAGCTCCTCACGAACCTCTGGCTTGGACCAGTACCGCTGAAATCGCCCCGAGTTGGGCGCCAACTGAAGTACTGGGGTTTTTAGGACCCCAGCGGTGCCAGGGGTAGCACCCTATGACTTCGAGTTCTTCCTGTCTTGGACCACAGAAACACAGAGTCTTGTGGTGGCGTCAAAGATCGATTTTATTATGACTGCAGTCAGTAACAGGTATCCTAGAAGTACACACGAGTATGTTCTCAGGAGACTGCTCGAAGTTACAAAACCAGTCTTCTCCTTATATACAAAATATCATGCTTCAGGCACCCATTCCTCGTTTTACGATATGGTCATTTATATGTATTCATTACAAACGAAAAAAACAGAGTCATGATGACCATCCCACATTTCAGTTCGGCCAGCCCACAATTATTTACCCAGCGAGGCTCAGAACCCTCATCAGATATCAGCAGACCCCAATAAACACGGGCACCTCCTCCTCGTAAAACAGGCCATAAAGCAGGAAGCAGAGTCAGGTGTGAAAGAGATTAGTTGGGGGCTTGTGTGGGATGAAAGGCTTTATGGTGTGTCAAACCCTGATGCTAATCACAGGTGGCCGTAGGAAGGGGAGCTCGTGAGACCGGACTGGCCTCGGGCAGTGGAGTCAGTTCGCACAGGTCACAGAGAAGTCAATAGAAGGTACATGTGTTCTGAAGGCCTGTGCATGTCCTTAATGTGCAGCCTATGTGAGGGCAACCATAAGATGGCTACCGCTCTAAAATGGAACCCACGAAGTCAATGTGTAATATTGTATACAAAGCGATTCATCGATGAAACGTTATGCAAAACACTTGTACATACCGCATAAGCCATTCGCGGTTCGCTGATACCGAAATAGGCATGGTAGGGCCATGCCTCCCACGTGGTCCCAAAATTTAAAGTACCACAGTGGTATTGATGCAGTAGGATGTAAAACATCACAAGGAGTCACCCCCAATATCGAGAAGAGGGACGGGATATATTACTGAAAACAAAAAAGTTCCCTTTTCTCATGCAGGCCTCAAATACTAAATAATCCATCGGTAGAATTGTAACTTTTCACAAGAAAGGCTTACCACCTATATTCTGATATCAAGTTTTAAAATTAAAACAGAAATGCTTAGGACATATAAAACAGTCCACTTTGTTGTTATTAATATTAGAACAATACACTCATTTAGGCCAAAGCGACAAAGATCTATAAATAACAATTTCCTAAAGAGAAATCTTTTATTCTTTATTTTCTTTTATGTGTTATCTTTATTAAAAATTCAGCCGGTTTAGTTTAAAAAGTACATGAACATATCAAAAATACATATCACAATCAACCTCACATTTACATCAAATATCAAAAGGCAAGAAAGCAGACTAGACCAAATAAGGCTAGGAGATGTAGACGTGAAGATTACGCAGCCCGCTAATGTTTATTAAAGAAAAGCGGCAAACAATGGGAGGTGCAGGTTGCGACGGCCTGCAGTGTGAGGGAGGGGGGAGAGTTGTGGAGGGGTTTGGGGGAGTTGGGGGGGGAGTTTGAATGAGCTCAATCAATTTGGAAATACCGAGATTGTAACTGGGTTATTAAGAAAAACAGCATGTAAATCAACAACAGATGGATATGCAATGTATGTTATGTAATCTAAATTGATGACAGTATGAGAACGAGTGTCACACCAAAACCCAATAAAATAAGTTGAAAAAAAAATCAAATATTAAAAGGCAATTTCATCACACATTATTCATTTCCATAGAATTTTGATATTCAAAAGTTAAAAACCAATAGGCAAGTGTCAACACAGTGTTTCGGGGAAACTTGTACAATCTCGTCAGCTTCTTCAGGACAGTTTAGGTACGTTCACAATTAATCCCTCAATAAAGCAGTGCCTTTTTATAAGGTACTCCAGGTTCAATTTTGTTCTATAAAAATGCCTCCACACTGGAATTCTTTATTAATAACTATCTATATATTGATAAATCCCGTCCTTCATGAGGAGCCGTGAATTTATACGTAGTAGATCAATGTTAGTGTACTGAGATCAGCATACAAATTATTATAGCCTTTAAAATATGGCGAAGACCACCCATATTGGATTCCTTGTTTCCCAGGCTCGATGTGGTTTTCATGACCTCCTATTCAATTACGGTTCATAGGCATCTATTTGTAGCTATCAATTTATCTCTCGTGTTACGGACACCGCAGTTCAAATCACGTATCTGGCAACCAGATATGTGATTTGAACTGTGGTGTCCGTTACACGATTTAAGGATAACTGTCAAAAGATGCATAGGAGATCTAATTGAAAATGAGGTCACCACAACTATACCGTGTTTGGGATACAAAAAGCCTAATACTTGTTGATTTTAAAACAGATGAGAGATTAAATGAAAAAGGTACCTGCTTTATTGAGTGATTAATTGTGAACATACCTAAATAGTCCTGAAGAAGGTGACAAGATTGTACAAGTTTCCCCAAAACGCCGCGTCGACACTTGCCTATTGGTTTTTAACTTTTGAATATCAAAATTCTAAGGAAATGTATAATGTGTGATGAAATTGCCTTTTGATATTTGATATAAATTTGAAGTTGATTGTGATATGTATTTTTCATATGTTCATGTACTTTATAAATTTAAGCGGCTGGGTTTTTAATAAAGATAACACATAAAAGAATATAAAGAATAAAAGGTTTCTTTTTAGGAAATTGTTATATATAGATATTCGTCGCTTTGGCCTAAATGAGTGTATTGTTCTAGTATTAACAGCAAAGTGGATCAATTTATATGTCTGAAGCATTTTTTTTTTTACTTTAAAACTTGATATCAGAATATAGGTGGTAAGCCTTTCTTGTAAAAAGTTTCAATTCTACCGATGGACTATTTATTATTTGAGGCTTGAATGAGAAAAGGGAACTTTTGTTGTTTTCATTGATGCAGTAGGAGCCATGCCCAGGGTTGGAGACAGGACTCTGGCACTGAGGCACCAGGAGAGTAGGTGGATAATTTAACTTAGGGCAGTAGATGAAGGCCTGAATGTTGACAGGGGTCTTTATGTTCTTCCGGGAGTAATTATTCTTGAAAAAGTGATCATTTGTGAGTACTGTGATTGGGGTATTTCGGTGTACATAGAATGTAACATGTACCCACATTAGGCTATTCAAGGAAAGCAAATAATTGATTATTCAAATTTTTTTGCTAAAATTGTATAATATGCATTCTCGATACTTTGGCTGCATACCCCTTTTGTCTTTCTTGTACATGGTCCCTCGTCCATTCGAGTCAAAATAATGTGTATTCTGCTTCTGCTTTCTCTATGGAGAATTAGGAATTTCATTGTACATAGTGCCGAGTTGCACTCACAATTTGATTCACAGTGTGGGTTTTTCACACTTAACTCAGTCCAATTTTTTATTCGGGTTCACTCTACAAACTACAGTTGTATGTCTCTGTTTACTGTTGATTTTTAAGTTGCACATATCTTCATAAACTAAATTTCCAATTCACTCTCATTGAAGTGGTGCGCACAGCTTCATAAACTAAATGTCCTACTCACTCCTATTGAAGTGTTCAGCAATGGAATATTTGTATATCCCCGTTTTAAATTTCATTTTATTCTCCATAATACAGAGGGTTTTTTTAGGCAACAGTTCGATATATTTCACAACGGGTTACCTTGTCTTCACGCTATTTCTCATGATTCAGTTAATTTTGACACATTCTAAACAGGCCCACATGATAAGATTGCAACTGTTCTTCCACCTCCTTTTTCTCCCTTCCTGTCATTGGTCCTCTTTTGCTTCCAGTGACTTGGCCACTATGTACATCGGTCGTAAAACACACCCTGCTTGGCCGCACATTTTTTGGCTTTACAGACATGGAGTCACAGGCACTTTTTTCAGGTAAGGGCCTTGCAAACTTAGGGTTTTAGTTGTGTAGACTCCATCTATCCATTTAGACATGACGTTAAAGTGGTGTTTTCACTTGCTTTCTTTCTGCAGGTTTATCAAGGCCTTACTTGTACATTTCTCCTCTCTTCAAATAAACATATTTATGTGCCATGCTGATTTTCGCAAGGTACGTTACAAACGGGTTGATGTATATACTTGAGACCCTACGATGTCTATCAAGATGATGCTGTATTGGTTGAGGACTTTCTACATGATCTAATATCATTGCAATACTAATTTTCAGATTGTAATGCTTACATCCACTTGAGGCTTTCCTTGCTAGTGTACCTACACGCTATGTCCTGGCTTAGCATGCTTTTATATCCTTTTTTTTAACATGAGGTGGGCTATTTGCTGTCATTGAGTACTAGGAATCTCTGTACATTTGGGACATTGGCCTGACAGTCTTCATGTAACATCTTATCATTTAGATACTTTTCCGTCACCCGGCGGACCTTTGATGAAACAGCCAGCATTACTTGGTGAATCTATTGACTGGATAGCAGGACGTAATATGGGCAAGACCGACTGACATTCCCCTCTTACATACGGTGCTTGACATAGTTTCTTCCCACCTACTGTGCTTTATTCCATGCATGGATAGGAGGGTGGCACCTATTTACTCTGTCCCCCTTTTCTTGCCACTTATAGGTGCTTAATTTTGTGTCAGGTTACTTGCGTTCCGGCCTCAATTTTCCGTTTTGTGTTTTACATTACAGTGAGGGTTTACCTTGCCACTTTAATATAGAGAACCTTGGCATTTTGTTCATTTCAGGTACATCATTTTTAACCGTATGTGCACTCCATTTTCATGCACCCATATTCTTAGGGTATTTCTTTGATATCCTCTCACTGTGTGCGGTTTCTTAGCATCTTTACTTCACTTCTTCTTATGTCATTCACTACTATCGTCTTTGTTATGTTTCACATCCTTATACTCTCACTAATTTAATGCTATTACCTTTTACAAATTCATTGCCCATTTTGCTTATAGAGTTTATATCCAACCACTTTTGGGCTTTGCACTTTTCAGGTATGGCTACATGTTGGGCATTTTTTGGACAAAAAGTTCTTTGTTTAAGCATTATCTGGTGATGGAACCGTATTTCCTATGTCATTGTAATAGCTATGTAAGATGTCATACATTTAATTTGCAGCCTGGAAAAAGACTCTGTGATGAAAGAAGTGTAGGCTTCCTTCTATACTGGATTTTATGTCTCTGATGCGAGAAACGTGAATAACTTTGAGAAGAATAAATATGACAAATAGAACGTTGACCTTTGTATTACTTTATTACTGGTCATTCATTTTAACCATTGGACTTCTACTGTGTGCTTCGGCACTTTCCTCCACATTAGTCTGCCAAACTGGGGGCTTTCACAGTTCTGATTACCTCACCAGAGATGACTGGGTGTTTGTGCAGTGAGAGTTTATTCATGCGCTATGGTTCTATGCAGTGAATTCCCTAAATATTGTACAGCTGTAGTTAGCTCAGGTTACTATACCTGCTGAATTTCTCAGGTTTTGTACGTGTAAAATGTCAGCCTAACTATAATGCCCCTGTAACCTTTGATTTTTTTCAGTGCATATATATATTTATATACATATATAAATATATATTTCTAAGGTTTTTTTAAATTTGAATTCCTAACTATTGCGTCCCTGTCACCTTTGATTTCTTCAGTGCACTGAAAAAATCAAAGGTTACAGGACATTATAGTTAGGAAATCAAATTAGAAAACCTTATAAATAAATATATATATATTTTTTTTTTTTCACTGAAAAAAATCATAGGTTTCAGGGACGTTATAGTTAGAAATTAGCATTTAAAAAACCTTTGAAATTCACTGAAAAAAACTATAGGTTTCAGGTACGTTATAGTTAGTTGGACATTTCACTCGTACAAAACCAGTGAATTTCGGCAGTTATAGTTAGTTCCGCTAACTATAACTCACGCCCCCGCAATGCACTGCTGATGACATCACATATTACATCATTCATGACATGGTCAGTGACATCACTGATGACATCACTGATGACATCTCAAATGAGATCACTTATGACATCACTGATGACATCATCCAGTGACTGTGTGTTTCTGTAAAGTTTAAATGTTTTATATATATATGTGAAGCTGTATTGAAGAATGAGTGGGTGTAAAAGTGTCTGAATGGATGATTTAGTAGGTGCGTGACTGACTCTATAAGTGAGTGATTAAACTTGTCTTACTGAATGCATGGGTTAGTGAGTAAACTGTTTGAATGTCTTTATCTGTCTGTCTGTTGGTGTGTAAGCGGCTGCATGGGTTTGCGAATAGCAACATGAGTGTCTATGTGGGTTATTGATTGGTTGTCTGGGTATCTGTATGGGTGCCTGAGTGTTTGTGTGGGTGGGGGGGTGTGACTCTGTGCAAAGATGTGTGAGTAGGTGATTCACTTGGTGTATGGGTTCAAGAGTGCATCTGTGATGGACTGTATGGCTGGGTGAGTGTGTGTATGGATGTGTTGGTGAGTGAATGGATGTCTCAGTGGTACATGTATGAGTAACTACATATGTAAAAGGCAGAATATGTGAGTGTTGGAGTATATAAATGACTATATGTGAAAGTGAGTGATTGTGAGAGTGGCTGTATGGATGAGTGTGTGCTTACATCAGTGATTGTATAAGAGAGTAAGTATGTGTTAGTATCTGTATGAATAAGTGAGGTGGTGTGTGTATAACTGTATAGGTGAGTAAATGGGAGTGTGATTGATTCTTTGCATGACTGACTAGGTTTTTGCAATCCAGCTGTGTGGCACTTACTGGAGGTACCTGGTGGGCTAGTTCACCCCCAGGGACCCTCAGTGCTTAAGGGTTTTGATTCCCCAACTTAGAACGCGCCGGGGGGCATTTGCAGAGTGGTGGAGGGAGGGGGCGAGGCCTCCGGCGAGATGCCGGCTTTTTTTTGTTGTTGTATTTTTGAAGCCCCATCCCCCAGGCCTGACCCTTTTAAAAAAAAAAAATTACAAAAATTGGAAGGGGGTCATGCTAACATGCAGCTCCCCTTGTCCAAAAGCAATTCTGCTTTGCTGCGTTAAAGCGAGAGCAGGTTTTCTGCTCTCGTTTCAATGAAGCAAAGCAGTGTTTGCTATGGCAGGGCAAACGGCAATGTCCTGGGGTTCGCACCCTGGGACATTGCAGGAGCCGGCCCTGGGGGGGGTTGCCAGTCCCCAGGGCCCTATAGGGCTCCAGGAGGTGGTGGTCCCTGGGGCTGTGGGGGCCCCCACACCATTGTTAAGAATTGCCCCCGGGACCGCGCTTTGTTTTTTTTATAATCTCGACCAGATTCGCGCACCCATGCACATGGGGTGGCCCTGGGGGTCCCTGTGGGTACTCCCTGAGCAGGCCTAGGGGGTCAGGGTGTTTCTACCGTGGCCCCTTTACTTGTTTTCTAAACATTTTTTACCTGTTTTCTTGTGACACGGTTAGTGAGTCACAAGATGGCTTCCAACACATTCTGGTTTGGAGTGTTGGCAGCCAATTATAATGAAGCTTGTGCTCGGTAGGAGTCGCGACTCCTCCTCGGTGCTCAGATATGTACATTTTTTTTTTAATTTCTCAGCAACTACTGAACGGATTTACACCATTAAAAAAATAAGTCGCTTTCTGGACCAAGACCTACTTTTTTGCCAAATTTGGTGTAATTCCATTCAGCAGTTCAGGCTGAATTCCATTCAGCAGTTCTTATGGAAATTAACATGGGGAAAACGCGTTTTGGGACCCCCTTTTTTCTCGGCTGGCTTGATGAAACACCCTGAAAATTTCAAGATATATATATCAACCAAAATTCTGCTTGTCTCTTCCTGCTTGTAGGACATAAATGAATGCGAACTCCGTTGTTATGGTGCAAATCAAAGATTTATTGTAACCCTCACACCACTGCAATGACGCGTTTCGGCCTGAACAGGCCTTGATCACATGATGCATCTGCAGAGTACTTTCAAATATTTAAAGTGCTAAATGCATACACACGTGACATATCAAGAAATACGTGTTTTTGCATGTGCTCCTACATTGCCTTTTGACAAATTCCAAATGTTCAGAAATTCATCCTAAGTAATTGCACAAATGTTTAAATACAGTTCATGACAATACATTTCCTGACTTATCAAAAAACTGTAAAATTCTACAATATAACTGTTTTAAAAAACCCTGTGTCAATATCAAGAGCTTAACATTGTGATGATACTGCCCTTACATATACATGTACACTGATAGGTGCATGAAAATTCATATTTGCTGGAAACATGATGCCGCACTGTGTATTGTCATATTGCCCCAAATTTTCAAGAGACGCAAACATCCTTAACGTTATGGTGGTAAACTAGTCGTCACAGTATTTAGGCTAGTATGGTTGTGCATTAAGCCCCAGTGGGCCATGTACCCTCCTTACATGAATGTTTAGAGTTGTATCATATCATAACATTATTGTTTCCCAAGTGCACATTCAAGTGTACAGCCCTAGTGAGCCATTACTATCATCTCTTCTATACTTTAAAAATGTAAAGTGCTTGTGCATTGAACTAAAAAGTGCCACCTACTGAACTGTTAGGTTCAAAAAGTGCAAAGTGTGTCTCAATTAAAAAAGGACAACTTTAGTATTTAAATTATTGCTAATGCATGTGATTACAGCAGCTGAAAAAGGGGGAGGAAGGAGGGGGAAAAATATCTCTTGATTAGATTTTTTAAGACATTTGGAGGGATTACAGGCAGGTAAAGAAATCCTCGCTTGAGTTATGTCCCTGTGGTGACTTAGTATCAAGTTCAATGATGTACCTTGTCTCAAGTTTTCTAAGGAGTGCTTCCCGGTTGCCATCTCGTCTCAAGACAGGAATAGCATCCACCACAAAATATTTTAGATGACTTAAATCATTATTGTGATGTCCTTAAAATGCCTTGCAACCGGATATGCTATGTTTGAATTAGAAATTACCCTTATGTGCTGGAGTATTCTCTGTGGACCTGCAGTTTTGTACTGCCTACATACTGCAGTCCACAAGTACACTCCAACACATAAACCGCAAACTCTGTTTTACAGGTCAGCAATTTCTTAATGGGCAATGGTTCCTCCTTGAAAGGGGATTTTGTAGTTTGTTCTGTTACTTCAATATCAACATGCACAACAACTTGTGCATTTAACAAATCCCTTCCTTGCTGACAACCAATTGGTACTTTATCTAATCTCAGGGCTGCTACTTCATAGACCATGGTTTCCTAAATGGGATGTTTGGATTCGTCGGCAGTTTCTTCCTAAGGACAGGGTCACTCAGCACTATGGGCCAGATTTTGTTGATAATTCTACGTAATGTCTGTTGTTCAACCCCCCCAGTATCTGCTTGCTCAATAAGGTTTTTTTTTAACAAGTACATCTGACCGATGTGGAGGCATATCAGCAATAACCGGCGATAATTATCGCTAAGCCCACTTAGCGCTAGGATAATTATCGCCGGCTAGCGTGGATTTTTATCGCTGAGATAGCGTGCTATTAGCAACGCTTATCTCAAAAACGATAAAGTCCTCACTCTAACTGCGTGACGTGAGATTATCGCTGGAAACCCAGCGATAATCCCACGCAATGTGGCGTTAGCTTGATGATAGGGACTCACAAACTTAGCCATGATATCCACCTTCCATAGGATATCATGGCTAAGTCAGTCCTGAAGCAGGTGTAAGGAAAGTAGTGTTAACAGGGGTTATCGCTACTTTTCTTGCCGCTATGCTTCATAGCATGGGGCTTGATGATAGGAGAAATGTCGCTTAGCGACATTTCTCCTGTCATGTCAGGTCAGGAACGCCCACTTTGCTTCTCAATAGAGATGCAAAGCTGGGCGTTAGGAATTCCTACGCTAACGCAAGTTTTCACGCGATAGCGTGAGTTTGCTAATTAGGCGATAAAATTATTGCCGCTTTTCGGCCGCAAAACCGGCGATAATTTTATCGCCTTGCCTTGCTGCTATGCCCCTTAGTGCTTTCGTTTTTTTTATAGCATTGTCAATCACTTTTACAGAGTAACCTCTCACCAAGAATCTGTTTTTACTCTCACTCTGCGCTTGCTCAAGATCAATGTCGTTACTACAGATCCTCTTAATCCGTAGCATCTCACCATACGGTGATGACTTGAAGAATGTTACCTGCTGTTTTCTTGCGGTACGGTTTGGTTTCTAACTTATCATCTGCTACATAGATTTCAACATCCAAGAAATATACTGAATTCTTACTGATACTAGCAGTAAATTGCAGATTGAGACTATTGATGTTTATTTGTTCTATGAATGATTGTGCACTTTCTTCCGTGTCACTCCAAATCACGAACACATCATCGATGTACCTCAACCAGGCTACAACATGATTTTTTAGAATGATTTCATATTTCACTTTTAACACTTGTTCTTCCCACCATCCCATATGGAGGCAAGTATAGTTTGGTGAAAAGTATGCCCCAATAGCTACACCTCGTGTCTACTGGAATGTCTCCTTCTGGAATAAGAAATAGTTACTGTCCAAACCGAATGCAATCATGTTAAGAAGCATTTTGTCATGATGGTATAAATGCATAGTCCTAGAGCCTAGATAGTGTTCAACAACCTTTATGTCATCCTGCTGATGGATGCTTGTACATAGTGAAGACATGTCAAGGGACATCAGTAGGTAGTTTGTTTCCCATTTAAAATTGTTGATCTTCCTGAGGAAATCACTTGTGTCTTGGACAAATGATGGCAATTTTCGCACGTGTTCTTGTAAAAAGAAATCTATGTAGCGGGAGATGTTCTATAGCAAGCAGTTGCACGCTGAGATAATTGGCTTGCCAGGTGGTTTGCTGGCGTCTTTATGTACTTTCGGAATGAAGTATATCACCGGTATTGTTGGATGATCATTCTTGAGGTACTTTTATTCATCATTACTTAGGAGGCCGGTGCTCTTCCACGCAAGTAGTTTAATATAAGTCATTCCAAGAGGATTTAATTATTTGAAGGCTAGATCTTTTATAGCACTCTCTGTCATTAAGCTGTTTTGTAGCTTCTTCCATATACTGCTCTCTTGGCCAGATTACAACATTTCCTCCTTTATCAGAGTTATGTATGATGATCTGCTGGTTGCCTTGTAATTTCTTTACCAGTTTATGGTACTTCTCATTTTGATAGTTATATCTTTTATGAGCGTGTAATATCTGATAATCGAGTTTCTTAAGTTTCGAAGTTACATGATCATTGAAAATGTCAAGAGTGTCTCTTAGCCTAACAGGCTGAAATGTAGATTTAGTTTTAAAATCAGTTTTCTCCATTCCATAAATATTAGGTAATGGATACACTGGTTTGCCTGCCTCATCCCTGTTCTCATGTTGTAGTTGATGAAGGTCTGATAGTAGTTCAAAATCTGCTGATGTTAACATGTTGGGACCAGTGATGTTAGTTGAGTCCATCATAGTTTGTTCCTTTTCATAAGTCTTTCGCAGAAGATGGTATTTGCGTAATTTTAGCTTACGAATACATTTGTACACATCTATCCGAGTCTGTGAATAACTGAAATTGCTCTCAGGACAGAATGATAGCCCTAAAGACAGCAGTTGTTTCTCAGCTTCATTTAGGGTTATAGATGACAAATTTATGATTGTGTTGGGGTTGCTGCTGATACCGCTCATTTGCGTTTCCATCTGTTGTTCACAGGCTTTTTGTTGTGCTGCTTGTCGTTTTCAGCAGCGTCTTTCGCGGCACCTTTTATTGCGTCTTTGTTTGTTTTTGCATTTGCATTCTATGGTCTTAGGTCAGCGTTTGTCGCCTGTCTTGTCTTAGGCAATCTACTTCTTGGCCAAAGAGAGTTTTGGAAACCCCCAACATGAGCCAACTCTGCATTTCTCAGTTTCGGATTCACTCTCTACCGCTGAGCTGATATCCGACGCAGAGGTAGTCATTTGCATACTGCCGCTGGTACTAGCCAGTTTTTGTTGTTTGGATACTTCACTTCTTCCAGTATTAAAGGAATCATATTTTCCCGAAAATATTAAAACTTGTCCATTCTCGTAATCCTGCTTATCTTGCTGGAATTTAAAGGCTTTCCTCTTTTTAATAATGTCTTCCTCCCTCTGTAACCATATATGCATTTCTTCTCGGTACTTGGTAATGGTACTTGTTACTTCCAACCTGTTTATTTCCTCATTCAAGTCATCAATCTGTCTTTGCAATTCCACGTATTTTATCAAGGTTTGCACAAGTTTTCTAGATGAATCCAAATTACATTCTGCCCAATCACTCAGCATTCTCGGATGGGATTTTCGTAGCTGGGCGCAATCATGGGGGCCGATTTACAAGCCCCTTGCGCCACTTTTGCGTCATTTATAACATGGAAAAAGTGAGGCAAAAGTGGCACAAGGGGCTTGTAATTCTGCCCCATGATCCTTAGGCCCCTCGGTATCCTGCCGACTTAGAAATATCTGGAAAGCGATTTGTGCTCCCACCATTTTGATTGGTCGCGCTTCATGAGCTCTTCTAGTTTTTTTTTCTAGGCATGCATACCAAATAGGACATTTTTCAGCACAACATGAAATTGATTTTTACGAGGCTGGCATTTTAATGTGACAACTTTGGTGATGGAAATGTGGAGACTCTGGATAAGTAACAAACCGCAAAACTAATTGAACTGACTGTGTGCAAATGGAGTGTATTATGGGTACTGAAGTCCGTGAATTCTCATTTTGAAAAAAAATGTATAGTGAAGTTTTACATGTCATTTTATTACCATAACCACCAATGGGAATATTTCTGGTTTACTTTTACCAGATAATGAGGTAATAGCTTATACAAAGTTCCCCTGTAAATTGATGTGACTGTTTAAAATCTGAAAACGGAAGTCTGTTTTCCACCATCATGCATTTGACTCCGTTAAAAAGGCACGCAACCATGAACACCTGTTTGCATATGATTAAGACCGCCATGTCGGTCAAAACACATTATGCTGAAGCTCCTATCTGCAATAAAAAGTAATCTACTAAGAACTGGGGGGCATATTATCAACGGCCAGCGATAATTATCGCTGGCCGTGCTTAGCGATAATAATATTATCGCATGCTATCTCTGGAATTTATCGCCCTGGTAGCGCGTTATTAACGACGCGTTTCTCCAAGGTGATAAAAATTCCGGAGATAGCGAGGTTATCGCCCTTTTGCTGGGAACATCGCTGGTTTTCCAGCGATGTTCCCTACAAAAAGGCGATAACCTTGCTGATACGACCCACAGGTTCATATCTGCATAATCCACCCACTATGTTAGGGATGGCTAAGTCAGGATTTTAGCAGTTGTTAGATTTTGGTGAAAACTGACGTTTTCGCCAAAATCTAACGTCTGCTAAAATCATGTAGGCTGCCTTGTAAATATCGTGATGTAAACATCAGTGATATTTGCAAGGTAGTCCATCCGGGTACGCCAAGTAACGCCCATTTTGCATTTCATTGGAGATGCAAAGGGAGGCGTTGGGAAAAAGGGTGCTAACATGCGATTATGCATATTAGCACCCTCTTGTAAATAGGGCGCTGGTTTTATCTCCGCTTTTTTGGCTTTGTAAGCCAAAAAAGCGGAGATAAAGCCGTTGTAAATATGCCCCTGGTTTGGTGGGCTCGATTGCGCACCGTTGAAGCAGCGTGTGTGCTTTCATTTGGAATATGTTAGACGAATGGCGCCCGTGCACGAGCCCCGACCCGAGAGGTCGGGCACTCCTGTTAGCGTCAAAACTCATTTGTACCCATGTTTTGAACAGGACGCCAGCCGGCCGGCTGCTACAGAGTGCGGATGAAACCAATTGAAGGTAAAGGCCAGTGTTTAGATTACGGGAGGCCGGAACAATTGACATTGATTCACGTATATTTGCAAGCAGCCAGGTTTTGTTAGGGACATTAGTCCCCTACACTTACCAGTATGGAGATTGTCTTGAATCTGCAGAGAAAAGCTCAAACAACATTTCTGACTATCGGACAAATGTGCGTGAAAGGCAGAGCCGTAGGCATCCATACCAAATAGGATATGTTTCAGCACAACATGAAATTGATTTCTACGAGGCTGTCATTTTAATGTTACAACTTTGGTGATGGAAATGTGGAGACTCTGGATAAGTAGCAAACCGCAAAACTAATTGAACTCACTATGTGCAAATGCAATGTATTATGGGTACTGAAGTCCGTGAATTCTCATTTTGAAAATATTTTAATGTGAAGTTTTACTTGTCATTACCATAACCATCAATGGGAATATTTCTGGTTTACTTTTATCAGACCATGAGGTAATAGCTTACACGAGCTTCCCCTGTAAATTGATGTGACTGTTTAAAATCTGAAAACATTAGTCTGTTTTCCACCATCATGCATTTGACTCTGTTAAAATGGCACGCAACCATGAACACCTGTTTGCATATGATTAAGACCGCCATGTCGGTCGAAACGCGTTATGCTGAAGGCTGAAGCTCCTATCTGCAATAAAAAGGAATCCACTAAGAACTGGTTTGGTAAGCTCGTTTGCGCACCGCTGAAGCAGCGTGTGTGCTTTCATTTGAAATATATATATATATATACCAAACACAGAGTTTTCCCATTCAGGAGAGCCACACCAGCAGGTAGGTACAAATACGTTTATTTCATGAAGCTGCAGCAAAGTGGGTATGCAAACGCCATAATTTTCAGCTGCCTGACGCGTTTCATGCTAACAAAGCATTTCTTCAGAGGAACAGAGTCCATTACCAACGTGTGACATCAACATCCCTTTATATTGCTTCCACCTGCCACAGTGGGCGTCGGCTCGCGCTGAGCCTGATGGTCCATGTAGTACATTTAGTATTACTCCAGTGAGTCATTCACACGCGGTGACCATAAGAACAGATAAAGCCACAGTGGGTTTGGCGAGAGTTCTACTCACACTGAGCTGTACGATAGTACTTCAGGAAAACGACCTCACTGCCAAAAGTGCCGCCAGTCGGGTGACTGCAGCGCAAACCGCATTCAATGCAGCAGGGCTTCTCCCACGACCGGGACCAGCCGTTTTAAATACCAAACACAGAGTTTTCCCATTCAGGAGAGCCACACCAGCAGGTAGGTACAAATCCGTTTATTTCATGAAGCTGCAGCAAAGTGGGTATGCAAACGCCATAATTTTCAGCTGCCTGACGCGTTTCATGCTAAGAAAGCATTTCTTCAGAGGCACAGAGTCCATTACCAACGTGTGACATCAACATCCCTTGATATTGCTTCCACCTGCCACAGTGGGCGTCGGCTCGCGCTGAGCCTGATGGTCCATGTAGTCCATTTAGTATTACTCCAGTGAGTCATTCACACGCGGTGACCATAAGAACAGATAAAGCCACAGTGGGTTTGGCGAGAGTTCTACTCACACTGAGCTGCACGATAGTACTTCAGGAAAACGATATATACATATATAAGAAAAGCATTTTGTGTTTTGCCAATAACTTTGGCAGCACTTGAATCTTCACAAAATTTATAATATGATCCTGTTTTTGGTTCAGCTGCTATGCTGAATGTTTCGGGGTGATCCTTCAAGCGGGCACTGAGATAAAAGGGGGTCCCAAAATGCAATTTCCCCATGTTAAGTCTATGGCTATTTTTTATTTTTTGAACACGTCTACAGCCTGAATTACCCCAAATTTGGCAGGAAGCTAGATGTTGGTCCAGAAAGCGTGCTTTTTGTGATTTGTTGTAAATCCGTTCAGTAGTTTCAGAGATCTCGAAGTTAAAAAAATATAGATATTTGGTAGCCTAAAAACGTACTGAAATGCAACTGAAATTTGATTGCCTTCCAACACGTGCGCCAGGAAGTGTTGGCATCCATCTTAGGAGCAATATACATGATAGCACCACATTTAAATGCATTATAGTGAATGGCAGTTTTTGAGGGTCACAACGTGGAGACTGTATAAATGGTAATAACAGATTCATAGTTACAAAATATATCATTTATTGATGATACCATACTGATTTTAAGAATGGTGCTCTATCTCTATCTTTCTCAGCCATATGAAAATGAAGTCTGCAATTCTCGGTAAATCATGTACTTCCAATAGGAGCAGCCTGTCAGTTGATTCCTTTGTATTCTACTGCAGCCTCCCATGGTTTTCTAAATAACAACTAGAGCACTAACAGTGTTACCAATGACAAAACTATGGCACACTTGAAGCCATGTTGATTGGCTCAAACTGGTAGAACTTCAAACCATTTCTTTAGTAAGTAACAAAATGAGGGGGTTCAGTTTGTCATAGAAATTATGGTTAGTGCTGTAGAAAGAGTGAGTTTTCTAATATCTTCTTCTATTTCCTAAAAACAGTCGGACATGTAGACTGAAACATGTACTTTCAACTAAGGACGTGCAGAGAACTCTGCTCCACCAGCGGAGTGTGCAGAGATTTGCCTACTCCGTTCTCTGCTGAGAACATGGAGTATAGGGCAAAACTCTGACTCCACAGTGGAGCGGAGTTAGCCAGCCCCCCCTGTAAATTGACTCCCGGTCTCCACCCCTCCTAATAAAAAATACTTAAAAAGTAATTTAAAAAGAAATAAAGTCACTTACCTGTACTGCGGTGTCCCCCGGCTTCCCTCCTCTTCCTCGCCGTACATCTTGCATGAACTGCGCATGTGCACGCGTGCATGTGCAGGTCTCACAAGTCATCCTGCGAGAAATGCGCTTGCGTGCATGCAGATACGCAGTTCTTGCAGGATGTATGGCCAAGAGTAGGAGGGCAGCCCGGGGACACCGCAGTACAGATAAGAGACTTTATTTTTCCTAAAATTACTTTTTAAGTACTTTTTATTGAGGAGGTGGAGGCGGGTGGCAAAGCGGAGTTCTTCCTCAACTCTGTGGTCCTCCACGTAGTGGCACTACGCCAGATCCGACTGGGGTTACTTTCAACACCAGCAGCAGATTGCCAGCTAACTCCCAGCAGCTTAACTATAGTTTTCCAATAGGCAACTAGAGTGCTAACATTCTGAACGCCATCTTGATAGAATGGAAATCGAAAACTGAAAGCATTTCTACTGAGGATACTGCAGTAAATGAGAAAATTAGGGAGCCACATAACAAATGAATGAATGAATGAAGGTTCTTGTAAAGCGCACCGTTCACTCTAAGGAGCATCTTGGCGCTAGCGGAAGAACAAGTAAAGATCTGTTGTGGAGAAGATCTTAGATGGAACAACAGGAGTAATTCTTAAATGAGAGATAGCACCAAAGGACCTGAGGTGGCAAAAATCCAGGTTTTTAGAAGCTTCCTGAACATAAGTTCTGTTTGTGTGTGTCTCAGCTGGGTGGGCAGGATGTTCCAGGCTTTTGTCCCCAGCACAGCCATTGCCTTACCCCCGCTGGATTCCAGACGGAAAGTGGGGGCTGCCAGAAGGTTCTCCGAAGATGACCGTAGGATGCGTTGGGTGGTATATGGTCGAATTCTAGAGCTGAAGTATCCTGGTCCTGTTGCCCTTGTGGCTTTGTAGATGATGGTTAGGATTTTAAAAATAATCCTTTTAGGATAGGCAGCCAATGAAGAGTTCTGAGTGCTGATGCTGAGGGCGAGCCTTTCGATCATTTGAGTACCAATCTCGCTGCCGCATTTTGGACGACCTGTAGTCTTTTCAGGACCTTTTTTTTTGTTCCTGCATACAGGCTGTTACAATAGTCCAGCTAGAATAGAATTTAGGCTGCAGCAACAGTTTTCCTGGCATGGACTGGGAGAAAATCAAAATTATTTCTAAGGGCTTTATCATTTGAAAACACATACTTGCCACAGCAAGGGCTTGCTTGTGGAAAGATAATGAGGGGTCAAATTTAATCCCCAGATTTCTCACAGTATCCACTGTGTTGGGAGGAGGGGCTGAATTTAGTTATGTCTCCCAAGATTGCCATTATAGAAATAAGAGGCCAAATATATAACAAATATCACCCAAATGTAGTCCGATTATAGCCCAATGTCAGAATTGTGCAAAACACTTATTTTGTTTTCATTTCTTTGCAGTATTATATAGTGCAAACTTGACCAGGAAGCATTGGAGTGAATTACATGAGCATCATTACTCAAGAGCACATTAGTTTTGTTTTTAGGCATCGGGAGATTGAGTGATTTGTCTAGAACCACAGGATGTTGAGCTGACACTAAAACTCAAACTTGGTTCCTTAGTGGCAAAGTCTGCAGCTCTGTCCATAACAGCACATCCTCTACCATAAGAGTAACAGATAATCAAGTGATCAACTATATAAAAAAAACATAGAGGAGCAAATTATTTAAAAGTGCTTTTTTATCACTGTTAGAACCGGCGGTCTCTAGTTGGCAGAGGTATACACTTCTGACAAATAGGGACCAACCAACTCTAGTCAGGGAAAGGGGATTACACACTCAGATAACCCCTGCTACCCCCTTGGTAGCTTGGCAGAGCAGACAGGCTTATCTCAGAGGCAGTGTGTTAAGCATTTATGACCACATACAGTAATAAAGTGAATACACTACAGATGGACACGACACAGAAGTTATTATAAAAATAGTATTTTTATATAAGGCTTAGCACAAGACCAAATAACGACAAAAATATACCACAGTCTTAATAAATACTCTTTGGAAGGAAAAATAATAGTTCAAGTAAGGTTTCTTCTTGGCAAATAGTTCTTTAGCAAAGTATTCTTCTGAGCACAGTTCTTTGGCAACAATGTAACCCCCACAGGAGTCACACGACGTCGAGTCTACAAGATTCCCAAGGTTCGGCGTCGACCGCGAGGAGCGCTACGTCGAGCCTGGAGTTGCAACAGACCCCACAAGTACAGTACCTTGAGAAACGAAGAAAACGATGATCCACGGCGTCGAGATGTCGGCGTCGAGGTCGGCGTCGATCGTGCCTCGGAGTCGGGTCAATCCGCAGCGGCGTCGAGGGATGTCGGGCCGGAGCAGCGCTCACGGCGTCGAGAAGGGCGTCGAGTCGATGCGATCAGCAGCGGCGTCGGGACGGGGTCGCTTGGAGGTAGAGCCGATACTCACTCCTCACTGGCGTCGATACCGGCGTCGAGACGGGGTCACTTGGAGCTGGGGCCGATACCCACTGCTCACTGGCGTTGCTGCTGGCGTCGATCGGGCCCGGCGGCCGGCGTCGAAGGCTCGGGACACTGGAGCCGTTACTCACGATGTCGAGCTGGATTCGGCGGCGTCGGCGGCGTCGAGACTGCAGATTTTCCCTTGTGTACTGGAAACAACACTTTCCAGCAATTCAGCAATTCAGTAGATGGTGAAGTCCTTTGGCCCTGTGACTTCAACAGGAGACTGGCACTCTTCCAGTCCTTGGAGATTTCCTAGCAAGTGTTCAGAGAGTACACACCAAGTTCCTCTCTCCTTGTTCCTTGGCAAAAATAAAGAAGCAGCTTTCAGGTTCCTCCACAGCAAAACAGCACTCTGGCAGAAAGGGGAGGCAAGTCCTTAGATCAGCAGGCTTCTTGTCCTTGGTACAGGTTTCCTTGTCAGAAGTGATCTGAGTTCTTGGTTCAGGGGTCCTTCTCTTATACCCCTTTTTCCCTTTGTTCCCTTTGTCCAAGCAGGGCGATTCCCACCATCTCAGGTTTGTTGTGGGTGTTGCCAGGCAGAGGCACCTGGCCTATTCACTGAGCAGGGCAGAGTCCTCAGCCGCCCAGCAGGAGGCGGAGCCAGTATTGTCACTGGTAGGAGCAGGGCTATCAGTCGCCCAGCAGGAGGCGGGGCCAGTATTGTGTCAGGCAGGGCAGGCTACTCTTCCCTCACTCTACGTGTAAACGCCCCATTCACCCCATACTGACTCACTCAGACCTCTGGAGCCACCCAGCCCCTGACACACACACCAAACCAGCAGAGACCGGTAGATAGTTGAACAAGAAAATAGCCACTTTCTAAAAGTGCTATTTTCAAACATAGAATTTAAAAACCATCCATCCTAAAGGGTGTGTTATTAAATTCTGAGTTCAGGGATACTAAACTCGACTTGCTACCATGCTCCCTGAGTCAGATAGATTATAATGGAGTTAATAATCAGTCTGCCCAGTCTGGCCTATTGGAGGCAGGTAGCCCTTCAATAGTGAAAAACGAAAATGGCTGTAATTCACTATTAGGTCATGCCACACACATCAGGGCATGACCTACCTTTTACCAACAATGCACCCTGCCCTAGGGCCTACCATAGAGGTGTCTGAAATGTGGCAAAGGGAAGGTTTAGAGACTGGTAAGTAGGTTTCCTTACCAAGTCGACATGGCAGTCAGGGACTGCACGCAGGCGCCGCGGTGGCAGGCCTGAGACACATTTTGCACGCTGCTTCTGTGGGTGGCACAACCAGTGCTGCAAGCCCACCAGCAGCAGTTAACTTACACGCCCTTGGCACACTCAGTGCACTAGACTAGGGACTGAACAGTAAGTCAACCAAGCCAATCATGGTAACACCAATCAATGTAACAATTTAACATAGGGAGCACTTGCACTGTGGCACTGATCAGCAGTGGCACAGTGCCCAAAGCAATAATCCAGCAAAAACATCGTAAACAGAGGAGGCAAACAGAAAAAAATGGAGGAGAGACTCATGCCAATGATGCCAGGTCTAACACGTGTCCCCTCCAGCTGAAATGTGGGGAGAACTACCCTTCACCCAGGGAGTCCTCATCACTAAGGCGGAAAAATCTGGACAGACCATCAGCATTGGCGTGATCTGTACCAGGGCGGTGTTCCACCGTAAAGTCCATCCCCTGTAGGGAAATGGACCACCTCAACAGCTTTGGGTTCTCACCCCTCATCTGCATTAACCATCTGAGGGGCCTGTGGTCTGTCTGAACCCGGAAGTGAGTCCCAAACAGGTAGGGTCTTAGCTTCTTCAGCGCCCAGACCACAGCAAATGCCTCACGCTCTATCGCACTCCACCTTTGTTCCCTGGGAAGTACCCTCCGGCTGATGAAGGCTACAGGTAAGTCTCGGCCCTCCTCATTCATCTGTGCTAGAACAGCCCCCACACCATGCTCTGAAGCGTCTGTCTGGACAATGAATTCTTTTGAAAAGTCGGGTGCCTGGAGGACCGGTGCTGTACACATTGCAGTTTTCAGGGTGTCAAAGGCGTTCTGACAGGCGTCAGTCCAGATCACAAGTCTCGGCTGCTTCCTGGAAGTCAGCGAGGTCAAGGGGTGCACAATGTTGCCATACCCCTTGACAAACCTCCTGTAGTAACCCGTGAGACCCAAGAAGGCTCTCACCTGAGTCTGGGTTTTGGGCGGTTCCCAAGCCAGGATGGTATCTATCTTGGGTTGCAGGGGGGCCACCTTGCCACTCCCTACTTGGTGCCCCAAGTACACCACGGAACCCTGCCCAATCTGGCACTTACTAGCCTTGATTGTGAGGCCTGCTCTGCGCAGGGCCAACAACACTTCCTGGAGGTGGCGCAAGTGTTCCTCCCAGCTGGCGCTGAACACTGCTATATCGTCCAGGTAGGCGGCGCTGAAATCTTCCAGCCCGGCCAATACCTGGTTAACCAACCTCTGGAATGTGGCAGGGGCATTCTTCATCCCAAAGGGCATCACACGGAACTGGTAGTGCCCATCTGGTGTGGAGAATGCAGACCTCTCTTTTGCCCCATCAGTCAAGGCGATCTGCCAGTACCCAGACGTTAGATCAAACGTACTAAGGTACCGGGCAGCCCCCAACCGATCGATGAGCTCATCAGCTCTGGGGATGGGGTGCGCGTCAGTCTTGGTGACCGAATTGAGTCCTCGGTAATCCACACAGAACCGAAGTTCTGGTGAAGCACCAGGCGCTGCAGCCTTTGGGACCAAGACCACTGGGCTGGCCCAAGGACTGCTAGAGGACTCAACCACCCCTAAGGCAAACATCTTGGAGACCTCCTCCTTGATGTATGCTCTGACCTTGTCAGTCACCCTGTAGGCCTTGTGCCTCACAGGAGTGCTGTCCCCAGTGTCCACATCATGGACACACCACTGAGTGACACCAGGGATCAAGGAGAACAGATCAGGGAATTGTACCAACAGATGGCGACAATCTTGCTGCTGCTCAGGGGTCAGTGTGTCAGAGAGGACAACACCATCCACTGACCCATCTTTTTCTTTTGCACACAGGAGGTCAGGAAGAGGCTCACTCTCCTCCTCCATCCCAGCATCTGTGGCAAGGAGCATGCCCACTTCGGACCTTTCTAAGTGGGGCTTTAACCGGTTGACATGCAGGACCCTTAAGGGGTTCCTGGGAGATTTCAAGTCCACCAAGTAGGTGACATCGCTCTTCTTCTCCACAACCTCAAACGGTCCAGTCCACCTGTCCTTGAGCGCACAAGGTTCCACAGGGGCCATGACCCAAACTTTCTGACCAGGTTGAAGCTCAACCAGGGTGGCATTCTGATCGTACCACCGCTTCATCTCTTCCTGGCTGGCCTCCAGATTTGCCTGAGCAAGATCTCTGAAGCGCCGAGTCTGGTTCCTAAAGGCCAGCATGTAACTATATACATCCTGGGGAGGTTTCCTGGGAGATTGCTCCCAGCCTTCTTTGACCAGACTCAAAGGTCCTCTTACCGGGTGACCATACAAAAGCTCAAAGGGGCTGAACCCTAGAGACTTCTGTGGCACCTCACGGTAAGCAAACAGCAGGCATGGCAAGAGGACGTCCCATTTACGCCTCATTGGTTCTTCAAGACCCATGATCATGCCTTTTAGGGTCCGGTTGAATCTCTCAACCAGCCCATTACCTTGAGGGTGGTAAGGAGTGGTAAACTTGTAGGTTACCCCACACTCCTTCCACAGAGACTTCATATAATTCGAAATGAAGTTGGTGCCTCGGTCTGACACCACCTCTCTGGGGAACCCCATGCGGGAGAAAACACCCATCAGTGCCCGTCCCACCACGGGGGCCGTCACTGTTCGGAGAGGGATGGCTTCCGGGTACCGGGTGGCATGGTCCACCAAGACCAGGATAAACCTGTTGCCCATGGCTGTCTTGGGGTCCAGTGGCCCCACAATGTCAATTCCCACTCGCTCAAAGGGGGTACTGACGACGGGAAAAGGTTGGAGGGGAGCCTTCTGCTTCCGCCCACTTTTCCCACTTGCCTGGCAAGTTTGACAGGTCCTACAATGGATATCTGAATCCCTTCTCATCTGGGGCCAATAAAAATGGGTGACAAGCCTGTCATAGGTCTTGTCCTGCCCCAGATGTCCAGCTAACGGAACGTCATGAGCCAACCCCAGTAGGAAGGCTCTGAAGCGCTGGGGTACCACCAGCACACGGGCTGACCCAGGCTCAGCAGCCTTAGGCTCGCTATACAGGAGGCCGTTCTCCCAGTAGACCCAATGTGATCCTGACTGATCACCTGTCGTTTGGGCTGAGGCCTGCTGCCTCATACCCACAAGAGAAGGGCACACTTTCTGTTCAGCACAAAATTCCTCCCTGGAGGGACCACCATCCTGCTGCCAATGGGTCAGCTCGGGCAGGTCTCCCAGTTCGGCCACTTGTTCTCCTGTCGGTTCCAGGGCATCCCCCTCAGGGTCTGCTCCCTCCTGGACCGCGGGAACGATGGGGGACGGTTTCCCGCGCCCCCTGCCTCTTCTCTTCACGGTTGGGACCTGGGCCATACTTTCAGGCTCCGGGCCCCCATCAACACCCTTACTGACTGACATGGACCGGGTGGTCGCACACACCCACTCAGGCAGACCCAACATTTCCAGATGCGCTTTTCTCTCCACCTTAGCCCAAGGGGAGTCCTCCAAATCATTGCCCAAGAGACAATCAACAGGCATGGCGGGCCTCACAGCAACCTGAAGAGTACCTGAGACCCCCCCCCACTCAAAAGGAACTTGAGCTACCTCACACTTACTCTGTGAGTTGTCAGCAGCTACAACGGGGTAGAATGCATGAGGGACCACCTGCTCTCTGGACACCAAGTGACACTTGACAGCTGTCACACTCGCTCCGGTGTCTCTGAGAGCTTCCACCCTATGGCCATTAATGGTCACCCACTGCCTATATTTCTTAGTGTTACTAGGCAGAGGGGTTGGAGGGACCATTTCCACGTCTCCTAAAGAGACCAGGGACATTTCTGCGGGACCCCACCCACCGGGGGCACCCATCTCCTCCCCTCCCAGGGCTACACTCGCTACCTGACGAGGGGGTGCACGCGGCGGTGCATTCGAATCCTTCATGGGACACTGGGGATCATAATAACGGTGTCCCACCTGCTTACAGGCATAGCAGGTCATGGGGCCCCTGTGAACAGGTTTACCTGTCGGGGCCTCTGGCTTCTTTCCAGGGGGAGGCTGGGAACCCTTCCCTTGGTTCCCTTGGGGATTACTTTGGGGCCCTTTCTGAAACTCCCTCTGTTTACCCCTGTCCCCCCCACTCTTCTGCTGGGGACCCTGCCCACCCTTGGCTGAGTCTCCCACTGGACCCTTGTGGACCCTGGTACTGACCCAGCGGTCCGCCTCCTCAGCAAGTTTTCTAGGGTTAGATAGCTTGCTGTCAACAAGGTGCTGGCGTAGCTCTGGAAAACAGTTATTAGACAAGTGCTCCCAAGCAAACAAATCATAAAGAGCATCATAACTATCAACCTTGCTACCCTTTATCCAACCATCCATGGTTCTGCAGAAAAAAGACACATATTCAACCCACGTAGTACCAGGCAACTTCTTACATTCTCTAAAGGTTTGTCTGTACTTTTCTGGAGTTAAGCCATATCTCAGCATTAAAGCATCTTTCATATGAGTATAAGACATCCTATCCTCAGCAGGAAGGCTCAACAAGGTATCTCTCCCCTCGTTTGTAAAGCGGCTCCACAACCCCGTTCCCCAATCCTTCTCAGGGACCCGGTGGGCCAACAATGCTAACTCATACGCTTTAAACCATTGGCTAATATCTTCATTCTTACTGTAATCTTTGATCACATCCTTAGGAAAATAAAACCTACTTTCTGCAGGCACAGATGGAGTGCTGCCACCAGAGGGATTCAACTCTAAACTCTTAGTTTTAAGCTCCATCTCCCTCACCATCTTCTCACGTTCAAACGCTAATTTCTCTCTCTCAAAATCTAATCTTTTGCTCTCCATTTCAGCTTCTCTCTTGCTTCTTGCATTCTCTAATTCCAACTGCCCTCCTAATTTGAGTTTTGCCATTTCTAACTTGTACCCCCTCTCCCTCTCCCTGTCTTCTAATTCTTCGGGGGAAAGGCTCCTAGAGGACGCACTACTGCCTGGAGATGACACTGGCCCACCTGTGGGCTCTTCCTCTTCCTCTTCTTCTTCCTCTTCCGGTACCACCACCGGATCAGAGGGATTTCTGGCCTCTAACCAGGCCTTCAGCGCTTTGAGGAAGCCCTCTTTCTTTGAGACACCTGTGGTAGGAACTTTAAACTGCTTGCAAAATCCTTTTAGATCTTTTAGCGTGTAGGAATCTATCTTCTCCTTATCAAATTCCCCCACAACAATCTCCACAGGTGTAGTAGCTCCGGCATTCTCCATGGTCAAAACTGGCAGTGTTTAAGAAAATAAGCTCCAGGAAAGCGGAGAACAAAAATAGGATATCCTACCAAACGGACTGTGGCTGCGTTATGGTCTGCTTTCACTATGTAGCGTACACTAATCACTGCACATGAGTCATAAATGCAAAGTTCAAATCCTCACCGCTGACCACCAATGTTAGAACCGGCGGTCTCTAGTTGGCAGAGGTATACACTTCTGACAAATAGGGACCAACCAACTCTAGTCAGGGAAAGGGGATTACACACTCAGATAACCCCTGCTACCCCCTTGGTAGCTTGGCAGAGCAGACAGGCTTATCTCAGAGGCAGTGTGTTAAGCATTTATGACCACATACAGTAATAAAGTGAATACACTACAGATGGACACGACACAGAAGTTATTATAAAAATAGTATTTTTATATAAGGCTTAGCACAAGACCAAATAACGACAAAAATATACCACAGTCTTAATAAATACTCTTTGGAAGGAAAAATAATAGTTCAAGTAAGGTTTCTTCTTGGCAAATAGTTCTTTAGCAAAGTATTCTTCTGAGCACAGTTCTTTGGCAACAATGTAACCCCCACAGGAGTCACACGACGTCGAGTCTACAAGATTCCCAAGGTTCGGCGTCGACCGCGAGGAGCGCTACGTCGAGCCTGGAGTTGCAACAGACCCCACAAGTACAGTACCTTGAGAAACGAAGAAAACGATGATCCACGGCGTCGAGATGTCGGCGTCGAGGTCGGCGTCGATCGTGCCTCGGAGTCGGGTCAATCCGCAGCGGCGTCGAGGGATGTCGGGCCGGAGCAGCGCTCACGGCGTCGAGAAGGGCGTCGAGTCGATGCGATCAGCAGCGGCGTCGGGACGGGGTCGCTTGGAGGTAGAGCCGATACTCACTCCTCACTGGCGTCGATACCGGCGTCGAGACGGGGTCACTTGGAGCTGGGGCCGATACCCACTGCTCACTGGCGTTGCTGCTGGCGTCGATCGGGCCCGGCGGCCGGCGTCGAAGGCTCGGGACACTGGAGCCGTTACTCACGATGTCGAGCTGGATTCGGCGGCGTCGGCGGCGTCGAGACTGCAGATTTTCCCTTGTGTACTGGAAACAACACTTTCCAGCAATTCAGCAATTCAGTAGATGGTGAAGTCCTTTGGCCCTGTGACTTCAACAGGAGACTGGCACTCTTCCAGTCCTTGGAGATTTCCTAGCAAGTGTTCAGAGAGTACACACCAAGTTCCTCTCTCCTTGTTCCTTGGCAAAAATAAAGAAGCAGCTTTCAGGTTCCTCCACAGCAAAACAGCACTCTGGCAGAAAGGGGAGGCAAGTCCTTAGATCAGCAGGCTTCTTGTCCTTGGTACAGGTTTCCTTGTCAGAAGTGATCTGAGTTCTTGGTTCAGGGGTCCTTCTCTTATACCCCTTTTTCCCTTTGTTCCCTTTGTCCAAGCAGGGCGATTCCCACCATCTCAGGTTTGTTGTGGGTGTTGCCAGGCAGAGGCACCTGGCCTATTCACTGAGCAGGGCAGAGTCCTCAGCCGCCCAGCAGGAGGCGGAGCCAGTATTGTCACTGGTAGGAGCAGGGCTATCAGTCGCCCAGCAGGAGGCGGGGCCAGTATTGTGTCAGGCAGGGCAGGCTACTCTTCCCTCACTCTACGTGTAAACGCCCCATTCACCCCATACTGACTCACTCAGACCTCTGGAGCCACCCAGCCCCTGACACACACACCAAACCAGCAGAGACCGGTAGATAGTTGAACAAGAAAATAGCCACTTTCTAAAAGTGCTATTTTCAAACATAGAATTTAAAAACCATCCATCCTAAAGGGTGTGTTATTAAATTCTGAGTTCAGGGATACTAAACTCGACTTGCTACCATGCTCCCTGAGTCAGATAGATTATAATGGAGTTAATAATCAGTCTGCCCAGTCTGGCCTATTGGAGGCAGGTAGCCCTTCAATAGTGAAAAACGAAAATGGCTGTAATTCACTATTAGGTCATGCCACACACATCAGGGCATGACCTACCTTTTACCAACAATGCACCCTGCCCTAGGGCCTACCATAGAGGTGTCTGAAATGTGGCAAAGGGAAGGTTTAGAGACTGGTAAGTAGGTTTCCTTACCAAGTCGACATGGCAGTCAGGGACTGCACGCAGGCGCCGCGGTGGCAGGCCTGAGACACATTTTGCACGCTGCTTCTGTGGGTGGCACAACCAGTGCTGCAAGCCCACCAGCAGCAGTTAACTTACACGCCCTTGGCACACTCAGTGCACTAGACTAGGGACTGAACAGTAAGTCAACCAAGCCAATCATGGTAACACCAATCAATGTAACAATTTAACATAGGGAGCACTTGCACTGTGGCACTGATCAGCAGTGGCACAGTGCCCAAAGCAATAATCCAGCAAAAACATCGTAAACAGAGGAGGCAAACAGAAAAAAATGGAGGAGAGACTCATGCCAATGATGCCAGGTCTAACAATCACTATTTGAGAACTCAGAAAATATGTCCTCATTTTAGTTGTTTAGAGCACTAACTATCATTTCTCTGGGAATAAGACCCTCTCATGGAGGAGGGTGCAGAGGCAAGAGGTTGACCACGCTGGGCAGGTGGGAGGGGCAGTGGGAGATCAATGGACCATGGAGGGCAGAGGAAAGGGGGGCAAGGGCAGAAAATCAATCATGCAGTACAGGCAAAAGAGGCTGTGGCAACAGGAAAGACCATTGAGAGCAGAAGGAAGAGGGAGTGACAGTACAACCATACATGCCAACATACCTGATTCAGGCAGGCGACTCACAATGTTTTTAAGCCCAAAAGGGCTTTGTTTTATCTGTCTCCTGCTTATAGCTCCTCTTTTTCAATGCGAGTCAATAGGAAAAATCAATTCCCCAGTTTTTTTTTTCAAAATCTCCCTCTTACCAGGTTCCAAATGTTGGCAAATAAGGTACATTGGATCAGGGAGGGCAGGAGGAATGGGGTAGGGATTTTGACTTGGATAAGAGCGGACAGGAGGAGGATGGGCACCAAACTGACCTTACAGAGCAGGCGTCAGGGGTTATAGTTGCACAATTCAACACACATGGCAAGTGGGATGGCAGTGCAGCAAAACGGGCCATGGAAAGCAATAGGGAGGGGACAGGGCCATGCACATTGACAACAGAGAGTAGAGGAGAAGAGGCAAGGGCAGCAAGCTGACCATACTGGACACACAGGAGGGACAGTTACAGCATAACGGGCCATGAAGGGCAGGAGGGAGCGGCAGACAGGAGAGATGGGAAGGGGCATGGCTCTTGGTCACGCAGGGTGGAGGTGGCAGGGAGAGGTGGCAGCCATTTGTCCATGCTAGGCAGGTGGAAGGGGCAGTGGTAGCTCAACAGAACACTCAGAGTAGTCAGGAGTGTTGCAGGTCCATGGAATATGGTGGACAGAAAGAAGGGAGCAGTGGCATGTACACAGACAATGGAGAGCAAGTGGATGGAGAGTAGGGGCTGTGAGCTATGCACAGAGGCTAAGCAGGAGGGCAATGATGAGGCAAAGAATTGGGCAACAAAGGGCAGGAGAAGTGGGCAGGGACATCAAACTTAATGGAGAGCAGTGGCAGTACATTAGACCATGCATGGCAGGAGGGATGGGGATCATACATGGACTTAGACAACAAAGGGTAGGGAAGAGGTGGATTGGGCAGCAAGCTAACTGTTTAGGGCAGGCAGGAACAGCAGTGGCACAAAAATAGCCACAAATGGCTGTAATGAGGGAGCAGGGTCATGGACATAGACAATGGATGGCAAGGAGGAGGGGGAAAGAACAGCAATCTTGGGTGGGGGCACAATGCCACGCCAGGTCAGTCCCTGTGTTTAGCTCCTCACTGTGCATTGCGATAGATATCTTACTTAACAATAGATAACCTTAGAAATTCACAGAAAAAAACTAAAGTTACAGGAATGTTCTAGTTAGGCTCAGACTTCACTTGTACATAAACAGTGAAATTCAGCAGTTATAGTTACCTGAGCTAACTATAATTTATGGACCCACAATCTACTGCTTATGACCTCTCATATTTGATCACTCATGACTTGATCAGTGACATTACTTATCACAACACTGATGACATCTCGAATGACATCATTGATGACATCATCCAGAGATTGTTAGTGTTTTCTAAAAGTTTGAGTTTTAAACATTTATACTAAGGTACTAAAAAAGTACCACATATGCCAAGATAAACTAAATGTGTTTCCTATAATATCTCAAATCCTACTGAATGAACTTACAACAAATAAGGAAAAAGTGTGATCTCTGGAACAAAGTCTCCCTTTCTCCCAAATTTTGTGTCACTCTGTCTAGTGGTTCGGGCTGCAGAAGTGTCTAAAGACTCTCAGTAAATAACATGGGAAACACACTGTTTTGACCTCCGCCTTTTTCTATGCCCCTGAAATTTTCCATGCACAGCTATAATCCCCGTCACACTTTTTTAGGAAAATATTGTGAAGCTTTGTCAACCAGCGCAAAAGATATTTGGAAGTAAAAAAACAAAAAAGTTCCAATGCCTTCCAAAAAACCCTACCCACCCTAAACCCTGAAAATTCCCTTACCACCCTAAACCCTAGCAAATCCCTTGCCACCCAAAGACCAATACCCACCCTAAACCATAAAAATGTCCTTGCCTCCCAAAAATGAATACCCAAGCTAAACCCTAAAAATTCCTTTACCACCCTAACCCCAAACAGATCCCTTACCACCCAAAAACCTATACCCACCCTAACCTTAAAAAAATCCCTTGCCACCCAAAAACCCATACTCACCCTAAACCCATTCAAATTCACTTGCCACCCAAAGCCCATAACCACTCTAAACCTGAAAAAATACCTTATCATACAAAAACAGACACTAATCCTAAACTCTAAAACTTCCCTTACCACCCAAAAACCCATACCCACCCAAAACCATAAAATTTCTCTTGCCCTCCAAAAATCTACCCCCACCCTAAACCTTAAAAAATCCCTTGCCTCCCAAAAATCCATACCCACCCTAAACCATAAAAGCCCTTGCCACCAAAAAGCTCCCACCCACCCTAAATGCTGAAAATTCCCTTGCCACCAAAAAAACAATACCCACCCTAATCCCTGAAAAATCCCTTTCCACCCAGACAACTATACCCAGCCTAAACCCTAAAAATTCCCCTGCCGCACAAAAACCCATAGCCACCCTAAACCTTAAAAAATCCCTTACCACCCCAATACCAACCATAAACCATAAATATTCCCTTGCGACCCTAAAACCCATCCCCACCCTAAACCCTAAAAAATCCCTTCCCACCTTAAACCCCATACCCACCCTAAACCCTAAAAAATCCATTACCGGCAAAAACCACTACCAATTCTGAACCCTAAACAATCCCTTCCACCCAAAAATCCATAAATATGCTAAACCCTACCCTACCACATAAAAACCCATGCCCACCATCAACCCTAAAAGTTCCCTTGTCACCCAAATACCCATCCTAAAACGCAAATATTCCCTTGCCACCCAAAAACCCATACCTACCATAAACCCTAAAAAATCTCTTACCACCTAAAAACCAATACCCATCCTAAGACCTAAAAAATGCATTGCCAACAAACACATTATCAATTCTAAACCCTAAACAATCCCTCCACTCAAAAATCCCTAAATACGCGAAACCCTAAATTATTTACCACCCAGAAACCCATACCCACCATAAACCCTAAAAGTTCCGTTGTCAACCAAAACCCATACCCACCTTAGACCCTAAAAAGCCCTTAATACCCAAAACCCATACCCTCACTAAACCCCAAAAATAAAACTCCCTTGCCAGCAAAAAACCCATACACACTCCAAACAGTAAAAAATCCCTTATTACCCAAAAAACCATACCCAACCCTAAAAATACCTTACCACCCAAAACCAATACCCACCCTAAACCCTAAAAAATCCATTGCCACCCAACATCCATACAAATGCAAAAACCTGAAAAATTAATTACCATCCAAAAACCCATCCCCACCCTAAGCCATAAAGGTTCCCTCTCCACCCAAAAATCATACCCACCTTAAAACCTAAAAACTCCTTTGCCACCCAAAAGTCCATGCTCACCCTAAACCCTAAAAAATGAATAACCACTCAATAACCCATGTCCACCCTAAACCCTAAAAAAATGCCTTGCCACCAAAAAACCCATTCCCACCCTAAACCCTAATGTCAATTTCTATGTATTTATATATATATTTATATTACCTACCTATATTAACTGGTAATTAGGACCAAAGTTTCCATAGGAGAACGTTTTTTGTTTTGCCAATAACTTTGGCACCGCCAGATGAATGTTTGCGAAATTTTCAAAAGATCTTCCCGTTTCTGGTTCAGCTGGTGTGTTGAAAGTCACGGGGTGATCCGTCAAGCGGGGGCTGAGAAAAAAAAGAGGTCCCAAAACATATTTTTCCCATGTTAAGTCTATGAGGAATTTTCATTTTTTGAAAACTATGATAAAGCGGAAAATTGGGTCAAACATCTCACTTTTATCATTCCAGACATCATCATCTACTGGGTCCATAAACATATCACCTTTCTTCCATTACAAATTTACCATCATGCTAATAATCAAACCTTGGTCCTCCAATGTATCTTTTTGTTGAGGTAACAGGGACTTGGACATTTAGAGAACGTCTGGCAATTCCTTATGAGGACCTGGAATGAAGGAATGCCAACTACATGCCTATTTCATCACCATTCCACAGTTGTCTCAACATTCCACAAAGTTTAGACAAGAACGTTTACTCCAAGAATGCCACAAATACAATAATGTAAAATCGCATTTCATAATCACATTTAATATCAGTAATTTAGTACTTTTAGACACACAATACCATACAGATTCAATAAGAACATTTGCTGGATTGCCTAGAAGAGGAATGAGAGAGAAACATGGGATAAATCGAGATTCACCATTTAGATCATACATACCAAATATGCAGAAATGAAGCACAGCATGCTACAGAAAGGAGCCAGTCAACCTTTCAGCCGAAAGGTCATTTCCTGTACACTTCACCAGCCGGCAAAGTGCAGATTCCAGATCAGTCATGAAAGTTCAGTTCAATGGTTTGGCATTAAAGGGAAATCAGAGTTCAGTGTGACAGCATGCCAGGCAGGTAATTATTACCAAAAACTACTCCTCCTCCAAGAAGAAATTATACTTCCAAAAGTTTACAGTTCATGCCCAGTATCCTTTCCATCATCCCATAAGGTTTCCATTGGTTGTCCACAGTGGACTGCTCATGCTGTGATCAATACCTCACTAAGGAAGCCGGTAGTATTAAGTAATCCTTTTGCAAATTAATCAATTCCAATTCTTTTATATTTCCATCATTTCCTCGGAAGTAAGAAACTTCACTTTGCTCTCAGTATGTCCATTCCCAGGTGCCCTCTCTGGATTTGCAATAATATTGATACATTTCTATCAAAACATGTTGCTGAATCAAAAGTGAGTCCATTGTTATAAGATGCAGAAAAGAAACTTCATGAAAAGTTCTCACAGTGTCTAAATTGACTACTTCAGCTAGATTCTGTCTTTCGAACGAGGACATTAATTCATTTGTTTACACAATTTTAGAAGTTATCATCACTACATTTTCAATGTTAAATATGTTAAATTTCTCAAATCACGTGATTGCACTCATAGGTAAATAATCATTGTTTCTCTCTTTATTTACGTTTTCACATTTCCAATTTACTAACACTTCTGCATGCTTTTAAGATGCAGTAGGAAACCTCACGTTTTTAGTCTTAGCCATTTTACATGAACTCATCAAGAATTAATTATCATAAATCTCTTTGAATGGTGAGAATTGATAGAGGCAACTGTCATTTAACATTTACGCTCAATCAATTCCCCCTTTGATGGCGAATCAAGCCATCACACAACCTTATCTGATCATTTGATCATATTCCGATGCCACATTAGAATGCAGTTGTCTTTATTTGTTTCGGTCTCAAAAAACACATTTTCTATCTTCTAATTCAATTTCTGCTCTTTTTCTTTTTGCCCTTTATTTTCTTCATTATTTCTTCTGCATTTACAATATCGATTCATTAGTACTAAGATCAATAAGCCAATGACATTGGTATTAATTGTGGCAGTATTTTTCCTATTAAGCTTTTTCCTAGTGCTGCAAATTAATTTCCCACAGATGAAAATCCTTTCTCAATTTTCTCCCCAGCAACATCTACTTTTAGTTCAGTTAGTTATTTCCTTAAATTAGTAATATTGCTTATATATCCTTCAAATCTTTACTTTTATCAGGGATATAAGTGCAACATTGTTGAACTTTCAGCATGCCACAGACACTGCCTTCTTTTGTTAATATCACATCTAAAGCAAGCCAATTTTGGAAAACAATAGATCTTATAGCAATCATTTACGTATCAATTACTAAAAATCCACCAGCAGTATGTGTCGATAGACGACCAACTACTGTTGAAAGCTTTTGAATTTTGTGTGGATTCAATATTACCCCAACTGAAGGTATTATTGCTCCAAAAATATCCCCAATAATTTCAGCAGCACTTATTCCTCTCTTAAAACGTGTAGGTTTCTTTTTGGTTCCACTGTTTTTATTTACGTGATACATTTTTGGAAATACAATCTCCATATAAGAACTCCAATACCATTGTTTAGGTAATTTATAACAAGCATTTTTCCCACAAACAAAGTATACTGCTGGAAATACAGGAGCCAAACCTGCTAAAAATAGTCCCCAACCTCCCATAAGTAGGAAGATATGTTCACATTCACTTGAACCAATGAATGTATAGTTAATGGTCTGTTTGGCGTCTCAATTTGCAAAGATTTCCTTTATTTTGCCAATCTAGAGTCATTGCAGCGTATGTCGTTCCCTGTTTATAGTAGGCCTGGGCCAAAATTCCGTTCCGATAATTTGGCATTTTTGCGTTCTGCGGAAAGCGCGAAAATGTCAAAATTTCCGCATTCCGCAGCTTAGCGATAATTTGTTTCTTGCTCGCGCTGTAAAATAATACATTCTCGCGTGCGCGCGATCGCCTTACCTGAATCCCCACGTTCGCCGACAAGTTTTCCCGATCCGGTCGCGTTCTCCACGAGATGTTGGATTGTTGGTAGCCATTTGCGCTGTCTTGTGACAATTCGCGCCCGCAGTAACATCATGCGTCACGCAATCTCGTCTTTCTTCTCGCGATCATGCACCGCGAGACAAGTGAAAACAAGATGGCCGCGCCCGCGAGCAACCGCATGGGTAAGTTGGCGAGCCGCGACCACGCAGAAAATACCGCGAACGGGCGGGAAAAAAACTTCCGCATCTTCGCGATATTTCCGCGTGTTTGCGGAGATTTTTAACATTTTCGTGATAATTTGCGAAAGTGAATTTCGCAAATTCCGCCCACCCCTAGTTTATAGTCCCCTTCTTTATGCACCCATAGAGGTTGTTCTCACTTGTTTTTCAGATTTTCTTTTATCTCCTCCTGTCTATCTTCTACTGAATTTATAAATTCTTTTTCTAAACTAATCAAAGCACAAGTTAGGTTCTGTCAATGCTCATATGCAATATCTATAGGGGATGTATGATTGAAAAATTCCCCCATTACTTACGCATCTCATGCATCTGGCACTATATTCAGATTTTTCTTTACTGGTACTTCAGAAAAAATCGAATCATGACTTGAAAAATATTGAAACTGTCCTTTATAATAAAGTGATCTTGTTTGTACGCTACAAGATATACCATATGTTAAAGGAAGGTGATGGTAAGTCACCCCCTCAGACACAGAAGAAGGTAATTGCATGCACACATAACAATCTCGTCAACATACTCGTGTAACAATTTAGTAAACCTGTTTAGTGTAAAGTCTTTAATTGAATGATCATGATGTAAGTCATTACTTGTTAAATAGTTAGTTATGACTACTCCTTCTTGTACCTTTGTCACTTCAGTATTTGAGGTCACATAAAATTAGTATGTTTATTTGGGTAAACATGATGAGGTAGATTTAGTATTATCAACAACAAGACAAGGATTAGAACAAAAGCAAATAAAAAGCAAGCACATATAGGCTTAGACCTTAGTGAAGCTTGATTTGGATTTTCTATCTCAGACTTTGAGGTATTCATTTAAAAAAAAGGTTATATGATGCTCTGAATCAATAGGCTTTGTGCAGTAGCTTTATAGCAGTGTCTCATCACTCTGTCTTTTATCCCTTTGCTTCTCTTTGGCCTTAATTTTCTCCCGCACTCTTTGACAACAGTTCTTTCAAGGTGGTTTGAATAAGGTGCAATCCTTGAAGGAAAATGCGTAATATTCTTTCTCCCAGTCGTTTGGAGCAGCAAAATGTGTCCATTCTGGAGCTGCATATCTCGGACTTGGTGTTTGTGCTCTCTTTGTTCTGCGAACTGTATATTCTTCTCTGTCTGTGTCACTCTGCTTAGATTGACTGGAGACTTCAATCACAGTGGAAGTTATTTTTCCTGTGGTCAATATGTGTCTCACTCTTTCAGATTTTCTGGGCCAACAGTCTCCTCTTCACACTTGTTTTTCTGGTTCACTGTTCATATCATTTGAGTCAACACTTCTCTTAGTTGGATCCCCTTCACTTTGACCCACCTTACCAACTGGGATCAACTCTTTTCGACTCTTCTTTTAATCAGTGTTTCGAGATGCAGTAGCTGGCGCCCTCGTTACTCTGTGCTCAGTCGGAACGGGTTGTCTCTGCGTTACCACCGGTTCATCTACCACTGACCTCGCACTTTTGAGAGGACATGGACTCAATGAGTGTGGGTTGCATGCACCCAATTAGTTAGACAACCACATTTAATAGCAGTTGTGGTTACAAGTATTACTTGATAAGGCCCACGCCAACGAGGTTCCGAACAGAATTTTCACACATGCTTCTTTATGAGTACCCAATCACCTGGGCACAGGTCATGGCACTGCTCCTGTTGAATGGTAGTTGCGACTTCTCCAACCTAGTGAGACACAGAACGTACCACATCAGCCAATCCATTACAATTATTGAGTACCAAGTCATCACAAATATTCACAAGTTGATTTGCTGGGACAGTAGGCTGCCTCATAGCCCTCCCCATTATTATTTCATGAGGAGACAGTCCAGTTCTTCTGTCTGGGATGCTTTGCAGACTCATCAACACCAGAGGTAGTGCATCAGGCCATTTCAGGAAAGTGGAAGCACACACCTTTGCTAGTCTGGACTTTATAGTTCCATTCACTTGTTCAACAACACCAGATGCTTCTGGTTGATAGGCACTGTGTAGCCTTTGCACCATTTGAAATGCAGCACAAAGCAATCGTACGACCTCATTATTGAATTGAGTACCTCTATCCGATTGCAACGAGACTGGATATCCAAATCTAGGTATTAACTCTCTAAGAAGCAGTTTACCTACTGTTAGGCCATCAGTGCATCTGTTGGGGTAAGCCTCTATGCAACGAGAGGACAAACAAACAATCACAAGGACATATTTTAATCCATTGCAAGTGAACATTTCAAAAAAGTCAAGCTGCATGCAGGTAAAGGTACCTCCTGATTTCCCAATGTGACTTGTAGTGACCACTGTTTTCCTTCCTGCATTTGGTCTTGACATACCACACATATTTGACACAGTTTCTCCGCAATGGCTCTAAATCGTGGGTTGTATCAGGTCTCCCAAAGGAGACATAACATGGTATCTCTTCCCACATGTGCAGGTCCATGGCAAATCCTTGTTATCGGAGACAATAGGCTATCTTGCAACACAGGTCTGCCATCTGTGTACACCTACACCTCCTCTTCCTGTCTACAGTTATATCCTGCTTTAATCCACACTTCTCTTTTTGCTTATGGTACTGAATCTTATTGTTCTCTAATTTCTTCCCAAGTTTCCACAACTGAAAACATCAATCTCCATTCTGTGTCATCAGACTGTTCCTTCAAAGATTTCCCATTAAATGCATAAGTATTTAGAGCACAATAACGCGCAGTCTCAGCCGCATATCGATTGCCAACTGCCATATAATCATGACAAGTCTGGTGGGGAGAACACTTCACCACCACAATCTGAGTCGGCAGCTGTAGTGCCATCAGAAGGTTTTTCACACACTCTCCGTTTCATATTGGTGAACCCGAAGAGGTCATGAACCCACATTCTTATTATTATTATTGGAACTTGTATCGTGCAACAAATCATCCCCAGAGGGATCTCTCGGCGCCTTGGCGGCACACTACCGGTGACTCATGACACAATGGCAGTTAGAACATCCATGTTTTCAGCTGTTTCTTAAACTGCACCAGGGTTGTGCAGGCTCGGATCTCATCTGGTAGTCTGTTCCAATGGATTGGGGCGATGAGAGAATGCACGCCCACCCATTTTAATTTTACTGATTTTACATTGAGACCACTACAGCCTAAAGTCCTGGACCACGCTTAAACCATATTGACTGTCTGTAAATATGGTTACTCTCATTTGTTATGTCATGCTGCAAGCCCTGGTAAGTGCAATGAATTCAGCCACCTGTGCTGAATACACTCCTTTCAACCACGATGCTTCAACTACACCCACTACTGCAGTGCAGATTGCATACGCAGCCCCAAAGGTACCTCCTGGATCTCTCAAACATGATCCATCCACAAACAAAACATAGTCCGACTCACACAACAGAGTATCTTAGATGTCCGGATGTCGTTTGGTACACATTTCAGTCACATTGAGACAATCATGATCAGCTTCTTTCATTACAACTTCATGTCCTGGCAACGGTGTCAAGGTAGCTGGATTCAAACTTGTGCATCTCATCACAGTCCCATTCTCTGCAGCAAGAATCACTTGCTCATATTTTGTTAACCGACTACTCGTGAGGTGCTGTGTGTGAGTTTGGATTAACGAAATCTCACTAGAATGTGGAACATACACCTCCAAAGGATGACCCATCACAATGTTTTCACACTGTTCCAAAGTCACACATGTCGCAGCAACAGCTTTCAAACATCCAGGTAGAGCAGCAGCTGCAGGATCTAATGTAGCTAAAAAGAGTGCAACAGATCTGCAACCAGATCCGTGCATCTGCATCAGAACTGATAGTGCACAACTCCCACGCCCACTGAAAAACAGAGTAAAACTCTTGTTAAAATTTGGCATTCCCAATGCTGGAGCTCGACACAAACTGTCTGTCAGTTCAAGGAAAGAGCACATGTATTCTTCATTGCATGGAACGAGGTCTGACACGTATTTGTCAATCTCTAAAGTGGCTTGGCTTTCAGAGAAAAATTGGGTATCCACTGCCTGCAATAGCCAACCATTCCCAAAAACATACAACATTCCTTTTGAGTACTCTGTGGATTCCTCTACAAAATAGCAGTGATTTGATCTTTTGACACTTTCCTAACTCCTTTTTCAATATGGTGTCCACATAGTGAACTTCTCTTGCACAAAACTAAAGTTTTGCTGGTGACACATAATGTCCCCTTACTGCCAAATGATTCAGTAGGACAACTGTATCAGAAACACAGGCTTCTTTCGTTCCTGATGCAACTAACAAATCATCTATGTACTGCAACAGCACAGAGTGATTCGGCATTTCTAATGATTCCAAATTTCTATTGAGTACCTGATTAAAAATGGAAGGCCTTTCCATATGTCTGTGAGGAACTCGGCACATGCAAAAAGAAGGTTTCTGAACCGGAGCACAAACAAATATTGGCTATACGGATGCAAGGGAATGGAGAAAAAGCTTGACACAAGTCAATCACCGAACACCGTTCAGCTTCACAGGGAATCTGATATAGAATCACAGCAGGATTTGGTACTATTGAACAAGAAGGTATCAACATCTGATTCATTTTTCTCAAATCCTGAACAATTCAATATTTTCTGCTGGAGTTCTGCTGTATTCGGCATTTAGTTTTACCGTAATTCAAATTAGAGCTACTTCTTTCATTCATCTAATATCTTTTCCTGAAACCTCCCATGCTTCAGGGGAAAACTATATCTTGTAACACAGGTGGTAAGTCATTTGCAGTCAGCAAGGGATAACAACTTTTTACTGCTGTCTGTTGTTTGGACATTTTAAACACTACATACTCATCTTTGTTATCAAACTCTATTCCTTCTGGAGTACAATAAATGGAACAATTAATATTGCACAACAGATCTCACCCTGATAAATTTACTGGACTGTAATCACACACCACAAATTTATGTATTCCTCAAAAGTTCCAATTTGTACGTGCATAGGTTCTGCCATAGGGGTTGAAATCAATTGATTCGATACTCCTACTACTTGGATTCTTTCTATTGAGAGGGGTAGGTTGGGAATTTCAACCATCCTCACAGTGGGTAGCACCAGTATCTACATGGAATGAAATAGGTGTTCCATTTACCTTGCCGTCCACATAAGGACCATTCTGATCTACCTCTAACCATGCCCCAAGCATGCATTCCTCCTCCCCTCTCAGGCACCATCATTGGGATGAATCTGAGTCACTGTCATCCATCTGCAATAAATAATGGGAGGCCACTTGTACATTTGGATATCCTTGATCATTTGTATGAAAACCCATTTTCACATTGTATGTCTGGACCTGTACATTCAAATTTTGCATTGGAGCTTGAGCCATATTGCGAGTCGGTCCTCTTCCATTTAACATTGGTTGATTCATCATACCATTATTTACCTGTGACTGTACCATTCCATCTGCACCTGTCACCATTAACCGGATTAGCTAAATTAGACTTACACTCCTGCTTCCAGTGCCCGAACTTGCTGCAACTGTGACACAGGTACATCTTTTTCAATGTCTCTATATTTGTTCGTCGTCCCCTTCCTTAAGGCATCACATTTTTCATTGGATTTATCATTACAACTTTTATTCATTACAACTTTCATTCCAGTGGTGGCCTGACCATTTCCCTGTATCATAGCTGAAAACCTGAATCAAAACCCACATATCCTTTCTTGGCTGGTTTCATCTGTTCCAACATCAATTTCTCCTTCAACTTTTTGTGAAGCAAATTGATATCATCGCCACAATACTTAGCATAACAAAGTTTTTTATCTGTAGGCTTGTTCTGCCAGCAAATTAAATGCTGCTGAATCATGGTATTAATCCCAGGCCTAAAACCATGTACGAAACGATACTCAAAATGTCTTATATCTTTTTCTGACACATTCTCAATTTCACTGTACTGTTTGATACTTGAAATAGTCTCTCGTAATATGCATGAGCTGATTCTTTTAGTTCTTGGGAAGGCTTATCTATTTTTGCCCAATCTGTTTATTTTGGCGAAATCTTTCCTTTCAAATACATATTGACCTGATTGTAAGTTTTTCATCACCTCAATTGACGGTGCACCTGTTTTTGGATCTCTAGCAGGTTCTGTCTCTGGCCAATCAACAGCAATTTTACATTCCACCCATAAATCTGTTGGAACCACAATATCGAAGAAAGTATCCAAATCTTTTAACAAAAACTTTGAAACCTTCACAGATTTTTCCACCTGTTTATACCACTCAGCAGGTTTTTCTATCAATCTAGGGAAATCATTGGTAAAGGACAATGTGTCATGTCTAATCCAGGGGAGAGGTACCCACCTACTGGTACCTCTCTAATAGGATATGCCATTAAGTCTGTCTCACCCTGTTCCTTTTCCATCACTGAGTACAACTGCAGAACCATTGTAACATCTTTTTTGGCCATCTGCCTTCCCATCTTTCTACTTCTCCCCATCGCTTCGAAGTAGTTATTAACTCCTTAATCTGCAGTCTTTTTGCAAGGGATTTAGACTCTCTAAATATCTGTCACCTAAATCCAATCAATATGTTTTCTGTAAGGTTTTTGATTTTTCTACATCCACTCCATATTCCTGTGCTATCTCAGCAAATATCTCATGGGTATTTCTTGCCATTCTTGTTATATATTTACACATAAACAGTAATTCTTCATCAAGATATTTTGATAGTCTCTCCAGACTAATTGTTCCTAATATAATTTCTTCTAATTCCACTTTTAATTTGATTACATCTATGTTCATGACTTGATTTACTTTGTTTAGTACACTACCACTAGCGGCTATATCTCTGATCCAATCTTCAAGTTCTTCCAGGGATGGCCCCATCGATGTACTTCTTTTTGATCTCTGATATTCTCCACTAGCTTCTCCTGCTGTTTGCATTGCTTGTGAATTTGCTCTCTTGTTTCCCATTCACAAAACCATCCCAGTAATTATTCCCTGACCCCTACTTGGTGTTTCAAGACTCTTTTCTGAAATACTGATTAATGGATCTGTCTCCCTTTCAATGATGGAATTCATTCTATTATGTGTCTCCACACCACTCTCATGGACTTCAATTCTTTCTGCTGTTGATAATGTTCTTTGATTTCTCACACTTACATCCGTATCATGTAAGGAATGTGCTTCTCCTGTAGTTCCAGTTGGAACAGTTATTGCATAGGGTTGCGAAACTCCTCGCCCTATTTGGTATAGAGGAACAATTGGACCCATAGTTACATGAACTGATAATGCATCAGGGCTATTTGTCATAACCATATTTAAAAATCCTGCTCTTTCAGGAGTCTGATCACTAGCCAAGAAAATATGTTTTTTAAGCTTGTTCTAAATTTGCAGGTGGGGCTTCTAGACTTAAACCTACAAACTGATTCGTCCCTGAAATGCTCTGTTCTTCATGATAAGGTGGAGGTATATTTAGTAATAATTCTTTCAGTAATTCATCATCTATATACTCTAAGCTCTCATCGATCACTGTAGTTTCTTGAGCTTTTGGCTCTTCAATATGTTTCTTCTTTTCCTTACACTTTTCTCCTCCGTATTTTCAGCTACCATTACAAGATACATTAGTGCTCCCAAAGCAACATATTGTCTCCATAATTTCTTTTGTGAATCCCATTTTGCCTCAGCATACTGTTTCAAAGTATTTCTATATCCCCCTGACATTTCTCCTTTTCTTCTTCAAGGGCTTCATATTGTATAGGTCTAGGGCTAGGTTTTAGATCATTCATCTGTCTCCTCAAATCTAGATTTCTTACATTAAATGTTCCTTTCTGCAGAAATGCTAAAGGACCATCCTTCTCAGTATATTTTACCCAATTCTCTAACCAGGTACAAGTGTGATATCCTCTCTCTAATGACATCTGAAAAGCAGGTATAAATTCGAGAGAAAGAAACTCCTTCCCTAGTCTGTATAGGCTCATCTTTGCATATTAAAGCTTTTAATAGTTTTAAAAATGTTATAATTTCTTTATTTCAACTCAATCTGTTTTTAATACTATTAATCTCTTATGTATTTTTGTTTCTGCTTCCAATCACTGTTCATTTGCAACCACGAATGCCAGCGCAGCTTCACACCAATCACCAATACCAGAGCCGCACTTGTATGACATCAGTCTGGCTCCTCACTGTGACTGACCCTTCCTTCACAAACTCTCAGTCGCCTTTTTTCTCTTCCATCTTTTTAAAACAAACTCCATGAAAAACAAATACAGCATAAAACAACTTTGTTTGCTCCACTAAAGGAATTTATAGATACCCATGCTTACAGAAAATCTCATTCACTTACAGTGCAGCCTCGACCTGTGCAATTTCACTCTCTTTAAGAAAATATCTTTAAGATCTCTCTTGGTGGGCTTTCCTGAAGAAACCTCAATAATTTCAACTGTCACGCTTTAAAGGTCCCTTTCTCAGTACCGGAAACAATGTCTCATGCACTGTACTCACATAACAGCAGACAAACACACTTAGTGTATGCCACACTAAGACCTGCCCCGAGGCTTATCCCAGGATATTGAGCCTTGACAGACCCGTACTCACTTAAGCCTTGAAGGACCTAAACTCAAAACAACATAGACATGCAATTTTCAAAATACGACATACTTCTGTGATCACAAGTCCATTTCAGTCTTTGTAAAGTCAAGCTTTGCCATCAATCAGAATCCTACTATTTATATTAAGTTACTAGAAACACCATGTAACCACGTCCCCTCATCTCCTAGTTTAAATAGTCAAACTAACCATCCGACAGGCTACCAGAAAACTGATGGAGCAGAAAACTGGGTCAAAATGTTTATCTCACAGGCCCATAAACATATCACCTTTCTTCCTTTACAAATTGACTGTTTGACCTGGCACCATTGGTGTGGGTCTCCTCTACATTTTTTGCCTTTGACTCCTGTGTTTTTGCTGTGTTTTTGGACTTCGTTTTGCTGGTCTAGATGCCTTGGGCACTTTGCCACTGCTGTTCAGTGCCAAAGTGCAAGTGCTCCCTTTGTAAATTGTTGTGATGGATTAGTGATTCCATGATTGGCATATTTGATTTACTAGTCAGACCCTAGTACAGTGCACTATGTGTGCCCAGGGCCTGTAAATCAAATGCTGCTAGTGGGCTGCAGCACTAATTGTGCCACCCACAAAAGCAGCCTGTTAAATGTAATTCTGGCCTGCCAGTGGATGACCATCAATGGCCATAGTATGGAGGCTTTGAGAGACACCGGAGCCAGTGTAACAGCTGTCAGTTGTCGGCTGGTGTCTGAAGAGCAGGTGTTCCCTATGCATTCTACTCAGTAGTTGCCGCTGACAATTCAGAGTGCCTCTGCAAAGTGGCTCAGCTTCCCTTTGAGGGGGGTGTCTCCGGTACCTGGAAAATAGATGTAAGGCCAGCCATGCCTGTTGACTATCTGCTAGGCAATGATTTGGAGAGCTCCCCTTGGGTGAAGGTGGAGCGGAGGTCTCATTCAGAGATGATGGGTCTACCTGAGTGGGCTTGTGTGACCATTCAGTCTATGACAGCTGGTAAGGGTGCTCAAGAGGACCTGAAGCCTGAAAGGGGGGCCCCAGGTGCCTGCCAGGAAGAGAATAGGCAGGGGGTGAAAGAAACCAGCCCCCGAAGTTCTCACAGTCCAGGAGCCTAGAGGGGATCAAGTGGCTGAATTGGGGGACCTGCCTAAGCTGACCCATTGGCAGCAGGAAGGAGGACCCTCCAGGAAGGAGTTCTGCTGGGAGCAGCAGCCGTGCCCTTCTCTTTCTGGTTTGCTGCAGCAGGCTACAAACCAGGCAGCAGGTGATCAGTCCAGGTCACATTGGATATAGTCGGAGAATGGTCTCCTGTATAGCGATCCAGAGCCTTCCTACTGGGTCTGGCTCATGATGTGCCTTTAGCAGGGCATTAGAGGCAAGACAAGACCTTTGAAAGACTTGTCACCCACTTTTACTGACCCCTAATGTGCAAGTACTCTGATACTTATTGTAGGTCTTGCCAGACTTGCCAGGCAAGTGGCAAGAGTGGGAGGAAGTGTAAGGCTCCTGTCCAACCTTTCCCTGTGGTCAGCACCCCCTTTGAGAGGATGGGTATTGGCATTGTGGGGCCTCTGGATCCCAAGACGGCCATGGGCAACAGGTTTTTCCTGGTCTTGGTGGACCATGCCACCTGGTACTCTGAAGCTCTCTGGACTGTGACGGCCCCTGTGGTGGTTTGTGGGTAGACGGGAATTTTCTCCCATGTGGGATTCCCCAGAGAGGAGGTGTCCGACCGTGGTGCCAACTTCATATCCAAGTATATGAAGTCCCTGTGGCAGGAGTGTGGTGCTACTTACAAGTTCACCTCTCCTTACCACCCCCAAGGTAACAGGCTGGTTGAGAGATTCAACCGGACCCTGAAGGGCATGATTAGAGGTCTTTGTGAACCCATGAGGCATAAGTGGGATGTCATCTTGCCATGCCTTTTGTTTGCTTACAGAGAGGTATAGCAGAAGTCCTTAGGGTTCAGTCCCTTTGAGTTCCTATATCAGCATCCTCTAAGAGGACCTGTAAGTCTGATGAAAAAAAGGCTTGGAGAAAGCTCCCTATAAACATCCCCAGGATGTATATAGCTACATGATGTCCTTCAGAAACCAGACTAAGCGCTTCAGACAACTCGCTCAGGCGAATCTGGAAGCCAGCCAGGAAGAAATGAAACGTTGGTATGATCAGAATGCCACTCTGATAGAGTTTTAGCCTGGACTAAAAGTTTGGGTCATGGCCCCAGTGGGGCCTTGTGCACTCCAGGATAAGTGGACCGGACCATTTGAGATGGTGGAGCGCAAGATTAATGTCACCTGCTTGGTGGACTTGCAGTCTCCAAGGAATCCTTTGCGGGTCCTGCATGTAAACCGTCTAAAGCCCCGCTTGGAGAGGTCCAAAGTGAGCATGCTCCTAGCAACAGCTGCTGGGATGAAAGAGCGACTGAGCCTCTTCTTGACCTCCAGTCTGCGAAGGAGCACAATGGGTCAGTGGACAGTGTGAACCTCTCTCGCGCCCTGACTCCAGAACAGCAGAGTGACTGCCGCCAAATGTTGGGACAGTTTGCTGCTCAATTCTCCCTGACCCCTGGTGTCAGTCAGTGGTGTGTCCATGATGTTGACACTGGGGACAGAGTGACTGACAGTGTCAAGGCTTGCATCAAGGAGGAGGTCTCCAAGATGTTAGCACTAAGGCTGATTGAGCCCTCAAACAGTCCTTGGGCCAGCCCAGTGGTCTTGGTCCCAAAGGCTGCTACACCTAGTGCCATGCCAGAACCTAGTGCCAGGTTCTGTGTGGACTACCGAGGGCTCAATTCAGTCACCAGGATAGATGCACACCCCATCCCCAGAGCTGATGAGTTCATCGATCGGTTGGGAGCTGCCCTGTACCTCAATACGTTTGACTTAACGTCTGGGTACTGGCAGATTGCCTAAACTGATGGGGAAAGGAGAGGACTGCATTCTCGACACCAGAGGGGCACTACCAATTTTGGGTGTTGCCCTTTGGGTTGAAGAATGCCCCTGACATCTTTCAGAGGTTGGTCAACCAGGCGTTTGCTGGGCTGGAGGATTTCAGTGCTGCCTACCTGGATGACATTGGAGTGTTCAGTTCCACTTGGCAGGAACATCTGCACCATCTCTGGGAAGTGTTGAAGGCTCTGCAGAGGGCAAGCCTCATGATCAAAGCGAGTAAGTGGCAGGTCAGGCAGAGTTCTGTGGTGTAGTTGGGACACCAGGTACGGAGCGCCCAGCTGGCGCCCCTACAGCTCAAGTTTTATACCATTCTGGCTTGGGAACCCCCAAGACCCAGACATAGATAAGAGCCTTTTTAGGACTCACCGGGTATTACAGGAGGTTTGTCAAGGGTATATGGCACCATTGTTGCCCCCTTGACAAAGCTGACTTCCAGGAAGCAGCCCAGGAAGGTGAACTGGACTGACACCTGCCAGAAGGCTTTTGATACCCTGAAATCTGTCATGCGCAAAGCACCCTTGCTTAAGGCACCCAACTTCTCAGCAGAGTTCATTGTGCAGACAGATGCTTCAGAGGATGGTGTGGGAGCTGTGCTCTCACAGCTAAATGAGGAGGGCCTAGACCAACCCAGAGCCTTCTTTAGTAGGAGGTTACTCCCACAGGAACAGAGGTGGAGTGCGATTGAGCGTAAGGCATTTGCTGTGGTCTGGGCGCTGAAGATGCTGAGGCCCTATTTGTTTGGGACTCACTTCCAGGTTCAGACTGACCACAGGCCCCTCAGATGGATGATGCAAATGAGGGGCGAGAATCCAAAGCTGTTGAGGTGGTCCATTTCCCTACAGGAGATATACTTTATGGTGGAATTCCGCCCTGGTACAGACCACGCCGATGCTGATGATCTGTCCAGATTTTTCTACCTCAGTGAAGAGAACTCCCAAGAGGGTGGGTAGTTTGCCCCACATTTCAGCTGGAGGGTACACGTGTTAGACCTGGCACCATTTGCGTGGGTCTCCCCTGCTTTTTTTGCCTTTGTCTCCTGGGTTTTTGCTGTGTGTTGGACTTTGTTTTGCTGGTCTAGATGCCGTGGGCACTTTGCCACTGCTGTTCAGTGCCAAAGTGCAAGTGCTCCCTTTGTAAATTATTGTGACGGATTAGTGATTCCATGATTGGCATATTTGATTTACTATTCAGACCCTAGTACAGTGCACTATGTGTGCCCAGAGCCTGTAAATCAAATGCTGCTAGTGGGCTGCAGCACTGATTGTGCCACCCACAGAAGCAGCCTGTAAAATGTAACTCTGGCCTGCCATTACATAGCCAGTGTGCAGTCTGGGACTGCAATGTCGACTTGGCAAATGCGCACACACTTGCCAGTCCCTAAACCTTCCCTTTTCTACATATTAGTCTCCCCTAAGGTAGGCCCAATGTACCCCTCTGGGCAGGGTGCAGTTTATGTGAATGGTAGGACATGCCCTAGTGTGTGTGGCATGTCCTGATAGTGAATTACTGCCGATTTTGTTTTTTCGCTATTGCAAGGCAACTGTTCCCAGAGCACAGAATGGGGAGTTTGTTTATAACCTCTTATAAACATAACTGGTCCTGGGAACAAGGTTGGAAAATAAAGTTTAGTATGCCTAAACTCAGAATGTTAACAGGCATCTTTTACTGAGGGTGATTTTTACATTCTGTGTTTTAAAATACCACTTTTAGATCGTAGGTAGTTTCCTGCCTAATCATCCAGTGTCCCTCCACTAGGTTTATGTATTGCATGTCTGGCTTTTGTATGATAGAGGCTGGAGGGGGGCAGTGGCTCCAGAAGTCTGATGAGTCAGGGCTGGGCTGAATAGATCTGAGCTGCATTTAGAATAGAGGGAGGAGATTTCCTTTCACCTGAATGGGCCTGATCTGCCTTCAACAATGCTGTCACCACATCCTGCCAGGAAGCTGCACCAGAGAGGACAGAACTGGTTTTGGTTGGGTACAGACACTTTCTGCCTTCAGAGAACAAAGGATTTTTGTGTATAAAAAGAGGGTCCTAGACCCCAGACTTTTAGATCACTTCTGGGAAATCAAGTGGAACCTTTGTCAAGGAGAAGAGCCAGAGAAGCTGAGGAGGAATACTGCTCCTGTGCTGTTTGCTGTCTGGCGTTGGCCTGTAGTGGCTACTTGCTGCCAAGGACAGGAGAAAGGACTTCGCTGCATGCTTTATCCCCCTGCTTGAAGACAAGATCTTCAAAGGCTTGAACTGAGCTTGCCCCCTGTTCTAGAGGTCTCAGGAATAGCAATGAGCTCACCATGTCTGTGGGCACCATCTCTGATCGTCTCCACAAAAAGAAAAGGGTAACCAACTCTGTCATCGAGTCCCTCCCAGGACTCCATGTCCTGAAAGCACTGCCCAGAGCAACGCCTTGCTTCACAACGCAACCCGGTCTCACCGACTCCGTCAACAAGCCGCTGCTTGTACCACGTCCTGAGGGCACCACACACCGCAATGCTTCGCTATATGCTGCAAGGATGTCACCGACTCCGTCGCTGCCCAACTCGAACATCGACTGGCTCCGTCGCCGCACCGTGACCTGCCAGCACTGCAGTAAGCATCCTCTCACCCTTCAACGCAAGCCTTGGTCTCACCGACTCCGTCACCGTGCCGCTGCCTGCACTGAATCACGAGGACATCGTCCGTCGCAATGCTCCATTTCACAAAGCGACAGTCACGTTTGCCCCAATTGGCTCGCACCGACGTGTTGGTCGTAACGAGAAAGGTACTGTGTCCAAGTATGTTAACGCTTTAGCTGGCCCGTATCGACGCAGTAGGAGCTACTGAGTCGGAGGAACTGTGTTTTATTGATTTTCCTGCTATTTAAAGGTTATTTTGCACAAGTACTATTTTTCAAGAGTATTGTATGTTGGATTTTTATTGTATTTGGTCTTGTTGGTTTAAATTAAGATTTATTATTTTTCATTTCAAAACTGGTGTGGTGTCCATTTGTAGTTTTTTCACTGTATTACTGTATGTGTTCAGAAATGGTATATTCACTGCCTCTGAGATAATCCTGTCTGCTCATGCCAAGCTACTAAGGGGGTGAGCAGGGGTTATTCTAGAAGTGTATCCCCCTTGCCCTGACTAGAAGCAAGGGTCCCTATTTGGACAAAGGTACCTACCTCTGCCAACATTTACCATCATGCTAATAATCAAACCTTGGTCCTCCAATGGATATTTCTTCTGAGCTAACAGGGACTTGGAAATTTAGAGGATGTGAGGCAATTACTTATGAGGACCTGGAATAAAGAAATGTCAAATATATGCCTATTTCATCACCATTACGCAGTTGTCACCAAATTCCATAAAGCTTAGACAAGAAAGTTTACTCCAAGAATGCCACAAATATGATAATTTTGCTTATGGAAATCATTTATCTAAAGCCTCAATTTGAATGGTCAGAAACACTTTATCACATTTCATAATCACATTTAATATCAATAAATTATTACATTTAGCTCCCCCATACAGCCACTAAGGGACCTACTAACTCACATATACATCCACTCATGCACCTACTCACTTACCAATACAGCTAGTCACAGAGCCATAGACATGCTTACATACCCACTCATACACACATATAGCTATTGACACAGTAAATGATTGAACCGTACACCTACTCACACACCTACTCACTCTCCCATAGTCACTGACACAGCCACCATGTCACCTATACAATTACTCACATAGCCACTCATTTACTTATACATATACTAATTTACTCACTGAATCCTGGTGTGTGGGCTGGACTACAAGCCCCAGGTAGCCCTGCATTAATGGCTGCATTGTTTCCGTGCCCGGAGGTGCAAAATAGAAAAACCCATCTTTGCCCATCATCCTCCGGAAGAGGCCAGGCTGGGCCTACTCTCATTGATTCCTCCCCTAGGAACTGTAAGTCTTTCCCTACTACAAATTTGGCTTATGTTAGGTGTCTGGAGACCTTTTTATACACGGGCAAACGCAAAAATGGATACCCTGCAAAAATTGAGTCCAGCTAAAAGAAACCACGAAAACCAACAAAGAGCAAAGCTGAGCTTCCTTTCATCAGCACCAACTCACTTGTTGATATTGACTCATTAATAGAGGAGATGGAGACCCTTTTGACCACTGAGGCTCTACTCCATCTGTTGATGCTGGTATTACATTTCTAAGTAGTCCAGCCTAAGATAGCTCAGAGACAATTGAATTCACTTTGTCCCAACCTTGTGAAATGCCCCCCACAGAAACAAGCAATCCAGCTACTAACCATCATTACCCAAAATTATTATTATTCCTAAAGTACTATTCCAAAATCCCTTTGCTCCACTGAGAGCAATTGACGAAAATAGCGAGTTGCTAGCCCACAAAGGGTCACCATGACCAATCAATTCTGCCCAATTAAAAAAAACTGATGTTATGAAACAGGGGAAGAAAAGCTTTTACAGGCAATAAATGCTAAGCTGGATCATATTAGTACTATTCTGAGCTCTTTTACTGATCAGGTTAACTGTTTACAAAGTAGATCCTGATGCTGTGGGCACCAATGGTTCACTAGGAAATCAATTGAAGATCTTTTCGGGTCCAGAGCCCAAAGACCAGGCATTAGGTTTTAAAGGCATGGTGCGAGACCAGGCCCTATGGCGAAAGCACAATATGTTGTTTTAGAGGCAGCTAAAAAACTGCCTAAATATCTCCGTATCCCGACTGTCTCTTATAAGTCTCTTTGCTCTGGCCCATCGAGCAGCAGAAATGCTGGACCATCATTCAACAAGCAATTATATCTGTCTTCCCAGCACTCTTCCACATCTGGATAAAATGTGGGTTAGGGAGTTCAAGTCATTAAGAGGGTACCATGTCCACTGGCGACCTCAAGAAAATCTACTTACCAACTGGCAAATCAGTATCCCTCGAACTTTTTATGTCCACCAACGCAAGGAATCGTTGAGATCCATCTTAGAAGTACAATCTCAATGACCCATGTCCCAAGATTAAAACCAGGCCTCTTTGAGAACACTGATGCATTGACTAATAAAGTGATCTATTTGCTTAGGATGAAGCGGAACTGCCTTTCTGTAATTAAGATCTGGAATTATGCATGCAAGAAGACACTCACCTGGCTCTTCCCTATATGACTATATTTTGACCACGTTGTGTTCAAGGTGGATGGGCGAAAGTCTCAAACTTCAATTTGTGAACCTGTTACCTCCATGGTGTCAATTCCCTTGAATTAAGGCTAAAAGCATCTCCTACTATTGATGGAACATCAGCTAGACTTACTATGCACGCCTCTAATTTGAACAAACAGGCTAATGTTATGCCTACCGCCGTTTCTAACCTAAACATAAAATAATTGATTCAGTGTCCATGCTCCTTTGGACTCGTGCCTTCCTGTTGCCAACGCACTCTTCAGATCTAAGCAAGTTGACACAAACTTTGTATTACGTGGTGATCGAAATCTTTAAGAGTTGGCCATAAATGATTGCACTGCTGTAATTTTGCCGGGGAAAGATTCAATAGTGATTCCTGTAGTTGAATTCAGGAATAAATGTACAAATCGTGCAGAGGTAGAGGTAGAAAATATAACAGTCTCTAGGCTCAGGGTATATGCAGACATAATCTCTTCGCATCGAGCCTGCTGTCTTTGGTAGGGTCTTGGCCGACACTCGGCAAGACACGTCAAGGGATTTGCTGGAAGCAGTCGACAGACTCAAGATCTGGTTGGCCGATGCGGTGGAGAATTTCTCTGTTCCACCAGGTTATAAAAGAGTGAGAAAATCCCCTGTCCCAACCCTGGTTCTCTAAGGAATTAAAAGAACAAAAATCTTCATGTAAGAAGCTAGAGCGGCACTGGAGACATGCTTACTGTCCTCTAGCCAAAATAGCTCTTAGGAAAGCTCAGAATAGTTATTACTCTATGGTGAAAATGCCATTGGCCACTTTTTCGCAGAGCGCATTGCCCAATCAAAAAATAATTAGAAAGAAATATTTTCAATTGTTCAAAGCTTCCTGGATCCCAGTGCTGAACAGAGGATTTCTCCTGGCTCGAATGATTGGTGTGAGCAACTCTCGGGATTTTTTATTGATAAAATTAAAGCTATACAGAATAGCTTGGGATCTGTCACTCAGCTTCGGGAGATTGTTTTTCATCACGAAGTCGCAACGTCTGGTTCAGTGCTCCCCTCTTTGGCTACTTTTTCTTCCATTACACTGTCTTACACCCTGACTATTCTTAAATCACTTAAATCAGGCTCTCCTACTGACCCTTGTCGAGCTAGGCTATTGGTGGCAGTTGCGGATGTAGTTAACCCGGAAGTCAATAAAATTGTTAATATGTCCCTTCTGACCGCTATGATCCCACCTGAGTGGAAACAGGCAAAACTCCTCCCCTTGCTGAGAAAACCTTCACTCAAGCCCACCACGCTGGCTAGCTACCGCCCTATCTCACTTCTCCCGGCTGTGGTGAAGTTGTGTGAGAAGGCCACTCATAAGCAGCTCTTTGAGTTTGTTGAGACCTCTGGCGCCCTCCACCCCGCCCAGTCGGGTTTCAGGGCCTCCCACAGCACTGAGACGGCCTTGGTTGAGATGGCGGAGGCTATTCGAGAGTGCCTGGATGCCGGCGGCAGAGCAGCGTTAGTGCTTTTAGATCTCTCTGGCGCGTTTGACACTGTGCCTCATCAACAACTTTTGGCATGGTTGTCTCATATCGGCATCTCTGGCCAGTTTTGGAAGTGGATCAAATCTTTTTTAGGTAATAGACCACAGCAAGTATGGCTGCCCCCTTTCTCTTCCACTCCAAGAAACCTGAATACGGGAGTCTGTCAGGGCTCCACATTGAGCCCTCTCCTGTTCAATGTTTATTTGACACCTCTTGTTTACTTGGCAGAGGAGCTGGGCGCTAAGATCATATCCTATGGGGACGATACCCAGCTCCTCTTCACGTGGAACAAAACTGACTCCTCTCCAACCATTGCTAAAAACTGCCTCTCTGAGGCCTTTAAATGGCTGGCAAAGGCCCAACTGAAATCCAATGAGGAGAAATCTGAGGTGCTCCTCTATGGTTCCTTCCCCCCCACATTTCAGAGAGGATATTTGGCCTACGGGCTACCCCATGCCCAGCGGTTCGGGGCGTCCGGCGAAAAATCTGGGGGTTTGGTTTGCTGAGGATTTGAAATTTCTGCCCCAGATTAATAAGCTGGCCGGTGTTTGCTTTGGCACACTGAAACGATTAAAGAAGTTTCTGCCCCTCATGCCCAAAATGGTGTGGTACTGTAAAAATCGGAACCGTGTAAGTGCATGGTCCCACCATGCCAAGTTTGGTATCAGCGAACCGCAAATGAGCAACGCGATATGTATGAGTGTTTTCGTCATGTTTCACTGATGAATTCACCGTGCATACGATGCCACATATCGTACCCTTTAGGTTCCATTTTAGTACAGTAGCCATTTTGTGGTTGCCCTCACATAGCCTGCGCACTGAGGCCATGCCTAGGCCTAAAGGACACGTACACCTTCTGTGACTTCTCTCTGACCTGTGCAAGCCGACTCCGCTGCCCGAGGTCAATCCTGTCGGGCCGGTTCCTTTCTCGCGGCCTAATGTGATTAGCATCAGGGCTCGACCCATCATAAAGCCCCTGTTCGCACACGATCCCTGACTAAGCTGTTTTCACACCTGACTCTGTTTCCTACTTATGGCTTGTTTTACGAGCAGGAGGTGCCCGTTTTATTGGGGTCTGCTGTTATCTGATGAGGTTTCGAAGCCTTGCGGGGTACAATGACTACATGCTTAATGAACTGAAATGTGGGATTGTCATTATGGCTCGGCTGTTCCTTTGAAACTAAAATATGTGAATGACCACTTGTAAAACAGGGGCGGTGTTGCCCCCAAAGCGTAATTTTGTGTATATAAGTAAAGACTGGTTTTTGGTTCGGGAGCAGTCTCCTGAGAACATACATCGTGTTGTACTTCTCGGATATCTGTGATTGGTCTGCAGCCAATAAAGACGTTCTTTGATTTCACCTAGAAGACTCTGTGTTTCTGTGGGTCTGAAACAGGAAGAATCCAAAGTCTTAGGGTGTGTTCCCCTGCACCGCTGGGTTCTAAAAAACCCAGTACTTCAGTTGGCGCCCAACTCGGGGCGATTTCAGTGGTACCGGTCCAAGCCAGAGGTTCGTGAGGAGCTTTGTGTGGAAATTCTGGAGGAAGGCCGCCACTTCATCGACCCCTGCATGTCGACGTGGTCCGAAAGTCTTTTCTGCGAGGTTCTCCGCGTCCCGACGGCTACCAAGGACTGCTGCCCTGATTAATCGCCCTGTTTTGGACCCTTGACGATTTGGTAGAGCGAAACAATTGAGAGAGTCTTCTGGTGAAGTCATCGATACCTCAGTTAAGTATAAGTGGAGCGTCTCCCAGTTTGTTTGGTATCCTTCGGGATTTTGGTATCCTTCGGGATCGCTTTGATTTGGGTCTTGCAAGTGCCAAAGCCAGAGGACTCGTGTATTCACGAGACTATCGTATTCGATAATCCTTTGAAGTTTGAAACTAGACTAGTGAGCAAAGATGCCTGGTTCTAGTATATTTGGAAATTTGTTTTGTTTTGGTTGTAAAAGGGACTCCCGATTGGAGGATTCGTGTCCGGTTCCTCCAATTGGAACTCCAACTTATGAGCTTTATGTGAAACATGGCGTGGGCCCCATTACGTATAATGAAGTATGGGTCCGATACACCAGAAAGGATGGTGTTTTAAAATGGCCCCAAAATGGTAGTTTCGACACAGAGATCCTAGATAATTTAGAAGTTAAATTGTTCAAGAAGAAAGCCCGGCCGGCGATGTTTGATTCCTTCCGCCTATGGCGAAAGGAAGCCAAACAAAAAGAAATTAAATTAGCAAAGAAAAATAAAAGAGAGAGAGGTATGTCGATCATGCAAGCAGCTTTGCAGTTTAAGGATAATGAAGAGGACCGAATGGATGAGCAGTTGCATAGGCAACGCAAACTAGTCATTGATAAATGTTACCCAGTTTTGCCACCCCTTCAACAAGATGAGTCAAAAGAGAAAGAGAAAGATTCCCTAATGTCCCATTTGCTAAGTTCGCCACCCCCTTATGCGCAAAATGCTACAGCGCCTCCACAGCCTGTAAATGTGCAGCCTCCAGCTAATGCGCAGCAAGCTTTCCCGCAGCCGCCAGCTCCTCCTCAGCCGGCTCCTGTCCTGGTAACACAGCCTTCCCAAGGGCCGCCGATTTTGCAACCTACCACTTCTGCGCCCCTTGCGACTTTCCCTAGCGCATCAGCTGCCTCTCTTGGTGCCCTACCTGCTGCTACCCCTGTATCTGTATCTGCACCCATTTCCTTCCCTCTGTTTTTCCCCCGGTTCTTGCCTCGACTTCTCCTTCTGCAAGACAACGACTAGCTAGTGCAGTCACTAGTCTTATATCACCCCTCTTTGCGTCGTCTACTACGACCCCTGGTCCACAGCGTAAGCAGTTACGTAGTCAAATACCTGGTTCTAGAGAGAAAGAAGAACTGGACCGCATGGCACGTAGATGGATTGTTTATCCTTCTAGGTATGATGTAGAATCTGTTGTTAATGTTTTTCATCAGTGGGAAGCGCCACAACAGCGGTACGTTTTTGAGAAAATGTGTGAAATTCTATGTGAGGAATTGGAAGATAATGATGTAGACTCCAGTCCACAAGAGTTGTGTCAAGTGCGATTTGAATTTGGAAAAGGTACATTTGTGGGTTCTGATGTTGAGAAAGCAGTTGCGACACTGCTGTCTTTCAGGAATGGGGATTGTCAGCAATCGTTGTTTGGACAGGAATTCCCTGAAGGGAAACAGGTAAAAGCGCGACAATATCCGATGCGTGAGGTTCCTCCAGTTTGGAGACCTGGTGATGCGAATGCTGTTCCACCTGTTCTGCCACATTTTCAGCGTGTTTGGGTACATGTTCCCTGGAAACGATCTGAAGTATTAGCCCTTAAACAGACATTGCCTGACCCCCGTAAGAACCCTGCAGGATATTATAAGGAGTTATCGCAGACTGCAGAATCATGTGTCATGAACCTGGCAGACATAGATATGTTGTTAGGAAATGTTGTTCCACAGCCTTTGTGGGGATTGATTCGTAATGCAGATCATGCTGCAGAATTAGGTGACACATGGGCTAATATCCTTAATGCGGACAATAGACAGGTCGGTGGTGCCAAGCCTGAGCCCGTGGTAGCAGAACTCCCTGGTAGAATAATTAATTATATGAAAACTTTAATGCCCACAATACGTGTAAATTGGGATAAATTATCCGCGTGCAAACAGAAGAAAGATGAAACAGTGTCCGATTTCTTCACTAGGTTTGAAGAAACATTTATCGACCACAGTGGTCAGGACATGAGTACAGAAGGTGGCCAACGGTTATTTGTCGATAAATTTGTGCATAATTTGCTTCCAGAGTTGTGTAAGAAATTAAAAGATTCGGAGAGTTCTTGGGCCGTTTCCTCTTCAGCACAAATACTGGCTACTGCACAGTATTATGAAAATAGGGATAAAGATGAGAAGGATAGAACAGATAAGAAAACGAAAGAGTTGAAAACGAAGGTTCTTTTACAGCAGGCTTATCCGCCACGTGCAGGTCAGAATAATTATAGGCAAACACAGGGTATCTATCAGCAACCCCAACAGTTTCAGAATAATCAGCAAATGTATGGGTATTATCAACCACGTGTCCCTATCGGTCCCAATCAATGTTCATATTGCAAGGAGGAGGGTCACTTTAAAAATAATTGTCTTAGATTGTTGCAACGCACAAATAATGCTTATGGCGCAAGAGGTAGAGGTGGCCAGCAAGCCCCAAGAGGTAGAGGGCGTGGAAATGTTCCCCAGAACACGCGTCCTCTTCCGCCTCAAAATACGTTGAATAGTTTTGATCAGCAAGCCAATGCGACTGGCAAGACTGCGCAGTACTATAATAATGACTACAATGCAGAAGATGATAATACGGAAGGGAATGATTACTAGGACAGCCGTAGACAGAGAGAGGGAGTTGTTTCAGTGCCAGTGGACCAGAGCGGACCGTATGTTAAGGTGACTACAGCGGGTATAACAGAGCCCTTTCTGCTGGACACTGGTGCTGCAAAGAGTTCTATTATGCGCTCCAAACTCCCTGGCGCGCCTTTGTCTGGCGAAATGAATGTTTCCGTAGGTTTTTCTGGCGCCCCGGTTAGGAACCCGATCTCAAGTCCTATGGCCCTTTCTGTTGGACCTTGTGAGCTGAAAGCACCCCTCATCCTGACGACAGGATGTAATGAAAACTTGTTAGGATTGGACCTGTTGAAGAGATTACATGCAACATTATATTGTTCTCCCTCAGGAGTACAACTTACGCTAGGTAACGAAGAGATTTCTCCCATGTATTTGTCAAAGACTGAACTACCAGCTGAATTGTCGTGTCTTCCTGATGCCCTTTGGGCCACTGGCCCTAATGATGTGGGCCTTTTGGAAATACCGCCGTATGTTGTCACCTTAAAAGCCAATGTTAAATTGCCCCGCATTCCCCAGTACAAGATCTCTAAGGAAGGTGAAAAAGCGTTGTTAGCAATTATCTATGATTTAATTGATAAGGATGTCATTGAAGAGACAAGAGGCAACGTTTGCAATAGTCCGGTTCTGCCTGTTTTGAAACGTACTGACCCTTCGCAGCCACCTGTTTACAGATTTGTGATCGATCTTAGAGAGGTCAATAAGGTAGTTGTGCCACAGTTTCCAGTGGTCCCTGATATAACCGCCTTGTTGACTATGATCCCAGCTTCCGCTGCTTGGTTCTCAGTAATTGATTTAAAGAATGCTTTCTTTAGTATCCCGATTGCAGAGGAGAGCAGAGATATTTTTGGCTTTTGTTTAGGAGGTCGAAGCTTCCGTTTTAAACGTGCTCCACAGGGCTACTGTGAAAGCCCATCAATATACAGTCAGGCTTTAAAAGCACAGCTTGATGCCCTTGTTTTACCTAAAGGTGCTACCCTTATCCAGTATGTTGATGATTTACTAATCGCCACAGATACTGAGGAGATTTGTAAACAAGCTACATCATCATTGTTGCGTCATTTGTCTACCTTCCATCACAAAGTGTCTCTCTCTAAGCTGCAATATTGTCGACAAGAAGTGACGTATTTAGGTCATCTCTTCTCGAAGGAGGGAAGGAAGCTGACCCCAGAAAGAATCCAAGCCATTGCACAATTAAGCGTGCCAAAGACAAAGAGAGAAGTGCGTGCTTTCCTGGGCATTACTTCATATTGTAGGCACTGGATCCCGAGTTTTTCTTTATTGGCAAAACCATTGCTAGCATTAACATATAAAGATATACCAAATCCTGTCCCATGGTCTGAAGAGTGTCAGAACAGTTTTGTGGAATTACGTAAGGCATTATGTTCAGCTCCTGTGTTAGGTACCCCCGACTATAGTAAGCCTTTTACCCTGTATGTTTATGAAAGGGACGGTTGTGCATTGTCAGTACTGACACAGCCTTTTGGAGACAGACCGCGCCCATGTGCGTATTTTTCATCGACTTTGGACCCTGTAGCGAGGGCATTGCCAAGTTGTTTAAGAGCTACAGCGGCAGCAGCTGCGTCTATTCGACAGTCTGCTGGACTAGTGATGAATAACACATTGATTGTAATGGTTCCTCATGCAGTGGACACATTGTTAAATAGGACCAAGACACAGCATTTAACTAATGCTCGATTGTCAAGTTACGAGTTGACACTGCTAGTAAGTCATGTACACATAAAGAGGTGCAATACGTTGAATCCAGCCACATTATTGCCAATTTCAGCAGACACAGATGAGGTTGAACAGCATGATTGTCTGTTCAGAACAGAAGAAGAAACAAAAGGGAGAGTAGATCTTAAAGATACTCCCCTGGTTGAATGTGATGGTACCTTATGGGTGAATGGTGATACGACTGCTGCGTATGCTGTCACGACTCTGCACACGATTGTTGAAACTGCACGCATACCACATAATTCGGCTCAAGCAGCAGAATTAATAGCACTCACAAGAGCATGCGTGTTGTCGAAAGGAATGAAAGTGAACATATATACTGACAGTCAGTACGCTTTTGGTGTGGCCCATAGTTTTGGGCGTTTGTGGAAAGAACGTGGGTTCCTGACTTAGCATGGAGCTAAGATTCAGAATGGTCAGTTAGTGAATGATCTCCTTGAGTCGCTGACCTTGCCATTACAAGTTGCGATTGTGAAATGCAGCGCACACAAGAAGGTTACGGATGATGTTGGGCGTGGTAATGCATTTGCTGACGAAACTGCGAAAGAAACAGCAAAATATGTGACAACCCGAATGTATGTTGCAGGCCCTGCAAGATGGGTTGGTGATGTTGGAATGTGTGAAGACACGATAGAGAGTGTGAAGTCCCTTCAAGCTGAAGCCACAGAGAAAGAATTAAGTATGTGGAAAGAGAGTAAGGGTAAATTAGATGAAAACGGTTGTTGGATTGATTTGTCAGAACACCGGCGATGGTTGTTACCTGATGCATATGTGCTTCCAGTGGTTACGATGGCGCATGGAATGGCACATATCAGTGTGAAAGGGATTTGTAAGTTGTTGGCTCCAGTATGGCAGAATGCTGGAATCCCTAAATGTGCAGAGAATGTAGTCAAACATTGCATGGTATGTCTGAAATACAATCCTGGTAGGGGAACCCCAACTCCACCTGGTCATTTTGCGCCTCCATCATATCCTTTTGAAGTTCTGCAACTAGACTTCATCCACATGGAAAGATGCAACAATTTGAAATATGTACTGGTTGTTGTTTGTGCCTTTTCAAAATGGATAGAAGCATATTCCCTAAAAGACAATACTGCCTTATCCACAGCTAAAGCCCTCGTTAAAGAATTTTTTCCTAGGTTCGGAATGCCAAGGATGGTATGGAGTGATAACGGGAGTGAATTTGTAGGCCGAGTGATGAAGAATGTGTGTGAGGGACTAGGCATTAAGCAAAAGTTTCACGCTGCAAATCACCCCCAATCAGCTGGACTAGTAGAGTGCTACAATGGCACCTTGAAGCTTAAGTTGGCCAAAATTTAGGCGCGCTCTGGTCTTAAATGGCCTGACGCTCTGCCCTTAGCACTCCTATCAACAAGAATGACTGTGCATTCGCGAGTGGGACTTAGTCCGTATGAAATAGTGTTTGGCCGTCCGGCCAATGTATGGGGAGTGCCAAGGCCGACAAAGTTCAGTGAAGTTGAATATCCAGTACTGCTTGATTACCTGTATGAATTGCGTGTCTTACACCAACAGGTTCACGATACTCTGCCCCAGGCCTCTGAAGCTCCAGGACACCCTATTAATCCTGGAACGTGGGTGCTAATTAAAAATTTTCAACGTACAAAGAATGATGAGCCCCGTTGGATCGGCCCCCACCTAGTCCTGCTATCGACAAGATCAGCAGTTCGAGTGAAAGGGAAAAAGAATTGGATTCACGGCATACACTGTAAGAGGATCCCTTTACCCCTACCGTATGACCGGTGGGTCCAGGAGGGGATCGCTGACTCCGAGGCTGAGACTGTGCCTCGTTTTGTGCCTTTTAACGATGCACGTGTAAAGGGGACAAATACAGAGCGAGAAAGTGACGACATTCTGCAGGAAGCTATATCGCCATCAATTCGATTGGATACCACAGAGCCTTAACTCTTGTTTCAAGACCAGACAGTGCCTGGCAGAAATAGGTGTAATTTGAGGCCAAGAACTATGGACAAATAAAAATTCTTTTTCTTTGATATCTTCAAAAGTGCAGCTCTATCACCTGAAAAACCTTTTGACTTTTTGTTTTTCGAACCACCATCCGGGTTCAGCTGCAGGGTCGCGGTGCCAAGACTTTGGGGTACAAGCCGAAGACGTTGGGTCAACGGTTCTGGTTGGTCTAGGGCGTTCCCTGAACTGACAGGTGTACTCCTTAGCAGAAGATACTCTACCGCCGCGAGCAGCACGATTAGAGGATGGAGTTTTTCAGGATGAAGAGGCCCACCGAGGAAATAAATTTCAAGAGCAGAATATGTAAAATAATGAACAGCAAATGTTTTGTAGTATTATGTCTGTTTGTGCTCTCTAGCATAATGATGTTTTCTGTAGGTTGTGTATTATTGTCTTTCCAAGTGTCATTTGCACCCACTGTACAGCCCACACCTCTTCCTACAGTTTTCCATCACTCTTTCCACCCTCTGCCAGAACACGAACAAGCTAGACGTGCTGAATTTGTAAACAATTCGTTTATTCAACTCCTGCACCAGCACCAACTAGTTATGAATACAACGAACTGCTGGGTGTGTGGTTTGATGCCGCATACCATTAATAAGGGCATCCCATATCTAGTACTGCCATTCAGCTATAATGGTTCGTCATGGGCATTCCAGACCATGTTTCTTTTTGTGCTTGAAACCTACTCCCAGCGACCACCGCGTTCCATTAGACCTAACTCGAATAATAAAGCCTTGATGAAAGGAGTTGCAGATATGAGTAGAGATATCGATGCATATACATCTATTCCCAAAGATGAGTTGCGAGCTTATGTAGGTTGGAACGCGACTGGGTATAGCATCAGTTTGGGTGAAAAACAATGCAAAAGTTCATCTCCGATTTGGGTCGTACCCCACATAGGTCGGTTCTGTCTACAAGGTAGTGGTCAGAATCCAAGAGCTCAACTAGGGAAGAGTAACTGTACTGAAACATACACTTTTCCATCACAGTTTTCCCCTGCGTTTTTAGCTGCCAAGGGTACATACTTTGTCTGCAATGATCGAGCATATACATGGTTGCCCCCTGATTTCTCGGGCACGTGCTATGTTGCGAATTTGCTACCGCCAACATTTACTGCCGCCTCTGATTATCACAAGACCAGAGTTGTGAGAGGCGTTGTTAGTAAGGAAGATACTGCCGGTCAGGAAGCGGGAGACTTTTTCGTGGGTTTTCTGCCGTTTTGGGGACCAATGATCAATAGTCGGAACCTGAGACAACTGACCCGTGTAGTTGAATCCACTGTTAATGTAACAGCCGTTGCCCTTGGTAACTTGACAGCTGAGCTTCAAGCGGATCGCCTGATGACGTTGCAGAACCGTATGGCTCTAGACGTCATACTTGCAGACCGTGGTGGGGTATGCAAGGTCATCCAATCAAGCTGTTGTATTTTCATACCGGATAACGCTCCGACAGTCTACCAGGCCATTTCCAAACTGCATAAGATTTCCGAATCCATTCACGTAGATAAAGGAGATTGGTCACTGATGGGGTGGTTCTGGGGACTGATATCAGCTTGGGGATGGAAGATTCTAATAGTCATTGGAATGATCTTAGCCATTCTTTTCCTGTTCTGTTTATGTATACAGTGTGCCCCTGTAATGTGTAGCCTCTGTGTTACATCATGTGCAAGGAAACCTATATCGAAGGACGAGCTAAGCAATAGGATGATGCTACAGCAACATCTCCATGACTTTATGAATGTAGACTTGGACTCAGATTAGTATAGTTCTTGCCTATGTAAGGGCAAAAGGAGGGTCTGTGGTACTGTAAAAATCGGAACCGTGTAAGTGGCATGGTCCCACCATGCCAAGTTTGGTATCAGCGAACCGCAAATGAGCAACACGATATGTATGAGTGTTTTCGTCATGTTTCACTGATGAATTCACCGTGCATACAATGCCACATATCGTACCCTTTAGGTTCCATTTTAGTACAGTAGCCATTTTGTGGTTGCCCTCACATAGGCTGCGCACTGAGGCCATGCCTAAGCCTAAAGGACACGTACACCTTCTGTGACTTCTCTCTGACCTGTGCAAGCCGACTCCACTGCCCGAGGTCAATCCTGTCCGGCCGGTTCCTTTCTCGCGGCCTAATGTGATTAGCATCAGGGCTCGACCCATCATAAAGCCCCTGTTCGCACACGATCCCTGACTAAGCTGTTTTCACACCTGACTCTGTTTCCTACTTTATGGCTTGTTTTACGGGCAGGAGGTGCCCGTTTTATTGGGGTCTGCTGTTATCTGATGAGGGTTCGAAGCCTTGCGGGGTACAATGACTACATGCTTAATGAACTGAAATGTGGGATTGTCATTATGGCTCTGCTGTTCCTTTGAAACTAAAATATGTGAATGACCACTTGTAAAACAGGGGCGGTGTTGCCCCCAAAGCGTAATTTTGTGTATATAAGTAAAGACTGGTTTTTGGTTCGGGAGCAGTCTCCTGAGAACATACATCGTGTTGTACTTCTCGGATATCTGTGATTGGTCTGCAGCCAATAAAGACGTTCTTTGATTTCACCTAGAAGACTCTGTGTTTCTGTGGGTCTGAAACAGGAAGAATCTGAAGTCTTAGGGTGTGTTCCCCTGCACCGCTGGGTTCTAAAAAACCCGGTACTTCAGTGGCTAAGGAAATGGTGACCCGTGCCCTCTTCCTATCAAGGCTAGACTATGCCAATGCCTTGTACATTGGTCTCCCGGCATATCAGCTAAAAAAGCTACAGATTGTTCAGAACACGACGGCTAGAGCTTTGGTGGTTATGCCAGGAAGATCCAGTGCTAGTCAGAACCTTCGGGATCTGCATTGGCTCCCGGTTGAGCAACGGGTACTTTTCAAGGCTCTTACACTAGCTCATGGTGCTCTCTACAAGGCAGGGCGTCAATATCTTAGGAGACAATTTTCGATCTATGCGCCACCTCGTCATCTTCGCTCTACAGGCCAATGCCTTGCTGCTGTTCCTAGGTACTGCCTGACTAGATTAGGTGACTTTTCCCTTTTTGTAAAAGCGGCCACAGCTCGGAATGCCCTACCCTTTGAACTACAAAATATTGTGAGGGATGTATGTCGTTACAACGCACACTTTTACAACGCATGCACTTACAACGCATTTTTTACAACGCAACATCCACTACAACGCATTCCATTACATAGCATGACACTACAACGCATTTTTAAAAACTACCTTTACAACGCATTCCATTACATCGCATACTACCTTTTCAACGCATACCATTACAACGCATAATATTAAATTGCATTTAAGGTAAGTATTGGATAGTATAGGGGTAAAAATTACTATTCTAACTCCAGGGGGTGCAACAGTAGGGTAAGTGTTGGATAGTATAGGGGTAAAAATTACTATTCTAACTCCAGGGGGTGCAACAGTAGGGTAAGTGTTGGATAGTATAGGGGTAAAAATTACTATTCTAACTCCAGGGGGTGCAACAGTAGGGTAAGTGTTGGATAGTATAGGGGTAAAAATTGCTATTCTAACTCCAGGGGGTGCAACAGTAGGGTAAGTGTTGGATAGTATAGGGGTAAAAATTACTATTCTAACTCCAGGGGGTGCAACAGTATGGTAAGTGTTGGATAGTATAGGGGTAAAAATTACTATTCTAACTCCAGGGGGTGCAACAGTAGGGTAAGTGTTGGATAGTATAGGGGTAAAAATTACTATTCTAACTCCAGGGGGTGCAACAGTAGGGTAAGTGTTGGATAGTATAGGGGTAAAAATTGCTATTCTAACTCCAGGGGGTGCAACAGTAGGGTAAGTGTTGGATAGTATAGGGGTAAAAATTACTATTCTAACTCCAGGGGGTGCAACAGTAGGGTAAGTGTTGGATAGTATAGGGGTAAAAATTACTATTCTAACTCCAGGGGGTGCAACAGTAGGGTAAGTGTTGGATAGTATAGGGGTAAAAATTACTAATCTAACTCCAGGGGTGCAACAGTAGGGTAAGTGTTGGATAGTGTAGGGGTAAAAATTACTATTCTAACTCCAGGGGGTGCAACAGTAGGGTAAGTGTTGGATAGTATAGGGGTAAAAATTACTAATCTAACTCCAGGGGGTGCAACAGTATGGTAAGTGTTGGATAGTGTAGTGTAATATTATGCGTTGTAATGGTATGCGTTGTAAAGGTAGTATGCGATTTAATGGAATGCGTTGTAAAGGTAGTTTTTAAAAATGCATTGTAGTGTCATGCTATGTAATGGAATGCGTTGTAGTGGATGTTGCGTTGTAAAAAATGCGTTGTAAGTGTAGTGCGTTGTAAAAGTTGCGTTGTAAAGGTTGTTCCCCATTGAGAGTCTCAGGTTGTTTAAAAAACAGCTAAAAACTCTGCTATTTAGGTATTCTTGGGCTAGGCCAACCCTTTTCCTTCTTCACCACATGGCATTCACGCCAGGACACTTTCGAGTAGCTGTGCGAGCTATAAATGGAGGCTAACATAACATAACAGTGGTAACTGTGGGATGTTACCTTATGGCACGGATGTTACTGACACCCACATAGATGAACCCTTATGTTTGCACAGCCCCCTCGTCTCCAAGAAGGGCAGGAATTTCTATTCAACCATTCCTCTACTATTTTGAAACGTGGCTGGCATAATGTTGAAACTGGTTGATACCGATTGAGAATCATATATTAGGGACTATGATGCATGTATATTCCAAGATACATGGGCTGCCGAGAAAGTGGTCATAAATGGGTTTTTCATGTTTAGTGTAGAAGCAAAACCACGAGCAAAAATTAGGAGGGCTATTGGTGGACTTTTAATCCTGATTAAAAAAACAATTATTTAGGCTCCTATACTCCACTAAAACGAATCTGCAGCGATTTATTGGGTATTGTTGTTACCTTGCCAACTGATCTTTGTATGGCACTATTAAATATTTATGTAAGATCCACCATGGTGAGCACTAAATCCCCCACTTTATTTCTTTTGGAAGAGGTCTTAGACTCCATGGATCTGAACAAAAAAATAGTGCTAGCAGGAGATTTCAATACCTCTTTTGAACCATCTTCGCATAGCAATGATATAACAGAAGAGGAGGATGAATCATGGGGTATTAGCCTGTTGACAGGAAAGCCTAGGAAGAACCACTCCGCCACTGCTCTTAAATTAGTTTCTATAACAGTTGGCAGAGGGCTAAGGGCTTGTAATGGTAGTACTCTGAAACAACCCCCACATTCAAGAGAGGCTCCCATTCCAGTGTTATAGACTATGTTATCTTAGTTGTGAGGTTATGGTCACTTCTAGTTGATATTAAAGTGGACTTGTGCACAGATAGTGCCCATAACTCACTAACCCTAATGTTAACTGGGTAATCCCTGAAATGGACAAATAATACAAGCCATACAATTGCTCCAGAACCAATATTGGCTAATACTCACAGTTATGTCACATAGCCAAATGTTTTATCGAACAAAAAATTATATTCGCGTATATACGGCTTGTTTTTGGACTTACTATCAAAGTACATAGGGGTAAGGGATGTGGACATTCCTATATTAAATATACATAATTCATTCTTCGACAAGTTGTATACAATTTTTTATAAAGAGGTAGCCCATATGAAACTGACAGGACAAGTGGTTTGACTATGCTTGCCAGCAGGCCAAGATATGCCTGAGATCAGCTGTTTTAGGAGGAGAGAGGATATCAATTTGAAAAAGCCAGGCACAACTATAGAGCAACAATGAGCACTGCTGGAAAAAACTGTGATGATATAATTTGGCTTGACATGTTAGCTGCTTCCAAAATAAATTATTATTGGTCCTTTAGGCATGCAGTAGCTTAGTCCAAGTCGGGAAAACTGAAAACCTATCATTACCATATTCAACCAGATATATGGGTGCCTCACTTTTCAGAACTGTATGCTGCAAAAGATCTTAATGATCTATTAAGTAAGTGGCAGTCCACCACTGCTATTGATTTACCATTTCTAGCCAGCACAGATCCTGTAAATCCAGATATCTATTTCTGTGAAGAGCAACTGATCTTTAAAAAACCAGCCAAGGCACCAGGGCCCGATAAAATTCCAAAAGACTTATATAAAGCAGAGCCACTAGTATGGACTACTTATATAAACTTATTGTCAAATGCAATAGCGGCGGGAGCGAGATACCAGAATCGTGGAGAGAAGCTGAAATCATTTCTACTTATAAGAAAGGTGATGTATGTATCCCCTCAAAATACAGGCCGATCAGTCTAATCAACAATCTGCAAAAGATCTTTGCACAACAAGTGCTTGATAGATTGCTAGACTGGGCTGTTTTCAATAGCATCATTTGCACCTTTCAGACTGGATTCCATCCAACGACCAGTGCCCCCGATTTTTAGACTTTCCATGATTTCCTGGAAATATGTTACAATACTTAAACAAATGCTATACGTGGCATTCGTAGATCTTAGAGGTGCATTTGATTTCATTCCACGTAAAAATGTGTTGCAGGTCTTGTCATATATGGGGGTTCCGAGCAATCTTATCTGGAGCATGATCGAACTCCATACCAAGAATTTTGCTCAAGGCATCTCATGTAAATTATATCGTAATTCTGTTTTAGATGTTTTATTTTAAACATTGTATTGCTGCCATTGTACTGCTACCTCGCACTCACCTTTAGCCCCTGATTGTTTTCACCGCTCAGCTTACTCCACGTTCCACCACGGGCTTTCCCGTTTGTTGTGGCGGGAGATCGCGGTGCAGTTTGGCTGGGCTAGAGGTGGGGAGGCGGGGAATTGCGTGCGCTCGGTCACCTGACCTAGCGGAGGCTTTAACTTCCGTAGTTCTCACTCGCGCAGTGGACGCGCGCTGGAAGTTAGTCCTCTCATGTAAATTTTATCGTAATACTGTTTTAGATGCTTTATTTTAAACATTGTATTGCTGCCATTGTACTGCTACCTCGCACTCACCCTTAGCTCCTGGCCGTTTTCACATCTCCGCTTACGGGCTTTCCCGTTTGTTGTGGAGGAAGATCGCGGTACAGTTTGTTTGGGCTAGCGGTGGGCAGGCGGGGAATTGCGTGCGCTCGGTCACCTGACCTAGCGGAGGCTTTAACCTCCATGCATCATGCTCCGCGCAGCGGACGCGCACAGCGGGTGCGCCAGCGGCGCGCCATAGGCACGCCAAAGGCAAGCCCGTCTGCGCCCGTCCGCGGCTGACCGGGGCCTGGGGCCACGACCCTTGCCCCGCTGTCTTCTTCAAGGTTAGTATACTCTACTACACAACTCCTTGCCTTAAGCCCAAGCAGTAGTGCTGATTGCATTCAATTGGCTGTTGACAATGCAGCTATTAATACCTGCTCAGGCGTTAATTGTTCTTTTGTTCTATCCCAGTCTTACTTGTCTTTGGATAACAAACGTAGATCCATTATGATGTTAGATGTTTCCCCCCTTCTCAGTTTCGGTTTTTGAGTTTAAATTGCCGTTCACTTCCTCAGCACAAAAGAGATATTTTTGATCTCCTCCTGGATGAGTTACCGGATGCTTTCTTTCTCACCGAGACCTTGCTTCATGAAAGTTCTGGGCCCGATATTGCTATTTCCCTTCCACCTAATTATGCCATTGTTCGAATGGATAGAGCCATTGGGAAAGGTGGGGGGATTGCTATCATTTTTAAACAACACCTTCAGTGCAAATTGGACCCTGTAAACCTTCCAAATTGCGAAGCTGCGTTTTTTAAACTTACAAATACCCCTAAATTTACTTTTTCTGGCTTATTGGTTTATCGCCCTCCAGGCCCTTCTACTTCGTGGTCAGCCACCTTGCCTGGTTTTGTTATCTCCATTACTTTTGAGTTCCACTAATTTTTCGTTAATTGGTGATCTGAATTCACATTTGGAGGACGTTGCAAATCCTACATGTACTAATTTTATTGCAGATCTTTTAGCCATGAATATTAATCTTTGCAACTCTGGCCCCACACATAAGGCTGGGCACTTTCTAGATCCTATCTTTTCTAGCCATTCCTCCATTGAATGTGAACCAGCAACACCTATTCTGTTGTCGGATCATTTTTTATTGAATTTTATAATTTCTGTTCCTGTAAGTCTGACATCTGTGTTTCCTTTGTCCATGTTTTTTAAAAGGGACTGGAATTTTTTTTACATAACCTTGAACAATTTGCTTAACGTAAATACCCCTATCGTCGTTTCTCAGGTCAATGTATCTGCTAAAAACATTCAAAATTGACTGTCCCATGCTGTTGAAGAATGCCTTCCTCTGACTAAGAAAAAATTGATTCACCATCGCCCCCCAGCTCCAAGGTACAATAATACCCTTAAAGCTGAAAAATCTAAATGCAAACACTAGAAAGGAAATGGCGAAGAAACTATGCCCCTGACTTGAAAGCAGTCTATAAAAAATCACAAAAAGTGTATCATGACTTATGTAAATCCACGAGAGCTGCGTATATTTTTAAAACTATCACTACTGCTACTAACTGTCCTAAGACACTCTTTAGTTTAGTAAAAAAATCTTGCTGGTTCTGAAACCATAGCTAAGCCATTGCCATTAGATAAGGACCAGTGTGAGGATCTTGTTCTCTTTTTTTCATGTAAAATAGATAAAATCCACTCTGAAATAATTAATTCCTCTCTATTTTGTTCTTCTCAACAACAATCGACCACCATGACCTGCATGGTGTCGTCTTCAAATTCTGCTAGCATTCTTATGGAACATCTTAATGATCCTTCTTTGTTAGCTTCTTGGCCTCCTTTGGATTTGGCGTCTCTCGGTCCTATTCTTGATACAATAAAATCTGGCTCCCCCAAAGATCCCCTACCCATTTCCATTATAAAACAACTTGATCCCCTTCATCTTCAGGTTATTCTGAAAGTCCTTAATTCTTCTCTGCAAGAGTCCAGAGTTCCGTCTGCCTGGAAACATTTAATGGTTGTCCCGTTGCTAAAGAAGCCTACTGCAGACCCTAAAGTTCTTGCTAACTTTCGACCCATTTCCCTTCTGCCTATCTTTTCTAAGATTTTGGAAAGACATATTCATTTATACCTTTCCAAGTTTGTTGAAACAAACAAAATACTTCATTCCTCACAATCCGGTTTTAGAGCAGGCTTCTCGACTGAGACCACTCTCTAAGGGGTCACGGAAAGATTACGACTTCACCTAGATGCAGGAGATACTGTCGCGCTCATATTACTGGATCTGAGCACGGCGTTTGATACTATCTCCCACCCTATATTAATAAATGCACTGAAATCTTTTGGCATCTGCGGTTCAGCTTTGGATTGGTTGATTTCTTTCCTAGCTGACCGCACTTTTCAGGTCTTCTCTGCCTCTGACAGCTCTAATGTTTTTCCATCACCTTTTGGAGTTCCTCAGGGTTCCATTTTGAGTCCTTTGCTTTTCAATCTTTATGTCAAGCCGCTTGCAGACATTGCTGACAGTGCTGGACTGACCCTTTTTACATATGCTGATGATTCCCAGATCATCTTCTCACTTTCCAATTCTGACCCCTGCTCCTCCTCTGGCCTCCAGTTGGGCTTACGACAAATTGCAATTTGGATGAGCCAAAATTATTTGAAACTGAATGCTAATATAACCGAGGTCCTTATTTTAGGTAAAAAGAAAGATCTCTGGGGCTCCTCTCATTGGCCGGACGAGATGGGTGCTCTTCCGTGGCCAGTTGATCATGTCCGCAACCTGGGTTTTTATATCGACGATTCTTTGACAATGCACCACCAAGCAGTTAAGGTCGCTGCTACTTGTTTTACTATTTTAAAATGGCTGTACAAAATACTCTGGATGTTGCCCAACGCTACCCAGAAAACCGTAGTCCATGCTCTTATTACATCACGGCTGGACTACGGGAATGTTCTTTTTCTGGGTGCAAAAAAGGCTGTGTCCCGCAGATTGCAACTTGTACAAAACTCCGCTGCAAGACTCCTCTATAGGGTCCCCAGATGTTCTTCTATCTCTGGACATCTTCGGGATCTACATTGGCTCAGAATTGAAAAGCGGGTCGAATTTAAAGCATTGAGCTTTATGTTTAAAATCAAATGGGGTTTAGCACCTGATTATTTGCACACCCTCATCTGCCCCTATGTTCCTACCCGTTCTGCTTCACTTGAAAATTCCTAGTTCCTAGATTTAAACTATCCAGAATGGGTATTAGATCTTTTTCGGTTCTAGGCCCCATTCTTTGGAACTCCATTCCTCTTGCTATACGCAAGGAAACTTTGTACTCCCAGTTTCGTCGCTCATTAAAAACCTGGCTATTTAACCAATAATCTTTTAGATTCCAGCACTGTCCAGGCACCGGGAAACCCTTTTTGGGTAGCTGTTGCGCCTTAGAAATTTAATAGTAAATAAATAAATAAATACATGCACTGAACCACCCACACACTCACCTATACAAAAACTTACATATAGACTATCTCATGTATACAATCACTTATATACACAGTCACTCTTCTATATACTGTTACACACCTACTCACTTACCCATACAGGTACTTCTACCGTGAGTTACTTTAGTATATATGCTTAACACTCAGTAACTTTTAGGAAAACACTCACAATCACTGGATGATGTTATCACTGATGTCAATTCAGATGTCATCAGTGATGTTATCAGTGATGTCATCAGTGTTGTCATTGGCATGTCATGAGTGATGCAACATGTGAGGTCATAAGCAGTTCATTGAAGGGGCGTGAGTTATAGTCAGCTCAGGTAACTATAGCTGCTAAATTTCTCTGGTTTTGTATGAGTGAAATGTCACCCTAACTATAACGTCCCTGCAACTTTTGTTTTTTTCAGTGAATTTCTAAGGTTTTTTAATTTCTATTTCCTAACTATAATGTCCCTGTAATCTTTATTTTTGTAAGTGAAAATATATATATATTTTTTGTTCCGTGTAATTCAAAAAAAGTATACATGAGGTGTTTAATTATTGTATATTGTGGCTGAGTCGGTGGACCTCTGTTTATGCTCGCACTGTCTTTAAATTACTTGGACAAAATGTATCATGTGCTTTCTTTACTTCCACTATATATGCGCACTGATAGGTCCAGCGTGTCATGTGATCAAGACTGCTGTTGGACAGTCGAAACGCGTCAGGCTGGGCACTTGCTTTCTTAGAGACTTTGCACATGCACTTTTAAAAAATCTGCAATAATAAAGAAGAACTTATCTCCATATTGCAGTCCGTACCTGTTTTTGTGATCGAGATTGTGATCATCTGCAGGATTGTGGTTAACGTATGATTTAAATGAAGCACGGCTGTCTTCGCTATACAGACCATACCTCGATGTCTCGGCTTGCCGGCAAACAGCCAGTATCACGGAAGTGATTGTGGTGTAACCCAGAAAGGGTATTTTCGAAGCCAGCCCCTCGCAGTTTGTTGCTGGAAGTCGGAGCAAAGTTGTGCCAAGAGGATTCAACGGAAGGTCCTGAGGAGTCAGAGGACGCTGAAGGTACCGGAACCGCTGTTTCTTGTGGTGAGCAGCTGTGTCGGCTGAATCAGTGAATATTGCGGGTAGAAGGGATAGTGGAGTAATTTAAATATACCAAGCAAAAGAAACGTTTGGTGACAATTTAAAATTGTATGCAGATTTGTTGGACATTATGCTATCAACAGCAGATGTGCTTAAGGACCGCGAAGCAGCAGTAGATTCCCGATTTTCTAATATTACAGAAGTTTAAACAATACGAGTTGACCAGACCAATAATTCTAATATCAATAATGATGCCAAAACTTTATTGAAAAAACTTGAGAAACTCCATCGCACAGAAACGACAAAATGGTGGGAAAAGAAATCATTGGAAAAGTCTAAAGAGGTGGGAAGAGTTCCACGGGGTCTAAGAGTAATGATTGCACCTTCCTTTGAAAACCCAAATCCCATGATGTTAAAGGAGTGGGCATCGAATAATTTAGATGCCTCAATAAACATGGTATCTATATTAATTAAATACGCAGAGATTGACCGAGTTGGAATGCTTAAAGAAATAGAAGATGTCAATGCGCTGTTGGAAAAAGATGAGCATAAAGATCAAATTAAGAAAGGAAGGGAAGAAATAACAGTAAGACTCAAAAAGCATGAGGAAACCATAAAAGAAAGAAAAGTTTACAAATTCGCAAGAGACAAACGTGGCTACGAGACAGGTCATGTTTTTACTTTTTCGAGGAAATTTGACAACATAAAGCGCCGTGCATTAACAAATGAGGGCAGTAGGAATAACGTAGTCACTTCGGGCGCACAGGCGAATGGTAATTTTTCCTCTACAGAAATGAGTAGTGTTGACAGCAGCATTGAATCTGATGAAGGTGCAGCATAAAGGGCACCCCAAGTACCGACCAATTTCACACCAGGAGAGGAGCTTTCTTTTTTAGTGGAGGCCCACCGGCAAACTCTAAAACCGCGCAATCAAATGCAGAAACAAGGATCAGAAGAAGCCAACAGAGGAAAATGAGGCGGAAACTCAAACTTCAGAGGAAGAGGGAGCAAGAACTACAACAAAAATAAATAAATCAGGTACCAGATGACATGGGTGATAATACTGTGATTAATTTATCAGACATTACGTTGTCAATAGCAGAAAAACAATTATTGGCCTTGGGTTTCTCATTTTGTCCCACGAATTGTTTCAAATATACACAAACAAGAGTAGACATTTTTAAATTCATTGGCAAGCTCAAACTAAGAAAACATTTCCAATTAAGGAAAGCTGCGAACATTGCATCACAGAGTAGATCTGCACAGGGGTTGTGTTCTAATCTCCAAGCCACAGATGTTGGCACTCTTTTTGCAGCACAAACTTTGGCTAGTTTAAATGACACACAGGAAAATTCGACACAGGGGAATCTTTTGGAAGCAGGCATTGTTTGTAATATGCCAACAATCAGCCCATTCAGACCTCCATCTACTTTTATCCCAATGATGTCAAGGGATGCAATCGACGTATTTAGCGACCTTATGGTTGAGGATTTGAAGGAGTTGAATCGGGTGGTTTTACAACAAAACAGGCACAGAAAACATTCTGAAATTCAATATACAAAACTCATTTGTAAACTATAAAAGCACACAGAAGTTATTATAAAAAAAGCGGATAAAGGCGGGAACATTGTTCTATGGCCAAGAGTTATGTATATGGAAGAAGCTTGGTTGCATCTTAATGATACTAACTGCTACAGGAAAGCTAACTTCCAGGAATTAAGACAAAACAAAGAATACGTCTTTGGCAAATTGGCACAGTGGAAGCGTGTTGGTTTGCTATCTAAAAACGAGTACAGTTTTCTAAAAAATGTATATCCTATTTATCCCAAAAGTACATAAAAACATGATACCAGTCCCTGGAAGACCGATTATTTCGGCACAGAAAAGTTTACTGGAGGAAATGTCAAAATATGTCGATCACTTTTTACATGAATTTGTAGAGAATTTACCATCATTTATCAGGGACACTGGACACTTTTTACCCAAACTAAAAAAAGTTGCATGGGAGGAAGACTGTTTGTTAATAGTGATAGACATTAGTTCACTTTATACTAGTATTCATCACAGTGATGGCATTAATGCAATTAGTTACTATTTGGATAAAAGAAGCATACATATGTACGAACATAACAAAATGCCGGTTAAGATGGTAGAGATCTGTCTGACCCACAATTACTTCATATTCAATAAGGAAGTATTCCAATAGTTACGCAGAGTGGCTATGGGGGCATGATTCTCCCCTACCTATGCATGTATACACATGGGCTGGTGGGAGGAGCATGTCCTGATGGCCACTCATAGAGATATTTTTAACCAACATGTTCTCCACTGGTGGAGATTTATTGACAACGTTTGCCTGATTTGGAAAGGTTCCCCTGAGACAGCGATGAGTTTTGTAAATGATTTGAATGATAATGCTCTGAATCTAAAATTCACATCCGACATAAATAAGGAAAAGGTACCATTTTTGGATGTGGAAATTTATATAAAAGAAAACAGAATTCATACCAAGTTGCATAGGAAACCAACGGCTGGAAACTCCGTGCTCCATGCCAACAGTGCACACCCCCAACATCTTCTACAACGTATTCCCTATGGTGAATTCTTAAGAATCAAACGTATGTGCAGTCATGATGTGGATCTTAAAGAGTGCCAAAGTGAGGCTTTTAAAAGATTTTTAAATAGAGGATATAAAGCCATTGAGTTAACAAAAGCAAGATATAAAGCTAACAGTGTTAGTGATAATAGTTGTGTACATGGAGTATCTGAGATCCCAAAAACATCTATGCAGATTGAAGACAATACTGATACAACTACTGTTAAATCAATTGACAACATAGGACTGATAACTAACTTTTGCAGACAGGAGAGACAGGTCTGCAAGATCCTTTATAACAATTGGCCAATTATCCAGTCAGACATAACAATGTCACGAATCTTGCCAAAACTTCCTAGTCTAACATTTAGAAGGGTGCCCTCTATGAGGGACACACTTGTAAGAAATAGCCCTGAAGTTACAGTCTCTAATACCTGGCTTTCAACAAGATGAGGGTTCTTCAAATGTAGTTCATGCCGTGCATGTAAATTTGGAAAAAACACTTCAGAATATGTCACTGCCTTTAGCACAGAACCTGTTAAAATACAAGGACATTATACTTGCAGAACGGATTATGTTATATACATCTTAGAATGCACTTGCCATCTATTGTATGTAGGTAGTACTAAACTGCAAGTTTTCCACAGGATATTACAACACCTCAGAGCGTTGGTTAATTCCGATCCTAATTATCCTGTGGCACGGCATCTCAAACTTATACATAACAATAATCTCAATGATCTTAAATATTTTGTTATCAGCTCAGTGCCCAAGAACATCAGAGGGGGCAATAGAGAAAAGAGATTGAGACAAATAGAATCTGAATTTATCATGCTACTTGATACTAAAATGCTGAATGGCCTCAATAATAGTGATGATTTGCACAATGTTCTTTAAGAATAGTTGGGTTCAACAGTATTTAATGATGGATCTCAGATTTGCTTTTGAACGGGTTTTTATTTATTTTTTTATGGCCAACTTTTAGTCTGGTTTTATCTAGATTTTAACTGGTTGTGACAGAGGATATTGCCGGTTTTGGAGCCCTGGGATTTTATCTTGATTAAATACTTTAATTTTTACTGCACTTTAAAATTGATGGCTGCTATATTTATGTTTTCTATTTATGGTGTATATTGGTATACCACGTGCAAACGGGTGGGTTGGTGATTTTATTCGGTGGTATTTCTGTTTTTACTTGATTTTATCAGAGGTTTCCTCAATTTTATTGAGTTTTACGGGACTCTTGCAGGCTATTTATCATCAATGTACCAGGTTAACATCAGAAAGCCAGGACATTTGCCCATATTTGGGAATCTAAATGTATATATGAGACATGTGTAGTTTTATTGCTGCTATATTTGCTAAGTATGGGTTGCCCTGATTTGCAAATGTTTATTTATATATATATAATCTTTTTTCATTAGATACATCTGGTTACAAAATCTGGAGATTGGGACATGACAAAATGCAACTGTGAATTTGATTAAGAGATCGAAACGAAGAGATAATTTAAGGGACATCTGCAACTATGCTGCTATGTATTTTGACTGTATATATTTTAGTTTATAATAATGCACTTTCACGATAGCACTTTTATGCACATTTTGCACATAATGGTATATCATTTAATGATCAAATAGACTTATTCTATGAGTGCTTGCTTTAGCATATTCTGAGGCCAGTTATTGATATCTGTAATGTTATATTTTATGGTTGACTCAAGCCATCAGAAATTAAATAATAACACTAGGCTATTAGTATGCTATTTTTCTGTTTAAAGGACTCAATTGAAATTTATGAGCTGATTATTCTTTAATTTAACACCAAGGAACTAGGAGCACAATGCTGTAATTTTTTGTTCCGTGTAATACAAAAAATGGTATACATGAGGTGTTTATTATATATTGTGGCTGAGTCGGTGGGCCTTTGTTTATGCTCGCACTCTGTCTTTAAATTAATTGGACAAAATGTATCATGTGCTTTCTTTACTTCCACTATATATGCGCACTGATAGGTCCAGCGCGTCATGTGATCAAGACTGCCGTAGGGCAGTCGAAACGCGTCAGGCTGGGCACTTGCTTTCTAAGAGACTTGCACATGCACTTTTAAAAAATCTGCAATAATAAAGAAGAACTTATCTCCATATTGCGGTCCATACCTGTTTTTGTGATCGAGATTGGGATCATCTGCAGGATTGTGGTTAATATATATAAATAAGAAAAGGGTTTACCACATTGCGGGACGCACTCGCAGCAAGCCGGTCAAATCAGGGAAAATCCGTTGGCAAAACACACCTCAGCAATGTCCTGACGCATTTCGGGCCTGACGCCCTTACTCATAGGCAGACTGCAGCGCAAATGACCAGCAAACAAGGCTCCCAATAATTCCACCTCTTTTGCATATCAATCAAGTGAGTAAGATGACAAAACATTCTGGGAATGGAAGTCTTTTAACATAACGCCCAAGTGGTCTGCCGGTCTCTCGCACTGACAAAGTTCTGTAATTTCCATGGTTTCACCTCCTGAGCTCTTCCCCCAGTAAACACAGTTGCTCGCTGCTCCATACGCCACAGTTACCAAAGGACAGCAGCGGACCTGCTCCTGTAAGCGGTGGTGTCGTCCCACGACCAGGCAGGGCCGTATTATTTGAAAGAAAAGAGTTTACCACAATGCTGGATGCACTGGCAACAAGCCCGTCAAATATATATTTAGTCAAATAACCTAATTCGATTCATTCGAATCATAAAAGTTTAGCATACATACATATAATATTTAAGTATTTATAAGAGAACTTATACAAAGATTAGACACAGAATACATCTATTGACTCAAGGTTTAAAAATTTAAAATAGGGTACAATTTGCCTAACTTAAAAAGCATCTTTCCTCCATGGCTCTTCCCCCCCCCAGCACAAGTTCTATGTTAATAAAATTAGAACATCCTATCATTCTCCAACACATTAATAAAAATTATGTAAAACTGTAAAATCACTTAAAACTTGATTTCCTTTTACAATTCATATTGTTTCCTAAGTGATAAAGCAGCACTAATGAAGTTAAGCACAGCACTGCAAAGAGCAGCGGTAGATAATGATCATAAGTAATTAAAACCCTCCTGATAAGAACAGGGATGGATTTCCTTCAAAACAGGCTTAATAAAACGTGCCCTCAGATCTTTGTAAAGTGTGCAAAACAACATAAAGTGCATAGTGCTTTGTTGGGCTGAATTATTACAAGGACAGGGAGTTAGTCTCTCACAACAACTGCCCTGTTTGGGAAAAGCCACAAGAAAGTGCAACGTTCAAAGACGAAATCTGGTCATGAGGAAACGCGATTGTACACGCGTAGTAAAAGACAATTAAATTGCTGATGGTTTAGGGATCCATCTACACAATTTAGTATTCCATGATCCCGATTAAACGTACTTAATTCAGCATTTATGCATTTTTTATAATCAACTTCATGTTCAGTTGAATACAATCGGGATTGTCATAATGGTGTCCCAAGCCAATCTTGTTAAAAGTATCTTTAACGAAATGAAGCCAGGGGATAGCCAGAGCCTTTTCAAGGTTCATACAGTCTCTGAGAATTCTCCTAGAGAATAATAAATCCTCTGAGTTCCAAACTTTTCCACATAGAATCAGTGGGGCGATATTTATTCTATCTTCCACAAAATCCAGCCCCACTTACAAATGACAAAAATGTGTAGGAGAACTGATAGGAATCATCAATAATCTTTTTAAAAATGTATTTTCCAAAATTTGTATCTGACTACTTTTCTGATATCCCCATACTCACGCCCCGTTGGTAGCTACTGACAGGCATTTTGATTTGTATAGGGTTATCATTTCTGCTACCGGCTTATGTCCCAGCTTGCAAGCAAAGCGGAACAGCCCCTCTACTATTCTGCTAGTGTGTTGGACCCTAGCCACAATTAGATAGTCCCAATTCAGTTTGCTATTAAAAACATTCCCTAAATAAGTAAAATTGGGCACCTTATCACTGATCTTTTCCTTCACTACAAATGTTCTTGTTTTTGTTTGGTTAGGACAGCATACCATAATAAAAGATTTACTAAAATTTACTTTTAGGTCCAATGCCATCATAAAGTCAGTAAAAGCGTTCAAGGCTTTTTGGAGGCTTTTGGCCGTTAAAGCCATCAATACCGTGTCATCAGAATAGGACAAAAAGGAAATTGATTTTCCTCCAATTCTTGGGAAATCTAATTGCTGCTCTAACAAAAATGACTCCAAACTATTTGTATATAAAAGGAATAAAAAAGGGGCCAGGATACCTCGCTGGCGAACCCCCTCTGTAGAAACCATAGCGGATGGCAACAGTGGTAGACGCATGCAACCTGCACAGCAATGTAATAAGAGCTTCCTCAAAGCCCAATTTTTCCATTAGTGTCCACAACTTTCCCCGATTTACTGTATCAAAAGTAAGGGTGGGCGTAGTTCGCGAAGTAGCACTTCGCGAAGCTACGCAAAGTGAAGTTCGCACTACGCGAGCTACGCGTAGCACTTCGCGAACTGCGAAGTAACATGTTCGCACTGTGCAAGATGTTGTTTTCAATGATTGCACAGTGCGGACAAGCAACCGGCACTGTGCAATCATTGAAAATGGCATCTTGCACAGTGCGAGCTGTAGTTTTCTGCTGCTCGAGTAGATTTTTACTCGAGCTGCAGCTTTCTCAACGCGAACTGGTAGTTTCTCATCGCGAGCGGTCGCGAGGATACGCGACCCCTCGCAATGAGAAACCTGACCTTCTCGCGTTGGGAATCTCGCCGGGAGGTTTATTTTCCATGCTCGCGATCGCGAACAAGGAAAAAGTCTCGCCAGGATGTCATTTTGCTTGCTCGCGGTCGCCAACTTGACGTTGAGGACCGCGAGCAAGCAAAAAATGACCGCAGCACTACGCAACACTACGCTACGCGTGTTCGCACTGTGCTACGTGCAGTTCGCGTAGCGCGAAGTAGCGCGAACTTCGCAAACTATGCGAGCGTAGCGTAGTGCTTCGCCCAGGCCTAATCAAAAGCACTGGATAAGTCAATGAAGGCCAGGTGGATTAACCCCCTCCTGGCCTGCATGTACTTACCCATAATCAGGGACAAGCTGAGGCACTGTTCCTTTGTTCCCATCCCCCTCCTGAAGCCATATTGTGTATTAGATATGAGTCCAGAGGCATTAGCCCATGACTCTAGGCGTACAAGAATTACCCTCCCAGGACTTTGCATGTGGCATCAATTAAAGAAATAGGCCTGTAGCATACAGGGTCATTCCTGTTGCCTTTTTTGTAGATCGGTACCGCTACTGCCTCTTTCCATGATCAAGAAATGTGGCCCACTATCACTGCTTTAAAAACATTAACCATCAGGGGTGCCCAAAATAAAGGACTGCTTTTAAACAAGTCAAAGGGCACCCAATTGGGACCTGGGGCTTTAGAGGAAATACCCTTTGACAAAGCGTCCTCAACCTCACATAAAGTCAGAGAAGAGCCAAGTTGGTATGCAGTTTTTAAATCAATTACTATTTCATCTCTTTGCTCTTGTGGTGGGACACCATTTGGGTTGAATATGTTTAAGAAATGGGATTCCCAAACTTCCCCCGGTATTGTTGAATCCATACTCCTTACATCATTTAAAAAAAGGGGGAAATTTATGACTTCCCAAAATCTCTTGGAGTCCTTAAGAATACTAGCTCTTTCAAGATCTTCCCAGGCTAGTCTTCTTAGTTCTTCCTTCCTGAGCCCAATTACACATTTGTAGGTCTGTCTCGCACTTTTATTTAACATTTTGTCACCGGGGATTGCGTGCAAAGCTTTTTAAAGATCTTTTTGTGCTGCGGAACACTCAGCATTAAACCATCTTGTTTCTTGAGGTTCCCTTCTTCTCACTGATTTTGACAGGTTTTTGGCAACATCTTTGCAAATTAATTCAAAGCCCTGATTGACCACATCTGGAGAAGAGTCATGGGATAAGCATGTCATAACTTGGCTTAGATTAGCTTTAACAATGTTCTCTTCTAATTCTGAGGGATATATTTTACTCCATTTTAATTTCACCCCCTGATTGTGATTATACTTAAATGGGTGGTCGTCACCTTTACCCACCTGTGTCGTTACATGCAAGGAAACAGTAAGAGGGTTGTGGTCACTAGCGGAGTTTGGTTCAACCACAAAGCTATCTACAAGGCAGGCAAATTTTCTAGATATCAACATAAAATCAATTGTGCTTTCCCTGCCTCCACCCAAATAAGTTGGATACTGTATGGGTGTAGTACTAACCAAGGTATCAATCAATCATAGATCATTTACGACAATGATGATATTTAGTGCTTCACCCTGCGGAGTATGCTTAAATAGTGACAAGGGTTGGTTCTCAGTGTCCAAAACTCCATAAACTTTGTACAAACTATGCTGGCATAAGGTACAATTAAAATCACCCACCCAAATTATACACAAAGGATAACATTTACCAGCAACCTTGTCAATTTCCTCTTTAAGGATGTTAATGAGTCCACAGTTATATTGATCAAAAATGTTATAGTACCAGTGGATCAGTAATATTGTAACATCAATCAAGTTAGAGATCAAAATGAGCTGGTACGAGGGGGAATCAATTATATTCTCTATCTTTATGGACCCATATTTAACAGAAATCAATGTCACCAATTCCCCCTTTGCCCTCCCTGCAGGTGATGGTGTTGCCTGGACGTTAAATGAACAATATCCGTCCATGTCAAGATCATCCCTACTCCAGGTTTCCTGGGCACAAATAATGTCAAATGTCTTGACATTTTGTAACCAGACCTCATCCGTTAGTTTTGGGCAGATGCCCATGATGTTCCAGGAGAGAAGTCTAAGGAGACGGGTGTTATGATTTTATGCCACCAGGACTTCCCCACCAATATTAATAGTGGCCGGCACTGCAGGTGAGGTGTTTATATCCAGCCCTACACTTCCTACACTCTCGGTATGCAAGAGGGATGTAAGCTATTCTCATGATCATGGATATGAAAAGAGGCAGCTATACTCTCTACTATATTAGGGACTTTCTCTGGATAATTATTTAAGGTGTCCATTTTCCCTGAGTTCCTCGAGATTGGGACTAGTCAGTCTATGTCTGCAAGACCACTTAATACCTCAAAACGATTAGAGTGAAACCAAGGAGGATGTATGGGGTGCTGATTTGCCCATGTGAATCTCTCCTCCTCTACAATGTACCATGGAGGTCTAGGTGGCCGATAAAAGAACCCCAAGGGTAAAATGGTTATCCCCCTCGTACTTGCGGGGCAGTTGTCCATCCTATCTAGTATTGTCTTAACCAAGCCTGGGGATCTAAATGTTAATACTACGCAGTCAACAGAAAATGTCTTGGTAGAGTTTCCCACCCAACCAATCCGACACGCCATCTTAAATTCTGAAAACAACATATTATTAATCCCCATCCTTGCACTCAGAAAGTGTAATGATTTGTTCCTCAGTGGTGACCACTGCTCAGAGTCACGGGGCAACAATGGGGGAACATTGGCCAGCACCACAGTGTATGGGGTTGCTTCTGGTGGTAAATGAAAATTTGTATGTGGGCCACGAGGGGCTCTTTAGTCGGAAATCTGTCCTTCTGTAGTACTTGTAATCCGGGGTCTCTTGTCTTGAATACGACTAGCCTTATTAGTGTGGGCGCTACTTGAAGCATGTATAGTCTGAACATGCCTGGTGGTCGGGCCTTCTATCTGATATGGGGGCTCAATACCATTTGAAGAAGGGCGTACTACCCTTGGGCATGGCAGATCATCCTGAGTCACGTTCATGGGTTTAGATATATAGTTATGAGATCTTAAAAGAGGTTCAGGATGATGCACAACCCCATTCATAGCAGTATTCTCGGCCCTGTTTTGACCTGGCCTAGATCTAGAGAAGTTGAGGAGGTACTAATCACTGGCTTTTCAAGGTTTGCTAACTTAACCTCGATTTCATTTAGCTTTTGCAATATAGGGTCTAGAAGAGCTGAGACCGTTAACTCCAGTTTTTTTCCAATAATCTTACCTCTCCTGGATTGGCAGTGATCCCATTGATGCCACGTCATTTAAAGCTTGAGTAGGCCTCTCATTAAACTCTTTGTCAACAGGTCAGGCAAAAGGTAATTTTGTTTATTCGGGGCCTGCCCCTTCCTTTTCTTCGATGGTGGTGCGAGGCTATTCCCGTGATTACTTTTTGCTTTTTGGCCCCATGTAACTACATTTGGCCTGATTGATTTATCAGATTTGTCAATTATATCAGAGGCATTGATAACTTCAGGGCCCAAGGCCGTAGAATGCAACATACTAATTTTCGATGAAGTGACTTCCGGGTTCGATTGTAACACACGGACAATAGGGGCAGATCGGTTGTGGGAGTTTTGGGGCTCCAGGGACAGTCTGCACCCTGTGAGTTTGATCTCATGAATGAGTGCCGACTCAGCCCTCAATAAAAATGAGTACAATGTCCCCAATACTCCCTGCCCATTTCCAGATTTAGGACTGCTCATTTTTGTGCCCCCTCAACGCAGGCTCAATTTAATCTATATTAATATCACAGTACCTTGAAGAGTCAAAGCTGGTTGTGTCCAGAACAATAAATATTAATAACGTGGCCAGCCGGCCTCCTGCGGTCGCTGACGGGCGCAGGCAGGCCCACCCTTGGCCCTGGCTTCGCCCGGGCGTGAGCCCTGGACCGCTTAAAAGCAGCTCCTGGCGTGAAGTGAGGCCGTCGGTGGCAGCGTCCTCGCTTCTAAGAAGCCTGGGAGATGTAGTTCCTGCTCCAAGTCAAGGCAAAGTGGACTGGCGGTGCGTTCTGGTCCGGCTTCCTGGACCCTTCTACGCTGCCAGCAAGAGCAGCAAGAGCGGCAGGCAACACGGTGAGTGTTAGCTCCCGCGCTGCTGGAGCCCTGGACCACTTAAAAGCACCTCCTGGCGCGAAGTGAGGCCGTCGCCGCTAAGAAGCCTGGGAGCTGTAGTTCCTGCTCCCAGGAAAGGCAAAGTGGACTGGCGGCATGTTTGGGTCCCGCTTCCTGGACCCTCCTAGGCTGGCAGCAACAGCGGCAAGAGCGGCAGACAACAAGGTGAGTGTGGTCTATACATACATATATAGATGTGTATAAAGAAAATGAATCCAAAATGGCGTTGTATCGTGAGCAAAGTTGCTGTGCAACCGAAACGCGTAGTTTCTCGGACGCTGAAATACATTGATTATTCTCCAAACTGCCAGGAGTGCCATGTCCTTGTGAAACAACCTTTAAGGGGTATTGGTGATGTGTTAGTGTGAAGGCAGATGGCACCCCTGCCATTCAGGTTGCACACTTGCATTTTCTACGAGAGGATTTCGTTCTACAGCATTAACCATGGCACTCCCAGCAGTTTGGAAAATAATCAATGTATTTCGGAGTGTGAGAAACTATCTACACATTTCGGTTGAATTGAATGGCCTTGTATGAGAATAAATTATCCTTTTTAATGGAGTCATAGTGTTTAATACAATTCCTATCTGTGTATAAATGCATTTAATTTTAAAACCAATTGCAAGGGTTCTGTATACCTTAAAATATCATATAAACCACAATTTTCATATTCTAAATATGGCGATATCACCCAAATTGTTGCCAAATATATCAGAACCTGTAAACAAATTCATTTTAATTTTGCTATAATGCCACAGTGGACAACTAATCAATGCTATTGTCCCCAATGTATGACTTACACATATTTTGCCCCACTGAGCATATAGTTCATATTTCATATGCATTTTCAAATGGACTCAAAGAATAATGGATGAATTTTACAATACATCATCTATCCCGATTGTCTCACTATAACTGTCAGTTTTCTAAACCACTTAGGCCACCTCCATGTTAAACAAAATCAACAATATGCACAATCAAATACTTGTGCATGCGCTAATATAATGTGCCTCTATTACCTAACTAAAAGGAAATTATTGTTTCATAAATTCTTATCATGTTATATATAACCTACTGGCGGTCGCCAGTAGGTAGTTATAGTTTCAACCTAGTTTCCGTAGGAAAAGCATTTTTTGATTTGCTAATAACTTTGGCGTCGTTTGATGAATCTTTATGACATTTTCCAAAAAGTTGCACTTTTTAAGTTAGCTCCTATCTTGAAAGTTTGGGGGTGATTCATCAAGCTGGAGCTGAGAAAAAAGGGGGGTCAAATAACACGCTTTCCCCATGTTAACTTCCATAGGAAATTTTGCGACGAGCTACAGCCCGAAATGCTGAACAGAATTACCCCAAATTTGGCAGAAAGGTAGAGCTTGGTTCAGAAAGTGAAACTTTTTTAAATGGTGTAAATCCATTCAGTACTTTTTGAGAAATTGAAAAAATAAGAGTAAAAAAATCGATTTCCCATAGGAAAATTTGTGCAAGGCTACAGCAGAACTACTGCACAGAATTACCCCAAATTTGGCACAAAGGTAGTGCGTGGGTCAGAAAGCGACCTTTTTTTTAAATAGTGTAAATCCGTTCAGTAGTTGTTGAGAAATTAGAAAATAAAAGTTTCGATATCTGGGCGGAGCCTAACTCCCTTGCACGAGCTTCACTGTGATTGGCTGCCAACACTCCAAACCAGGAGGTGCTGAGAGGGTGTGGGGCCTGACATAGCAAGTGTGCAAACGCACCCCCTGGCACATTGTAAATTGAGGGATTAAGTCCCCTTGAATCCAGAGAGTCCCTGGGGGCCAACTAGCCCACCAGGTACCTCCAGTATGCTCCAGGGAGCTGCGTTGCTGAGAGGTGTTCAGAGTCCACACCCCTTTTTACACCTCTCTGGAACACAGCTCTCTGGTGCTTACTGGAGGTCGCTGGTGGACTAGTTGGCCCCCAGGGACCCTCAGGACTCCAGGGTACTTATCCCCCAATTTACACCGCACCAGAGTGTGGTGCAGGGAGGGGGCGTGGCCTGTTGTGACAAGTGTGCATATGCGCCCGGTGGCACGTTTTAAGTTGGGGGATTAAGTCCCCTTGAATCCTGAGGGTCCCTGGGGGCCAACTAGCCCACCAGGTGCATCCAGTAAGCGCCACAGAGTTGCATTGCAGAGAGGTGTAAAAAGGGGCGTGGCCCCAGACCACCTCTCTGCAACACAGCTCTGTGGTGCTTACTGGAGGCCCCCAGGGACCCTCAGGATTCCTCCAACTTAGAACCTGCCAGGGAGCGTGTTTGCACAGTAGTGAAGGGAGGGGCCTGATGTGACATGTGTATACTTATGCAATCAGTCCGCTAAAACCCAAGCACTTATAAATTCACCATGCACTCATCCAGTCACTACCCATGTACTCATGCAATGACCCAGGCACTAACTCATGGCAAATACAGAGGAGGTCATGCCAATCACAGGGGTACCCCAACGCATAGTGTTCCGTAGTGTATGTAGGTGTTTTCACTGTATTCTAAGTGTCTATTAGCATAGCACTGGTTCTGGTCCTGGTTAGTCAGAGTCAGTTACCACCAGTACCCGTCAGTTAAAAGTTGGGGGCACAGGAGGATTTTCTGCTCCTCTGTTGGTTCTTTCTGCACATCTCTTGCTTCTTCCTGCACTTTTGTTCATCTTTCCGGACTTCTGTTGACTCTTTCAGCATTTTTCTTGCTTCTGTCTGCGCTTTGCTTCCTCTTTCTTCACATGTCCTACCTTTGTAGGCATAGTTAGAGATTAACATTTAAAAAACCATTGAAATTCACTGAAAAAACCATAGGTTTCAGGCAAGTTATAGTTGGAAATTAGCATTTAAAAAAACATTGAAATTCACTGAAAAAAACATAGGTTTCAGGCACTTTATAGTTAGAAATTAGCATTTACAAAACCTTGGAAATTCAATGAAAAAACCATAGGTTTCAGGGACGTTATAGTTTTTTTTATTTGGCATTTTCCAAAGAGTGACAAACAAAAGAGAAAAAAAAAAAACAGAGAAAATGAAACAGGCAGTCATGATCATAACTTACATAGTCTGTGGTAGTACAAAGAACACATATTGATCAGTAGGAATATCTCCAATGGCTAGTACATGTCTAACAAATAACCCATGGTATGCAACAACATCTACGCTGCCGTTTTCGACCTTACGGCAAGTGTCATAAACATGCAGTGATTACCATCATGTGCAGTGGTACTGTACAACATAGTTAGGATCAGGAGGCAGCGCTAATCATGTCCCTTGGCCCTACAGTACCTATGATGTCTGTGGAGGCATAGTGTTAGGCTCCTGTGAGCGCTGTATGTATGTTAACAGGGGTTGCCAAATATCCACCGGTCTAGAGGCTGGCAGCTGCAATTGAGCATATGTATCGCTGGTAGTGTTGCAATATGTCATGCTGTGCAACCATGTGTGGAGTGTGGGGCTAGTTTTACCTGCCCACCTAAGGTCCACCTCGCGTTTGGCTAGCAGAAGCGCTATCGCTACAAAGCGATGCCGAGACTTGGAGAGGTCATGGACATACCCCAATAGGGCAAGGAGAGGCGATGGTGCTATGTCCATTTCAACCATCTTAGACATCTCACTGAAAATCGATGTCCAGTAAACCTCCAACTTGGGACACATCCACGTCATATGGGCAAAGTCCGCCTGTGGGGCATTACATTTTGGGCAGGCATCAGACCGCGCTGGATCAATGCGGTGTAGCTTACTGGGGGTAAGATATACATGTCGCAGAAACTTAAAATGTAGCAATTTATGACGATGGTTCAGCGAGACTTTTCATGTTTGCTCACAGCAACGCCGCCATTGAAGGTCAGTTAAGGGATGTCCAAGGTCGCCCTCCCAGGCAGCCCTCACCACCGTGTCTTTACTTGGTAGTCGTACTATCGCCCCCTTGTACAGTCTAGCAACCAAGCGATTCCCATCTCCGCTAATAATCCCAGTCAGAAGAGGAAATTCAGCGTTTGAATATCACGCGGATCCCGAGGGAAGCTGCGCGGCAGCAATGTGTGAAGCGGATCCGGGTGGGCCAAGTCCGCCTCAGGCCGATAGTATGGGATCCGGATATCCGTGTTATACCAGTGCCGAGCAAAACTGGCCTGGGCAACCAAATAGTAAAGTGCAAGTTCGGTACACCAAAACCGCCTCTCTCATATGGTAGCACCAAGGTATCCCATCCAACTCGGGGCTGTCTCCCACCCCACACCAACCTCCCAAGCAAAGGGCACAGTCTGGTAAAAAAACTGTTATAGAGAGGGATTGGGATGTTCGTAAAAAGATACAGAAACTGCGGCAACACCACCATTTTTATTAGGGCTATTCGGCCTACCATGGACAGGGGGAGTCGCAACCATCGTTCCACGTTGCTTTCGAGCCTCTCGACGGCCGGGCCATAGGGAAATTGTAGTTAGTTAATGGGGAAATTTCTATGATTTTGTATGAATGAAATGTCCAACTAACTATAACATCCCTGAAACCCATGGTTTTTTAAGTGAATATATATATATATATATATATATATATATATATATATATTCACTGAAAAAACCATAGGTTTCACACACATTATAGTTAGGAATTAGCATTTAAAAAACCTTGCAAATTCACTTAAAAAACCATAGGTTTCACACATGTTATAGTTAGGTGGATATTTCACTTGTAAAAAACCAATGAAATTCCCCCGTTATAGTTAGTTCAGATAACTATAACCCGCGCACCATAACGTGTGTGAAACCTATGGTTTTGTCAGTGAATTTGTAAGTTTTTTTTTTTTTATGGTTTTTCACCGTGCGCGCACCCCCGCGATTTAAAAAAAAAAAAATTAAAATGTTTTTTTCTCCCTTCGGGGTCCTTCAGGGACCCCCTGACAAAGGCTAGGGGGTCAGGAACTCTCTACCCTGCCCCCTTTTCACCTTCCTTTTTCACTCTCGCACTGAAAACAAACAAAATGGCGGCCGACACTTCCTGATTTCGACCGATTCGAACGTTGACTGACATGTAACCATCAATCAGAATTACGATCGCGCACATTAGGGTGCGTGCACGGTGCGCGCACGGTGCACGGCTATAGATATGTATGTGGTTTTAACTGCAATTTTCTCAGGAACTACTGAACAGATTAACACCATATATCCAAAAAGCACATGCCTGACCTGAGAACTACCTCTCTGCCAAATTTCAAGTAATTCTGTTCAACCGTTCGGGCTGTACCTTCGACTAAAGGTCCTATGGGAAAATGCATGGGGAAAACGCGTTTTGGGACCCCCTTTTTTCTCGGCCCCCGCTTGATGAATCCCCCCGAGACTTTCAGGGTAGGAGCTGAGCGGAGCGCCCCATTAGTTTTGAAAATTTCGGGAAGATTCGTCAACCGGCGCCAAAGTTATTCAAAATAGAATTTTGAGATTTCCTATGGAAACACGGTCCTAACTATAACTATCTACTGGCGACCGCCAGTAGATAATATAATATATATATATATATATATATATATATATTCACAGAAAAAACCATAGGTTTCACACATGTTATAGTTAGTGGAAATTTTACTGATAAAAAACCAATGAAATTCCCCCGTTATAGTTAGTGCAGGCAACTATAACTCACGCGACCGCAATCTTCTGCTGATGCTAATACTGTATTTAGACACTTATTTGCCCATGTCTTCTTCCATACATTTTTAGCTATACATATATTACAAATATTTTTTTTTCATAAAGACTAGGGGTGGGCGGAATTTGCGGAATTAACCTTCGCAAATTATCGCGAGAATGTTTAAAATTATCGCAAACAAGCAGAAATATCGCGAAGATGCGGAAGTTTTTTTCCGGCATGTTCGCGAGATTTTCTGCATGGTTGCGGGTCGCCAACTTACCCATGTGGTTGCTTGCGGGCGCGGCCATCTTGTTTTGAGTTGTTCTCGCGGTGCATGATCGCGAGAAGAAAGACGTGATCGCGCGACGCATGACGTCACTGCGGGCGCGAACTGTCGCGAGACAGCGCAAATGGCTAAAAACAATACAACATCTCATGGAGAACGCGACCGGATCAAGAAAACTTGTCGGCGAACGCAGGGATTCAGGTAAGGCGATCGCGCGCGCGCGAGAATGTATTATTTAACAGCGCGAGCAAGAAACAAATTATCGCCAAGCTGCGGAAACCGGAATTTTTGACATTTTCACGCTCTCCGCGGAACGCAAAAATGTCAAATTATCGCAAGTTCCGCGAACGGAACGAAATTTTTGCCCAGGCCTAATAAAGACACATATGTCATCAGCAGAAGATTGCGGTCGCGTGAGTTATAGTTGCCTGCACTAACTATAACGGGGGAATTTCATTGGTTTTTTATCAATAAAATTTCCGCTAACTATAACATGTGTGAAACCTATGGTTTTTTCAGTGAATTTGCAAGGTTTTTTAAATGCTAATTCCTAACTATAACGTGTGTGAAACCTATGGTTTTTTCAGTGAATTTGTACGGTTTTTTAAATGCTAAGTTACTTTACGCCATTCGTGGCGTGCGCGCCCACTTAACGCAGTTCGTTCCGTGCGCGCACGGTGCGCTTCGCGCACCGCGCGCCCACTTTACACAGTTAGTGCCGTGCACGCACGGTGGGCACGTGGTGCGCTACGCGCACCGCGTCCCCACGTTACACTAGATGGGCCATGTACGCACGATGCGCTTCGCGCACCGTGCGCACATGGAGGACATATGATGCACTTCGTTTTGAAAGGTAATATTTTAATTTTTCATATATGTTATAAGCCATGCACAAATGGTGCCCTTCGGGCACCATTTGCACACGGGGTGGAGAGAGTGTGGATAATTTTTTTTTTTATTATTTTTTTTTAAAATATTTTAGTTTAACTCATCTTTAATAAGCCATGCACAATTGGTGCCCTTCGGGCACCAATTGCACACGGGGTGGGGAGAGTGTGGATAATTTTTTTTTTTTTATAATTTTTTACCGTACGCGTACGGTAAGCTTAATCGGCGAAATTAGCGAAAAAATAAAAATTCCGTTTTTGGCCTTGGGGGATCTTGGGGGACTCCCTCAACATTGCTATGTGTGTGGGAGCTGTCTAAACAGCCCCTTTACATGTTTTTGTGCTTTATATTTTAAACATCACTCTAAGTGCGAGAGAGAAAATGGCGGCCGCCGCTTCCTGGTTTCGGCCGATTCGAATGTTTACTAAGATCTAAGAGCCAATCAGAATCGCGCTCGCGCACGCCACCGTACGCGTACGGTAAGCGTACCGTAAGCGCACCGTAAGCTGGCTCAGATATATATATTGATTTAAAGGCTATTTTCTCAGAATCTACTGAACAGATTTACACCAAACCTACAAGAGGCACTTCCTTGACCTGAGGTCTACCTCTCTGCCAAATTTCTAGTAATTCTGTTCAGCCGTTCGGGCTGTAGCCCTGTCTAAAGGTCCTATGGAAAAATGCATGGGAAAAACGCGTTTTGGGACCCCCCTTTTATCTCAGCCCCCGCTTGACGAATCCCCCCGAGACTTTCTGGGAAGGAGCGGAGCGTAGCGCCCCACCTATTTTGAAAAATTCGCGAGGATTCGTCGACCGGCGCCAAAGTTATTCAAAATAGAATGTTGCGGATTTCCTATGGAAACGTGGTCCTAACTATAACTACCTACTGGCGACCGCCAGTAGGTAATATATATATATATATATATATATATATCAATGCTCATGTATCGGTGCCAAAGCACCAAAAACCGCCTTTTCCCCGCCTCTGTCAATGGCGGTCCGTGGCGAGGAAGCGAACCTCTACAAATGCACCACAGCTAGGGTTTTTCAGGATACGAAAAATAACAGCAACCACGGACTCTTCAGGCTTTTCAAATGCATAAATTTATTCTGAAAGAACGGCCCACTCTACGTGTTTCGGGACTTGCTCCCTTGCTCACGAGTGCCGTGGTGACAATAAAGCGTTGTTTTAAGTAAACAAACATGTGATCGTATACACAATGCAACAACAGAGAAAACAGACTTCGTACCTCAGAGTTACTTCACTCCGTGTGGGATGCATGTCGGCATGTCACGCCATCTTTGAATTGCTAATGATCTATCAATCGGAAAGCTAATAAGATACCAGTGCACATTTGAAAAGGTTGAATACAAAATAAGGGCAGTAATGTGACGCATTCATAATTGGCAATACATAAAAAAAGCTTGGATGTTTTACGACAAAAATAATTGCAAAAGTCTCTGACTGTTTTGGATAAAATGTCGTTGTACCACTTCCTCTATAATTCATTTACTGCAGGTTTCAGTGGCTGTATTCACATTTTAAATCAATTGAGCCCAAGTGGGCCAATCCTTACTCCACAACACAGTCCTTAATCTTTAAAAAATCCTACCATTTAATCATATTATTATTTCCTTCTTTAAAGGATTCATCCATAGATACTTTAGCTCTTTTGCATTCTTCTGAGAGGTAAACCTTCTGTTCTCTGCAATAAACGGAATAAACAAAAACCACACATTAATTTTCACACAAAAAAAGAGATATTATACACTACACCACACTACAAAACATTTCAACAACAAATTGATTACACATATAATTAAAACTCGTTCATTAGCTAAGGCAGGATATCTCAAACAATGTCTAAAACCAGGTATGATCTCTTAACCCAAGTGAACTTCCATTTCCTCATCACAATTGTGCCCTATAGGAACTAACGTCCTGTACTGTATAATTAATTTAGACTCGAGGCGTCTCAGATCTTGTACTCTATTGCCACCTCTTTCATTTAGTCGCACCGAGCCTAAAACACAAAAATTCAGAAGGGCATTGTTTTGCTTGTAGTGACTTTGAAAATGTCTCGCCATGGGATATTGCTTGTCACCATTTTTTATTGCACTTAAATGCTCTAACACCCTTTTCTTTGCCTTGTGAATGGTACTACCGATGTATGCTTTTTTACACAGGCAGAATAAGGCATACACTGCAAATTCAGTGTTGCAGGATGTGTGTTTAGTAATTTGAAAAGGTTTACACTCCGGTGAGAGTTTACATTCTTTTTTGTGTGAGCTGTTTTTGCACGCTTTACAATTGCGGCATGGGTAAAATTCCCAGACTTCTTATTTCAGCAGGTTCCACTGCTCTACACAAAGTGTCCTTGAGGGATTTAGCTTTTTTAAAGGTAATCTGGGGCAGCATCCCTACACTACTGACTAGATCTTTATCAGTGTGTAGCACTGGCCAGAATTTGGTAAGGCTTTTCCTTACGTCATGTGCCTGTCTGCTAAACGTAGTGATGAATCTAATTTTCGAATCTTCTTCACTATCAATTTTATCAACCAGTAGTGAAGCTCTAGTTCTTTCGCTAACTTCTTTTCTAGCCTTGTTAATTACTGATCTCGGGTAACCTTTCCCAAGGTATCTTTGTGTCATGATCATTTCCTCCTTCGCATAACTTTCCAATGTGCTGCAATTGCGTTTGGCACGTAAGCGTTCTCCAAGGGGTATGCTGTCAATGAGGGAATGCGGGTGACAGCTCTTTGCGTGGAGTAAGCTATTCCCTGCTGTGGTGTTCCTGAACAGTGAGCTTTCTAACCTGTTGTTTTGAACTGCAATTTTCAAATCTAGGAATTCAAGAGTTCTAATGGACCAATGACTAGTAAATTGTAAATTGAACTCATTGATGTTGAGCACCTCCACAAACTTACTAGCCTCTTCTTCGCTCCCCTTCCACACACAAAAAATATCATCAATATAACGCACCCAAAGTGCTACTCTGTCTCTGAAGAAATCTGATTTCCTCACTATCAGTTCCTCCCAGTACCCCAAATAGAGACCCGCAAAGCAAGGAGCAAAGCAGGTCCCCATCGAAGTACAGAGGGTCTGTTTGTAGATTTTATTATCAAACATGAAAAAATGTTGTTTAAGACAGATGGACATCATTTCAATGATCATTTCAGTGTGAAAAAGGTACGAAACTGATCTCTCATTCATGAAGTGTCTACAAGCCTGGAGCCCAAGTAATGTGGGATGCATGTGTAGAGACTCATTACATCCAAAGATAGCAATGAGAATTCCTCTTTCCATTCGAAATTCTCCAAGCATCTCAAAAAGTTACCCGTATCCTTTACATACGAGGGGAGCACTTTAACAAATGGCTGCAGAAACAAATCTACATATATTGATGTGTTTTCCATGCAGCTCCCTCTTGAGGAGACTATTGGCCTTCCAGGGGGATTCTGTATGTTTTTGTGGATTTTGGGGAGTAGGTATAACACAGGGAGTTTAGGAAATTTACACCGAAGAAAGCCATATTCACCTTGATCTAATAACTCCTTGTCTTTCCATTCAGTAAGACGTTTTTGAAATGCTTTAACGGAATTTTCAGATTCCATTCTGTTACTTCTGTTGTAATTATCCTTGTCTGCTAACTGTCTCATCCCTTCTTCAATGTACTTTTGTTTAGATAGTACAACAACATTCCCTCCTTTGTCTGATTTTTTGATAACAATAGTGTTATCTTTCTTTAAGTTATCAATTGCAATCATCTGCTCTGTAGAGACATTTCTCCACCCATACCATTTCTTATTGGCCAATTTGGATAATTCCTGTGTGACTCCCTTCTCAAACACATCAATCGCCTCATTTTTAATTTGGGGAAGAAAGATCGACTTGGGTTTAAAACCAGTTTTGGCACTCAAATTAAGAGGAACATTATCATGTATTAGGTTAGCAAAGGGGTCATCATCATTTCTACTTTCATCTGCCAACACTCTCATGGCATGCAACGTTTCAACATCAGACATTGTTATTTTACTTGGGTGTTCCCCATTCATGTCTATGTTACCTGCAACTTTAGTGGCATACCATTTCTTAATGCGTAATTTCTGCGTGAAATAGAATAGATCAATACGGCTTTGTGTATAGTTGAAGTCATTGAATGGACAAAAAGTAAGTCCTAATGTCAAAAGGTCTACCTCCATGGCACTTAATATCCTTTCTGACAAATTGATTACTGTTTTTTCATCCATTATTTTTTCTTGATCTGTCCCCTTGTTCTGCTTCCCACAGGGCTTTCGAAATCTGTTGATGTTGTTATATTTGGCTTTCTTCCGCCTCTGTTTCCTCGTCCACGACCGTGAAACCCAATTTGTTTGTTGGCCGAATGCCTTCCTTTGGCCATTAGGCTGAACTCTGTTAAAATGCTGTTTTTTACTGAACTGTTGTCGTACTTCCTCCAGTTTGATTATCAGTAATTGACTGATCCTCCAGATCATTGCCAGATGCTTGCTGATTCATAGTGTTCGGGACTGGTATTTTAGTGCGAAGTTGATCGTATTTCTTACCAAAGGTCAAAATTTGACCTTTCTGATAGTCGACCAGATCACGTTGAAATTTGCGTTGTTTTTTAGTTTTTATGTCATCTTCAATTTTTTCAAGACTTCTGTCCATTTTCTCCATTTCTTTGAGAAATTCTTCTTGTCCACATAGGATTTTTAATTGCTGTGTGGTATCTTCAATCACAAAGCTTAATCTTTCAACGTCTCTATTTGCAAATTTTACTAGCATTTTAAGCATGGTAACTGAGCACTAATGGTTGTTACTAGCCCATTCATTGACAAGTTCTGGATCTGGGTCATTAAACGTTGGTGTTATGAAAATGCGTAATCCTCTCGGTTTTCTGCCAACTTCTACATACTTTTGCAATGTGGTTGCTTCCCACCACTTATTTTGTTCAGTTTTTAGCGATTTCCAGAGTCTGTCCCATAGCATTTTTTTATTATTTGGTGCCACATTTGCATTGTTTGTCTCCATACTAGCTTCTGGCATTTCATTATAGGCACATTGCTCAAACATTCTGCCTGCCGCTTCTGAACGTTTGTCATTTTGTGTCATGGCCATTTTATATATATATATATTACCTACTGGCGGTCGCCAATAGGTAGTTATAGTTAGGACCTATTTTCCATAGGAAATCCGCAACATTCTATTCCCAATAAGCCTGGCGCCGGTTGACGAATCTTTGTGAAATTTTCCAAACTGTTGGCCAGCTCCGCTTCGGTCCTACCCTGAAAGTTTCGTGGTGATTCATCAAGCGGGGGATGAGAAAAAAGGGGGGTCCCAAAACACGTTTTCCCCATGCAATTTCCCATAGGATCTGTTGTCGCAGCTACAGCCCGAACTGCTCAACGGAATGACACCAAATTTGGCAAAGAGATAGTCCTCAGTTCAGACTCATGCCATTTGCATAAATGGTGTGAATCCATTCAGTAGTTCCTGAGAAAATTAGAGTTAAAAGTACATAAATATCTATGGCCGGGGAGGATCCACGGACCCTACCCGCACCGTAAGCGCACCCTCCCTGAACCAAGCGCGCACCCTCCCGATCGCGCGCTGAATGCTAATTGGTTGCCGAGTGTCTGTCTACATTCGAAACCAGGAACTGTTGGTGGCCATTTTCTGCCTCTGTAGAAGCGAGGCTGAAGAAGCAAGGGGAATAAGTGTGTAAAACATTTAAAGGGGGCAGAATGGAAATACTCTGACCCTCTAGAGGTGCTTAGGGGGTCCAAGAAGGACCCCCTGGGGCCCCCTTTTTTTTTCTTTTAAACGGCGAAATGCGCGCACGGTGAGCGCATCCTATCACGTTGGGTGCACGGATTCTCTCGCGTTGGAGGCGCGGATCCACAGAATTATTTTTTGAAAAAAGACAAGAAATCATTGGTTGTATGACTACTTACTACACTGAAAGGTAGGGTGTATATTTCTGTTTGTTAAAGGTATGATTCTTATTGGTTAACAAAAACAGATTGTAAGGAACATTATATATGATAAGCTGATATGTTGAAAAGTCAAGCACACTTCCTGTCTTGTTTAGCAACATTGTGTGCTGAACTTGTGACCTGTGTGCTCAGTGCAGTGTTTCATGATCTGTTTCTATGGTAAGAGGCAGAAGGCAGATTGGGGGAAGGGTCGAAATGTATTTCAGTTGGAAAGGGTTGAAATGTTTAACCAATAGAAATGTGTATTTGCTTTTGAGTGTATGTGTGAAGGATTGTGATTTGATGTTTACATGTATATGTGTGGAAAATGAAACGGAAACTTTCCATTCTTTGTTTTTGCTGACAGGTGCACAGTGCAGAGATTCTGTATAAGAAAATCTGGTGTGTGACTGATATACTTCTTAATCTACAAAACAACTTGAAAGGTGAGTTATTTAATTGTGAGAGGATGTATGTAGAGTATTTTGATTTTAATCAGACTAATGTATTTCTCCTGCTAAAGTGTAGGGAGTACTTTTTTTCTCTACAATCTTATTGACAGTGTGTGTGCATGTAGAAACCATTCTGTGATAAGCATTTGTGTTTTTCATGTGTTTGCAGACAGATAACTGTGCTGTTTTTATATTTTGGTATAATTAGAAACCAGTCATTGTTTATGAATTTGTGAAATGAGTTATGTTATGTTTCTATACTAAAATGGAGTACTTCTTCTAGATGAAGAAATGTGTTTTGGTATAGTGCAATGGATAGTGTTGTTTGTCTAGAATCACACAGTGAGTATGTGTGCATTTGGGAACCACTGTGAGAGAAGCATTTGGTAACATTGTGTATTTGCTGACAGATAACTGTTTTAAAACCTGTCATGTTCTCAAGTTTTAGTAGCATTAGAAGCCAGTCTTTGCTTATGCATTGAAAAAATAAGCCATGCTTTGACACTAATGTGCTGTACTTCAATATGTAGATTGTGTGTAGTCTCCTTACTTCTTGCACAGTAGTGAATGAGTTTTGGTAAGCTGCTAGGCATAGTGTTGCTTGTCTAGAATCACACTGTGAGTCTGTGTGCATTTGGGAACCACTGTAAGAAAAGGATTTGGTAACGTTGTGTATTTGCTGACAGATAATTGTTTTAAAACCTGTCATGTTTTCAAGTTTTAGTAGAATTAGAGCCAGTTTTTGCTTATGCTTTTATGAAATGAGTCAGGCTTTGACACAAAAGTGCAGTCCTGAAATATGTAGATTGTGTGCAGTTCCCTTATCAGTTCCACAGTAGTGAATGATTTTTGGTAAACTCCTAGGTATAGTGGTTGTTGTCTAGAATCACACTGTGAGTCTGTGTGCATTTGGGAACCACTGTGAGAGAAGCATTTGGTAACATCGTGTATTTTTTAGCAGATAACTCTTTTAAAACCTGTCACGTTGTCAAGTTTTAGTAGCATTAGAAGCCAGTCTTTGCTTATGCGTTGATTAAATGAGTCATGCTTTGACACTAATGTGCTGTACTTAAATATGTAGATTGTGTGCAGTACCATTACCTCTTCTAGACTAGTGAATGAGTTTTGGTAAACTGCTAGGGATAGTGTTGCTTGTCTAAAATCACACTGTGAGTCTGTGTACATTTGGGTAAGGATTGTGAGAGAAGAATTTGGTAACATAGTGTATTTGATGACAGATAACTGTTTTAAAATCGGTCATGTTGTCAAGTTTTAGTAGCTTTAGAAGCTGTTCTTTGCTTATCCATTGTTAAATTGAGTCACCGTTTGACACTAAAGTGCAGTACCATATACTATTCTCTTCACTTTGCCAGAACTGAAAATTTAAAAGTTTTACCCAGGCACTAACCTAGCAGTAGTCTGATGATTTAGTCAGTTTCTAAGTACTCATGTTGTGAACCATACATTACCACATAGATTGCTTCAAATGTCTATGCAGTATGCATGCAGTCTTCTAACATACTATACACTTGTCTTTCACATTTTCAATTCGCTAGTCAGTATCCATACACTTCCAGGAAACACTATGTAACTCCCTTTGTAGTCCTCTAGTGACCCATTCAGCATCATGTGCTAATCTATTGACTGTGCCAAAACCCAAACACTTATAAATTCCCCAAGACACTATCTTTGCAGTACTCTAATCATTTAGTCAGTGCCTAAGTATTCATGCACTGAGCCAGGCCTTAGCACATGGACTGCTTCAAACCCCTATCCACTATGTATGCCGTCTTCTAACCACCTAGACACTTGTCTTTCACACTTTCAATTCCCTAGTCAGTATCCATACAGTCCAGCAAATTCCTGTCACTCCATTTGCACTCCTCTAGTGACCCATTCAGTACCAAGTACTAATCCATTCCCTGTGCGAAAAGCCTACCACTTATAAATTCACCTAGGCACTCTACTTGCTGTACTCTAATCATTCAGTCAGTACCCAAGTACTCATGCAGCGAGCCAGGCCTTAGCACATGGACTGCTTTAAATGCCTATCCAGTATGGATGCAGTCCTCTAATCACATACACAGTTGTCTTTCACACCTTCAATTCCCTAGTTAGTATTCATACACTTCTAGCAAACACCCTGTCACTCACCCAGTGTGCCTCCTTATAGTACTGTAATCATTCAGTCAGTAAGTATGTAGTCTTTTAGTGAGGTAGGCTTTAGGGCATGAACTGCTTCAAAGTAGTATGCACTATGCATGTAGTGTTTTAACGATTGTCACACTTGTTGTTCAGGGCTATAGTTTCTTAGTCAGTTTTTATATAAAATGTGTTTGTACAGTAATGGAATAGTATAAATTTGAAAGTTATTAATATAAATTTATTTGTGATTCTTTTTTACAGATACAGAACAGGAGTGTTTCTCATCTGTTTGCACTTTTTTCGTGCAAGATTTTTTGGATGAAGGGTCCTTAGGTGTTTCATCATACTTGCCGTGCCGCACGAGTATTTTTTGTTAGGATCCCTTGGTAACAGAACTCTTTTGCAAATCTTGCGCGTGACGAAGGTGGCATTGGTCTTTGTTTGCCCCTCGAGAAAAGTAAAACATTTCCACACCACTGAAGGAAAATGTTGTGGGCATGGTGCATCCTCCAAAAATTCATCCTTAGATTCGGTGAATATTTGAAAGCGACAACATTTACAGTTTTTGTAAGTTAAACTTATAAACTTTTGTTAGCTGTATGCATTTATATATCTGTGATTTGTATCTTGTTTTTTTTTTGGGAGAATAGCATGTTGTTTTTTTTTTAACAATCTTTGAGATTGTTTTTTTTTTGTCCGCTGTTAAGTGATGAGTACGATTGAAATCACTATTTTTAGTGAAATTTAATATATTCTGAGAACAGCAAAAAAGGCAAAAAAAGTACTTTGTGGAAATTATGCTGTGTTGTAAAAAATATATTATTACATGTTATATTTTTTTTTCCTTTTCTTTCACAGATTCAAATTTTAAAATAAGCAATTTTTATGAATTTAGTTTGGAATGAAAATGTGAAAAAAATGTGTACCATTTTTTATTCCTATTACTGTGAAGGTAAGTTTAACTAAGTCTCAATATGCAGAATGAGGAGGTCTGCAAGAAGCTACAAAGTAGAAACATGTTTCTAAAAACACTCTGTTTATACCTATGTAGTTTTGAAATCTGACCATAATCAGATATCATGTGACCTGCAAAAAAAGAGATTTGAGGGTTTCATAATATTTCCTATTTTAGCTATTGAAGGACCGCAATTATTTCAATCATTCTTCTTTGAACATCTTTGCAGACAAAACTCTGTGCTTACCTTCTATCATTCACAAGGAATTTTAAAAACGGAAATATGTCACTTTTTGGAACATAGTTATTGCGCAAGACACTCTTTCATATTTACAAGGAGAGGAAAAGGCACTCTGTGCACTTTTTATACTCCATGTAAATACAACCTCATTATGCACACCACTTTGCGTTGAAAGGGTGTTCTATAAGTGTTGTTGTGCATGATTGCACTGAATACTCATAGAACAAGACACATGTCTAGATTTATCAGAAATCATGAATCTCGATATGTGTGTGAATGCTGCACCATTCTAAAATTGGTGTAGGAAAGCACAACAAGGAGAATTGTTTTCATTTCTCCACATTTTTATATCTTCAATGCATACTGAAATGTTCAGCATACATTGAAGGAGAAAAAAGCATTTTCTCATTGTTTTTGTGCAGGAAGGTGTGTCTTCCTGAAGAAAAACAAACAGCACATGACACAGATATCCTTGCACTATGGTGCAAGGGTGCCTGTGTCACCACATGGCTGCAGTTTAAGCAGACGTGCAGAGAGAAGCATAGATTTGCAACATATTTATGTACATATGTTGCATCCCTGTGCTTCGGAAGTACTACAGCACACTGTAGTTAAAGAGGTTACTGTGTGATGCTGCAGCACTTCCTCATAGTTCTGCACTTATACATTCACCATACGCTACTAATGCATTCATTCAGTCAATTACGTACTACCCATACATTCATCTAAACTTTCACACACTAACAAAGAAATTTAGCTCTTTTTTTAAACCAGGAAAGTTAGTTCTTACAAGAACTTTTTTTTTTCTTCTTTCTTCTTTTATATTTTTTTTTTGGTTTTTCTAACAATTTTGTGATTTTTTTCGTTTTTCAGAAAAAAAAAAACAGAAGAAACCAAACAATGAACTTCAGGGAACAATAAAAAAATAAATAAAAAAAATAGCAAATGTGACTTTCTTGCCGGCGGCAGATCAGATCGATCGACTGCTCACCATAGCACAAAGACGCATTGCACTTAGTGCAGAGCACTTTTATAAATTGAAATTGAGGACGGATGTCCAAGGTTTGGGCTGATGGATGCACTCTTCATGTGCTCGGCTGCGATGAGGTGGAAGGCGCAGGAGCAGGAGTGTTTCTCATCCGTCTGCACTCTTCTCGTGCAAGATTGTTTTGGATGAAGGATCCTCATGTGCTTCATCATACTTGCCGTGCCGCGCGAGTATTTCTTGATAGGATCCCTTCGCGACAGGACTCTTTTTCAAATCTTGCACGTGACCAAGGTGGCATTTGTCTTATTCTGCCCCTCGGGAAAAGTAAAACAATTCCACACCACTGAAGAAAAACGTTCTTTGGGTGGTGCCTCCTCCAAAAATTCATCCTCAGATGTATGAGAAGATGCAGGTGATGCCTGCTGCCCTGAAGCCATTTTTGGTTGAAAAAAGTTAGAGCTAAGCGTAAACTTAATCTAAAAAATCTTCTTCTCTCCAAAGAGATGGTCCTCTAAAGAAGGTCAAAGAAGAATAATTGAAATGGGTGGGGTCTTTCCATAGTTAGGAGAGGAAGTGTAATGAACCAATCAAATCTCTTTTTTTGCAGGTCACATGGGATCCGAGCACCCTGTGCTTACGCAGCACGCACCCAGCGCGCATCCGCCAAATTGAATTAAAAAAAATTATAGGATTAGATGTAAAAATATATTACTTTTAAGACTCGTTTAGAGTTTGTCTTCAATTAATATTCACATGAAATACATAAATATGTTTTTTTTAAATGTTAAATACTTTGCGGGATCCGCGCACCTACCGCGTCATAGACGCAGATGACGCATCGCGGAAGCGCGTAAACGTCGCATTACGTACATCGCGTATAGGCTGGGAGTCGCATTGGAATCGCGCACTAACCACTTACCTGACGCATACCATGCATGGATGCTACCACGTAAGGATCAAGAACGGTGCGCATAGGGTGCGCGGATCCGAAAACATTGAAAAAAAATAGCTAAAATAAAGTTTTGAACATATAGTTAAAAAAATATTTTGAAAAATATAAAAAATAATATTTTTTAATTTTTAAAATAATTAATTGAAAAAATAAGTTTAAAAAATGGTGATAAAAAAGTATTTTAAAAAAAATTTAATTAATGAAATTGACACACTGAATTTGAAAAATACACAAATCCAATCAAAATCATTAAACATGATATCTTCCGAGATAAGTTATAGATAGGAATTAGCATTTAAAAAACCTTTGAAATTCACTGAAAAAACCATCGGTTTCATGCACGTTATAGTTAGGAATTGGCATTTAAAAAACCTTTGAAATTCACTGAAAAAACCAAAGGTTTCAGGGGCGTTATAGTTAGGAATTGGCATTTAAAAAACCTTAGAAATTCACTGACAAAACCACAGGTTTCAGGGGCGTTATAGTTAGCTGGACAGTTCTCTCGTACAAAACCCTAGAAATTCCCCTGTTATAGTTAGTTCAGCTAACTATAACTCGCGCCCCCGCAATGCACTGCTGAAGACGTCACATATTACATCACTCATGACATGGTCAGTGACATCACTGATGACATCACTGATGACATCTCAAATGACATCACTGATGACATCACTGATGACATCATCCAGTGAGTATGTGTTTCTGTACAGTTTTAATATGTTTAATATATATATAGGGAAAGGTCTGATGAAGAATGAGTGGGTGTACAAGTGTGTGAATGGATGATTTTCTAGGTGCGTAACTGACTCTATAAGTGAGTCATTAAATGTATCTTACTGCAGACTAGTGACTAAACTGTGTGAATGTCTGTATGTGTCTGTGTGTTGGTGTATAAGTGACTGCATGGTTTTGTGAATAGCTATATGAGTGTCTATATGGGTTATTGATTGGTTGTCTGAGTATCTGTATGGGTGCCTGAGTGTTTGTGTGAGTAGGGTGTGTGTGACTCTATGCATAGATGTGTGAGTGGGTGATTCTATGGGTGCATGGTTTTAAGAGTGCATCTGTGATAGACTTCGATAGGTTGGGTGAGTGTATGTATGGGTGTGTTAGGGATTGAATGTATATCTCAGTGGTACATGTGTGACTAACTACATATGTGAAAGGCAGTATATATGTGTGTAAGAGTATATAAGTGGATATATATGTGAGAGTGTGTGATTGTGAGAGTGGCTGTATGGATGAGTGTGTGTTTGTATCAATGATTGTATAAGAGAGTAAGAATGTGGTACTATTTTTATGAGTAAGTGAACTTGAGTGTGTTTAACTGTATAGGTGAGTAAATTGGACTGTGTTTAATTATTTGCACAACTGACTAGGTGTGTCAGTACCTCAATATATGATTGGCGGTGTGTGAGTGTCTATATAGGTGTATAAATGCATATGATAGTCTTGTACGGAGTGACTGTAAGTATGAGTGACTGTACAGGTGAGTGAGTGGAGGTGTATGTAGACCTAAGAGTTAATGAGTGGGTATGTAGTTATTGGTATTGGAGTATTTATGGTTTTCAAAATGGCCGTCTGAAATTTTGAGTCGGTGTATCAAAGGTTATATTAGGGTGTGAGAAGATGCACTAATTTATCACATGGATGACGTCATCAGTGATGTCATTTGAGATGTCATCAGTGATGTCACTGACCATGTCATGAGTGATGTAATATGTGACGTCATCAGCAGTGCATTGCGGGGCGCGAGTTATAGTTAGCTGAACTAACTATAACAGGGGAATTTCTAGGGTTTTGTACGAGGGAAATGTCCAGCTAACTATAGCGCCCCTGAAAACCATATTTTTTCAGTGAATTTCTAAGGTTTTTTAAATGCCAATTCCTAACTATAACGCCCCTGAAACCTTTGTTTTTTTCATTGAATATATATATATATATATACACACACAACACGTGGTCGTCAGTAGATAGTTATAGTTAGGAGCATGTTTCCATAGGAAAATAAGTTTTTAACTTGCCTATATCTTAGGTGCAGTTTGAAGAATCTTCAGAAATTTCCCCCCCAAAAAAATTGCCCCATTAATTCTAGTTGTGCATGGAAAGTTTAGGGGTGATCTATCAAGCGGGTGCTGAGAAAAGGGGGTCACAAAAATGCATTTTTCTTGTCAATTCCCATAGAGTCTTTTGACACGCCTGCAGCCTGAACTGCTTTATGTAATTACACCAAATTTGGCAGAATGGTAGCTTTTGTTCTGTAGATCATACTTTTTGTTATTTGGTGTCAATTTGCTTGGTAGGTTTGAAGATATTAGAGGAAAAACGAATTTGTGTATCTGGGTTAAGCCTCAGCACAGATCTCATGGTGGGATCTGATTGGCTGCAAACACTTCAATTGGGTAATGTTGTCAGCCATCTTGGGACCAATACACATGATACCACCCCTTTTGAAATGCATTGTAGTGAATGGCAGTTTTCAAGAGTCACAAACAGGATGGCTTATAAAGGGTGATAAAAGGTTTTAGTTACAATATAAATCAGTTGTTGATGGTACCATACTAATTTTAGGAATTGTTGTGTGTTATAAGGTGATTGTACCATGTGAAGAAGCCTTCTGCTATGAATCATGTTTGAGAGAAAACAGTATTCTCATGATTTTCCCATAGAGGTTATGGAAGGTGTTCCAGGAGCTAAAATGAGATCATATTTGTTGGAAAGTCACACTATCTGTCTCAGCCGTATGACAATTTAGTCTTACATTCTTCGTAGCAGCAGTCTGTCAGTTGATTCCCTTGTGTTCGACTGAAGCCTACCAGAGTGTTCTAAAGAACAACTAGAGCGCTAACAGTGTTAATTATGACAAAACTATGGCACACTTGAAGCTATGTTGATTGAATCAAACTGGTAAAAGTTAAAACACTTAGGGCCTCATTTAAAATACTTCATGTGCTGCGTTGTAGGGATGATTGTTTTTGTGCAACAAAAACAACCAATGGAGTCTGTTTTCTCTTTCTATGTGTGCTGTTGAATGCAGCACACATGGAAGCAGAAAAACAAGGAATAATGTAGTTAGTTCTCCTCGTTACGACTCCTCTGGGGAGGCATAGGCTTTCGACGCAGGTTTACAGCTTAGTGTAAATATGGAAATGTGTCAAATGTCATGGGTGTTATGTAGGTACACCCACCGTATTACCCATGGTACGCCTCTACATCATTTTGTTAGGCAACACAGTGACTTGCACTGTGTTGCCTCACCCCATGTCTAAAACAATAGGAAAAGCCATGCAGAGTGTCTATATGTGGCTTCATAGATATGGCTAATCCCTTGCACCACAGGAAAGTGATGTTCCGGCAGTGAGCAGGGCTTGTATATGAGCCTCTCAATTTGGACAGGAACAAAATGAGGGGTTCAGTTTGTCATAGAAATTACGGTTAGTTCTGTAGAAAGAAAATGTCAGACATATTTTAAGTGGTTTCTCAAATATCTATTTCATTAAAACATTCTGACAGGCATACTGAAACATGCACTTTCAACACCAGCAGACTGCCAGTTAACTCCCTGATTACCAGCAGCTTTACTACAGTGTTCTAATAAGCAACTAGAATGCTGACATTCTGAATTTATGCCAAAAATGTGGCACAGATGAACGTCATCTTGATGGAATCGAAGTAGAAAACTGAAAGCATTTCTACTGAGGATACTGCAGCAAATGAGGAAATTAGGGCTTTTCATAACAAAGAACTCTCTGAAGACAGCCATCAGAGAAGAAAGAGCCAAAAATATAGCACAAGTACCACCCAAATGTAGCACAAGTATATCCCAATGGCAGAAGTGTGCAGAAAACTTACATTTTTTGTTTTTTTGCTGTTTTATATAGTGCAGACTTGACCCGAAGATATTGGAGTGCTTTACATGCGCATCAGTTACATTACAGAAGGACATATTCATTTTTCTTTTTGGCATGAGGAGATTAAGAGATTTACCAAGACTCACAGGATGTAACGCTGACGCCGAAACTCGAACTTGGTTACCCAGTTGCAATTTCTGCAGCCCTGCCGAAAAAAGGTTTGCAGAAAGTCTGCAGAAAAATATATAAAGTTAGCAATTGTTTTTAAAGTGCTTTATCGCTATTTGAGAACTAAGATAACATGTCCTCATTTTAGTTGTTTAAAGCACTAGCTATAACTTCTAAGGGAATAAGACCCTCTCATGGAGGAGGATGCAGAGACAACAAGTTGAAAATGCTGGGCAGGCAGAAGGGGCAGTGGCAGCACAAAGGACCATGGAGGGCAGGGAAAAGGGAGGCAGGGACAACAAACATTGCAGTACAGGCAAGATAGAATGTGGAAATATAAAAGACCATTGAGGGCAGAAGGAAGAGGCTGTGCCAGTACAAGTATATATTCTAACAAACCCAACTCCTGATGTTTTTAAGCCCAAAAGGACTTTGTCTCCTGCCTAAAATATCCTCTTTTTCAATGTAAGTCAACAGGGAAAATCAATTCCTCAGGTTTCTTTTTTTCAAACCTTCCTATTACCAAGTTCAAAATGCTGGCAAGTAAAGGTACATTGGATCATGGAGGGCAGGAGTACTGAGGTAGGGACACAGAATTGGAATAGAGAGGGCAAGAAGGAGATGGACAGGGGCACCAAACTGACCTTACAGGGCAGCATCACAATACACCATTCAGGGCAAGTGGGATGGCAGTGCAGCACAACAGACCATGTAGAGCAATAGGGAGGGGACATGGTCATGCACATCGATGACATGGAGCAGAGGGGAAGAGGCAGGGGCAGCAAGGGCAGTAACCTGACCATACAGGACAGACAGTTGCAACATAACGTACTATGAAGGGCAGGAGGGAGAGAACAGGGGCCCGACAATGGACCAGACAAGGCAGGAGAGAGGGGATGGGGTCTGCACATGGGAAATGGAGGCCAGGGGGCTAGGGGGAGGGCAGGAGCAGCAAGCCAACCATGGAGGCCAGGGTGAGCAACAGAAACACAGCACACCATGGAGGACAACAGTGAAACTATAATGGCATACACACAGACAGCAAAGGGAAGGTGGGATAAGGGTCATGGGCAGCAAACTGGCCACAACATGGCAGGTGGGAGGGGAGTAATCCATACCCACCCTAAACCCACCCTAAAATCCCATTGTCAATCAAAAACCAATACCCACCCTAAATCCTAAGAATTCCCTTGCCAACCAAAAACCCATTTCACGCCCTAAACCCTAAAAATATCCATTACTATTACAAAACCCATATGCAATCTAAACCCTAAAACATAAATTGTCACCCAAAAACCCATACCTACCGTAAATCTAAAAATACCCTTACCTTAACAAATATATATATATATATATATATATATATATATATCAATCCAATTCCAAAGTAAGGCGCGCTCTCAGTTTAGGGTATAACAGCGATCTTTTATTCCGACGTTACGCGTTTCGAGAGTGAACTCTCTTGATCACACGTCGAATGCCAGTGACCCAGTGCATTACATACAGTTCGACAGCTCAACATGGAAAACGGACTCATAGTGAGGTAGTATTTCCAAAGTACATATAGTCGCCATCTTGGAACATGTCATATTCAATACATACAACTGTTCAGTGCCGTAATACCAACAGATAACAGTGATACATTATAAATTCAATTGGTGTATACGAAAGTAATGCCAAGAGGCACTTCGATTCTGCTAATTCAGTGCCTTTTCTCAGTAACAACATAAAATTTTCCGTGTACCCATTGGTATGCAGACCTCATATGAAATAGACCGCTGTCTCCTAATGCGCGCCATAGCAGGAAGTTAATACAGACATTGCCTACAGACATCGGTATTTGTATATGCATCAGCACCAAGTGGCATGCAATAATAAATTCAAGTATGTGGCGCGCACTTGCAGCCTTAATCGTAATAGTCTAATTTGAACGTCCTGTAGTGGCACATATACTACTGCTGGCGCTCTAGTGGCTAAATGATCAGCACCGAGTGGCGTGCAATTATTAAAGTGTGTGGCGCGCACTGACAGCCTTAGTCTAATTTAAACGTCCTGTTTTGGCACATGTACTACTGCTGGCGCTCTAGTGGCTAAAGGATCAATAAGGCATGGTACTGATAAGTGAATAGCAGTCGAACAGTGAAAACTATAGTGACAAAATAAATGTGAAAGTCCTTATCTAGTTTCTTCTTCGGTGCTCTCCCTGGAGTAATGAAGAAAAGGGTAGGTGGCCCGTGAATGTGCTTGTGTTGCTGTGATGGGCCCCTTCCTTTCTTCCTGCATAGAAAGAGAAAATACAGGTTAAAATATACTAGAGCACCAAGTGTTCTAAGTCATAAAATCAAAACATAGTAATTACATACGTAGGTACATTTACATACTCATCATGAATTTAACACAAGCGGACAAAAGCCAATCCACACTTATTCTTCTATCAGGTGAGTCGCCATCTCCTCATCCTGATTATGTCCCTTAGGCTGCCTAGTTTCGAGGTCTAGGATCCATTTCGATTCCTTCCTTCTAAGGGCCAGCTCCCTGTTACCCCCTCTCTGTTTGGCAGGTATCTGTTCTATGACAAAATATTTAAGCAGTCTGCTGTTGGATAGATGAAATTCCGCAAAATGGCGTGCCACTGGGTATTGGGGGTCCTTGTTAGTAATTGCTCTGAGGTGTTCCAGGACCCTCTTTTTTGCCGTCAGCGTAGTGCTCCCGACATATCTTTTGTTACAGGGACACTCAAGTATGTAAATGGCATATGTTGTGGTGCATGTAAGGAACTGCATTATCTTAAATTTGGTAGTTTTGTGTGGTATACTGAATTCCTGCACCATTCCGCTGTTCCTACAGGCCTTACAGTGGCCACATGGATAGAACCCCCTAAGGTCATGTTGGCTCTTGCTTGTCTGTTCTGTTATGTCTCCCTTCATGAGTATATCTCTGAGGCTTCTACTCTTCCGGTACGTGACTCTGGGTCGGTCCCAAATCTGTTTACCTATTATAGGGTCACTTTGTAGGATGTTCCAGTTCTCATTGAGTATCTTGTATACTTTCTGGGAGTCCTCATTGTACGTGAGAATGACTCTACTTCCTGAGTCTTCCTCCTGATTCCCTCTAGGTTTATCTTCCATGGTTTTTTCTCTTGTTATGTTTTCCATTTTGCTCACTGCTCTATTTAGAACCCACTCCGGGTAACCTCTTTCCCTGAATCTTTGTAACATAAATCCTTTTTCCTCTTGGTAGTGGGTGGTGTCACTGCAGTTCCTTCTTGCTCTCAGCAGCTCGCCATATGGAATACTCCATTTGAGAGTGTCAGGGTGGCTGCTGAGAGCATGGAGGAGACTGTTGCCCGCAGTCTCTTTTCTAAATAATTTAGTCTGCAAGGTGTTGGCAGTAGCCTTTACTTTGACATCGAGAAATTCTATCTCGTCTTTACTTATCTTGTGGGTTAGCTCGATGTTATATGTGTTTTTGTTAAGTAGATTCACAAAGTCTTCTGCCTCTTGTTCGGTACAGAGGAAGAGGAAGAGGCCGAGGAAGAGGGAGGGGCGGAGCAAACAGAGGAGACAAAGACGCAAACAAAGAAACAAGAAAAGAACGGGAAACAGAGCCAATGGGAACCAGACGTGGGGGCTATCGAAATCAACCATAATGGATAACACAGAAATGGTAAATAAAACTATTGTGAATCTTTCTACCAGACAACTCTCATTTCTTGAAAAGAGAACACTCTGTCTCGGATTATCATTCTGTCCCACGGGTACCTTTAATTACTCAGAAACACGCATTGATATGTTCAAATATATCAGAAAACTCAAGCTTAAAAAGTGGCATATCCTGAAGAATAGCAATAAGAGGAATGATACCCAAATGGATGCAACCCACCCCCAACCCACCCTTACTGTAGGCGATGCCAACATACTTAGAACCATGCAGGATCTAGCTATGAATATCGGAAGCCCTGAGAATGAGGATACTTCCGATTCACCTGAATGGTGGGACATCACCACAGATAAAGCAGCAAATACTAAATTCAGGCCCAAATCTGTATTTTATCCTCTTCTACCACACGATAATCTGGACACTTTCCAAGATGTGGTGACGAATTCTCTTTTAGAACATAAACATCAACAGGCTAAAAGTAGATTCAAAAAATCCAACCTAACTGGGAAACAAAAAAACATAATCGCATCCCTCGCGGATGATACAAACATCATAATCCGCCCAGCAGACAAAGGGGGGAACATTGTGATACAAGACAAGGAACTATACATTAAAGAGGCATTAAGACAGCTTAACAATGAAGCGTTTTATTGCAAAAGCAACACCAAGACATACAACGAAAGCATAACGACAACTTGGAGTTGTCTATCAGCATGGCAGGAACAAGGGATAATATCCTGGTACGAATATCTCTTTCTGAAGAAAGACTATCCAAGGCTTCCCATAATATATTTCCTCCCCAAGGTGCATAAAAACCCCCGGGCCCCCCCAGGTAGACCTATTGTCTCATCCATTGGAAGTACCTTTGAGAACATATCTAGATATGTGGATTTTTTCTTGCAGGAATATGTGTCAGAACTTCCATCCCATGTACGTGATACCAAAGACTTCTTGTGTAAAATTGATAACTTGCACTGGGAAGAGGGGTACAATTTTCTCACTATGGATGTTTGCTCACTATACACGATTATAGAGCATGACCAAGGGATAAGAGCCTGTAATCACTACCTAAAGAAAAGAGATATCAGGTATCTGGAACATACTAAAATGCTTACGGAAATGATGAATATGTGTCTCCAGAACAACATATTCATGTTTAATGGAGACCTGTACAAGCAAACCACGGGCACATCGATGGGTACGAGCTTCGCGCCGAGTTTCGCGAATCTCTTCCTGGGGATCTGGGAGGAGGAAATACACAATGATGTCTTGTATAATGCCCACTTCAAGAAGGTTATCACATGGCTTAGGTACATAGATGACCTCTTTGTAATATGGAAGGGTACCGAACAAGAGGCAGAAGACTTTGTGAATCTACTTAACAAAAACACATATAACATCGTGCTAACCCACAAGATAAGTAAAGACGAGATAGAATTTCTCGATGTCAAAGTAAAGGCTACTGCCAACACCTTGCAGACTAAATTATTTAGAAAAGAGACTGCGGGCAACAGTCTCCTCCATGCTCTCAGCAGCCACCCTGACACTCTCAAATGGAGTATTCCATATGGCGAGCTGCTGAAAGCAAGAAGGAACTGCAGTGACACCACCCACTACCAAGAGGAAAAAGGATTTATGTTACAAAGATTCAGGGAAAGAGGTTACCCGGAGTGGGTTCTAAATAGAGCAGTGAGCAAAATGGAAAACATAACAAGAGAAAAAACCATGGAAGATAAACCTAGAGGGAATCAGGAGGAAGACTCAGGAAGTAGAGTCATTCTCACGTACAATGAGGACTCCCAGAAAGTATACAAGATACTCAATGAGAACTGGAACATCCTACAAAGTGACCCTATAATAGGTAAACAGATTTGGGACCGACCCAGAGTCACGTACCGGAAGAGTAGAAGCCTCAGAGATATACTCATGAAGGGAGACATAACAGAACAGACAAGCAAGAGCCAACATGACCTTAGGGGGTTCTATCCATGTGGCCACTGTAAGGCCTGTAGGAACAGCGGAATGGTGCAGGAATTCAGTATACCACACAAAACTACCAAATTTAAGATAATGCAGTTCCTTACATGCACCACAACATATGCCATTTACATACTTGAGTGTCCCTGTAACAAAAGATATGTCGGGAGCACTACGCTGACGGCAAAAAAGAGGGTCCTGGAACACCTCAGAGCAATTACTAACAAGGACCCCCAATACCCAGTGGCACGCCATTTTGCGGAATTTCATCTCTCCAACAGCAGACTGCTTAAATATTTTGTCATAGAACAGATACCTGCCAAACAGAGAGGGGGTAACAGGGAGCTGGCCCTTAGAAGGAAGGAATCGAAATGGATCCTAGACCTCGAAACTAGGCAGCCTAAGGGACATAATCAGGATGAGGAGATGGCGACTCACCTGATAGAAGAATAAGTGTGGATTGGCTTTTGTCCGCTTGTGTTAAATTCATGATGAGTATGTAAATGTACCTACGTATGTAATTACTATGTTTTGATTTTATGACTTAGAACACTTGGTGCTCTAGTATATTTTAACCTGTATTTTCTCTTTCTATGCAGGAAGAAAGGAAGGGGCCCATCACAGCAACACGAGCACATTCACGGGCCACCTACCCTTTTCTTCATTACTCCAGGGAGAGCACCGAAGAAGAAACTAGATAAGGACTTTCACATTTATTTTGTCACTATAGTTTTCACTGTTCGACTGCTACTCACTTATCAGTACCATGCCTTATTGATCCTTTAGCCACTAGAGCGCCAGCAGTAGTACATGTGCCAAAACAGGACGTTTAAATTAGACTAAGGCTGTCAGTGCGCGCCACACACTTTAATAATTGCACGCCACTCGGTGATGATCATTTAGCCACTAGAGCGCCAGCAGTAGTATATGTGCCACTACAGGACGTTCAAATTAGACTATTACGATTAAGGCTGCAAGTGCGCGCCACATACTTGAATTTATTATTGCACGCCACTCGGTGCTGATGCATATACAAATACCGATGTCTGTAGGCAATGTCTGTATTAACTTCCTGCTATGGCGCGCATTAGGAGACAGCGGTCTATTTCATATGAGGTCTGCATACCAATGGGTACACGGAAAATTTTATGTTGTTACTGAGAAAAGGCACTGAATTAGCAGAATCGAAGTGCCTCTTGGCATTACTTTCGTATACACCAATTGAATTTATAATGTATCACTGTTATCTGTTGGTATTACGGCACTGAACAGTTGGATGTATTGAATATGACATGTTCCAAGATGGCGACTATATGTACTTTGGAAATACTACCTCACTATGAGTCCGTTTTCCATGTTGAGCTGTCGAACTGTATGTAATGCACTGGGTCACTGGCATTCGACGTGTGATCAAGAGAGTTCACTCTCGAAACGCGTAACGTCGGAATAAAAGATCGCTGTTATACCCTAAACTGAGAGCGCGCCTTACTTTGGAATTGGATTGAAAATTTGTGCCGGCTGTGGCTCTACCGGCCCCGTGCGCCACCAGACTATGGGCGGATATCCCAGGAGGAGCTGAATGAGGTTTGAAAATATATATATATATATATATATGTATATTCACTGAAAAAACCATAGGTTTCACACATGTTATAGTTAGCTGGACATTTCACTCGTACAAAACCAATGAAATTCCCCCGTTATAGTTAGTTCAGCTAACTATAACTCGCGCGCCCGCAATCCACTGCTGATGACGTCACATATTACATCACTCATGACATGGTCAGTGACATCACTCATGACATCACTGATGACATCTCAAATGACATCACTGATGACATCACTGATGACGTCATCCATGTGATAAATTACCACATCTTCTCACACCCGAACATAACCTTTCAAACACCGACTGAAAATTTCAGAGTTACATTCTCAAAACCATACGTACTCCAATACCAATAACTAGATACTCACTTATTAACTCTTAGGTCTACATACAACTCCACTCATTCACCTGTACAGTCACTCATACTTACCGTTACTCCACACAAGACTATCATATGCATTTAGACACCTATATAGACACTCACACACCGCCAATCATCCATTGAGGTACTGACATACCTGGTCAGTCGTGCAAGTAATTAAACACAGTTCAAGTTACTCACCTATACAGTTAAACACACTCAAGTTCACTTACTCATAAAAATAGTACCACATTCTTACGCTCTTATACAATAATTGATACAAGCACACACACATCCATACAGCCACTCTCACAATCACACACTCTCACATATACCCACTTATATACTCTTACACACATATATACTGCCTTTCACATATGTAGTTAGTCACACATGTACCACTGAGATATACATTCAATCCCTAACACACCCATACATACACTCATCCAACCATACAGTCCCTCACAGATGCACTCTTAAAACCATGCACCCATAGAATCACCCACTCACACATCTATGCACAGAGTAACACACACCCTACCCACACAAACACACAGGCACCCATACAGATACTCAGACAACCAATCAATAACCCACATAGACACTCATATAGCTATTCACAAAACCATGGAGCCACTTAGACACCAACAAACAGACACATACAGACATTTACACAGTTAAGTCACTAGTCTGCAGTAAGATACATTTAATGACTCACTTATAGAGTCAGTTACGCACCACAGAAAATCATCCATTTACACACTTGTACACCCACTCATTCTTCAACAGGCCTTTCCCTATATTTATTAAACATATTAAAACTGTTCAGATGTCATGAGTGATGTCACTGACCATGTCATGAGTGATGTAATATGTGACGTCATCAGCAGTGGATTGCGGGCGCGCGAGTTATTGTTAGCTGAACTAACTATAACGGGGGAATTTCATTGGTTTTGTACGAGTGAAATGTCCAGCTAACTATAACATGTGTGAAACCTATGGTTTTTTAAGTGAATTTGCAAGGTTTTTTAAATGCTAATTCCTAACTATAACGTGTGTGAAACCTATGGTTTTTGTAGTGAATTTGCAAGGTTTTTTAAATGCTAATTCCTAACTATAACGTGTGTGAAACCTATGTTTTTTTCAGTGAATTGCAAACGTTTTTTAAATGCTAATTCCTAACTATAACGTGTGTGAAACCTATGGTTTTTTCTGTGAATTTCAAAGGTTTTTTAAATGCTCATTTATGATTTATTTATTTATTTATTTATTTTTTAACAATATGCTACCTATGTATATAATTATAGATTTACTGTATCCTGCAATATGGAATGGCTCAACTTTTTTTAAAATGTTTAGATATAGTTGAACAGCATAGTTAATATCTTCCACAAACGTCTAAACATTGTTTTTTGTTTTTTTAAGGGATTTTTACCATGGGCGCACCGTAGGCTTACGGTGCTTGCATGGTACAGTACAAGTACGGTGCGCGTACGCGCTCCGTGTGTGCATGTGTACGTGATTTACATACGCATGCGTACTACGTCTGCGATGCGTATGCGCGTGCTCCGTACGCGCATGCGCGCATGTTCTTTTTGCGCATGCGCGCGTGCTCCTTACGTGGGTCCGCCGTACGCGCATGCGCGCGTGCTCCGAATGCGCGCGTGTGTCGTATGCACGTGCTCCGTAGGCGCGTGCGCGCGTCTTACGTACGCGCATGCGTGCTTGTACCGTGCGCGCACCGTAAGCGTACGGTGTGCGCACGGTAAGTCATGTGATCAAGAAACAACACTTTTCATTGGTTTAAAGTACTTTCATTTCCAGAAACTTCCAACACCACACCCATTCCCCTCATTATTACTTCTGATTCCCTGGGAGAAGGAGCTGAACTGTTTTTGTGATACAATGGCAGAGCAGCAGTCATCTTCTGGGAGTGAGCAGGAGAGCCTTGTCAGACAGAGACAGAGGAAACAGAAAGATTCTTTTGTCTGGCAATTTTTTACATTTCCACAGGGGCAGAAGAAAGTGAATGCTCCCAAACTCACCTGCACTCTTTGTGATCGTGTCTTATCTAGAGGAGATCTTAAGAAGAAGTACTCTTTTAGTATCTACACTATGATCAGGCACGTTAGGGATGTACATTCTGTGACTTATGCTCGAGCTACTAGAGAAAACCCTCCTGCAGCTCAGCGGAGCACATCCGCAGCAGCTCAGCCGAGTACATCATCGGCAGCTCAGCCGAGCACTTCCTCTGCGGTGGCAGCTTCACCTTCTTCTGCTCCTCTGGACATTCACCCTCTGTTTGAGAGGGTGCATATACGGTGCAATACGTGTTATGCTCTTCTTGCTTGGGGGGAGACAGGCATTCCCCTAATAGAGAACAAGATACGGCAGCACACGTGCGGCACCGTATAATTCTTGCCATTCTTTCCTTCCTCTGTCCCTCTATTAACACAACGGCTCTTTTTACAGCCACCTTACATCTTAAATTTTTTTAGTTTTTTTAATCATTTTTTTTTTAAATTCCCCCGTCGTGCACGCACCCCTTGTGTTTTTTAATAAAATTAAATGGTTTTTTCACCCTTCATGGTCCTTCAGGGACCTCCTTTCAAAAGGTAGGGGGTCAGGAACTCAGTACCCTGCCCCCTTTTCACGTTCTGCACCTTTTTTTTAATTGAAACACACTTTTTTTGCCTGCTAGCATAGCATTAGATCATGTAACCGTTGTGTGTGCAGAGACGTCAGAAGTTCAGCACATAATGTTTCTAATCCAAAGAGCAACAGAACATTTCACAGATGAAGGGAACAGAGTCTTCCTCTTGATCTTTAGACACTGGATCGATACTTACTTATAGGTACCAAAAAGCAATCAATTAACACAATGGCTCTTTTTAGAGCCAACCAACACCCAAACACTTAATCTTTTTTTTTAATTCTATTTTTTATACGATTTTTTAGTCGCATCTCTATGCTTCCCCAGCACAGGCCTACAAACTGCAGCCATGTGCCAGCGCAGGCTCCCTTGCACCATGGTACAAGGATGCCTGCATGGTGGGAAGATTGTTCTTGTGCAGGAAGGGACACCTTCCTGCACAAAAACAATCACAAGAGGCTTTTTCCTCTTTCAATGTGTGCTGTAGAATGGAGGACGCACTAAAAGAGGAAAAAACAAGGAGAAATAAAAACATTTCTCCTCGTTGTGCCCCGCAACACCACCTCTAGGGTTGCTTAGCATTCACACACATCTCTAGAGTTACGATTTCTCGTAAACCTGGAGATGTGTCTAGTTCTTTGTGTGTTGCGTGGGAACACCCAAAACAACACCCATGGAACGCCCCTTCAACGCACAGTGCTGCGTGTGAAGTGGCTGTATTTATGTGGAGAGGAAAAGTTACGCAGGGTGGCTTTTCCTCGCCTTGTAAATATGAAGGAGCTCCCTGCGCCACCAGTACGTTATGAAAAGTGACGTAGTGGTGGCGCAGAGGCCTTGTTAATCTGCCCCAGAGATGTAATGGAAATTAAGGGTAAGACAGACAAAGGGAGAGAGACAGAATCAGACACAGAGAGCAAGGAACTGAGAAGGAGTAAGGCAGTTAGAATGACTGAGACACATGGAGACAGGGAGAGATACATGTTTGAAAAAGTAGTGATGGAGGCAGTAAACCTAGGGGAGTAGTAGAGAAGGAGTGAGGGAGTTATGAAACAGTAGTAAATGAAGAAGACAGAGAGAAGGGGAATGAGAAAAGCAGAGTGAGGAGAAGTGAAAAAAGGGAGCATGAAAGTGAAGGGGTGAGAAATACAGATATTTCAAACTTACCTGACCAACAAAATAACTTAATTATAAATAAATGTTTTTTTTAATTTCTAGAAAAAAGGATTAATTTTCCTAAATTTTTTTTCTCGATCTGAAAAAAAAGAAAAAAAGTATTAATATTTAACAATACATTTTAGATTACAGTACACATATTTTCATATTTTACAAAGTAATTTGCCCTTTTTTTGCTGTTTCCAGAATATATTGAATTTCACTGCAAATTGTGAAACCAATTGCATTCATCACTTAACAGCGGGCAAAAAAATTAACAATCTGAACGATTGTTTAAAAAAAGCCCTGAATCTCTTCTCAGTAAAACATACCTTGATAGAAATGTAACATATATAATAAAAAAATCTTCTAAGAACAATAACTATTTGCAATAAATAACGTCTATAAATCTTGTTGCTTAAGCACATACATCAAAATAATATCTGTCAAAGAAGTCCACAAGAGAAATTTTTACCTTTCCATGAGGCCAAATGGTAATTTTTAAATTCTTTTTTGGTGAAATAACCAACGGTAATCCAATAAAATCGAAATAATGGTTTGTTCAAATGCTGCAATTTGTATCTAAAATTTTGGTTTTAGAAAAATTAAGTAGGAATTTGGTAATTCTGCAGGCAAACATTGCTTGAAAATCAATTGAGAATCATTACACAGTGTCCAGCCTTTTTCACATTTTATATAAACTGTGTAATGACCAGAAGTTATAGAAGGTCCATCATGGAAAATTATTGCAACTGCAACAAAAGTTTTTCCAGATATTGATAATTGATGTCCTGTAAACTTCTTTATTAAAGTGTCCAATTTTGTACCATCAGCTCTACAACGTTGCATCATTAAAATTACATACTGTCCATATTTATTTAAAAATAACGTTGATAAAATGTCTGATTTATATTGAGAACATTCCATGTTGTGATTGGCATCTTTAACTAATTTACTAAAAGCCACTGATTTACTCTCTGGTAATGTTAAATATATGAACCTTTCAGAATCAACATTAGAGCTGCATGTGTTCAAACAGTTTTCACAACTATGTTCCCATTTATAAGAGAGACCAAATATATTTTCTATTTCTACCCCTTCATCTTCCAGTACAATAAGCATATACATCAAGAATTCCTGTGCATCTTGCTGGACATTTTGAGTAAACTGTGTACATCCTGAACATACATCTAAAAGTTTTCTAACATCAGAAGCACTTTCTATTTTAGTTTTATCATTACTCAGCTTCTCAAAAAGAAAACTCAGCAGAGAATAGAATCTTTTTTCATGATTTAGTATTATCTGCTCTTGCAAACTTTCAAGATAAAATACAACATTCAGCACTACATTAGCGTAGCAGTTGACACCAGAGCTATTTTCAAAATGACAACCAACAACCTCTTCAACATTGTCCTTTTTCTTTTTGCTTGGAAACACATCACTCTCCTTTTGTTTTCTCTTCTGTACATCCTCATTACAGATATTCTCAATTCTCCTTTTCTGACAAACAACACGTTTTTCAAACACAGGATACTGACCTAAATGAGGAGCATAGCTTCTTCTTAATCTATTATATTCCTTTACACAGTTTGCATCAGCACTAACTTTTGAATCATCAAAGTCTATCATGAATAAACCAGATAATTTTTTCACTTGTGACAAAGCAACATATGCCATACCTTCTTTAAACACAGTAGATCCAATGTTTACAAAAGCACTATCTACAGTTATCCTTGAGATTTGTGAATAGTTACAGCATATGCTAGAGAAAATGGAAACTGCTTCCTACGTGCATATAAGTCTTTCACAAGCAAGAAACGAACTGAACAACGACAAATGTCTTTAACCTCTTCAATCTGATCAAATTTTATTTTTAAAAATTCAATTCCATCTTTTTTCTGGTAATTAACAAAACCCACAACTTTACCCATAGCTCCATTAACTAAACCTTTTTCTACATCCAAATTACGCCTTAAAATTACTCGACAGTTCATACATACATAAAGATTTTTTTCTAAACCAGCTGTTTTCGAAATGTTTTTCTCTAGAGAATCCAATTTAGTTGTCAATTTGCTTGTCAATATAATAGTTATTCCTTCATGTTGTATTTTATCCACAGCTTCCAGTTTGACAATCTCTTCATTTCCAATTTCAAAAGTTCTTGATTGAATATAGAGCATTCATGTAGTGTTGGCATTAAGCAGATTACAGTATTTTTTCCAGCAATTTTCTTGTATATTTTCTCTGTAACAATTTGTTCAGTTGGGAACAAATTACATAGCAATCGACTCTGTAAAGCTTTTCTGCCATGTTCTGTGAGTAGTCCAATTCTGATATCTTTGAGAAAACTTGCATAATCATCATCATTTGCCTGCCGCATATTGGCAATGAGTTCTTTGTACTCAAAGTATGTCCAAATATTCACATTACCTATACTTCCTAATGACTTTTTCGTGTCTTAATGTGTAAGAGTTTGAAATACTGGTTGTCCTTTAACTGGAGTGAGCTGCAGAAGATCCCCAAAAACTATAACATGTTTTCCTCCAAATAGCATGTCATAGTTTGTCTTTAGAATTTGCTGCATTCTTAAATGCACAAAGGCAAGCATTAAGTTTGATACCATGCTTACCTCATCAATGATGAGAACTTTCATTTTTTTTCAATACTCTTGCAACTTCAAAACATGCTTCTCCTGTTAGCTTGTGGTATTGTATTTTGTTCTCATGCTCTACTGGTAACATTAGCAAATGATGGAGGGTAATTCCTTTTATGTTATATGATGCCAACCCAGTTGGAGCAGTAACAACACAAGACAAAGTTGAATCTGTTTTTTTCTGTAGGTAGCTTCTAATTACTTTAATCAAGAAACTGTTTCCAGTTCTGGCTTGTCCACTCACATACATTCTGATTGGTTCAAATGATGTGCATGAGCACTCTTTATTTTCATGTAGTAATCCATGATCAATTTGTTTTGTGACTTCCTCATAAATTTGTTGTTGTTCATCATTCAGCTGCTGTTCCAAACTTGGTAAGTTTATTAAATCTTCCTGAGCTTGATTCATAGCTGTTTCCACTTCAGTCATGGCTATTGCAGCTTCATTTTCTACGATTGGTTGTCCTAGGGGATCTTGACTAAGCGTCCCAGAACTTTGACTGTCTTGAGAACTGTCTCTAGCTACTTCAGCTGCAATTGTTGCTTCTTGTTCAATTCCTTCATTTAACATTTCTACATAAGTTGTGAAAGTACTGCATTCGATGGTATCTTTGCATGCATTAAAGGAATCTTCATAGCTTTGAAAATGTCCAAGTAATTCATCCTCTGAGCGCCATGGTTTAAAAAACTGTAAAAGTGCTAAGTGGTAAAATTCCTTCTTGTCAGTAGTGTCGCAACTCAGCTTTCTGTGATTAATCAAACTTCCTTTTGTTTGTTTTACCAAACATCCTTCCTCACCAATGACTTATTTTCCATTGTTGATGTCTTCTGTTGCCTTCAGTTATTAAATGTAGTTCTGCAGCACTTCATAGAGATACATGTTCTCAAGATGATGACTTCTCTTTGGGTAATATGTGTCCAACATGTTTGTTCTTAAAATGGCTGTACTTTCAGGTTCGAACTCTGCTAAATATTCAATTTCTCGAATAGATTTCAGTACCCGATTTCTCATTCCTGCAAGGGCTAAACTTACCCAAATTATTCTTCTGGATTTGGAGTACAGACTTGCAGATGATAACCTATCTGAGCATTCGTAGGATCCAATTTCTCGATGCTATAACATCTTTAAACTGAAACTGTATAGCTTTTTACTGACAGTCTTCTCATGAGAAATCTCTTCCCACATTTCTTTCAATTCCGTTTTCTCAGATTTAGTGATGTAAGATGTGACATACCGAGCAACAGCAATAGAATTGTCAGCTACATACTGTATATCCATGTTAGCATTCCACATGGATAAAATGACTGGGTTGTAGTCATTTATATATTTTGACTCTTCTTGTCTTCTTAGGTTATAGGTATTCTTAGGCGATTTTCTTGTAATAGTATGTCGCACAGCTGACATAAAACTGTTTACTCTTCCTTTTGAAAGAACAGGTCGTGGAAATCCAAATCGACATTTTGTGTAGAATTTATCTTTACTCTTGTACTTTCTTCGACAGTATTTTCCACATCGATGACTTTGGAAACGTAACACTTGCTCTTTATGTTTTTTTCTTCTGTACTTTTAGGTATAGCACATGTTGCATATCCTTCAATGAAAGATAAAGCTGCATCATCAGAATCTGTTCCAAATTATGGGGCATCCTTGATCCACAACAGCATATGAATATGAGGAGCACTTCTTGCTTGGTACTCTTTTATCCAAAAGACATCCACAACTTCTCCAAGAGGTGGATTTTTTTTATTGCAGATGAAGGACATCATAGCCTCAAATCTATGATTGAAATATCTGCAAACATTAACCGGATCCAATGAGCACAATTCTCCTGCTGTCTTGTATTGGATGTTTTCAATATTTGAATTTGCTTTCGAAGAAAATCCAGTAAATTATCCCAAGCGTACTCTGCACAGCTTAGGGTGAGGAACCATGAAGGAGTTCCTAAATTCCGTAACATACATTTCAATTCTCCATGGCGTCGGTACCAATATTCATTAGTCCCACGCTGACAAGCCATCAGATTAATTAATTGTGATTCCAAATGATCATCTCACTGTTGCACTTTGTTCAGAAAATCCTTTGCAGACACATTATGTAGATGTACTCCAGTTTTCAAAATGTGATTTACTGCATAAGATAGTACTGATAAGTCACTTTCAAATAAAAGATGGAACAAATAAGGAATACTTTGACGAAATCTTGGATCTTCTGCATATAACCTTGTAGTCCGATACTCAGAAGCAGGAATCTGTACTGGACGTTCATCATATCGTCCACCTTTTCCTGTAGGAAACAGCTGGGGAAAAGAACGAGCTTCCAAGCTCTCCTCCCATACACTCACGGGAGTTCCTTTTGCTTTTTTCATCTGAAAGAGATCAATAGTGTTTCCCATAACTTCTTTAGAATGAAGAGGATGTATGCTAAAATGTTCACAAATTTCTTCTTCTTTTGACTTATCCACTTTTTCAATTTGCCCAGTTGGTATTCCTGTGTCTGTTAGTAAATCTTCTTCATCTTCATCCATATAAATTGATTCATACCATTTAATATTTCTTTTCAAATCTAAATTTGCTCTTTCTACTTTTCGTACATCCACCAGCTCCTGCCAAATTTTCTTATTCTTTGTAGGTACACCATTAACCAGAATAACTAATGGTTCAGTTTCCAAACTATCTGCATCAATTGTTTCAATAGTTATTTTTCAAATCTAATGGCAAATAGACAACTCTTCCTTTTAAACCTCTTTGTAAATCTGAAGGAGGTAATTTGCCTGTTTTGGGCTCCATACGAACTATAGTCTGAAATGGATGGACACATTGAATGAGTATAGACTCATACGTATTTAAATCACTAAGTTCTGCAGGAATATCAACCAATTCTAAATTATTATGTACAGCTCTAGCAGGCATTTTATTTTCTTCTAACTTGTTATAACAATATTTACAAATACGCTGATCTTCACCCAAATCAAAACAATTTTCCAGAAATAAATATGTAGCAAAATCCTTCCACTTAGAATTATTTTCTTTTTCACTTTTTTTTATAGAGATCAACCTTCCTTGTTTGATTTTTGTAATGGCATCTCTGGCAACAAATACAAGTAATATTTGGTCTTTCATTAGAGATGATAGTAAATTTTGTCATTTGATCTTCAAATGTTTTACTAACAGTGGGTTCTACATTCTCTTCCACATTTTCTTCAATAACTGTGTCATTTCCTGCACTTTCTTGCTCTGGACCAAAGTAACAAAACTCAATATCCTCACAAACCTTCTTCACGTCTGTTACAGAACCAGGGAACAGAGCACTATTCAACTCAGGTAACTTTAGTGCTGGACTTTTAGCAAAATACAATCTTCTCACAAACTTTCTCATTTCAGTATGATGAACTGCCAGCATCCTAAAATGGTGAAAAACACTTTGTCAAACTTTCCTAGAAAGACAAGCCAGAGAATGTCCTTGCAAACCAGTATTCTCTCTCACTCTGCATGGATCTAGTCTTTGAAGCACCTTAATCTTCTGTTTAACACTTTTTTTTACTATATTCTCTTAGAAACTCACGAAATGTATCAATAGATTCCTGTCGTACAGTACAAATACTACTACAATTCCAAGTGTACACTGGGGCTTTAGGACGTCTCCCCATAACCTCATCAGCTAACACTTCTTCCTCATTTCTTGGAACCATTTTCTCCTTTTCCATTACACAACCATCCTTAACTTCATATGCTCGACCACTGGTGTCAACTGCATCCAGCAAACTATTACTTTGAAGATAACTCTCTTCATTAAAAAATGGTTCAGTACTTGAACTATGCTTCCATTCTCCTAAGAACACTTTACAAAAGTTTTTTTTTTCACTTATCTTTTTCTTTTGCTTTTTGACTTCATTACATTCACTAATTTATCTAATCTACGGATCCTGTTCAAAATGAAAATTAATAGTTTCCTTTTTAACTCCAAAGCCTTGGCAACAGTTGTTTCAATATGTTTTTTTTTCTTATAAAATTTTGCTTTCTTCCTATATTTTTTCACCGACTTCAGCAAATTGAACATCACTCTTCTCTCAAACATTTTTCTATGAAAGTTTTTAAAATCTATTTTTCTTTTTAACTCATTCTTTCTTACTTCTGTTTGTACATTAGCATTTAGTATATTTTGTTGATTGTCTGGTTGTTTTCTACTTGAAACACTATTTCCAGTGGATATATTTCTTACATTTTTTCTTTGCTTGAAGATATTTTTAAAAAAATAGTCTGCTTACCAGAAGACTTTTTCTTTTTTCCAACATGAGGTTCTTCAACTATTTTTTTTTGTCCAGTTGTCTTCAAATATAGATGTTGTTGCTGTTCTTTTCTCTTTCTTGATTTTACAGGCATCTTTAATTTATTTCAGTGTTGTTCAGCAATACCTGAAAGAAACTAAAAAAAAAATACCTTTACGTAATTTATATATATCACTATATTTTTTATGAGCTTTTCAAAACATATCATATGAGCTGCCCCTTTCCTACAATTGCAAGTCTTACACAATAAAAGCTACACAAATTAAATCTCTGACAACAATTCCTGTGTGCAGACAGACTCATGGTGTGATTCTAGGTAGAACACGATTTTTCATTGGCAATTTCAAAGCACATTTACTGCTGTGGTTTTGCAAGTGATAATTACTGTAAGAGTCTGACACATTTTCCTTATAGTTTAGAGAGGCAGAAAAGAGCACATGTCCTAACAGCTACTTGAGAGCATGAGCATGTGGAACCTGGGTGAGTGATTAGACTAGAGCAAAGGAAATGAGCATTGGTGATGTTGAATGTGGTAGCGTAACACACTACTATCTGAAATACCACACAGTGCTGAATACTTAGCATGGGAGTGCAGGAGAAGCAACTGCCTGTGTACTAAGAGCGTGCTTCTGGAGACTGTGTATTGTCAGGTGCAAGAGAGATCTGCATGGACGCTTGCAGAACTGCATGAAGACTGCACAGATGGATGTAAGAGTACATGTGGGGTAAGGGTTAATTCCAGTTTTGAGCATGTAGGATCTACCTCACCCATGGCAGATGTGGAAGGAAAATCTACCCTGTTGTTTTCAAATGTGTTAACATTTGCCTCTCATTTGTGAGATAGTGATTTCTGCTGAATGCAAACCATCACAGTTCAAGTAAACAAGCTGCCCCTTTCCTACGAATGCATGTCTTACAGTACAAGAGCAACACGAATTAAATCTCTGACAACAATTCCTGTGTGCAGACAGACTCATGGTGTGATTCTAGGCAGAAAACGATTTGTCATTGGCAATTTCAAAGCACATTTACTGCTGTGGTTTTGCAAGTGATAATTACTGTAAGAGTCTGACACATTTTCCTTATAGTTTAGAGAGGCAGAAAAGAGCACATGTCCTAACAGCTACTTGAGAGCATGAGCATGTGGAACCTGGGTGAGTGATTAGACTAGAGCAAAGGAAATGAGCCTTGGTGATGTTGAATGTGTTAGCGTAACACACTACTATCTAAAATACCACACAGTGCTGAATACTTAGCATGGGAGTGCAGGAGAAGGAACTGCCTGTGTACTAAGAGCGTGCTTCTGGAGACTGTGTATTGTCAGGTGCAAGAGAGATCTGCATGGACGCTTGCAGAACTGCATGAAGACTGCACAGATGTATGTAAGAGTACATGTGGGGTAAGGGTTAATTGCAGTTTTGAACATGTAAGATCTACCTCACCCATGGCAGGCGTAGAAGGAAAATCTACCCTGTTGTATTCAAATGTGTTAGCATTTGCCTCTCATTTGTGAGATAGTGATTTCTGCTGAATGCAAACCATCACAGTTCAAGAAAACAAGCTGCCCCTTTCCTACAAATGCATGTCTTACAGTACAAGAGCAACACAAATTAAATCTCTGACAACAAATTCCTGTGTGCACACAGACTCATGGTGTGATTCTAGGCAGAAAACGATTATTCTTTGGTAATTTCAAAGCACATTTACCGCTGTGGTTTTACAAGTGATAATTACTGTAAGAGCCTGACACATTTTCCTTATAGTTTAGAGAGGCAGAAAAGAGCACATGTCCTAACAGCTACTTGAGAGCATGAGCATGTGGAACCTGGGTGAGTGATTAGACTAGAGCAAAGGAAATGAGCCTTGGTGACGTTGAATGTGTTAGCGTTACACACTACTATCTGAAATACCACACAGTGCTGTATACTTAGCATGGGAGTGCAGGAGAAGCAACTGCCTGTGTACTAAGAGCGTGCTTCTGGAGACTGTGTATTGTCAGGTGCAAGAGAGATCTGCATGGACGCTTGCAGAACTGCATGAAGACTGCACAGATGTATGTAAGAGTACATGTGGGGTAAGGGTTAATTGCAGGTTGGAACATGTAGTATCTACCTCACCCATGGCAGGTGTGGAAGGAAAATCTACCCTGTTGTTTTCAAATGTGTTAGCATTTGCCTCTCATTTGTGAGATAGTGATTTCTGCTGAATGCAAACCATCACAGTTCAAGAAAACAAGCTGCCCCTTTCCTACGAATGCATGTCGTACAGTACAAGAGCTATATTTGGAAAAAACAAGGGAACCCAAAAAGGTAATCAAGGACCTTGGGTAATAGTATTTTAAAGAAACATTGGTCCTTAGAACAGTAAGGGTATTGGAGGGATAAATATAGTCCAGAATCGATACTGTATTGGGGGAATGTCCAGCCGGACAAACCCTTTTTAATTCTTCAATGCAATATTCACAAATAAAAGAACATACTTTTTGTGGGACACAGTCCTGTATCCACCAGGGAGAACTGACAACACATACACATCAATTACATACAAATAAACAGAGAGGCATTTCAGGCAAGAAGGACAGAGCTTATGTACATTATCCAGTGTTGGAAGCTTTTGTAAAACAACAGATGCACTCTTTTAACACAATGGAGTAATGTGCACGTTGTTTGCTTAGGTCGACGACGTTTCGATCCTGTTGTGAAATACTAGGATCATCTTCAGGACAAATTATATTTCTGGCCTGAGCATAAGAAATTGCCTGTGGAAGTAAAGAAATAAGAATGATATAAAGGAGGGGAAGGTTAAAGAATAGAAGTGCGCATGCTGGAAGGGAAGCATGCAACTGGTAATCGAGACTCAAGCGTAATCGAGGTGCGTGTTTCCTTGCTAGAAGTAAAACAACCGTCAGGTGGTGAAAAAATTGCTCAATGGCGGATTGAAGACACAGTTGTGATTACACTATCAATTGCATGCGGTTGCACAGCATCCGATGGTTTTTTAGTCAACTACTACCGTGCGAAAAGTGTGGGGGAACCACGACGTGTAGCGATCTATTTCATGCTAATACAAAGCGCGGGTAGCGCTAGATTTAAAAAAAAATTTTTTTTTTAAATACAGATGATAATGGCGTGTCCAGAGTGGTGGAGCGTGGCGGAGCAGCGTGCGATGACGTAAATGGCTCATAGCGTGAAACTAATTAAAGCGAAAGACTAGAGTAACCGCAAATTGTGCTTCAACCTATACACGTAAATCGTTATTAAAATTCAATTGTGGGGTCGACGGAAGTGCAGAGTCTAGGTGGAGTGATTACGATGTCGGGTCTAAGTAAAACATCCAACCAGTTCAATATCCGGCGAGGGGGGAGAAGTGCGGCGTGCCTGTGAGGGCTGGTGACCGAAGAGCTCTGAATAGTTACGCGCTCACCAATTGAATCCGGTGTGGACTTGTGGTCTTGGAGGAAGGATTACGGGGAGAATGAGATGAAGAAATTTGTATTTAAGCTCGAGGGAGGCTTAATAAGACCTAGAGAATAAGAGTGAAAGAGTTAACCATAGTTCAGGAATTCTCCGGGAGAGGGAGGGGAGGGAAAAAGCTTTGGATGCGGGAAGGGAGCGGAAAAGTAATAGTTACCTGTACAATGGACAGGACGATGATTGAGGTCCGAGGGGAGAATAACCACCGGATGGAGGCAGGGTGACAATGCACTGGTGGGAAAGGGGAAGGGGAGAATCAGATAATGCCGGGAGATGGGGCAGGGGGGATAGGGAACACTGTGAGGGTAGCGCTTACCTCGATGCTGCCTGGGTCCTTCCGAATAGGGAATCTTAGTGACAGGGAGGCAGAGGTGTGCCTGGGTTTTGACACACAAAAGCGCGCGCTGGGGAAGTGCGTGGAACTCCAGCGCCATCTTGGGTTGGGCATTAAAAGAAACAGAGAATAGACTAGATAGTGTGAGGGAAAGATCGTCGTAAACATGAAAGAATAGAAAAGCTGGAAAAGGAGCAGTATTCAGTGTGGCACGCCAATTTTGTGTAGACTGAACATCAATGACTAGTGCAATGAGAAGAGAAAGTACATAAAAATTATTAATTATGTAAAACCAGTCAGTAGAGGAGCCGCTTAATTATTCAAATGCAATGAAAATAAAAATAAAATAGGCAATACCATTTCAAAGTTGGAAACAGAAACGGAGGTTAGAGGGCAATGCAATACTCAACAATATCTCGGATTGTAATAAATCTTGTGCAATGGAGTGGTGCAGTCGTAATTGGTTATAGTTCATGATAAAGCCAGGAGTTACAGTGTGAGCTAACATTTTGGATGGATAAAAACAGTAAAACAACTGTAGGTATAATCAGAGAAGTCACTGATACTGGAGTTAGCTGTGATTAAATGAGATTAGTCCAGTCTTCAATCCGATTGAGACCATCCTTAATACTGTTGGTATGGATGATCATTTTTAACTCCTCTTTGTTCAGGATTTTCATAATGTCTCCACCTCTTGGTGGCTGCTTGATTGTTTTGATCACTGTCCATTTGAATTCATGTTCTTTATGTCCCATTTCTTTGAAATGTTCGACTAGGGGCGCATTTGGAGTCTGGCACCGGACTCTGCTCTTGTGCTGGCCAATGCGCAATTTTACCTTCTGAGTAGTCTGGCCAATATAGATTTTGTTGCAGGGACAAGATATTAGGTAAATCACATTGCTAGTATTGCAATTGGAAAAAGAATTCAGCTTGATAGGAACATTGTTAAATACAAAATTCTTCCCTTCAATGGTAGTACTACATACATTACAGTTTCCACATTTAGCATGGCCAATCAAGGGCTCACGGCCCCACAGTTCATCCAAGGTTGACAGTGGTTGGGGAGGGGGGAGTGCGGCTCTTACAAGGTGATCCTTGAGATTACGGTTTTTTCGGAAGGCAAAAAGAGGGCGTTCCAGTGATAGGATACCCGCATTGAGCACTGGCCAGTGTTGTAAAATCGATTTTCGAATGGGATTTGAGACAGGACAGAAGGTGGTAACGCACACTAATCGGTTGGTATTAGTTTTCATTTTTGGTGAAAGGAGGGCTTCCCTTGGGCAGTACCACGCTCGTTTCTGGGCATTGCGCACGAGTCGTTTGGGGTAACCACGGGCTCTCAGTTTGTCGTTAAGGGTGGACGCTTCTAGGAAATAGTCTTCCTTTGAAAAGCAATTGCGTCTAATACGCAAAAATTGAGAGTATGGGAGAGAGTCTCTAAGAGCTCTAGGGTGATGACTTTCATATCGAAGTAGCGTGTTCCTTTCGGTGCTTTTCCTGTACAGTCTGGTCAGCAGCTCCCCATTGGAATGGTATATGGTAAGGTCTAGAAAAGGGATATGAGACCTGTGATACGTGTTGGTGAAAGTGAGACCAGAGCAATTGTTGTTCGCCAATGGGCAAATTGGGATAGTGTGGATTCATCTTGATTCCAGATCAGGAAAATGTCATCTATGTATCGACGCCACAAGATAATGGCTGGAAAAAATGGGTTGGAATTGGAAAGGATTGTGTTGACTTCGAGGTAATCCATATACAGAATGGCCAGATTGGGGGCGAAAACTGCCCCCATCGATGTACCTTTTACTTGCTGAAAAAATTCATTTTCGAAGCTGAAGAAGTTGCGGGTCAGACAGAGTTCTAACAATTGAACGATAAAGATGGTAGGGACAAAATGGGGACGGGGTCTGGAATCTAGAATGTCGCGAATAACGAGAAGTGCCGGGATTTGTGGAATATTGGTGTAGAGTGATTCTACATCCATGGTGCAAAGGAGATTGAGATCGGGAGTAAAGGGGTGATGTTCAATGAGATTGATCATGGCCATGCTATCTCTGATATAACATTGTGTTACAGGGACGAATTCCTTAATAAAATGGTCAATGTATTGGCCCAAGGGCTCCAGAATCGAGCCACAGCCAGAAACTATGGGGCGTCCAGGTGGGTTGGTCTGGTTCTTATGGACTTTGGGAAGGGTGTATATGACTGGGGTCCGGGGGGATTTAACATTAAGGAAGAGGAATTCTTTCTGACTAAGAAATCCTTCGCTTTTGGCTTCAGTGGTAATTTGTGAAATGAGTGTCTGTAGTTCTTTTGTGGGATTAGTCGGTAATCTACAGTAATGGTCTGTATTTGATAGTTGGCGTTGAATTTCTTCCTTATACATGTCCTTTTCTTGGAGGACAATCCCGCCGGCTTTATCTGCTGATTTGATGACTAAAGAGTTGTTCTCTTTTAGGGATGTAATGGCTTTCTTCTCTTGTAGGGTAATATTGTAGGGGATGAAGCGTTTTTTGGTTTCTAGGGATGATAGATCACCAAGGACTAGTTTTTCAAAAGTAGCCAGCTCACTGGGGACCATACTGGATGATGGTGAAAAATTGGAAGGGGGTCTGAAGGGAGTGTGGATGATCTGAGGAGGAGATGGATTCAGAAGAAAGAATGCATGTAGACGTATGCGTCTAAAAAATCTCAGTAGTTCTGTATGGAGTTCGAGGAAGTTGGGGTGTGTAGTGGGGACAAAAGATAAACCCTTGCTTAGTAGGGATAGTTCAGGGTCTGTCAGTACATGTTGTGATAGATTGAAAATAGGTATGGTTTGCTGTTTGTCAATAGTTACCATTGGTAAAACTTTTGGCGAGTTTGACGTTCGCCCGGGGGGTTGTACCATCTTTGGTGTTGTTTGACACGACCACGTTTTGGTGGCTCGTTGTGGCCTCTGCCTAAAAAATTACTGTTTTGGCCTGGGTAGTTGGGACCGGGAGGGCCGGTGGAAGTGCTGGCTCCTTCACCTGTGTCTGAATTATCCGAAGACTCGGCAGATGTATCTGAAAAACCCACTATATTGTTGCGTCTGTTAAAGCGGCCCCAAGGTCTGTTGTATTGGTCTCAAATCCCATTCAAAAATCGATTTTACAACACTGGCCAGTGCTCAATGCGGGTATCCTATCACTGGAACGCCCTCTTTTTGCCTTCCGAAAAAAACGTAATCTCAAGGATCACCTTGTAAGAGCCGCACTCCCCCCTCCCCGACCACTGTCAACCTTGGATGAACTGTGGGGCCGTGAGCCCTTGATTGGCCATGCTAAATGTGGAAACTGTAATGTATGTAGTACTACCATTGAAGGGAAGAATTTTGTATTTAACAATGTTCCTATCAAGCTGAATTCTTTTTCCAATTGCAATACTAGCAAGATTTACCTAATATCTTGTCCCTGCAACAAAATCTATATTGGCCAGACTACTCAGAAGGTAAAATTGCGCATTGGCCAGCACAAGAGCAGAGTCCGGTGCCAGACTCCAAATGCGCCCCTAGTCGAACATTTCAAAGAAATGGGACATAAAGAACATGAATTCAAATGGACAGTGATCAAAACAATCAAGCAGCCACCAAGAGGTGGAGACATTACGAAAATCCTGAACAAAGAGGAGTTAAAAATGATCATCCGTACCAACAGTATTAAGGATGGTCTCAATCGGATTGAAGACTGGACTAATCTCATTTAATCAAAGCTAACTCCAGTATCAGTGACTTCTCTGATTATACCTACAGTTGTTTTACTGTTTTTATCCATCCAAAATGTTAGCTCACACTGTAACTCCTGGCTTTATCATGAACTATAACCAATTACGACTGCACCACTCCATTGCACAAGATTTATTACAATCCGATATATTGTTGAGTATTGCATTGCCCTCTAACCTCCGTTTCTGTTTCCAACTTTGAAATGGTATTGCTTATTTTATTTTTATTTTCATTGCATTTGAATAATTAAGGGGCTCCTCTACTGACTGGTTTTACATAATTAATAATTTTTATGTACTTTCTCTTCTCATTGCACTAGTCATTGATGTTCAGTCTACACAAAATTGGCGTGCCACACTGAATACTGCTCCTTTTCCAACTTTTCTATTCTTTCATGTTTACGACGATCTTTCCCTCACACTATCTAGTCTATTCTCTGTTTCTTTTAATGCCCAACCCAAGATGGCGCTGGAGTTCCACGCACTTCCCCAGCGCGCGCTTTCGTGTGTCAAAACCCAGGCACACCTCTGCCTCCCTGTCACTCAGATTCCCTATTCGGAAGGACCCAGGCAGCATCGAGGTAAGCTCTACCCTCACAGTGTTCCCTATCCCCCCTGCCCCATCTCCCGGCATTATCTGATTCTCCCCTTCCCCTTTCCCACCAGTGCATTGTCACCCTGCCTCCATCCGGTGGTTATTCTCCCCTCGGACCTCAATCATCGTCCTGTCCATTGTACAGGTAACTATTACTTTTCCGCTCCCTTCCCGCATCCAAACCTTTTTCCCTCCCCTCCCTCTCCTGGAGAATTCCTGAACTATGGTTAACTCTTTCACTCTTATTCTCTAGGTCTTATTAAGCCTCCCTCGAGCTTAAATACAAATTTCTTCATCTCATTCTCCCCGTAATCCTTCCTCCAAGACCACAAGTCCACACCGGATTCAATTGGTGAGTGCGTAACTATTCAGAGCTCTTCGGTCACCAGCCCTCACAGGCACGCCGCACTTCTCCCCCCTCGCCGGTTATTGAACTGGTTGGATGTTTTACTTAGACCCGACATCGTAATCACTCCACCTAGACTCTGCACTTCCGTCGACCCCACAATTGAATTTTAATAACGATTTACGTGTATAGGTTGAAGCACAATTTGCGGTCACTCTAGTCTTTCGCTTTAATTATTTTCACGCTATGAGCCATTTACGTCATCGCACGCTGCTCCGCCACGCTCCACCACTCTGGACACGCCATTATCATCTGTATTTTTAAATTTTTTTTTTTTTTTTTTTTTAAATCTAGCGCTACCCGCGCTTTGTATTAGCATGAAATAGATCGCTACACGTCGCGGTTCCCCCACACTTTTCGCACGGTAGTAGTTGACTAAAAAAACCATCGGACGCTGTGCAACCGCATGCAATTGATAGTGTAATCACAACTGTGTCTTCAATCCGCCATTGAGCAATTTTTTCACCACCTGACGGTTGTTTTACTTCTAGCAAGGAAACACGCACCTCGATTACGCTTGAGTCTCGATTACCAGTTGCATGCTTCCCTTCCAGCATGCGCACTTCTATTCTTTAACCTTCCCCTCCTTTATATCATTCTTATTTCTTTACTTCCACAGGCAATTTCTTATGCTCAGGCCAGAAATATAATTTGTCCTGAAGATGATCCTAGTATTTCACAACAGGATCGAAACGTCGTCGACCTAAGCAAACAACGTGCACATTACTCCATTGTGTTAAAAGAGTGCATCTGTTGTTTTACAAAAGCTTCCAACACTGGATAATGTACATAAGCTCTGTCCTTCTTGCCTGAAATGCCTCTCTGTTTATTTGTATGTAATTGATTTGTATGTGTTGTCAGTTCTCCCTGGTGGATACAGGACTGTGTCCCACAAAAAGTATGTTCTTTTATTTGTGAATATTGCATTGAAGAATTAAAAAGGGTTTGTCCGGCTGGATATTCCCCCAATATAGTATCGATTCTGGACTATATTTATCCCTCCAATACCCTTACTGTTCTAAGGACCAATGTTTCTTTAAAGTACAGTACAAGAGCAACACAAATTAAATCTCTGACAACAAATTCCTGTGTGCACACAGACTCATGGTGTGATTCTAGGCAGAAAACGATTTTTCATTGGCAATTTCAAAGCACATTTTCTGCTGTGGTTTTGCAAGTGATAATTACTGTAAGAGTCTGACACATTTTCCTTATAGTTTAGAGAGGCAGAAAAGAGCATATGTCCTAACAGCTACTTGAGAGCATGAGCATGTGGAACCTGGGTGAGTGATTAGACTAGAGCAAAGGAAATGAGCCTTGGTGACATTGTATGTGGTAGCGTAACACACTACTATCTAAAATACCACACAGTGCTGAATACTTAGCATGGGAGTGCAGGAGAAGGAACTGCCTGTGTGCTAAGAGCATGCTTCTGGAGACTGTGTATTGTCAGGTGCAAGAGAGATCTGCATAGACGCTTGCAGAACTGCATGAAGACTGCACAGATGTATGTAAGAGTACATGTGGGGTAAGGGTTAATTGCAGTTTTGAGCATGTAGGATCTACCTCACCCATGGCAGGTGTGGAAGGAAAATCTACCCTGTTGTTTTCAAATGTGTTAGCATTTGCCTCTCATTTGTGAGATAGTGATTTCTGCTGAATGCAAACCATCACAGTTCAAGTAAACAAGCTGCCCCTTTCCTACGAATGCATGTCTTACAGTACAAGAGCAACACAAATTAAATCTCTGACAACAAATTCCTGTGTGCACACAGACTCGTGGTGTGTTTCTAAGCAGAAAACGATTTTTCATTGGCAATTTCAAAGCACATTTTCTGCTGTGGTTGTGCAAGTGATAATTACTGTAAGAGTCTGACACATTTTCCTTATAGTTTAGAGAGGCAGAAAAGAGCATATGTCCTAAAAGCTACTTGAGAGCATGAGCATGTGGAACCTGGGTGAGTGATTAGACTAGAGCAAAGGAAATGAGCCTTGGTGACGTTGAATGTGTTAGCGTTACACACTACTATCTGAAATACCACACAGTGCTGTATACTTAGCATGGGAGTGCAGGAGAAGCAACTGCCTGTGTACTAAGAGCGTGCTTCTGGAGACTGTGTATTGTCAGGTGCAAGAGAGAGCTGCATGGACGCTTGCAGAACTGCATGAAGACTGCACAGATGTATGTAAGAGTACATGTGGGGTAAGGGTTAATTGCAGTTTGGAACATGTAGGATCTACCTCACCCATGGCAGGTGTGGAAGGAAAATCTACCCTGTTGTTTTCAAATGTGTTAGGATTTGCCTCTCATTTGTGAGATAGTGATTTCTGCTGAATGCAAACCATCACAGTTCAAGAAAACAAGCTGCCCCTTTCCTACGAATGCATGTCTTACAGTACAAGAGCAACACAAATTAAATCTCTGACAACAAATTCCTGTGTGCACAGAGACTCATGGTGTGATTCTAGGCAGAAAACGATTATTCTTTGGTAATTTAAAAGCACATTTACCGCTGTGGTTTTACAAGTGATAAATACTGTAAGAGCCTGACACATTTTCCTTATAGTTTAGAGAGGCAGAAAAGAGCACATGTCCTAACAGCTACTTGAGAGCATGAGCATGTGGAACCTGGGTGAGTGATTAGACTACAGCAAAGGAAATGAGCCTTAGTGACATTAAATGTGTTCGCGCTACACACTGCTATCTGTAATACCACACAGTGCAAACCATCACAGTTCAAGAAAACAAGCTGCCCCTTTCCTACGAATGCAAGTCTTACAGAACCAGACCACCACAAATTAAATCTCTGACAACAAATTCCTGTGTGCACACAGACTCATGGTGTGATTCTAGGCAGAAAACAATATTCCTGGTTGATACCAGTACACCTTTACTTATTTTGAAGACATACTCCATATTATCTGACAAGTTCAAGGCAGTTAAATATCTTCCAAAACATAAAATGTAAAACACAACTTTAAAACAAGAATCTCATTTACATTTTTTTTATCAAAATGCACCACATACATCCCCTCTCAAATTAATTACTCACCTTTAAAAGTAGTTAGTTGAGAAAGAAATGTGGCACACACACACCAGATTATCAGAGTCAGAATCTCTGAACTGTACACCTCTCAGCAGAACCAGTAAATGGCAATGTTTCCCTCTCTTTTTTCAAACATATACATGTTAACTTCAAATCACAGTGCTTCCCACATTTTTTCAAATGGAAACACACATTTCTATTGGTTTCAAATTCCAACCCTTTCCAAATGATCCCTACCCCCCACATGACCTTTGCCTCCTACCATAGCAACAGGTCATGGAACACTGGTGTGAGCAGAGAGGTCAGAAGTTCAGCACACAATGTTTCTAATCCAAAGAGCAAGAGTGCTTGACTTTTCAAACCTAACAGCAAATCTAAAGTAATGTTCTGTGGGTACACATTTTTCTGAATCAATACAAAACATGCTTTTAAAAATTTAAACTTACAGCCTAGTGTTTTGTGTAGAATGATCTGAAACAGCCAATGAGCTCTTTTTATTAAAAAACACGTTTGTAAGCCTCCATTTTACAACTATCTTTCTTTTCATATTGCCATTCTACTGAAAGACTCCTTCTGAGTGCATCCAGATCTCCTTGAAAGATGTTCACAGTGTGGATTGTAGGTCATAGCTATGTCTTCTGGAGTGAAAAGAATGCAGAAAAAAGAGGTATTTTCAAAGACCTAGCTTTGCCAAATGTAGACATTAAATGGATTGGTCAGAGAGGGTTAAAGTGGCACCAATTAATGCCCTTGGTGAAATCCTTTCTACATCTCCCACAGCCTGACCTTATAATTGTGCACTGTGGTGGAAATGACCTAGGCACTTTAGCTGGGGTAGGTCTGGAAATGCTTGTTAAGGACACCTTTGTGCAATTGATGTCACTTTTTCCACAAACTACCTTTGTATATTCTAATATATGCCAAAGGCAAAAGTGGAACTGGTCCAACCATTATTGTCCACAGATTGACAAAGCAAGTAAGCACGTCAATAAGTCTGTTTCTGCTTTCCTCAGAGACTATGGTATGGGTTCTATATACCACAACATGCAAGGCATTTATAGAGGAGACGGTGATCATTTCACAGATGAAGGCAACAGAGTCTTCCTCTTGAACTTTAGACTCTGCATCGGTACTTACTTGTAGGTACAAAAAAACACTCAATGAACACAACGGCTCTTTTTAGAGCCAACCAACATCTAAACACTTAAACTTGATGTTTTTAATCTATTTTTTAATGGTTTTTTTGCCACCGTGCGCGCACCGTGCGCGCACCCCGCGATATTTTTTTTTTTTTTTTTTTTTTAGACCTAAGAGGTCTTTCATGGTCCCCCTGACAAGGCCTAGGGGGTCAGGGACTCTCTACCCTGCCCCCTTTTCACGTTCTCCACTTGTGTTTTTAACTCTCTTCTACCTCTAAAACTCAAAATGGCAGCTGGGGGTGCGTGCACCATGCGCGCACCCCGCGGTTTTTTAAAAAAAAAAAATGTTTTTTTCTGCCTTCGGGGTCCTTCAGGGACCCCCTGACAAAGGCTAGGGGGGTCAGGAACTCTCTACCCTGCCCCCTTTTCACGTTCGCCACCTTCCTTTTTCACTCTCGCACTCAAAACAAACAAAATGGCGGCCGACACTTCCTGATTTCGACCGATTCGAACGTTGACTGACATGTAACCACCAATCAGAATTACGTTCGCGCATGTTAGGGTGCGCACACCGTGCGCGTATGGTGCGCAGCTAGTATAGATATGTATGTGCTTTTAACTGCAATTTTCTCAGGAACTACTGAACAGATTGACTCCATATATACAAAAGGCACATCCCTGACCTGAGGACTACCTCTTTGCCAAATTTCAAGTAATTCTGTTCAGCCGTTCGGGATGTACCTTCGACTAAAGGTCCTATGGGAAAATGCATGGGGAAAACGTGTTTTGGGACTCCCCTTTTTTCTCGGCCCCCGCTTGACGAATCCCCCTGAGACTTTCAGGGTAGGAGCTGAGCGGAGCGCCCCATTAGTTTTGAAAATTTCGCGAGGATTCGTCATCCGGCGCCAAAGTTATTCAAAATAGAATTTTGAGATTTCCTATGGAAACACGGTCCTAACTATAACTATCTACTGGCAACTGCCAGTAGATAATATATATACACATATACATATATATATATGGACACTCCCCACTGAGCTTACATCTTTAGCGACTGTCCTGCCGCGGAGCCAGCACCACCCGAGAGCAACGGGGCCACAGAGCTCGGAGGAATTTGGGCTCGCTATGTGGGGCTCAGGTAATGGATTGAGGACAGTTACGCTCGTCAGGGCTCATGCTAGAGCTTTTAATTTGCATGAATTATGAGAGCATCCATCTGTGGGAACATTTTAGACTGCAACAACCATAATGCACCGCATAGTCTCATTCAGAGCAACCAATCTTGGTGTGCGATAGTGCTTTAAAGGAAGTTGGAGCCTGTTATGCCCTCTTTGACTGTTATACTCCTGAAGAAGAGAAACATCTCGAAATGCGTTGGGCCACTGTCAACTGCTTGAATCACTGTGAGCCTTGCTGTCCATACCAATAAATGGCTTTTGGAAAAGCGTACCTGATCTCGAGTGCGGTTCGTTTGTTGGACACTCCCCACTGAGCTTACATGTATATATATATATGTATATGAAAACAAATTCCTGAGCTCCCCAATGAGACAAAGGGAGCTGAAGGCAGGTAAGGACCTCTTCACCATGCACAATGCTGACGCCCAGAAGTATAAACAGCAAACGAATCCAAATTTTCAATTCTGACGTTTTAATTCATTTGTCAGACAAGTGTCCGCCTCAGACGCGTTTCGATCGCCTCCGCGATCTTGATCACCTGACGCGCTGGTGCCGGACCATCCAATTTAAAAACAGTTTCACCCAATCATGATGCTGGAGTTAATAGACATAACTGAAATACTACAGATTACATATTGGAGTGTGTTTTCCTTAAAGGGATGCCGCAAATCAATCAAAAACATAAGTAACCGGGTTAAAGAAACAAATTGATACATAAAATGCAACAAAGTAGTTCATAGCATAAAGAATACAGGGCTAGTGCCCTTAAGTGCTAAAATGCTAGTTTTACAAATCTTCACCACAGTTCGCATGTTTTAGAAAGAAACAACAATAATTCATTCCTTAAATCTACAAATAACACACTCTCAATAAAACAAGGTTAAAGAACAAATAAAAATAAAAAATTGAAATTAAAAGCATAAATAGGGATGAACAAAATTAATGAATACAAAAAGGGGAATGAAACAAAAAGACTCGAGCAAGAAGCATTGGAATGATTACTCATACTATACAGAACTGCCAGTAACAGAAAAAACCGCTAATTTCAAAGTTGTGAGTGCTGTTGGAATAGCCACATTCAGATTGCAATTAAAGGATTCAAGCTGAAACATATTCTACAAGAAGTTATGCAAATCCTCACTCGTGTTCATCCCATTTGGCATCTTGGTGTCTAATAATAGGATGAAAGAGGATTCCAACTGGCGTAATTGTTTTTCTCTGTTACCCCCCCGAATTGAAGGTGGTACCGCCCCAATCACAAAATAGGTTAGGTCACTGACCTTGTTGGCATGAATGGCTTTAAAGTGACGGGCAACGGGATATGTGGGGTCCGAGTTGACAATCGCACGAAGATGTTGTAAAATGCGATTGAAAACCGGTAATTTGGTGCTCCCCACATATCTTAAATGACAGGTACACTCTAACACGTAGACCGCAAAGTCAGTGCGGCACGTGAAATGTTGTTTAATTTGTACCGGAACATTGCTAAATGCAGTGCAATATTCAGAAATGTTAATTCCGAATTTGCACGCGCGGCATGAGACACATTTGAAAAAGCCAAAGCGTGTCAGCCACGTGATCTTTTCCGTGACTTCAGGATTGGATTTGACCAACGCATCCCTCATGGAGGGTGCTCTCCTGAAAGTGATGTTTGGTAGGTTGGGCAGTAAGAATTTCAGAGTCATGTCAGTTAAAACAATGGGCCAGTGCTTGTAAATAATATGTCGCAGGCTTTTGTGTTGTTTGCAAAACGTGGTAATGAGCCTAATAGGTTGAGTGACCTCTGTGTCCACCTCCAAACTAGGACTGATAGTCAGAGGCTGTCCGGTGTTTAGGCAGATTTCCCGAGAACAAAGATTAGCTTTGTCAAGGGCTTTTTTAAGATTATCCAGTTTGTACCCACGGGCAAGGAACCGGTTAGTAGCCTCCTGTTGGCATTGATCTAAGTCACATTGACGGCTACAAATGCGGCGTAGACGAAGATATTCCCCGTAGGGTATGCTACGTATGAGATGTGGTGGGTGTGCACTGCTGGCATGTAAGATGGAGTTGCCAGCAGTGGATTTCCTATGAAGTTTGGCTTCTATGTGTTGGTCCATAATGAACACTTCCACATCCAGGAACTCCACCCTCTCAGTGCTAATGGTAGCCGTAAACTGTAAGGTCATTGTGTTGTTATTGATGGAGGCTACAAATGAGGAGGCCTCCTCTTTGGAGCCTTCCCAGACGATAAAAATATCGTCTATGTATCTGCCATAATACCGGATGTGTGCATCCCATATGTCTTTATGGTTGGCCCTGAGGACATGTTCCTCCCACCAACCGACCAAAAGGCAGGCATAGGTTGGAGAGAAACATGCCCCCATAGCCACACCCCTCAACTGTTTGAATAGTACTTTATTAAACAAAAATAGATTATTATTGAGGCAAAGTTCAATCATTTGAAGGAGCATGGTATTGTGGTCCTTGAAATTGATGGAACGGGAATCAAGAAAATGTTTGACAGCTATCAACCCTTGCGAATGTAAAATGCTGGTGTAGAGGGAGGCTATGTCAAGTGTAATTAGAACAAAAGAAGATTGCCAACCAATTGCCTTGATTTTGGTTAAAAAATCCCCAGTATCCTTGATGAAGGATGGCAAAGCGATCATATGAGGTTGGAGAAAGTAATCTACATATTTAGACATAGCCTCCAAAAGACTATTCCGTGCAGAGATAATGGGTCTGCCTGGTACCGGGTGAATACCCTTGTGGACCTTAGGAATAAAATAAAGGGTGGCTGTAGTTGGAAAATCATTTTTAAGGAACAGATATTCATTCTTTGACAAAAGTCCCATTCTTTTCCATTGGGCTAATAGGGAGGAAACAGATTTCTTAATTTCACCCAAGTGATCTCGACCTATTTTGCTATAACAATTAGTGTCGGATAGATGGCGTTGTGCCTCTTGTAAATAATCATCTTTGGGCCAAAGAACAATGTTACCGCCCTTGTCAGCACCCATCACCACAATTTGACCATTCCCACGAATTTTCTTGATCAACGCCCAATAATTTCTCAATTTTGCATTTATTCGTCTGCATTTGGAAAAAGTGGACAAATTAAGACTTTTGAGGTCACTGATTACCATGTCACTGAACACATCAACAGAGTCCTTGGGCATCTTTGGATAAAAACTAGAAGGAGGACAGAATGGACTGGCAGCCGCCAATCCAGTGTTAATCTCTTCCAGTTGTTCAGGTACAGTACCAGATATAGTAAAGTCCGCACTTTCCTTAGCCAAGGATTGCATAATTTGAAGTGTGTCAGAGTCCCGAACTTGTAGTGAATCCAACAACAAGTCTGATGAGGTGGCTGTATTCATTGGTTTGTTCAATTGGAAGAATTTCTTGAGTTTAATTTTTCGGATGAACTTGTAAATATCTATGCGGGACTGTTTGTATGAAAAATTAGACTCCGGACAGAATGATAGCCCCAATTTTAACAGTTGTTGCTCAGCATTAGATAACACAGTGTCCGTCAAATTCATAATTGTGTTATCCTGTGGTTCTAGCGTTTCCATCTCCGTCCTCCTTTGCCCCTGCTTGATGGTTTTGAGGCGACATTGGCGCCTCTCTCTCCTTCGTTTGCTGCGGTTGTTTGATTTTGAGGATTTCTGGGGCAGAGGGTTGCTCGCCTGTCCATAGTTAAAAAATTAAGCTCCTCTCCCAAAGTATATATGTATATATATATCACCAAATGATTCGCTGATCTCCCTGCCGCTTTCACGGTGGCGGGCTCGAGCGAGGTAGCGATCCTCCTTGAATTACAAAAATTAAGCTTTTCTGTGGTCAAAAAAGCAATCTCGAGCCCAACTCCATATGCGTGAGTTTTATTTACAAAATGACAAACAAATGCCCGATGCGTTTCGGTGCAGCCGCACCTTGGTCACGGGTAATCAGTAGTTTGTAGACAGTGAAACATATAGTGAGTAATCAAAACATAAAAGTAGGACTACCTGCCCCAACTCAGTATCGAAAACGTTCTACTTTGACATCCATCTTAGAATGGTCAAAATATGTAAATGTACTTGTATCACTATTCAATGGCCATTGTTGTTCAATTTCTTGACAATGAATATCGTAACATTAATCGACATGTACATGGCTTGTATTTTGTCTTGCAAATTACAAATATTATTCAATCCTGCCCAAGTGGGCATTGATCCTCCATAGTCCTTATAAACAAAATTGTTCTATCTCAAAATACCCAATTTGTTATCACATAATACATATCACTTTCTTTTATCAAGCCCCAGTGGGCCGTTTCTGTTACATAGAGTTCAGCCCCAGTGGGCCCAAGGTTATCAGTGGCAGTGTTTCCAAAATACATAATTTAAATCCAACTAAATCATTGTGCATCTGTAAATCCATCTTCTTAAATAGTATGCTGACAGTCTGGTCTCCTACAAAAATACAAAATTGTGCAATCACTATGGTGTATGTGCAAAGTTAAAAAACAAACTAATGGCTTCTAATCAATATAATACAATATGAGTTCTCCAAAAATGCAGCACTATTACATGATTAAATTAACCTAAATGAACCGACATTTCTTCATCTTCATTCAAACCCAGTGGTTGGACGGTATCATACTTAATAATCAATCTCGACTCCAGTTGTCGCAATTCTCTCACTCTGTCTCCACCCCTTTCTGATTTGAGAATTCTGTCTAGGGCACAAAATTGTAGGACATTGACATTTTTTCCATGTAATTCTTTGAAATGCCTTGCAATAGGATATTGTTTGTCCTCATTAATGATTGCCCTAGTGTGTTCAAGAACTCGTTTTTTTTACCTGATGAATGGTACTTCCGATGTAAACAAGTGGGCAGGGACAACATAGAGCATATACGCAATAATCAGATTTACATGACAAATGCTTTTGAATCACGTAAGGTTTATGACTTTTAGATAAAGGGATTTCTTTCCGATTCACATTATTCTTACATGCTTTGCATGAGTTGCAAGTGTAAAATCCCTTTATTTCTCTCTGATTCTTGCTTTCCTCTCTCACAGTGCTGCTGCAAAGAAGATCTTTCAAAGCTAGACATTTCCTAAACGTGATCTTTGGTTGGCTTCCCACTGCTTTTTTCAGAACTGGGTCTATGTTCAAAACATGCCAGTATTTTTTCAAACAATTTCTAACCTGCCATGATTGGTTAGAATATGCAGTGATGAACCTAATTGGTTCATCTGTGTCTTCTCTAGAAGTTTTGGGATCTAGAAGGTTTTCCCTCAGAACAGTTTTTACCTTAGTGCATGCTTGTTCTATTATCTTATTAGGATACCCTCTTTCTAGAAATCTTGCTTTCATGTTTGACATCTCCAATTCAAAATCTGATTGTGTGCTACAATTCCTCTTTGCCCTTAACAATTCTCCGTATGGTATACTACGGATCAGATTTTTGGGATGGCAGCTTTCGGCATGCAAAAGGCTGTTTCCTGCTGTTGGCTTTCGGAACAGCCTGCTTTCTAGCTTGCCATTATTGACACTTACCACCACATCTAGAAATTCAATTGTCTTTTTTTCTATTGTGCATGTAAAGGTCAAATTGCAGTCATTAGTATTTAAACTGGCAACGAATTTCAAAGCATCATCTTTATCACCTTTCCAGATGCAAAAAACGTCATCTATATATCTGGCCCAGAGACCTACATTGTGGGTAAAGGCCGAGATGTTAACCGCTACCTGCTCCTCCCACCAGCCCAGGTAAAGACCCGCATAGCTGGGGGCGAAGCAGGTTCCCATTGCTGTACCCTGGGCCTGGCAATAGATGACGTGGTCAAACAGAAAGTAATTGTTCGAGAGACATCTTTGCATCATGCATAATAGCATATCAGTATGCGAAAGATATTTAATGTCACGCTGTTTCAAAAAATGGTGGTTAGCTTTAACTCCCAACTGGTGGGGTATACATGTATACAGGCTATTGACATCAAGTGTCATCAGCCACATGTCCTCTTCCCACTGGACTTTGTCAATTACTCTTAAAAAATCTCGAGTGTCTTGTAAATAGGATGGGAGTTTCTGAACATAAGGGCATAAGAAATGGTCAATGTACTTAGAGGTGTTCTCATAAGTACTCCCTATAGAGGACACGATAGGTCGTCCAGGAGGATTAACACTATTTTTGTGCAGTTTAGGCAGCAGATACAGGGCTGGCAATTTGGGATGGTCACACTTAAGAAATGTATACTCATCGTCTGAGATCAATTTTTCATGTTTCCATAAGGCTAGTTGCAGCTGATACTCATTGTTGCTTTTTTCATAGCAAATTCTATTACTGATTGTGTAACTTCTGGCATCTTCCAGTTGTCGTCTACCTTCATTTAAATACATCTTAGTGGGCCATACTACAACATTTCCGCCCTTGTCGGACTTTTTCATGACCACTTCTTTATTGTTTTGTAGTTCTTCAACTGCCATTCTTTGTTTTTTAGTCAAATTAGTATATTTTGGTTTACTAGATTTGTCTAATTTTTTAAATTCCTTAGTTACTCCTTTTTCAAACACTTCAATGTTCTCATTGTAGATTTGGGGCAAGAATCTAGATTTTGATTTAAAGTTACTACCACTGCTACAGTCAAACGTTACATTCTCCTCTATTAGACATGTTTCAACATCCATAGTAATATCAGTATCTTTTTCCAACCCTTTCATCGTTTGCAATAGATCTACATCAGCAATAGTTAAATTGGTAGTTTCCACCAAATTCATTGTAGTACTCGTTTTTCTATTCTGGAACCATTTTCGCAGTTTCAATTTTCTTGTGAAATGAAAAAGATCTATTCTACCCTCTGTATAGTTGAAATTACTAGTTGGACAAAACGTTAGACCTAATGATAAAACTTCAATCTGGTTAAGCGTTAACTGAATGTTAGATAAATTTACCACAGTGTTGTTGTCCTTCATTTTTTGTCCATCTTGCCTCTTGTTGTCATTCCCACGTAAGCATCCAGAATTCCCTGTTTCTTTGCGCCTCTTCTGTTTCCTCCTCTGGCGCCTCGACCTCGACCTCGATATGGCGATTCTTGTGGGCCTGGGCTTCCTAGCCCCTGTCGACCTTGAGCCATCAACGAGAACTCCTTTAAAATATTGGATTTTACTTCCTCATTATTCGTAGGCTTAACCATGGATTCTTCCAACCTTACTGGTGCAGTGCTAGTGTCCTGCAACATACTAGGTCTACTAGATTTTTTAAGAGTAATTGACAAAGTCCAGTGGGAAGAAGACATGTGGCTGATGACACTTGATGTCAATAGCCTGTATACATGTATACCCCACCAGTTGGGAGTTAAAGCTAACCACCATTTTTTGAAACAGCGTGACATTAAATATCTTTCGCATACTGAAATGCTATTATGCATGATGCAAAGATGTCTCTCAAACAATTACTTTCTATTTGACCACGTCATCTATTGCCAGGCCCAGGGTACAGCAATGGGAACCTGCTTCGCCCCCAGCTATGCGGGTCTTTACCTGGGCTGGTGGAAGGAGCAGGTAGCGGTTAACATCTCGGCCTTTACCCACAATGTAGGTCTCTGGGCCAGATATATAGATGACGTTTTTTGCATCTGGAAAGGTGATAAAGATGATGCTTTGAAATTCATTGCCAGTTTAAATACTAATGACTGCAATTTGACCTTTACATGCACAATAGAAAAAAAGACAATTGAATTTCTAGATGTGGTGGTAAGTGTCAATAATGGCAAGCTAGAAAGCAGGCTGTTCCGAAAGCCAACAGCAGGAAACAGCCTTTTGCATGCTGAAAGCTGCCATCCAAAAAATCTGATCCGTAGTATACCATACGGAGAATTGTTAAGGGCAAAGCGTAATTGTAGCACACAATCAGATTTTGAATTTGAGATGTCAAACATGAAAGCAAGATTTCTAGAAAGAGGGTACCCTAATAAGATAACAGAACAAGCATGCACTAAGGTAAAAACTGTTCTGAGGGAAAACCTTCTAGATCCAAAAACTTCTAGAGAAGACACAGATGAACCAATTAGGTTCATCACTGCATATTCTAACCAATCATGGCAGGTTAGAAATTGTTTGAAAAAATACTGGCATGTTTTGAACATAGACCCAGTTCTGAAAAAAGCAGTGGGAAGCCAACCAAAGATCACGTTTAGGAAATATCTAGCTTTGAAAGATCTTCTTTGCAGCAGCACTGTGAGAGAGGAAAGCAAGAATCAGAGAGAAATAAAGGGATTTTACACTTGCAACTCATGCAAAGCATGTAAGAATAGTGTGAATCGGAAAGAAATCCCTTTATCTAAAAGTCATAAACCTTACGTGATTCAAAAGCATTTGTCATGTAAATCTGATTATTGCGTATATGCTCTATGTTGTCCCTGCCCACTTGTTTACATCGGAAGTACCATTCATCAGGTAAAAAAAACGAGTTCTTGAACACACTAGGGCAATCATTAATGAGGACAAACAATATCCTATTGCAAGGCATTTCAAAGAATTACATGGAAAAAATGTCAATGTCCTACAATTTTGTGCCCTAGACAGAATTCTCAAATCAGAAAGGGGTGGAGACAGAGTGAGAGAATTGCGACAACTGGAGTCGAGATTGATTATTAAGTATGATACCGTCCAACCACTGGGTTTGAATGAAGATGAAGAAATGTCGGTTCATTTAGGTTAATTTAATCATGTAATAGTGCTGCATTTTTGGAGAACTCATATTGTATTATATTGATGAGAAGCCATTAGTTTGTTTTTTAACTTTGCACATACACCATAGTGATTGCACAATTTTGTATTTTTGTAGGAGACCAGACTGTCAGCATACTATTTAAGAAGATGGATTTACAGATGCACAATGATTTAGTTGGATTTAAATTATGTATTTTGGAAACACTGCCACTGATAACCTTGGGCCCACTGGGGCTGAACTCTATGTAACAGAAACGGCCCACTGGGGCTTGATAAAAGAAAGTGATATGTATTATGTGATAACAAATTGGGTATTTTGAGATAGAACAATTTTGTTTATAAGGACTATGGAGGATCAATGCCCACTTGGGCAGGATTGAATAATATTTGTAATTTGCAAGACAAAATACAAGCCATGTACATGTCGATTAATGTTACGATATTCATTGTCAAGAAATTGAACAACAATGGCCATTGAATAGTGATACAAGTACATTTACATATTTTGACCATTCTAAGATGGATGCCAAAGTAGAACGTTTTCGGTACTGAGTTGGGGCAGGTAGTCCTACTTTTATGTTTTGTTTACTCACTATATGTTTCACTGTCTACAAACTACTGATTACCCGTGACCAAGGTGTGGCTGCACCGAAACGCGTCGGGCGTTTGTTTGTCATTTTGTAAATAAAACTCACGCATATGGAGTTGGGCTCGAGATTGCTTTTTTGACCACGGAAAAGCTTAATTTGTGTATATATATATATATATATATATATATATATATATATATATAACTATCTACTGGCGTTCGCCAGTAGATAGTTATAGTTAGGACCTATTTTCCATAGGAAATCCGCAACATTCTATTGGGAATATCTTTGGCGCCGGTTGATGAACCTTCGCAAAATTTTCAAAACTTTTGGCCAGCTCCGCTCCGCTCCTACCCTGAAAGTTTCGTGGTGATTTGTCAAGCGGGGGCCGAGAAAAAAGGGGGGTCCCAGAGCGCGTTTTCCCCATGCAATTTCCCATAGGACCTGTTGTCGCAGCTACAGCCCGAACTGCTGAACGGAATTACACCAAATTTGGCAAGGAGTTAGTCCTCAGTTCACACTCGTGCCTTTTGCTTAAATGGTGTAAATCCGTTCAGTAGTTACTGAGAAAATTAGAGTTAAAAGTTAGTGATATCTATGGCCGGGGAGGATCCGCGGATCCTCCCCGCACCCTCCCCGAACCCTCCCGAGCACGAGCTGAATGCTAAATGGCTGCCAACACTCTGAATCAGGAAGTGTTGGCAGCCATCTTGTGCCTCGGTAGAACCGAGGCACAAGAAAGTACAAAAACAAAGGTGCAAAACGCGACAAGGGGGCAGGGTAGAAACACCCTGACCCCCTAGGCCTGCTCAGGGTGTCCCACAAAAAAAAAGTCGGTGAGATTCGCGCACCCAGCGCGAATTTTGGCCGAAAATTTTAAAAAAAGAAGCCCGGGGCTCCCGCGCTTCTTTGGTAATTGGCCCCCGGGGGGGCCAAATTCCGGGGGCAGAAATAAAAAAGTGTGGGGGGGTCCCAATCCCCCCCACACTGCCCCGGGGACCGCCCCCCTCGGGGCTTATAGAAAATGGGTATTTGCGATGGGGGGCTCTCAGGCCCCCCCAGCCCCGGGGACCGCCACCCCCCGGGGCAACTTGTCCGTGTGGGAGGGGGGCCACGCGGCCCCCCTCCTGGAGCCAATGATGGCCCTGGGGACCGCCACCCCCAGGGCCGGCTCCTGCAGCGTCCCGGGGTGCCCACCCCGGGACACTGCTGTTTGCGATGACAGGGCGGGAGCCTCGCGGCTCCCACCCTGTCACTGCAAACTGCTTTGCTTCATTGAAGCGAGAGCAGGGAAACCTGCTCTTGCTTCAATGAAGCAAAGCTGATTGCTTTTCCACATGGGCGCAGCATGTTAGCTGCTCCCCATGTCGAAAAGCAATGCCGGCAGAAAAGATCGGGATCGGGCCGGAGGCCACGCCCCCTCCTTACACCACGCTGCAAACGCGCCCCCTGGCGACCAGAGATCCCCTAGGGGCCAACTAGCCCACCAGGTACCTCCAGGAAGCGCCACGGAGCTGCGTTGCAGAGTGTTGTAAAAAGGGGCGTTGCCTCTGAACACCGCTCTGCAACGCAGCTCCCTGACGCATACTGGAGGTACCTGGTGGGCTAGTTGGCCCCCAGGGGACCGCAGGATTGAAGAGGAATTAATTCCCCAACTGAAAACGAGCCACAGGGCGTGTTTGCACACGTCACCTCAGGCCCCACCCCCTTCCTTTACCATTGTACAAATATTCCTCTAAAATCAGCTGAACTACGAATTCCAATTTACTCACCTGTTATCAGGAGAGAACACAAGGCTGCATCTTTTAGCCCAGCACTGACCCTGAAAAATAATTCTAAGCATACTTACCAGTAACTTGTACTTCCTTCCATAGGAATCCATTGTGTGGTTTTCAACAGAAAATGTTCTAAGTGTCCATTTTTGAAAAGTACAAATATTACTCTAAAATCAGCCGAACTACGAATTCCGATTTACTCACCTGTAATCAGGAGAGAACCCAGTGCTGCATCTTTTAGCCCAGCACTGACCCTGAAAAGTAATTCTAAGCGTACTTACCAGTAACTTGTATTTCCTTCCATTGGAATCCATTGTGTGATTTTCACCAGAAAGGTTTCAAAGTGTCTATTTTCACAAACTAAAAATATTCCTAAAAAGTCGTCTGTATGACTTAAACACATTCTTTCAACTGTTTACAGGAGGTTGGCCAGTGCTGGATCCAGGATCCACCACTGAGTAAGAAAAAGTAATGATAACACTACTTACCTGCTAAGTGAATTTTCTGCCATAGGATAACATTGGTGATTCTATGTAAAAAAATTCCTAAGTGTCAACTTTTAAAATACAATAATATTCCTTAAAAATAACTACTGTAACCAAAGCGCTTTTACTTAACTGTTTACAGGAGATGTCCAAGGACTGAATCTAGGATCCAGTCCTGTGGTTAGAAAAGTAATCCATAAAGTAACGAATTGCATTTCACTAGAAATTCACATTGAGCTCAATGTTGCTTTGTGTTTGAAATTGTGTTGCCCATTGCAACAACTGTAACTACTGTACTTAAAAGTCTGTTGCCTATTTGTCAAGTATTTAAACTAAAGTAATTCATTCTGAGAAAGTATATTTTGTATTGTAATGTACAATGTAATTATAATGTAATTAAAAAATATATATCTAAAAAATAAATAGTTAAAAAATATAGTAAGTCAGTATCAAAAAATCAGTATAACAATTAATACATTCAAAATAGTCATTTACAAAACCCTTGAAATTCACTGAAAAAACCATAGGTTTCAGGCCTGATATAGTTAGGAATTAGCATTTAAAAAACCTTTGAAATTCACTGAAAAAAACATAGGTTTCAGGGGCAATATAGTTAGGAATTGGCATTTAAAAAACCTTAGAAATTCACTGAAAAAACCATAGGTTTCAGGGGCGTTCTAGTTTGCTGGACATTTCCCTCGCACAAAACCCTAGAAATTCCCCCCTTATAGTTAGTTCAGCTAACTATAACTCGCTCCCCCGCAATGCACTGCTGATGATGTCACATATTACATCATTCATGACATGGTCAGTGACATCACTGATGACATCACTGATGACATCTGAAATGACATCACTGATGACGTCATCCATGTGATAAATTACACGGTGCGCGCACAGTGCACGCATGCGTATGTACTCCATGTGCGTATGCATACGCGCTCCACATGCGCATGCGTACGTCGTGCGTGCTCTGTTTGCGCGTGCTCCGTACGCGGAAGCGCGCGTGCTCCGTACGCACATGCGTGCATGCTCCATGTGCGTACGCGCATGCGCGCGTGCTCCGTACGCGCATGCGTGCGTGCTCCGTGCACGCACCGTGCACGCACGGCAAGTCATGTGATTTAGAAACAACACTTTTCATTGGTTTATAGTAGTTTCAGGTCATGTGATTAAGAAACCACACTTTTCATTGGTTTATAGTAGTTTCAGTTCCAGAAACTTCCAACACCACACCCACTTCCCTCATTATTACTTCTGATTCCCTGGGAGAAGGAGCTGAGCAGCTTTTCCAGTTCTCCAGTACTTGAGAATGGCAGAGCAGCAGTCATCTTCTGGGAGTGAGCAGGAGACCCTTGTGAGACAGAGACAGAGGAAACAGGAAGACTCTTTTATATGTCAATTTTTTACATTTCCAGACGGTCAGAAGAAGGTGAATGCTCCAAAAGTCACCTACACTCTTTGTGATCGTGTCTTATCAAGAGGAGATCCTAAAAATAAATACTCTTTTAGAATCTTCACTATGATCAGGCACGTTAGAGATGTACATCCTGTGGCTTATGCTCGAGCTGCTAGAGAAAACCCTCCAGCAGCTCAGCCGAGCACATCCGCAGCAGCTCAGCCGAGCACATCATCGGCAGCTCAGCCGAGCACTTCATCTGCAGTGGCAGCTTCACCTGCTTCGGTTCCTCTGGATATACACCCTCTGTTTAAGAGGGTGCATATACGGTGCAATGCGTGCAATGCTCTTCTCTCTTATGGGGACACCAGCATTCCCCTAATAGAGAGCAAGATACAGCAGCACACGTGCGGCACCCTATCATTTTTGCCATGTTTTTTGTTCCTCTGTCCCTCAATTAACACAACGGCTATTTTTAGAGCCACCTAACATCTAAACACTTAAATTTGATTTTTAATTCTATTATTTTTATGATTCCGCCGTGCGCGCACTGTGCGCGCACCCCGCGATTTAAAAAAAAATAAAATAATGTTTTTTTCACCCTTCATGGTCCTTCAGGGCCCCCCCTGACAAAAGCTAGGGGGTGAGGAACTCTGTACCCTGCCCCCTTTTCACGTTCTCCAGCTTTCTTTTTCACTGTCACACACAAAATGGCAGACAACACTTCCTGATTTTGACCGATTCGAATGTTGACTGACATGTAACCACCAATCAGAATTACGCTCGTGCACGGCACCGTGCGCGCACGGTGTGCGCACGGTGCGAGGCTATAGATATTAATGTACTTTTAACGGCAATTTTCTCAGGAACTACTGAACAGATTGACACCATATATGCAAAAGGCACATCCCTGACCTGAGGACTACCTCTTTGCCAAATTTCAAGTAATTCTGTTCAGCCGTTCGGGCTGTACCTTCGACTAAAGGTCATATGGGAAAATGCATGGGGAAAATGTGTTTTGGGACCCCCCTTTTTTCTCAGCCCCCGCTTGACGAATCACCCCGAGACTTTCAGGGTAGGAGCTGAGCGGAGCGCCCCATTAGTTTTGAAACTTTCACGAAGATAAGTCAACCGGCGCCAAAGTTATTCAAAATAGAATTTTCAGATTTCCTATGGATACTCGGTCCTAACTATAACTATCTACTGGTGACCGTCAGTAGATAATATATATATATATATATATATATATATATATATATATATATATATATATATATATATAGTAGGTAGTTATTGTTAGGACTTATTTTCCATAGGAAGTCCACAACATTCGATTTGGAATAACTTTGGCGCCCATTGACGAATCTTCGCGAACTTTTCAAAACATTTGGCCAGCTCCGTTCCTCTCCTATCCTGAAAGTCTCGGGATGATTTGTGTAGCGGGGGCTGAGAAAAAAGGGTGTCCCAAAATGTGTTTTCCCCATGCATTTTCCCATACGACTTTTAGCCGCAGCTACAGCCCGAACTGCTGAACGGAATTACACCAAATGTGGCAGAAAGGTAGACCTTGGTTCAGAGTCGTGCCTTTTGCCTAAATGGTGTAAATATGTTCAGTAGTTCCTGAGAAAATCAAAATCACATATATATCTGGGCAGAGCCTAACCACACATCTCATCGTGAGATCTGATTGGCTGTCAGTACTTCATCCAAGAAGTGTTGGCAGCCATCTTGGGACCAATATACATGATAGCACCTCATTAAAAAGCATTGCAGTTAATAGAAGGTTTTAAGACTTTAGTTACATTCTAAATCATTTGTTGATGGTACCATGCTCATTTTAGGAATTGTGGTGTGTTCTAAGGTGATTTTACCATGTGAAAAAGCCGTCTGCTGTGATATCATGAATCATGTTTGAGAGAAAACTATTTTCTCATGCTTTTCCCACAGAGGTTTGGAAGGTGATCCATAAGCTAAACTAAGAGCATATTTTCTGTAAATTCACATTATCTTTCTCAGTCATGTGAGAATGAAGTCTGACATTCTCAGTAAAACATGTACATCCAACAAGGGCAGAGACTGTCAGTTGATTCCTTTGTGTTCTCCTGCAGTTTCCCAGAGTGTTCTAAAGAACAACTAGAGTGCTAACAGTCCTACTTATGACAAACGTATTGCACACCTGAAGCCATCTTGATTGGAATAAACTGGTAACACTTAAAATATTTAATTTAAAAAGGAACACAATGAGGGAGTTCATTTTGCCAGAGAAATTATGATTAGTGCTGAAGAAAGAAAAATGAGGGCACATTCTGAGTGACTTCTCAAATCCTCTTCTATTTCATAAAAAAATTCTGACATGCATACTGAAATAGGCACTTTTAATACCAGCAGCAGACTTCTGTGGTGATCAGTAGCTTTACTACAGTGATCTAATGAGCAACTAGAGTGCTAACATTCAGAATTTATGGCAAATGTGTGACATATCTGAATACCTTCTTGATGGAATCAAAGTAAAAAACTGAAAGCATTTCCTACTGAGGAGACTGCAGTAAATTAGGAAACTTCATAACAAATAAATCTCCCAAGATGGCCACCAGAGACAAAAGAGCTCAAATGTAGCCCAAATATCGCCCAGATGTAGCCCACATGTAGCCCAATGAGAGAAGTGTGCAAAGCACTTATTTTTTGTGTTTTTGCAGGTTTATATAGTGCAGACTTGTCGGGTATTGGAGTGCTTTACATGAGCATTGGTTACATCACACAAGATCAAATTCATTTTGGTTGTATACATGGGGAGATTAAGTGATTTGACCAGAATCATAGAATGTTGAGCTGAAGCAGAAACTCCAACCTGGTTCCCCAGTTGCAAAGTCTGCAGCTCTGGAAGTAACACCACATCCTCTCCCCTAAGTGCAACATTTAATCAAGGGAATATTGAATTTCAAAGCTTTTTTAAATGCTAATTTCTTACTATAACGGCTCTGAAACCTATGTTTTTTTTCAGTAAATTTCAAAGGTTTTTTAAATGCAAATGTTTAAGTTTGATAGTAGTTATACCTATTTTTTGTACTGATTTTCTACGTTTTTTAACTGTTTATTTATAAATATTTTATTCATTAAATAACATTATATATTTTCTGAAAATTGCAACAAATTTTTTTGTTTTCATTTTTTATTTATATTATTTATATTATTTATATTATTTTCTTTAAAGCAAAAAAAAATTCCAAATGTTTTTCAGAGTCGCGCACTCAAAGCGTACACATCACGGTGGGTGCGTGGATTCTAGCGTATGGTGTGCGACGGCTGCGTGTTTTTCAGTTACATCATATACATTTAATATTACGTGATGTGCGCGATTGGTATGTGACCAGTCCGCAACTCCTGCTCCGGCTCATTCACGACTCATGCGCATTACGGTACGAGATGCTTGCACAATGGCGGGTCCCACGTGACATTATATACATGCTGGGGCGCGCTGGGTGCGTGACTCCTACAAAAAAAAACTTATGTTCCAAAATGATATGTATGTGTCTTTAATATACATCTTAGGGCAAGAGATTATCTAAGATATTCATAAAAATAGTATATTTGTACTTATAATAAACTTATATTATTTTTAAATATATTTTCCCGAAGTCGGTGCGTGTATCGTGAGCGGAGAGAACCAGGTCAGCAGAGCTGCTGTAGAGCCAGAGAAACCAGGTCAGCAGAGTTGCTTTAGAGGGAGGGAACCAGGTCAGCAGAACTGCTTTAGAGGCAGAGAACCAGGTCAGCAGAGCTGCTTTAGAGCCATAGAACCAGGTCAGTAGAGCTACTCTAGAGGCAGAGAACCAGGTCAGCAGAACTGCTTTAGAGCCAGAGAACCAGGTCAGCAGAGCTCTTCAGAGGGAGAGAACCAGGTCAGCAGAGATGCTTTAGAGGGAGAGAACCAGGTCAGCAGTGATGCTTTAGAGGGAGAGAACCAAGTCAGCAGAACTCCTTCAGAGCCAGAGAACCAGGTCAGCAGAGCTGCTAGAGCCAGAGAAACCAGCTCAGCAGAGCTTCTGTAGAGCAAGAGAAACCAGGTCAGCAGAGCCGTTGTAGAGCCTAAGAAGTAGGTAAGCAGAGCTGCTCTAGGACCAGAGAACCAGGTCAGCAGAGCTGCTTTAGAGCCAGAGAACCAGGTCAGCAGAGCTGCTCTAGAGCCAGAGAACCAGGTCAGCAGAGCTGCTTTAGAGCCATAGAACCAGGTCAGCAGAGCTGCTCTAGAGGCAGAGAACCAGGTCAGCAGAGCTGATTTAGAGGGAGAGAACCAGGTCAGCAGAGCTGCTCTAGAGCCAGAGAACCAGGTGAGCAGAGCTGCTTTAGAGCCATAGAACCAGGTCAGCAGAGCTGCTTTAGAGCCAGAGAACCAGGTCAGCAGAGCTGCTCTGGAGCCTAAGAACTCTCTCTCTACTACTCACTGTCTACTACTCACTCGCTACTACTCTCTACTACTCACTCTCTACTACTCTCTACTACTACTATCTACTACTCACTCTCTACTGCTCATTCTCTACTACTCACTCTCTACTACTCTCTACTACTCTTTACCACTCACTCTCTACTACTCACTCGCTACTACTCTCTACTACTCACTCTCTACTACTCTCTACTACTACTCTCTACTACTCACTCTCTACTGCTCATTCTCTACTACTCACTCTCTACTTCTCTCTACTACTTTTTACCACTCACTCTCTACTACTCAACTCCTCACTCTTTACTACTCTCCACTATACTCTCTCTACTACTCACTCTCTACTACTCACTCTACTACTCTCTACTACTCACTCTCTACTACTCACTCTACTACTCTCTACTACTCACTCTCTACTACTCGCTCTCTACTACTCACTCTCCACTACTCACTCTCTACTACTCTCTACTACTCACTCTCTACTACTCACGCTCTACTACTCTACTACTCTCTACTACTCTCTCTACTACTCACTCTCTACTACTCTACTACTCTCTTCTACTCTATCCTACTCTATCTACTAGTCACTCTCTACTACTCACTCTGTTACTGGGGAAGTGTGGCTCAATGGTTAGAGCGGCAGACCCTGATGCAGAGGTCTGGCCCGGACCAGGGTTCAATTCCAGCCTCGGCGGGTCTTGGGCTCAATTTCCCCAGACCCGATAATTCTCTCCTCGGTGCCTATTCTAATCATGGGTCACACTCTACAACTCTGGGCAATAGCTTGCTTAATCTCCACAACGGCCCCAACAGCGCTAGGATGCCTGGCTTCACCTTGGGGAGTGGGCACTTCACAGGGAAAGGCCAGGAAGGGTTCCACAGCGGTATGTGCACAGCGCCTGAGAGACCCTTTCGGGGGTGTGCGGAGCGCTATATAAATGCACTACATTTACATTTTACATTTACTTCTCTCTACCACTCACTCTCTACTACTCTACTACTCACTCTCTGCTACTCTCTCTCTACTACTCTCTCTCTACTACTCACTCTCTACTACTCACTCTACTACTCTCTACAACTCACTCTATACTACTCTCTCTCTTCTACTCTCTACTACTCACTCTCTACTACTCACTCTCTACTACTCACTTTCCACTACTCTCTAGTACTCACTCTCCACTACTCACTCTCTACTACTCACTCTCAACTACACTCTACTACTCACTCTACTACTCACTCTCTACTACTCTACTACTCTCTACTACTCTCTCTACTTCTCACTCTCTACTACGCTCTCTACTACTCACTCTCTAATACTCTCTACTACTCACTCTCTACTACACACTCTCTACTACGTGCTCTCTACTACTCGCTCTCTACTACTTTCTACTACTCACTCTACTACTCACTCTCTACTACTTTCTACTACTCACTCTCTAGTACTCCACTACTCTCTACTACTCACTCTCTACTACTCACTCTCTACTACTCTACTACTCTCTACTACTCACTCTCTACTACTCTCTCTCTACTACTCACTCTCTACAACTCACTCTCTACAACTCTCTACTACTCACTCTCTGCTACTCTCTACTTCTCACTCTCTACTACTCCCTCTCTTTACTACTCTCTACTACTCTCTACTACTCACTCTCTACTCACTCTCTACTACACTCTCTACTACTCTCTACTACTCACTCTACTACTCTCTCCCTACTACTCACTCTCTACTACTCTCTACTACTCACTCTCTACTACTCACTCTCTACTACTCTCTACTACTCACTCTCTACTACTCACTCTCTACTACTCACTCTACTACTCTCTGCTACTCACTCTCTGCTACTTTCTCTACTACTCTCTACTATTCTCTACTACTCACTCTCTACTCTCTACCTCTCTCTACCTCTCTCTCTACTATTCTCTATCTCTCTACACCCCTACCTCTCTACACCTCTACGTCTCTACCTCTACCTCTCTACCTCTACTTCTCTACCTCTACACCTCTACACCTCTACCTCTCTACCTCTCTCTACCTCTCTCTACACGCACACTTATGCACATATATATATATATGCATATATATGCATATGCATTTATATATATGTATGTGTATATATATATATATACACATTCATATATAAACATATATATAATCCGCATATCTATATATATACAAATATAATGCATGCATACATATACATATACATATATGCATAGTCCATGTTTCAGTCTGAATGTCAGAATTTTTTAATGAAATAGAAGAGGATTTGAGAAGTCACTCAAAATGTGCCCTAATTTTTCTTTTTTTCACCACTAATCATAATTTCTATGGCAAATTGAACCCCCTCATTGTGTTCCTTTTAAATTAAACTACTCACTCTCTACTACTCACTCGCTACTACTCTCTACTACTCACTCTCTACTACTCACTCTCTACTACACTCTACTACTCACTCTCTACTACTCTCTATTACACACTCTACTACTCTCTACTACTCTCTACCACTCACTCTCTACTACTCTACTACTCACTCTCTAATACTCTCTCTCTACTATTCTCTATCTAATACTCTCTCTCTACTACTCACTCTACTACTCTCTACAACTCACTCTCTACTACTCACTCTCCACTACTTGCTCTATGCAGCTCTCTACTACTCACTCTCTACTACTCTCTACTACTCACTCTCTACTACTCATTCTCTGCTGATCTCTACTACTCTCTACTACTTTCTCTCTGCTACTTACTCTCTACTACTCACTCTACTACTCTCTACTACTCCCTCTCTACTACTCTCTCTCTACTACCTACTCTCTACTAATCTATACTGATCACTCTCTACTACTCACTCTTTACTACTCACTCTACTACTCACTCTCTACTACTCTCTACTACTCACTCTGCACTACTCACTCTCTACTACTCGCTCTCTACTACTCTCTACTACTCACTCTAAAACTCACTCTCTACTACTCTACTACTCTCTACTTCTCTCTCTACTACTCATTCTCTACTACTCTCTCTACTACTCACTCTCTACTACTCTCTACTAGTCACTCTCTACTACACACTCTCTACTACTTGCTCTCTACTACCCGCTCTCTACTACTCTCTACTACTCACTCTACTACTCACTCTCTACTACTCCCTACTACTTACTCTACTACTCACTCCACTACTCTCTACTACTCACTCTCTACTACTCACTCTCTACTACTCTACTACTCCCCACTACTCTCTCTCTACTACTCACTCTCTACTACTCACTCTCTACTGCTCTCTACTACACACTCTCTACTACTCACTCTCTACTACTCACTCTCTACTACTCTCTACTACTCGCTCTCTACTACTCTCTACTACTCACTCTACTACTCACTCTCTACTACTCACTATCTACTACTCACTCTCCACTACTCTCTGCTACTCAGTCTCTACTACTCACTCTCTACTACTCACTCTCTACTACTCACTTTTCTCACTCTACTACTCTCTACTACTCACTCTCTGCTACTCTCTCTACTACTTTCTACTTCTCACTCTCTACTGTCTATTTCTCATCCTCTACTCTCTACCTCTCTACCTCTCTCTACCTCTCTCTCTACTCCTCTCTACCTCTCTACCTCTACCTCTCTACCTCTAGCTCTCTACCTCTACACCTCTACCTCTACACCTCTACACCTCTGCCTCTCTCTACCTCTCTCTACACGTGCACATATGCACATATATATATGCATATGCATTTATTATCTACTGGCGGTCGCCAGTAGATAGTTATAGTTAGGACCGTGTTTCCATAGGAAGTCTGAAAATTCTATTTTGAATAACTTTGGCGCCGGTTGACGAATCCTCGCGAAATTTTCAAAAATAATAGGGCGCTCCGCTCAGCTCCTACCCTAAAAGTCTCGGGGTGATTCATTAAGCGGGGGCTGAGAAAAAAGGGGGGTCCCAAAACACGTTTTCCCCATGCATTTTCCCATAGGACCTTTTGTCGAAGGTACAGCCCGAACGGCTGAACAGAATTACTTGAAATTTGGCAAAGAGGTAGTCCTGAGGTCAGGCATGTGCCTTTTGCATATATGGAGTCAATCTGTTCAGTATTTCCTGAGAAAATTGCAGTTAAAAGTACATAAATATCTATATGGTGCGCGCACCCTAACATGCGTGAGCGTAATTCTGATTGGTGGTTACATGTCAGTCAACGTTCGAATCGGTCGAAATCAGGAAGTGTCGTCCGCCATTTTGTTTGTTTTGGGTGCGACAGTGAAAAAGAGAGGTGGCGAACGTGAAATGGGGGCAGGGTAGAGAGTTCCTGACCCCCTAGCCTTTGTCAGGGGGTCCCTGAAGGACCCTGAAGGGTGAAAAAAACATTTTTTTTTTTTTTTTTAAATTGCGGGTTGCGCGCACGGTGAAAAACCTTAAAAAAAAATATAATAATACATACATAACTTAGTATTAAAAAAACATACAAATTCACTTAAAAAACCATAGGTTTCACACATGTTATAGTTAGGTGGACATTTCACTCGTAAAAAACCAATGAAATTCCCCCGTTATAGTTAGTTCAGATAACTATAACTCGCGCGACCGCCACTCTATCACAAGGATGATGTCATCAGTGATGTCATGACTGATGCCACTGACCATGCCATGAGTGATGTAATATGCGACGTCATGAGCAGTGGATTGCGGGCGCGCGAGTTATAATTATCTGAACTAACTATAACGGGGGAATTTTATTGTTTTTTTACGAGTGAAATGTCCACCTAATTATAACATGTGTGAAACCTATGGTTTTTTACGTGAATTTGCAAGGTTTGTTAAATGCTAATTCCTAACTATAACGTGTGTGAGACCTATGGTTTTTTAAGTGAATGTATATATGATGTGTATATATATATTTATACATATATATATACATACATGTATAAACATATACATATAATCTGCATATCTATATAAATAGAAATATACATGCATGCATACATATACATATACATATACATATACATATATGCATACATATGCATGTTATATACATGAAAGTTTGAAAAACACTAATAAAAGCAAAGCTAAAAATCCACCTAATTACAAACAGAATTGCTTTAACTTAAATGAGGGTGAGAGCTATTGCATTTTCAATGCTTGTTTACTTTGGTTCCATCAAGAAGGCATTCAGATGTGTCACACATTTGCCATACATTCTGAATGTTAGCACTCTAGTTGCTCATTAGATCACTGTAGTAAAGCTACTGCTCACCAGGACAGTCTGCTGCTGGTATTCAAAGTGCATGTTTCAGTCTACATGTCAGAATTTTTTAATGAAATAAAAGAGGATTTGAGAAGTCAAAATGTGCCCTAATTTTTCTTTCTGCAGCACTAATCATAATTTCTATGGCAAAATGAACCTCCTCATTTTGTTCCTTTGCAAATTAAATGTTTTAAGTGTTATAACCTTATTCCAATCAAGATGGCTTCAAGTGTGCCATACTTTTGTCATAAGTAAGAATGTTAGTGCTCTAGTTGTTCCTTGGAACACTCTGGGACATTCTGTCATTGAGCTATACTTGGGCTACATCTGGGTGATATTTGGGCAACATTTGGGCTCTTTTGTCTCTGGTGGCCATCTTGGGAGACTTATTTGTTATGAAGTTTCCTAATTTCCTCATTTACTGCAGTCTCCTCAGTAGGAAATGCTTTCAGTTTTTTACTTTGATTCCATCAAGAAGGCATTCAGATGTGTCACACATTTGCCATAAATTCAGAATGTTAGCACTCTAGTTGCTCATTAGATCACTGTAGTAAAGCTACTGCTCATCAGGGAAGTCTGCTGCTGGTATTGAAATTGCATTTTTCAGTCTGCATGTCAGAATGTTTTAATGAAATAGAAGAGGATTTGAGAAGTCACTCAAAATGTGCCCTAATATTTCTTTCTGCAGCACTAATCATACTTTCTATGGCAAAATGACCCACCTCATGTTGTTCCTTTTTAAATTAAATGTTTTAAGAGTTACCACTTTATTCCAATAAAGATGGCTTCAGGTGTGCCATATGTTTGTCATAAGTAGGACTGTTAGCACACTAGCTGTTCTTTAGAACACTCTGGGAGGCTGCAGTAGAACACAAAGGAATCAACTGACAGTCTCTGCCCTTGTTGGATGTACATGTTTTAACTGAGAATGTCAGACTTCATTCTCACATGACTGAGAAAGATAATGTGAATTTACAGAAAATATGCTCTCAGTTTAGCTTATAGATCACCTTCCAAACCTCTGTGGGAAAAGCATGAGAAAATAGTTTTCTCTCAAACATGATTCATGATATCGCAGCAGAAGGCTTTTTCACATGGTAAAATAACCTTAGAACACACCACAATTCCTAAAATGAGTATGGTACCATCAACTAATGATTTATAATGTAACTAAAGTCTTAAAACCTTCTGTTAACTGCAATGCTTTTTAATGAGGTGCTATCATGTATATTGGTCCCAAGATGGCTGCCAACACTTCTTGGATGATGTGCTGACAGCCAATCAGATCTCACAATGATATGTGTGGTTAGGCTCCACCCAGATATATCTATGATTTTACTTTTGATTTTCTCAGCAACTACTGAACTGATATACACCATTTAACCAAAAGGCACGAGTACGAACCAAGGGCTACCTCTTAACCGAATTTCGTGTAATTCCGTTAAGCAGTTCGGGCTGTAGCTGCGATTAACGGTTCCTATGGAAAATTGCATGGGGAAACACGTTTGGGACCCTCCTTTTTTCTCGGCTCCCACTTGACGAATCACCCCAAGACTTTCAGGATAGGAGCGGCCGGAGCGCCCCACCAGTTTTGATTTTTTTGCGAAGATTCGTCAACCGGCTCCAAAGTTATTCCACATAGAATGTTGCGGATTTCCTATGGATAATAGGTCCTATAACTACCTACTGGCAACCGCCAGTAGGTATTATATGTATAGATATATATATATATATATATATATATATATATATATATATATATATATATATATATATATATATATGTATTGAAAACAATGTGCCCTGCAGCAAGGACGCACTCCACAGCAGGTAAGTTCAAAGCTTATTTATTGCAAATGAAAGCAGCATTTCATCCCTCTTTAAAATGCCAACGCGTTTCGAAGCTGTACGCTTCTTCCTCCTGGGCATGTCTGGCAATGCAGTAATATTGAAGCTGTCCCACGTGTGTTTAGTTATTTTATAGACCTCAGGTGTGTCTGCCGTTTGCCTCATCCTCCTAACGCACCCGGGGACATGTAGTTTATTACCCATAGTGAGCTCCGCATACTTGCCACAAAATTCAATCCTTAGTGGTGTAAGCCCTTCAGTGGCCCCGGTTTGAAAATTCCTGCTTTCTCATTGTAATGCTCTGCTGTGCCATCGGACTCGGAATAGTTCCATATCCAGAGGTCCCATCTTTTCCTGGGTGGTGCAATCCTTCACGGCCGGAACCGCCGTGATATTTATTGAAAACAATGTGCCCTGCAGCAAGGACGCACTCCACAGCAGGTAAGTTCAAAGCTTATTTATTGCAAATGAAAGCAGCATTTCATCCCTCTTTAAAATGCCAACGCGTTTCGAAGCTGTACGCTTCTTCCTCCTGGGCATGTCTGGCAATGCAGTAATATTGAAGCTGTCCCACGTGTGTTTAGTTATTTTATAGACCTCAGGTGTGTCTGCCGTTTGCCTCATCCTCCTAACGCACCCTGGGACATGTAGTTTATTACCCATAGTGAGCTCCGCATACTTGCCACAAAATTCAATCCTTAGTGGTGTAAGCCCTTCAGTGGGCCCCGGTTTGAAAATTCCTGCTTTCTCATTGTAATGCTCTGCTGTGCCATCGGACTCGGAATAGTTCCATATCCAGAGGTCCCATCTTTTCCTGGGCGGTGCAATCCTTCACGGCCGGAACCGCCGTGATATTTATTGAAAACAATGTGCCCTGCAGCAAGGACGCACTCCACAGCAGGTAAGTTCAAAGCTTATTTATTGCAAATGAAAGCAGCATTTCATCCCTCTTTAAAATGCCAACGCGTTTCGAAGCTGTACGCTTCTTCCTCCTGGGCATGTCTGGCAATGCAGTAATATTGAAGCTGTCCCACGTGTGTTTAGTTATTTTATAGACCTCAGGTGTGTCTGCCGTTTGCCTCATCCTCCTAACGCACCCTGGGACATGTAGTTTATTACCCATAGTGAGCTCCGCATACTTGCCACAAAATTCAATCCTTAGTGGTGTAAGCCCTTCAGTGGGCCCCGGTTTGAAAATTCCTGCTTTCTCATTGTAATGCTCTGCTGTGCCATCGGACTCGGAATAGTTCCATATCCAGAGGTCCCATCTTTTCCTGGGCGGTGCAATCCTTCACGGCCGGAACCGCCGTGATATTTATTGAAAACAATGTGCCCTGCAGCAAGGACGCACTCCACAGCAGGTAAGTTCAAAGCTTATTTATTGCAAATGAAAGCAGCATTTCATCCCTCTTTAAAATGCCAACGCGTTTCGAAGCTGTACGCTTCTTCCTCCTGGGCATGTCTGGCAATGCAGTAATATTGAAGCTGTCCCACGTGTGTTTAGTTATTTTATAGACCTCAGGTGTGTCTGCCGTTTGCCTCATCCTCCTAACGCACCCTGGGACATGTAGTTTATTACCCATAGTGAGCTCCGCATACTTGCCACAAAATTCAATCCTTAGTGGTGTAAGCCCTTCAGTGGGCCCCGGTTTGAAAATTCCTGCTTTCTCATTGTAATGCTCTGCTGTGCCATCGGACTCGGAATAGTTCCATATCCAGAGGTCCCATCTTTTCCTGGGCGGTGCAATCCTTCACGGCCGGAACCGCCGTGATATTTATTGAAAACAATGTGCCCTGCAGCAAGGACGCACTCCACAGCAGGTAAGTTCAAAGCTTATTTATTGCAAATGAAAGCAGCATTTCATCCCTCTTTAAAATGCCAACGCGTTTCGAAGCTGTACGCTTCTTCCTCCTGGGCATGTCTGGCAATGCAGTAATATTGAAGCTGTCCCACGTGTGTTTAGTTATTTTATAGACCTCAGGTGTGTCTGCCGTTTGCCTCATCCTCCTAACGCACCCTGGGACATGTAGTTTATTACCCATAGTGAGCTCCGCATACTTGCCACAAAATTCAATCCTTAGTGGTGTAAGCCCTTCAGTGGGCCCCGGTTTGAAAATTCCTGCTTTCTCATTGTAATGCTCTGCTGTGCCATCGGACTCGGAATAGTTCCATATCCAGAGGTCCCATCTTTTCCTGGGCGGTGCAATCCTTCACGGCCGGAACCGCCGTGATATTTATTGAAAACAATGTGCCCTGCAGCAAGGACGCACTCCACAGCAGGTAAGTTCAAAGCTTATTTATTGCAAATGAAAGCAGCATTTCATCCCTCTTTAAAATGCCAACGCGTTTCGAAGCTGTACGCTTCTTCCTCCTGGGCATGTCTGGCAATGCAGTAATATTGAAGCTGTCCCACGTGTGTTTAGTTATTTTATAGACCTCAGGTGTGTCTGCCGTTTGCCTCATCCTCCTAACGCACCCTGGGACATGTAGTTTATTACCCATAGTGAGCTCCGCATACTTGCCACAAAATTCAATCCTTAGTGGTGTAAGCCCTTCAGTGGGCCCCGGTTTGAAAATTCGTTCTACATGCAAACTGAGCTTGTCCCAAGGCTCCATCACCTACTAAGGTTACTACAAAGCTTTTAATTATAAACGCGCATTGACTTTACTTAAAGATATTATTGTTCACAGTACGGACTCTAATTCCCATCATGCATTGCTGTACTAAACAAACGCCCATTGTGGGTCTACAATGAAATAAAAGAACACCGGAAGTACTGTGAAATCTTCAGTGTGATGTTTTCTCAGAAGCAGCCCAGGAAGAAGAGGATTCTTACCTCGAAACGCGTCGGCTCCAAACATGAAATCGGAGCATTTGGGGGAAGCTGCATTACAATGCTGAATTGGCCAGAGCGATATCAAGTGACCTCTTAAATGCTTAAGGGCACTTTGTTTTCAGATATATATATGTATATGTATATATATATATATATATTCACTGAAAAAAACATAGGGTTCAGGGATGTTATAGTTAGAAATTAGCATTTAAACAAACCTTAGAAATTCACTGAAAAAAAACATAGGTTTCATTGACGTTATAGTTAGTTGGACATTTCACTTGTACAAAACCAGAGAAATTCAGCCGTTATAGTTAGTAGAGCTAACTATAACTCGCGCCCCCGTATTGCACTGCTGATGATGTCACAGGTGTTTTTAAATGGTAATTTCTAACTATAACGTCCCTGAAACCTATGGGTTTTTTTGTGAATTTCTAAGGTTTTTTAAATGCTAATTTCTAATTATAATCTTCATTAAACCTATGTTTTCTTTCAGTGATTTTAAATTATCGTCCCATTCTCAACCTGGTGAAAACAGCCGATATCGCCAGTTTTCCAGCGATAACTTCCGCAAAAAAAATAGTAGGCGTTCCTGCGCAAAAATAATACGAAAACACCACTTCCCAATATTGTCAACGACCAGCGAAATCCGTGATGCGATCCAAAAACAGGCAATAAGCCGCGTTAGCAGTAGGAATTTAACATCTGCCTTTTACTGGTGTAAAGCAGGACGGCTACCTACAGTGTAAAAGGGAGCCCAGCCCAGAACCACATCTGAAGACCAACACATGTCATAGAGCTACTGACACCCAAGAAAGCCACAACACCCACCACCACCCCCAGGACCTCCCTAATGGACCACCCACCCTCCCTACTACCACCAAGGCAGCACAGAACAGTGAACCTTCCCACAACAGCATGGCCCCTCAGCCACATAATAGCTGAATGTTGGTAGACGTGGGTACAAATTATGTGTGAAGGATGCAAGTCATCCGTCAATAACAATGCACACAATGTCAAGTGTAGCAGTAATGTGCTGGACATACCTCACCATGCAGAGCACAGGTCTCTCCAAGTGTACATATACTGCTGGTGCTTGTACTGTTGTGGACAGTGGACGCAACCATGTTACCTCAGGCAGTGGGGAAGATCTTGGTCATGTAGGTGTGTCGTCCCCCCCTGTAAACGGAACCAGAAGAGGAGTGGGCTGCTCCAACGTATGCCACTCTAGCGTGGAAGTGTGAATAAATAGGCCGGGACGCTGGGCGTGGTTCACTTCTGGGAAGCCCAACGCGTCTGCCAGAGCGGCGGCCCTCACCCTGCCATGAGGCCGCCGCCATAACCGCCGGTCTCCTCAACACAGGCCCCCTGCGTTATATCTGTACAGACTACTGACTTTGATGTACACTGTGGACAGCAGGGCTCACATTTCAGATCAATTCGCAATTGCAGATGACGGAGTCCAGTAGGCAAGAGATATTGCTCACAGTGCGGACCGCCCGGACTACACATCATCGCAAGCTGTTCACATGCTGCGTGCTTCAGGTACTGCTAACTCTGTGTCCCGTAAGTCATCGCCACATAGCCTTATTAAGGCAGAATTCATTAGACAAAAGACATTGCTAGCAGTTCAACCTGCCCGAACCACACATCATAGCAGGCTGTGCACACACTGAACTCTTCCTGTGCCACTAACTGTGCAGCTCAACTCTATACCACGTGCCTGTGGGCCCTTGCTGACCCCTGCCTCCGGCCTACACTGCTGTGAGCGGTGCTCACAACTAAAATTCAGTCTAGATTAATTAATTTCAGAGTCCAGTAGGCAATTAACTATAACGTCCCCGAAACCTACACATTTCGACGACGTATTCCATATATATTTCATCTTTTGTTACCTACACTGCGGTCAGCAGAGCTCACAATTTACATTGAGACATGATTTATTAATTGCAGAGAGGATTGCACTCTATGTCCTCGGATTTTGTCAAGAGGAAGTGACAAAAAGCATTCCTCGATGTCTCTGCTGACTACTGCCTTCCATCTACAGTGCAAACAGCAGGGCTCACAATTCAGATCAACGATTGCAGCTGACGCAGTCCAGTAGGCAAGAGACATTGCTCCCAGTGCGGCCCACCCGGACCATGCATCATCGCAGACTGCGCACGCTCTGAATGCTTCTGGTGCCACTAACTGTGCAGTTCAACTCTACGCCACATGGCTGTAGGCCCTTGCTGACCGCTGCCTCTGGCCTACACTGTGGTCATCAGGACTCACAATTAAAATTGAGTCTTGATTCATTAATTGCAGAGTCCGGTACACACCTAACTATAATGTCCCTAAAACCTATATAATATCCTTTTAGTATCCTTGCTTCAAGAACTTGTTTTATATCAGTTATAGCTTTAGTACAATGACTAAATTCATCTTACAAGTCCAAAGGAACACTGAATGGCAGTCTACACTGCGGACAGTAGAGCTCACAGTTCGAATTCAGTTTTGATTTATTACTGGCAGAGTGAACTGTACTCTATGTCCTTGCATTTTGTCAAGAAGTGACAAAAATCATTCCTCGATGTCTGTGCTGACTACAGCCTTTGATTTACACTGCGGACAGCAGGGCTCACAATTCAGATCGAGTCACGATGGCAGACGACGCAGTCCAGTAGGCAACAGACATTGCTACCAGTGCAGCCCGCCCGGATCACGCATCATCACTGGCTGCGCACACGCTGAGTGCTTCAGGTACCACTAACTCTGTGCAGCTTAAGTCAACGCCACGTGGCTATGGGCCCTTCCTGACCGCTGCCTCCGGCCTACACTGCGGTCAGCATGGTTCACAATTCAAGATTAATACTAATGCAAATTCAGTAAGAGACTATAATCTTTTAAGAAGATCAAATGCTCCCAATCTGTGCAGCTCAAGTCAACGCCACGTGGCTGTGGGCCTTTGCTCACCGCTGCCTCCGGCCTACACTGTGGTCAGCAGGGCTTACAATTCAAATTCGGTCTTCATTCATTAATTTCAGAGTCCAGTAGGCAACTAACTATAACGTCCCTAAAACCTAGATATTTCGACAAAGTAGTCCATACATATTTCATCTTTTGTTCCATACGCCTACACTGCGGTCAGCAGAGCTCACAATTTGAATTCAGTCTTGATTTATTAATTGCAGATAGAATTGTACTCTATGTCCCCGCATTTTTTTAAGAGGAAGTGACAAAAAGCATTCCTTGATGTCTGTGCTGACTACTGCCTTCGATCTACACTGCGGACAGCAGGGCTCACAATTTAGATCGAGTTGCGATTGCAGATGACGCAGACCAGTAGGCAACAGACATTGCTACCAGTGCGGCCCTCCCGGACCACGCATCATCACTGGCTGTGCACACGCTGAATGCTTCTGATGCCACTTTCTCAGTGCACCACAACTCATGGACTCTTTATGATAGAATCTTTTGTGTATAATTTCAGATCTGCGGCCCCTACCTTAGTGCAGCACAAGTCATAGACTCTTTATGATTGAATCTCTGTGTGTGATCCGATAATTTCAGTTGTACTTGTTGCCAGCACTAATCATTCCCTGAGGGCTGGCTTACACTCACCACACACGCATCCAGCACAGATGTCACTGGACATGTGACCCTGGTAATAAAAAGGAGCCGAGTGCACGTGCTTGTACCCAGTTCCACTATCTACCTAACTGTGTCCGTGTGTTCATTATGTATGCATGATGCTGCCCCTGGGCCCTACCACATTACATTCTGCTGTGGACTGCGTACGCAACCATGTTACCTCTGGCAGTGGGGAAAACTTTGGTTATGTAACTTTGTCTCGTCATTGTATAAGTACATAGGTAGAGACTGGATCATTAGAGTACTACAAGGAGAGTGTATAGTGAATTTGTAGTGCTTGGGGATTGGCGGAGTGATTGAATAAGTACATATGTTGGCGGAGCCTAACCCCCGAGCACAAGCTTGGCTCTAATTGGCTGCCCTTCATGTGCCGAAAACTGAAATTTGGGCTTTACATGGCTCTGTATTGCTACAGTTGCAAAACTCCACTGAATGTGCAATAAACATTCATATCCACACAGATATGTCATGTGCACAAACTTTCATGGGTTAGTGCTTCCCCCTACCTTCCATGTCAGCCATGTTGTGGGACTTGGGTCACAAGATGACACATTGGTGCGTGCGGCCTGGGTGGCGGCAGCATTACACAGGAACCCCCGCATCAGTTGATTCCTTATACAGCCCAGGCCGGAACCACACCCATAGCTCCGAAATCATTGTTCTCAGCCTCACGCAGGAATGGCATACACCAGGCTAGCCCACTCCACTTCCGCTTACAGGGAGGGACAACAACTCTGCATGGCCCAGGTTTTCATTGTTGTGATCTGCTGGTCACAGGTCTAGTTCTCAGTAAGCCACAGCCACTCCCTCACTGCTGGTTTATACTCACACCACACCCATCAAGCACAGGGTTCACCGGACACGTGACCCTGCCAATAAAAAGGGCCAGGCGCACATACTAGAGAATTTCCATTCTCTCCCATGACTTGAAGTACACAGAGTTGGCGGCAGCCGAGGCAATTTCCCGACACGGGCCTCCCTCCGCGTGGCGATAACTTGAGTTCCACTGAGTTGAGCTGAGCGGGTGTGCCGCCTGCGATGATGCTTGGCCTGGATACACCATCCTAGCAATCAAGACCCAATTTGAATTGTGAGATCGACTGAACCGTGTGCACGCCAAAGGCAGCCGGCTGTGCAGACATGACTCCTCGGCGCAGTGCAGCAGCATGCACTGGGGGCCTGTGCCGTGGAATCCAGTGACAGCTGAGGAGGTTGCTTCAGCACATGGAGGGCCCTCTTACACACATGCCAGTGGCGGAAGGTGTGCAGAGAGGCTTGTTTGCGCAGCAGCGGGCAGTTACCTCTGGGCGGTGGGAGTGGATGGTGTGCAACAGCCTGGGTGCGTAGGTGTGGGCAGACACTTTTGAGCAGTGGGAGTGGATGGTGTGCAGTAGCCTGGGTGCGCAGGGGTGGCCAGACCCCTCTGGGCGGCGGGAGTGGATGGGATGCAGCAACCTAGGTGTGCAGGGGCGGCACAGCGATGAAGACATGTGCAGTTGTATATATTCTGCCATTACTGATTCTATACTATGTTTCAGATGAGTGAGCTTGAGGGCTACAGTATGTCCTGGCACGTTGTTAGAGACACACCAGTGGCGGAAAGGTGAGCTGTGAGGATTTTGTCTGCAGTGTCGGCACTCACTCTCCCTCTCCATCTCTTCCTTTCTCTCTCTCTCACACTGTCTCTCTTTCTCTTTTTCTTCCTATCTCTCTCACTCTTTCTCTCTCTCTTCTACTCTATCACACTTTCTCTCTTTCTCTGTTTCTCTGTTTCTCTCTCTCACACTTTTTTCTCTTTCTCTCTCTCTTCCTCTCTCTCACTCTTTCTCTCTTTTAATCTCTCTTTCTCTCCCTCACTCTTTCTCTCTCTCTTTTGATGGGCGCATAACACACAATCCTATCTTACTTTTTGTCTTGCAGGCTGTGATTCAGAGATTGTCAAGGGATGACACGCCATGGCTGTACCTACTTTTATTGTGTTGTTTTGTATGAATAAAATCTTTTATATGTACATCCATAGATGACTATGATTATCATTTGTCCAACCTCACATGCATCTTGATTTTTATAATTGTGCGACATCAGCCAATTTGTTACGTTCCAGATTTTGGAAGGTTCCTATCACATTTGTTTGTGGGGGGTGGATGTGGGGGTCGCGACTCCAAACATTTTTTTTTTAAGTGTTCATTTTCATAAATTTTCATTAAAAACTTTTTAAAGGGGAAGGGGGCCAAGTGGCCCCCCTCCCTGGCCACTTCTGGCCCCGGGGACCCCATCCCCCAGGGCCTGGCCTCTCTGTTGGGGACTGAGGGGGGAGCCCCAATGTCCCCACGGTCCTGCAGGCTCCCTGACTCCTGCAGAAGCCGGCATTGCTTTTGGGCAACAGGAGCAGCTAACATGCAGCTTACCTTGCCCAAAAGCAATTCGCCTTCCTTTATTGAAGTGAGACAAGGTTTTTCTCCTCTCCCTGGGGGGTGGCAGTCCCCAGGGCCATCAAGCGCTCCAGGAGGTGGACAGCACGGCCCCCCTCCCTCTATTTGCAAAGCCCCGGGTGGTCCCCGGGGCTTCAGGGGACCCGTGAGGCCCACCCTGCTTATTTAATTAAAGCCCCGGAGGGTAGCGATCCCTGGGACTTGGGGTGGCCTCGGAGGCCCCCGAACAATTACAATACAAACCCCGGGGAGGTGGCAATCCCCGGGGCTGCGAGAGAGCCGTGTGCCCTCCCGCACATAATTTACATGGGAGGTGGCGGAGGCCCCACAGGCCCCTGCAATATAATTATAGGATTGCCCCCGGAACCTGGCCCACCCAAGGGCTCATTTAAATGAAGTGGGGGCACCTCTGCTTCATTTTTTTTTTTCCCGTCCGGATTTGCGCACCCAGCGCGCATTCTGACTTTTTAAATAAAAAAACAAATAATTTTTAGGCCTGGGGTTCCTTGTGGGACCCTGTGAGCAGGACTAGTTGGTCAGGGTGTTTCTACCCTGCCCCCTTTTCTTCTCTTTTAATCTTTTTTTGACAGTTTTCTTGTAACTCAGTTCTACCAAGTCACAAGATGGCTGCCAACACTTTCTGGTTTGCAGTGTTGGCAGCCAGTCACAGTGAAGCTTAAAGGTCGTTGCACCCAATCACAGTGAAGCGCACAGTCGGGAGGGTGCGCGAACCCACCGCTGCCACAGATATCGAAACTTTTATTTTTTTTATTTCTAAGCAACTACTGAACGGATTTACACCATTTAAAAAAAAAGGTCGCTTTCTGAACCAAGCTCTACCTTTTTGTCAAATTTGGTGTAATTCCGTTCAGCAGTTAGGTTTAGCCTGTAATAACATTTCCTGTGGAAATTAACATGGAGAATACACTTTTTGGGACCCCCCTTTTTTATCAACCCCCACTTGACGAATCGCCCCCAAACTTTCAGGATAGGGGCTGACCTGGATATAACTTTGTTTGGGAGAATTTCACGAACATTCATCAAACTACGCCAAAGTTATTAGCAAATCAAAAAATGCTTTTCCTATGGAAACTAGGTTCTAACTATAACTACCTACTGGTGATGGCCAGTAGGTAATATCTATATCTCCGCTCCAACACACCGTTCCTGGTGCACTCGCGGATGGGTGCTTTGATCGTGGCGGTGTACCGCGAAAGTAAGCAATCTCCTTCTTCCCCACTCAAATTCTCCAAGGATGAGCCCTCACGGGGGTGTGTCCATTTATGAAGAGCAAAACAGACACGTTTAGGGGGTTGCCTTTATTGATTTTTTGTGTTTTTACATGCCAAAAGAAACCATGTTTTTTATATACGTTCAAAAGTATTTGTCACGTGATATTTTAACAAACATAGATGATAGACTCCTATCTCAAAGTCTCTAATGGTCGCCATATTGGAGTGATGTTCAGTGTAACATTTTATATCAGTCACAAACCATTTTATACATTGTAACATATAACACAATGTCCTATTTATAGGAAAAATATAGTATTTAGCCGTATATCGGCCCAACTCCCGTTTCCTCATTTTTTATGAAATCACTCCTAATTTCGCTGGAATTTTTAAACATATCGCCTTGTATCGGCTTGTTTCAAGCTATGCTCCTTAAAGCGCATTCAGTGGTAAACCAATAATTATCTTAAAATACAATACAGAGACCATCATTTAAATGAATTTGATCTAATCTCATATGAGCATTATTTTGCTGTGTATCGGCCTTGTATTCATTCATATTCACGTGTGTGCTAAAAAATACCACAAATAAACAATGTGAAATAGTTTCGGATACATACAATACACTAAATTCATATTGACACTCCCTTATTTTTCTAGCTAAAAATCAAGTGATATGTTCAGAGTCCTACGTTCATTGTCATTCAGATCTTATTAATCTACTTAGTCCCCAAGGTTTATTGCCAATTTGTCCCCACTGTTTATTCCATTGGGCATCTTTGTTTGAAGGTCAATGATATATCTGGATTCTAACCTTCTAAGCTTTGTAATCCTGTCTCCCCGTTTCTATTAGCTGGTACGGAGTCTATACCAAAATAATACAACAGATCCCTGTTGGTCTGATGTTTTTCGGCAAAATGCCTGGCAACAGAATACGTGACATCATTTTTTGCTATGGCACGCATGTGCCCCAATATCCTTATCTTGGTGGGATGAATCATACTGCCTATGTACCTAAGTCCACATGGACAAAGAAGACAGTATACTGCATAGGTGGTGTTGCAAGTTAGAAACTTATTGATGGCTTTTTAATTTTTTATTCCTGGAATGTCATGGGACAATGTTCTCTTGCTATTTACACAGGCTTTGCATTTCCCACACAGAAAAAAACCCTTCATGTCCATGAGGGTTCTCTTGGTATTGACGTTTTTTTGTAAATGACTTTGAAGTAGATTATCTCTGATTGATTTAGCTTTTCTGAAAGTTATTTGGGGGGGCAACAGGTAAATTTGGACCAATGACCGCATCAGTTTTAAGGATGTGCCAATTACTTCTCATTATTTTTCTCAGTTGGTTGCCATTTTCTGAGACTGTAGTGATCAATCTGAACTTGGTTACTGTTTCTTCGATTAGTGGTGTCTTGATTTTCTTTTTAAGCAATTCCTGTCTAGATATATTAATTACCTTAATTACCTTATTCAATGTGGTCTCAACTAATTCTACACTGTAACCTCGCATCCTAAATCTGTCCCAACTCTCCTTTGCTGCTTCCCTAAAATCATCTTCCCTGGGGCTATTCCTTTTCAACCTTACAAATTCCCTGTACGGGATACTTTTGATCAATTGGGGTCGATGACTGCTTGCCGCATGCAGGATGGAATTTCCCGCAGTTAGTTTGCGGTAAAGGGACACGCTAAGTTGATTGTCTACTATGCTGACCTTTAGATCTAAAAAGTTAACAATTGTAGAATCTACTTGCCCAGTGAATAGATCATCAATGTAGCGATGCCATGCTACTACATGCTACTACTTTATCCATCCATTTCTTATTTTCCGGCGATAGATAGATAGATAGATAGATAGATAGATAGATAGATAGATAGATAGATAGATAGATAGATAGATAGATAGATAGATAGATAGATAGATAGATAGATAGATAGATAGATAGATAGATAGATAGATAGATAGATAGATAGATAGATAGATAGATAGATAGATAGATAGATAGATAGATAGATAGATAGATAGATAGATTAATTAGAAGAAAGTGTTCATACGTGCCTGTAAAATACCTAAATGAAATACCTAATTGTCTGTGGTAAAGGCTTTTGTGGTAAAGGCAAACCCCTTGTAAAAAAAAAGTCACTGTAAAAACTTTTGTTGGAATGACACTGTTGTGGTTCCAGCGTCATTGTAAAGGCAAATGGTAAAAGTAAAATGTCCTCATTGTTCCATCATACATCTGTCCCAGAGCAGCAGAGGATACAATTTAAAATCCACTTAAGTGTTCAAAAGGAGTACTGAAACAAACGATCTAGGGAAATGAAAAATCCTGCTCCCTACATACCCTGGCCAGAGACTGAGGATCAGTCATTTGTGTCTGACATAACAACAGACTGCAAGATGACAGAACCATGAAGGCAGATCACTGGATATTTGGGTTCAAAGTGTTGCAGACTATGGAACAATTAGAACCTGATGATGAAATTAGAACCTAACCACCTCCAACTCCTAAGCTTTATACTCTGCTGTGGTGATAGAGCTTTTGGTAGTGGTGTACCAGACACAGACTCTGCATCTATTTAGACTTGGGTACAATTCCATGAAGAATGTTTCATATTTTCTCATTACTGCAATAAAATCATATCACTGATGAATAATATTCCCCTTGGCTCAACTTGGGGGCTTTCTTCATAAGTGTTTGTTTACACATTTGAAAGACAGCTAAGACTAAGGACCTAATTATGTCTTTTGGCTGCTTTTGTATCAGCATTGGTTTCACCACTGCTGACTTGGCGGTCAGCCCACTGTATTACGATGTAGGACATTTGGTTTATGAAAGACCCCCGGAACACCGCCGCCACCCGACGCAGCCAACCATCAATCGACCACAAAGGCAGTCTGGGGAAAGCAGCTGTTATAGGGGGGTACAGAGAAGTTCAACACCGTCAGAACTATGAGTTGGCTTTCGGATGAATCGATCGCAGGGAGAAGATCGCCTTCTTCGGCTGATCAAAGGATTTGAGGTGCATATTCACTTTTTTTCCTTTTCCTCCGTTCAGTTTCCCAAGTGGATCCCTTCCTCCAGGCCCTCCCTCACACTAGCATCTTGACCCCCGAAAAAAACAACCCTGTTGGCGCCGAAATCCAGGTAAGGTTGTATTGCAGTATTTGCCTATTGACTGGACTGGGAAACATATGATCCAGACTCTAGCAATGCGAAAGTACATGCCATTCATATGTGTACATTTAACACACCAGCATCGATACATGAAAAAGTATACACCACCATCAGAAACACCACCGCCGGGCCATCGGTAACATCGTAATATCAATTTGCCTCACTAATAAAATGAGATTTTGAACACATGCTTCCAAAATCTATAAAACTCTCGAATACATGCATTTCACTTGCTAGTGTTCATGTAGGTTTGGACATGTCAGTATTTTAGTGATTTTGGAGAACCCTCTAGTAAGATGACAAATTGTATTATTGGTATTTTATGGTATTTTATGTAGTATTAATAATGACGTATCTGATAATCTTGGACAAATATAACAGCAATGACATTTATTTTACGAATAATATTTACAAATTTCAGATCGGGTTAACATTTTATTAGTCTATTAAAAGTATAATTTTTAAATAAATTAACATGAATGGAAAATGGATAACAACAGTACAGATTTTAGAAGAAGGAGTAGTGGATTTGGGTGTAGCTTTTTTAATATAGCACAAGAGCGGAAATGGAACCACCTCAGGCTGGTTGACTTGGCTTTGTGTTACAAATGGGCATTTAGACAATCCCAGTTAAGGGGTCGATTCCGATCCGAGTCAGACAGCTCTCCGAGAGCTGCTCGTAGCCTTACCTTGCCACCGACTCGTACCCGGAGCCGGTCCGTCCTGGCGATGAAGTACGTTGCGCATAACTGACACAAATCCGACCGACACGTAGGCTGTGATTCAAGCTTCATTCTCCGTCCGAGCCATACCTCCGAACACCAAACCGAGTCACCCGGAAGAGGTATACATAGCAGTTTCCGGCCGGACAAGTACGATGCGCAAATCATACGCGGCAGACGGGTTGCCACATACGGCACGTCACAGCATCCGGAAAAGAAGCATATCAGGTACGATTCGTGCCAGAACTCAGTCCACGGCTACGAGATGGACCAGCTTGCAATGGGTACGAGACGGAGCAACAAGCAGCGTGTACAAGACAAACACATCATGAATCCCATCGCGCGGGTCATACCAGTACTGTACAACTATGACCGGATCAGGAACCGACGTGGACGGCGCAGACGGTAAGTCAAAAACCCACCACACAAACAAATGACACATACCCGCAAAATATCACACATCCACAGGGGATCCATATCCTGGCCACTAGCAACAGGCCACCATAGGGGTTGCATGGCCAGCACCACTACCACCACCACTCATAGGGCTTATGTTGCTCATCACTCCTGCCACCCCCACCCATAGGGGACCTGTTGCCCAGCACCACTACCACCCTCACTCATAGGGCTTATGTTGCCCATCACACCTGCCACCCCCACCCATAGTGCTTATGTTGCCCATCACTCCTGCCACCCCCACTCATAGGGCTTATGTTGACCATCACTCCTGCCACTCCCACCCATAGGGGACCTGTTGCCCAGCACTCCTGCCACGCCCACCCATAGGGCTTATGTTGCCCAGCAATCCCGCCACCCCCACCCCCACCCATAGGGGACCTGTTGCCCAGCACCCCTACCACCCCCACTCATAGGGCTTATGTTGCCCATCACTCCTGCTACCCCCACTCATAAGGCTTATGTTGCCCAGCACTCTTGCCACCCCCACCCATAAGGGATCTGTTGCCCAGCACTCCTGCCACCCCCACACATAGGGCTTATGTTGCCCGGCAATCCTGCCACCACCACCCATAGGGGACCTGTTTCCCATCACCCCTGCCACCCCCACCCATAGGGGACCTGTTGCCCAGCACCACTGCCACCCCCACTCATAGGGCTTATTTTGCCCATCACTCCTGCCACCCCCACACATAGGGGACCTGTTGCCCAGCACTCCTGCCACCCCCACACATAGGGCTTATGTTGCCCAGCATTCCTGCCATCCCCACCCATAGGGGACCTGTTGCCCATCACTCCTGCCACCACCACCCATAGGGACTATGTTGCCCATCACTCCTGCCACCCCACCCATAGGGCTTATGTTACCCATCACTCCTGACACTCTCACCCAGAGGGACTATGTTACCCATCACTCCTGCCACCCCCACCCATAGGGGACCTGTTCCCCATCACTACTGCCACCCCCACTCATAGGGCTTATGTTGCCCATCACTACTGTTGGCCCCACCCATAGAATGGGTGATGCGCCACACATCCATCATACACCAACATTATGTATGTCAGCAAAATACATCCCCCTAACATCATGACAACAGTGTGCAGGCTGTGACAAATGCCCACAACAGTGATTATGACTTGTAACTACCATCACATGTGTGACTAAAAACTGAGTGTGGCCTACACAAGGAAAGCATCACTATAGCACTGTGTCAATGTAAAACTAACACCCCTCACTGTGTAGAACAAAAGTCAAGTGTGTGGTTCCAAACTGCAGCAAATGTTGAGCATTGTGGTGATGGGGTCCAAAACCCCCCTCATCACAGTGACCAAAAGGTAAGTGTCATCATGGTCAAAGCTGCAAATGCCAAACAGCATGTATGATTACTGCTCCCAACACATGGAACACTTTTGGAGCAAAGTAGTGGTTGTGTCCCATACCCACAGAGATGTGGTGAGGCTAACAGTGCTGTGAAACCCTAACATACTCTCGGCCATGTGCAGACAAGCACCACCCATGGGGGCTGACAATGCATACAGTGTGCAATGACACAAAAGCAGAAGTGACCATCACAAAGCATACATACATCTCGAAAATAGACATACAAATCAAAACATCATGTGTAGACTGTAGGTGTCACGTCACAAACTCCCATTCCATGCCAGCAATGGGACTTAACAACCAGGATGAATGTGCAGAATGATGTGATATGACCTACAGGGACAGCAGGGTAAATCACAAAAACAACATCCAGACAATGGCCCACAACAGCAATACCAATCCACTGGTGCAGATGCACAAACACAAACAGGCAACCTCACACTGCACATCTAACACAACATGTGTGTGTGTGTGTGTGTCTCAGCATCCCCAGGCAACTACACAACACATGAGGGTGGCTGAACCACAGTGAGACAGATGTGGACACAGTGCCATACAAAAGTAAACCATCAATGGGCCCCCCTTAGTGGGCAATCAGGCATTGTGAGATGAGAGGGAACACAACAGACACATGGACACAAGCTGGAATGAACAGCAACTAACACAGCAAGAGACTGACACACAACAGCACTACCCCCAGGGACCAGACATTGGGGTGACACAAGCATGCATGATACGTCCACTGTGATGACAAAGGTAGATTTCGTACAAACTGTGAAACCCAGACATGTGTCCTGTGCCACAAACGTACATCATACCTACACAAACACAAATCACTCAGCATGGCCCATCATCCATGGACAAACGGGAGCTAGGGGCCCATCCATGCAAACATTTACATCAGTCCACCCTCAACACCACACACCCTGAACTGCACCAATGTGCATCAGTGAAGCCCACATGGACAGGTGACATTGCACATGCACCCATGACAAACACAGTAATGTTGGGAGAAACTAAGGTGCACAGACTCATCACACAAGGACAGTTTACAACCCTGGTGAATGATAGACATACTGCACAGTATGCGGTACATGGCCATGATGTCAAAGCTCACGTAACCTTCCGAATACCTGCCACAGTCCCAGGACAATGCAGAAGCTAAGGTGAACCACAAGGCACACATGCTGATAACTGCAAACATTGCAGCCCTGAACCGGACAAGGGGGAGCAGTCACACACACATACACATGTCTCAATCATTGAAAGGTACCACCTAGGGACAACTACATGATATTGCGAACAACCAAGTGCCTTGGGGACCCCTGACTGTGTCCCATCTGTGTCTGACCACATCATCACCACTCAGAACTGACAAATTCCAATGATGAAACACCAATTAACAGTAGTGTGTCATGCACCCCCACATCTGGTAGCCCATGGCAAAGTTGTGTGATGAACACAGTACATGTCAGCAAGCATCAACAACAGGAACATATCAAGGGAACACTGCCTGTGTATGAAAAGGGATGTGGACACACACACACATGCTCACACAACACACACCATGGGCCCAGGCAATGTCACGGAACAACACACTTACTTTAGGGGACTCAACTCCTATGCATGCTCAGCTGTGCCAAACATAGTCCCAGCAGGTCTCAGTCATGTCAGCAGAACACTTGGTCAGTCAGCCATCAGTTACCACACAATGAAGGCTCTGGTCACAACAGCCTGTGTATGGGAGTGTCCCTTAAGTCATCTGCACATACTCAATACATATGTCCAGCAAGTTGCACAGAGTACCCAGTTGCTCCTATACCTATGATGCCCACACTTACATGTCCAGTGGAGATGTGCCCACAGTCAGGGAAATAGACAAATTGGACAATGGGAAGCACATCATATGTGCATGTGTGCAAGCCACAGATGTGACCATGCAAATGAAATGTTCACAGAGATGTCCACAAATTGTTGATCATAACACACCCAGTTAGCTGCAAAGGATGACATGGATACCGACCAGAATAGGATACATATCTCATGGACCACGTGGAGTACCTTACATCAACACCTCAGTATTCAACATTGTAACTCCAGCATTACAACTGCAAGGTCATGCTAAACATCATCAACATAATGTACAGCTAAATCAAATTCACAAGGATAAAGAAAAATGCTTTATTCAGCAATTTTAAAATGCAAAGTCCTTTCAAAACAAAGGCCAATGGCCAGTCCATATCCAAATGACAAAAGGTTAACTTGAGTGACAACTGTCACACGTTGCTTGCCTGCACTGGTAAGGACAGGGGACATCCCCTCGGAGGGGCATACATAGGGGCAGGCCAGGCACAGCAGGGACAGGATCAGGGCGCAGCAGAAGGAGGCAGTGAAGGGGTGGTGGATGCAGGAGAGTCACTGGCAACTGCAGTGGAGCTGACTGAAGTAGTGGGTGCAGTCACAACTGTGGGGCACAAGTCAGATGGGGTGGGTGCCGGCACAACTGCAGTGGGCAGGTCAGATGGAGTGGACTGGGTCCCCACTGCAGTGCCCAAGTCAGACGGGGTGGTCGTGGACTCCACTGCAATGCCTAACTCAATGGGAGTGGAATGGGGTTCAGGTGAGGTCAGCAGGACAGAGGGGGAGGACACTGTCCCCACATCAGTGGCACTAACTGTCTGTCCAGGGGTGGAAGAGCAAGTGGTAGGGGGGAGGGCCTCAGCATGTTGGGGCTGGTGTATCTGTGTGTGGGGAAACCTGGGGCAGGGTGTGGCGGGGGAACCTGTAGAGAAGTGGCCTGGGGGATGGAGGACAGAGACTTTGTCGTGGAGCTGCGGGCGGGGGTGGGGTCTTGCTCTTCCGGCTCCGGGGGGACTTGCACCTGGGGGAGGGTGTCTGCATGTCAGGGGCACTCCCCTCTGTTTGTGGGGACTTCCTCTTCCCCTTGTAAGATGGATCTGCTGGGTCGGTAGGGAAGAGGCCAAGGTCACAGAGGAAGAGCTTCTGTGGAGATGGGGTTGCAGGTGAGGCAAGGGTAGGGGGCAGGGAGGGAGAGGTATTGGAGGTCTTCGGAGTGGTTGTGGATGACTGTGTGCGTGTCTGCAAACCATCCCCTGTGAGTGTGGTATCAGTCCCCTGTGCTTGCTTGTGTGCACGTCTAGCCCTTGGTTTGGGTGTTTGTGTGCTGCCCGTGTCTGTGGGTTTGTGAGAATGTGCAGGTATGTGCGTGCTTGGGACAGGTAGGGTGCTAGGAATCGGTGGTGGGGCAGGGTAGGAGGGGTGCGGGACTGTTGGTGGATGGAGACTGCTGCCATCAGGGAGGAGGCCACGGACTGATTGGTCCTCTGTAGGGCAGACATGCCCGATGAAATGCCCTCCATGAACGACACCAGTTGTGTCAACAGACTAGTGTGTGCATGGAGGACACTCAGCATTGATGTCTGCCTTACATGGATCTGTTGAAGCAAGTCCACAGACTCCTCACTCAGGACAGCAGGGGACACAGGGGCAGGGGGAGCAGTGCCTGGCACAAAGGTGACATGCTCCTGAACACGGGAGCCTCCACAGACCTCTGGAATGGGAGCAGATGGGAGGGTGGTGATGGTGGTGGTGGGGGCAGTGGCGGGGACAGCCTCACTAGCTGGGGTTTGGTGGCTGCTGACACGCGCCTCCACAAGGTAGTCATCCTCCGAGCTGCTGTGGCCCTCAGGCTCTGTGGCTCCTCCTGGTCCATGGAGCTGTCCCCTCCTGTGGCCGTGGATGTATCTGCATAGAATTAGGAAAAAAGAGAACAACATCAGTCACCTGCACTGACTGCACATACCACAGTGAGTACATCACATCACAGGGCAAGCCCTGGCATCATCAGCTGCACACTGCTCAAAGTGCTCACACTGTTTAGAATAACCCAATTGTCAGTCTCACCATCAACCATGGCACTCATATCCCTCCTGGACTTGCACCATATGTTTGTTGCATGTTGGATGCCAATAGCCCAATGTGCCGACATGCACCACCTATACATTTGTTGGACATGCAAGTGGACATGTAGGAGTATGTCACTATACACACATCACATCTCTTTCCACTGCGTCAGGATGAAGGGATGGCCAGAGTCTCATTTCACATGCTTTTTATGCATGCCAGCAACACACACTATGATGTTCTCATGTCCTGATAGTCAATGCCACAATGGGGTGCATGGAGCACATTTGAACACAATGCAGGATCACTCGTAGCAAGTTAAATGCCATGGCACTGGCATGCCTGGAAAGTCACTCAACACTGTATCCTGTCACAGGGGCAGGGCATCCAGACAGCAACAGGATGCACTGTGTCACAATTATAGCTCATGGGTAAGGCAAACTCTGCAGCTGACAAGTGCACTTGCCCATCCCTTGCAAACAACATATCCCAGACCCAGAAGACCCCACAGCATCCAAAACAGACATATGAGTCTCTGCAAACACAACTCCCTGTACATTAGCACATCACAGTCTGCTGTGCATGTAACACAGCTGCCTGAAGTGCACAGTTGCATACACCATTGTGCACTGTCAAGTGAACACACACCTATATGTGACACAGGTATTGTCGCTCATAGTCACATCTCAGATGTCCTGCTGACCCTCAAACTCATGAACACCTCAGTTGTCCGGAAAAGGAAGCCACATCACAATGACACAGAGGCAGACACCTGAAGGCACATGTCACTAAGCACAACCTGTAAGTTGATACACAGGAGTGGGATTACAGAGTGTTTCTAAATGCCCTTGAGTACGCATGAATGCCCAGGTCTACGTGAAACAGTGTTTAGCCCTGGACAGTAGTCAGGTGGCTAAGCAAGTGTGACACACTTGATATACATACTCCTGAGGCACACAAATTGGAGTCTCCTGCTGCATGGCATTGTTTGAAATACCCCAGCCACATGTTGCGAGTCAGACCAGCAATTTTAACACATATCAAGGGCAGCACACACAGATCACATGTCAGATCTCAGACATTGTGTAAACAATTGACCCACCCATGAAACACACAACAGAGTCACGGTAACAGATGCAGTCCGGAAGCTGAAGCATAGCTGACTGCAGGGACACAGTGCCCTAGTGACACAAGCAACAGACTGTAGGTTCCACACCTGTGGATCAGATGAGGAGGGTGCATCACACAATTGAGAGACCTGAGTATTGGACTACAAGACCTACGTAATGTGGAAGTGTGACCAGGCCAAAAGACTGCAATTAGCATGTCAGACATAGTACACAGATTAGGCATGGACTTACCCCCTCCTTCAGCTGGCCATCCAGGTCTGGGAAGACCACCGCCATACACCTGAGCATGTGTGGGGTCAGGGTCCGGTGTCCACCCCTCCTGCGAAGAGGCGACAGGTTCAGCTGGACCCTTGCGATCCTTCGGGTCCAGCCCCGAAGGTCCTGCCACCTCTTCTGGCAGTTGCGGATCCGGTGCTTGTAGACCCCCACCGATCGAGCTACCTGGGCGATGGTCAGCCATATCTCCTGCTTCTGGTGGGCATCAACCTGTGAGGATGACAAAGTTAAAAGTCCATTAACACACATGGCCCATATTTGTGCTGTGCACAGTTGGATATACATGTTGTCATCACAAAGGAAAATGAGCTACACAGGTAGTGCACCCATGGGAAAGGACAAATGCCATGCATGTCTGACATGTTAACAATGCCTGGGAAGTTGAAGCTTGCACAAATGCACTTTAGCTGCAGAACATCTGTTCATTACATGTACCTACACACTTTCGGGGATGAAAGTACTCATTGAGTTTGCTTCCCACTGGTGTACACACTGCTAGTACTGCTAGTTAGACATCATGCACAATTAGGAAGGCAGTGGACTGCACACTCACTTGCTCCCCTGGTTTCCCATACAGCTTGCTGTACTGTGGAAGGAGCCCATCCAGCAGTGCCTGGTTTTCCTCCTCAGTGAAGGCTGGGGCTCTCTCCAGAGTACGTGCCATTGCAGTAGCCAGAGGACAGCAGCAGTGGTAGCAGGGATGTGGTCCAGTAGCATGTAGTGCAGGCAACTGAGCTCCCTGGGGGCCAGCCAGCCTTATATCTGTGCTGCAGAGGCAGAATCTGTGCCATGTGTCCCAAGTGATAGGTCCAACACGGTTGCATTGTATGAATCTGGCCAATCCATGGAAATGTATGACTCGTACACGTCTTCCGCATCGTTCAAATCTTCACCTTCATAAAACCCTAGGAATTGCAACATTGTTGTAGGCATCCAACTGAATTTCCAGCGCACGACTCGTACAAGTTTTGAATCTGCATCCATCTCCATGACAGTCCAGAGCCAATGGGTACGCCTGGCTCGGTTACCTGACTGTACAACGCGAAGTATGAAAATACACACGCACCCGTCTTCATACGATTCAATGGCCAAGGCGTACGCCTGATCTTGGACCATGCCTGCCTGACGCGTATGCATGATAGTCACCCACGTCGGACCTCATTGTAGTCAAAGGCTAAGCGTACGCACGGCTCGGTCCTGAACTGTGCAATGCGTACGCATAGTCACCCGCGTCGGACGTCATTGTAGTCAATGACTAAGCGTAAGCACGGTTCGGTCCTGAACTGTGCAATGCATAGTCACCCGCTTCGGACCTCATTGTAGTCAATGGCTAAGCGTACGCACGGCTCGGTCCTGAACTGTGCAATGCGTACGCATAGTCACCCGCGTCGGACCTCATTGGTGTGACTATTTGACGGCTTCAACACACAATTACTTGCCAGGGACTCAGGGGCACACCTACCACACTACAGCATTGGCCACACAGTGTCCCATGGCATGTAAGGCTGCATTCCCTGTGAGGGGGGCAACATTTGGTTTGTTGTGTGGCACTTTTGTGCAGCCACTCCCAGGCTGTGCACGTGTTCATGGGGACAGAATCCTTTGTGTGTTGTGCACATTATCACTGTGATGTGCAACTGTACAGTTATGGGCATGAGTCATGGACACAGTTTCATGTTGGATATGTTTAGGACATGTCACATACACCCTGAGTCCTGGGGGTGATGGTATGTACGTCACAGTGAGACCTATAGACACAATTCTGATGTACACCCACAGTCTGTGTGCACGTTGTGTCTCAGATGTGGCTGATCAAATGTGCCTAATGGGAGACAGTCTCCACATCCATGTGGTTTGTGCATCAACATTGATGTTGTGTGTGTGTCTATGAGACATACATGTAGGGCCTGGAGAGACAACAGTGGCCACTACCTGTGGGACTTATGGTTGCCTTGTGGCGTGTACATGATACGTCATGTCATGCCAGTGTCCATGTGGCAATATAGGGACCCTGGGTATCTGCATGGCAAAGATCTGTGATACCTGGGAGACATCAGGCCTCACTTGTCACTGTGGTGTGTGTTTGTAACGTCACAGCAGTACATAGGTAGGGTGACACAGGCCAATGATTGGCCATTGCACTACAAGGGACTTATGTGGACATGTGGACTTGAGATGTGAGGTGATGGGCATGTAGGTGACATATGTGTCCATGCCCAACGGCACACACCTCAGTACATTGTCTATTGTCATGATGTATCATGTGATATTTTGCTTGGTCATAGCCACATGGTTGGATGAATCAACAATCTTCTTTTGTGCATCTCTGTTCTGCAGGGCACCAGCTGTCCATAGACCGTTCCCAGACCTTGAAACCATGCAGGAACGCATCCGAAGGAACCGCTTCACCAGGCCACTGATTGAGGAGTTGGCAGAGCAGTTGGCGCCACATCTGCTACCTGGCCGGACAGACCCTACAGCACTGAGCCCAGAGGTGAAGGTGATGACAGTCCTGCAATTCTTTGCTACTGGTACCTTCCAGTACACTGTGGCTACTGCTGGTGGTATGTCGCAAACTATGTTCAGTCGTGTGCTACGCGATGGGTTGGAGGGGATGTTGCATTTCCTTGACCTGTACATCAAGTTTCCTAGTCCAGGTCAACTCACTGAAATAAAGGATGTGTGCACGTTTCCCCGGTTCTGCGCACGATGCCTACATCATGAGGAGCATTGCAACGCTTGATGAGTACAGGCCCCAGCTAGGCCCGAAGAATACAAGGGTTCGCTCTCCTGTAACAAAAGCTAGAAGGAAGTTGGCACGGAAACTGCAAATACAAAGACAGAGTTTATTAACCCTTAAGGGTGGTCCTACAACCTACACAACACTCTTCAGTATTGCATAGAGTAGCACAAAGAACTTGCGTACGTGGTCCCCTTTTATACACAACAGAGGGGCTCATAAGTGGGTGGATACAACATAGAGCAAAATTCATTACCATTTATGGACATTTTCGATACAGGATCAATATATGGGCGGAGTTAACAATTTCCTGAGCCCGCAAAAACATGGTCAAACAAGGACTAACTGAGAACAGATGTGGTCAATTCTGGACATGCGCCAGGCGGACAAAGGAGCTATTTATAGACTGTTACTAGGCAGATTACAAGAGCAACTAGCGAAAAGGTAGGACTCTTCTCGTGCAAAGCACGTGGAGACATGACAATACAAAATGGAGTCCGGACATTAGTCAACATAAGACAAGAAACATGTTTTAACTAGAGAGAATTCATGTCTTTAGTGAATGCTTAATCATATCGCTGTTTTAGTTTTCAACAGACGACCCTTTCAGCATTTACTGAAGACATTCGGCTTGTTAGGATAATCATCATATATGTCAATTTTCATCATCTCTTCCACCTCTTTGTTTAAATGTTTCTGATAGGTGACATTGGCAATAGCTTTCTTATCAGGAATACAGAATGACACACATAAAGAACAGAGTAAAGGACCACACTGAACACAGATGCAACAGGAAAACAGAACTGCTACAATAATACAGAGACCAGTTAAAACTTTCCATCCCCATGTAGTAATCAATGCCCAAAACCATCCAGAAAAGGTCCAAGTGCCATTTTCTGTATGAATTTCAGCTGCGATTTTATGCAATTTATTAATAGCGTTATAGACTGATGGCGTGTGGTCAGGAATAAATACACAACAGCTACTTCCGATAATCCTACATGCTCCACCTCTGTCTGCTAACATAACATCTAATACCATACGATTCTGTAACGCAACAATTCTAGTGATTTGCAATTCTTCCGTAAGATTCCCAAGAGCAGCAGCAGCTTGATTCGTTACAGCCTCTACAACTCTTGTTAATCGTCGAACCTTCCTACTATTTAGAGCAGCTCCAACAAAGAAAAACAATCCTAAGTTAAAATCAACATACTGCTGTAAGCTAGTGTCAGTTTGGTCAACATCATCAATAGATAAAGTACGTTTATACCTATTTACAGTTACATTGTTCAATAACTTCAAGTCTTTATGATAGGATGCAGGCGCTAAGAATACAGGGGGTAATAAGAACGCTACATAACATACTCCGGACAAGCCGGCTGGTAAGCGATAATAACCCTTATTCCCACATACGAAATACGTATTATGGGAAGCTAAGAAGGTACTATTATTTAATCCATCTATATTCAAAACAATAATACAGTCACTAACACCAACAGGAATATGACCCACACTCTGAACACACAGGTCCGCTTGAGCTTGTGCCACTTGAATCACAAATTGTTCGTTTCCAGCAGTGTCTCTGGTGTTCGTGAAGATGTAGGGGATTAATTCATTATCTGGTCGATATTCTTCCCACTCCCATATTGTCCCATTCGCTTGTGGATAGCCTTCTTCATCTTGATGACATTCCCTATTAAGTCTAAAAAGTAATCGTCCCACTGTAGGTTTCCGTCTGGCAAAAAGCAAAGTGTACCATGCTCTACAAGAGCCATTATGAGAGAAAGGAAGAGGTATGAACGGCGTTCCTCCTTTTTTCTGATGAGCTGGCATCATACCACATATCCAACAGTTCGTAGCATTTGTAGCAACATGGGTATGATGCAACATCTGGATGAAAGTATTATTCAAATAAGACTGACGATGCTTCAATTCTTGATACGGAAGGGTGTAAAAGTGGTGATCCTCAGGCACTGGAGTAGTCAAAACAAGTAACTCACGGGCAGGAGTCAAATCCTCAACAAACCACGTGGTTATACCGACAATGGCTACAATGATAATAAAACTTGTCGCACAAAAAATCTTCTTCTTCTCCATTTTATAGTAAAAGTCAATATCTTCCTGAAACTAAAAAGTTGTCAGAACTCTTCCCCTTAGGCAGCCGTTGATTTCTTCACCAGCGGGCCAAGACGGGTGTCACTACACTAATGCAGGGCTGATCCCCCCCCTTGCCTCATTGGCTCTCCGTTTCACTAACCTAAGGGCCGTTCTGACAACGTGTCCTGATACAGAAAGAAATCACTTCCTCGGTCTGAGATGATATCTTCTGCCTCCAGGAATCGCTTGGTCCGGGAAGAGCTCCTTAGTGTCGTTTGGTTCCACAGCACAGCTTGTCTCTGCCGTCAGGATTTCTCGATGGTCGGTCAATACAGCAGGCTCCACTAATCCAGGCGGCACTTTGCGACAGTGCAAGGAGTGGATCCAATTCTTCCGATTGGAGACTCGCACAGCTGTCCTCGTTGCGAGCAAGACCTGCTCAGGACCAACCCATCTCGGCTCCAGACTGTTCGTCCTTTCAAACACCTTGATCATGACATGGTCTCCAGGCCGGAGGTTATGTCCTTCACCTGTGGACCGATCGGGGAGCGCTTCTCGAACCTGTTGATGAATAGAAACCAAATTATCCGTTAACTGTGCCAGATAATCATTCATCATTACACAAGGTACATCATACACCCACTTCGGTTTCGGTGGACCCCAAATATTCATTGGGCGTCCAAACACGATCTCATATGGCGTGAGACCGGTCCGAGAATGCGGTATCGATCTAATTGACAATAATGCCAGCGGTTAAGCATCTGGCCAAGTCAAAGAAGTCGAAGCTTGGATCTTAGCGATCTTAAGCTTCAAAGTACCGTTATATTTCTCAACCAATCCCGCAGACTGAGGGTGAAACACTGCATGAAATTTCTGGGTAATTCCCAGTCCTTTCAGGACATACTTGATAACGTCTGCTATAAAATGAGGTCCGTTATCACTCCACAACAATCTACAAACACCATATCGAGGGAAAAACTCCTTCAATAGCATCTTGGCTGTAGTCATTGCAGTATTGTCTTGTAGGGTATGCCTCAACCCATTTGCTGAAGGCACAAACCACTACTAGAACATACTTCAGATTGTTACAGCGCTCAAGCTGAATGTAATCCAGCTGCAAAACCTCAAAGGGTGCAGTAGGTGTTGCAAATCCTCCTGCTGGAGTTTGTGTACCCTTTCCTGGGTTATACCTCAGGCAAATCATGCAAGTTTGCACTACCCTCTTTGCCGTACTAGCGATCTCCGGATGCTCCCAAACTCGTGTGAGTAATTTGACAATTGCGGAAGCTCCGACATGCGCTAGTCCATGTGCCATCTGAACCATAGGTTGTACGAAAGCTGTGGGTAACTTCCATTTATCCATCTGCTTACTTCTCCAACACCCTTCATCATCTAATTCTCCATCATTGGACCATTGCTCCCGTTCCTTATCGGAAGCGGTTCTCTGTATCTCCAGCACTTCTCTCTTAGCATCGTGCCATCTTTCTGCCTGTGACTTCACAACATACATTGCAGTAGAGCCAGGCTGCATCGCCGTCTCTCGTGCCACCCGGTCTGCCAAAGCATTCCCTTCTCCAACTTTATCAACCACCTTTTTATGGGCACTACATTTAACTATAGCAATCTTCTTTGGATATGTTAATGCAGTCAAAAGGTTGTGAACTAACTCTCCATACATTATCTGTACTCCATGTGACGTTAGGAACCCTCTCTCCTTCCAGAGTAGGCCAAAATCGTGCGCTACTCCGAAGGCATATCGGCTATCTGTATAAACATTCACACACAATCCTGCACTGAGCTCACATGCTCGTGTTAATGCTATCAGTTCCGCTGCTTGAGCTGATTTCTGCGGTATGCGTGCTGTCTCCACTATTGTTTGTAATGTGGTAATTGCATACGCTGCCGAAGTCGTACCATCTGGTAGCTTCAGGCATGATCCGTCCACCCATAGTTCTCCATCTACATCTGTAAAGGGCGTATCCTGGAGATCAATACGACCCTTTGTCTGTTCCTCAGTCACAAGAATACAGTCATGTGCTCCTCGTGCTTCAGACTGAGTTTCCGGGAACGGCAACAATGTGGCTGGATTTAACGTTGCACACCTCTTTAACGTAATATGAGGAGCCAAAAGCGTCAACTCATATCCCGTTAAACGAGCACTGGTCAAATGCTGCGTCTTTGTCTGATTAAGCAGAGCATCAACAGCTTATGAGATAACACAATTCCCTCGCTTTGGCGTATTGACACAGCTGTCGCCGCAACCGAGCGAAAACAACCAGGCAATGCTCGGGCAACAGGATCAAGTACAGCCGAAAAATATGCACAAGGGCGCTGCTTGTTGCCGTGCATCTGCACTAAAACTGATAATGCACATCCATCTTTCTCATGCACATACAGTGTAAAAGGCTTCGTATAATCAGGGGTACCTAACACTGGTGCTAAACAAAGGGCTTGTCGCAATTGCTGAAAGGCAATTTCACACTCATTTGACCAGGGAAGAGGAATTGGGGTATCTTTTGTCAAAAGTGCTAACAATGGCTTAGCTATGTGTGAAAACCCCAATATCCATTGCCTACAGAAAGAAGCAAGACCCAAAAATGCACGCACATCCTTCTGTGTGGAAGGTACTGGCGTGTCCAAAATTGCTTGAATACGATCGGGTGTGAGTGCACACCCCTCCTTAGACAAAAGGTGACCCAAATAAGTCACCTTTGGTCTACAGAATTGCAATTTCTTCCTCGACACTTTGTGATTGTGAGATGCCAAAAAGGAAAGCAAGGATAACGTGCACTTCTCACACAGCTCAGGAGTGTCGGCCGCCAACAAGATGTCGTCGACATATTGTATAAGGGCGACACCATTAGGCAGAACAAAGGAATCCAATTGTCTTTTCAACGCTTGACTGTAAATACTAGAACTCTCTGTATAACCCTGAGGGACTCTACAAAATCTATAAGACCTATTATTCAAAGTAAAGCCGAAGAGGTACCGGCTATCAGGATGAATAGGAATCGAAAAGAAAGCATTTTTCAAATCAATAACTGAAAATGTGGTTGCCGTTGGTGGGACCAGAGTAAGTAACGTCGTGATATCAGAAACCACTGGATACTGAGGTATCACTATCTTATTCACCTCCCTTAAGTCAATAATAAAACGATAAACCCTAGTATCAGTATCTTTCTTCAAAATGGGTAAAATAGGACTGTTGCAAACGTTGTATGGAACTTCCTCCACTACTCCCACCTTAATCAAATCCTGCACAATCTGTATGAGTGCCTCCTCCCCCTCCTGGGAAATACGATAATGAGGGAGGCGTGGTAACACCGCACCCTCCTGGACACTAATGTGGACAGGCGGAATCACCATCTGTCCCACATCAGTATCCGAAGTGGCCCACAAAGTAGGAGGGAGAGAAGCTAATACAGTATCCTCTGCAACCACACACATCCGTTCTGTCATAGGGTGATTATCGTTTAATATCACACGTACTCCAGTAGGGGAGCAGCGGATCGTAGCTCTGAAGTGCTTAAGCATATCAAGACCCATAATGTTGTCAGGCGTGTTCGGGGCAAGCAAAAATGGACAAGGTGCAGAAAGTTGTTCAACACGAAATGCAAGGGGTCGGGATAGAGGGCTTCGAGAGAGTGTACCATCATACCCTACCGATGTAACCATTAAGCCAGATGGGGGAGCCCTCGGAACCAATTGTTTGGACAGCGCACTGCGAGTAGCTCCTGTATCAACTAGGAACTGATCAGTAGAACCCAGAACATTTGCTGAAACATAAGGACCCCTCTGATCAACCGGCACTTCAACTGATTCCAACCCCCACCCAACGCAATCCTGTGCCTGCTGCGAATCATGGTACCCAGAACGGTCATTCCCAGACATTTGATACTGATTTTGCCGATCAAATACATTAGGTCTATCTCGTTGCTGCACGTTAGGCTCAAATCGAGCACGATTATTGGAATTCCCTCTGAAATTCGAAAAGTCCCCTCTACCTCTCGGCGGTCCCTGACCACGTCCCTGACGAGATGCATACAATACTGGACAATCCCTGGCCCAATGACCCAACTGTTTACAATACGCACATTGATTTCTATTAACATCTGACCGACCCGAAGGGGGACCATAGAATCCTCCTCTACCTCTCTCAACACCCCGACGAGGCGGACCATATACTTGTGCTAACATCACCTTAGTTTTCAAATCTTTCGATTTCTTCTCCTCATTCCCCTTTGCTTCTTGTTCCTGACGCTCATAATACTGAGCCATAGTCAGGAGGGATGCCGGAGACGAGGTGGACCAAGAACTTTCACTCGCCTTTAATCGAGCTGCTATTCCCGGTAATAAATTCGCCACATATTCATCAACAAAAAGATGTCGACCCGTATCATCCGTAAGTGACTGACCACTGAAATCATGAAATGTTTCCTCAAAGCGCGTAAAGAAGTCTGAAACTGATTCATCAACCTTCTGTTTACATGAGGCTAACATATTCCAGTCAATCTTTTTAGGGGGAATAATTGTTTTCAACTTGGTCAAGATAGCGGCAGGGAGATCTAAAATAATCTGGGGCGGTTTTTGCGCGGGTTTTCTCTCCCTATCCTCATCCTCAATCTCAGACCACTTAGCCTTAAAAGCGGCTTGATCATCCACCTTCCGCACAGATCGCCACATATCCGGTGGTAAAATGAGCCCAAAGAACAAATCTATATCTGCTAAAGTCATAGTACAAGAATTCAAGGCCCCTTCGACCTCTTCATAAAAGGCCGCTGGATTCTTGCGGGGGTCAGGCAATGCATTCTTTAATGCCATAACATCAGTCCTATGCCAGGGAGTATAAACCCAATTATACACAAAATATCCCCTAGCATCGGGGGAAGACATGTCTGGACTAGTTCCTGCTCCTTTAGGAGGAACATACAAAGGTGCCGCCTCTCGCATCGGTTTAGCATGCACTAGTTCACTCTTATCTGAATGGGAGGTAGACGATTGTTTCCCGCCGACGTGTGAATCCGATTTCTCCTTCTCCCCTGTCTTTTGGCGCGCTCTCTCTTTAAGTTCAAGCATCGCGTCCCGCAATGTAAACAGCCGTCGAACCGCATCGGGTACCTTAGAGGGAGAAAAGACACCATTACGTAATGCTTTAGAATCTGATACTACATCATCAGGCTCAAAAACATCAGAATATTTCCGAAAGGCAGTAATCACTTCCTCAGAAAAAGTTCCAACAAAATACAACTTTTCTCTATCCTGCCAACTTTCCAAAAATTCCAATAATTCAGTAAGAGATAGCTTGCCTTTAAGCGCACGAAAAGAAATTTTCCGAAGCTCACCCATACGATCAGTTGATAACATGGATCGCGTGTCTACCTTATCCGAAACCGATCCAGAATCCTGTGACCTCGGGGCAGACGCGCCAACATAAGGGGGCGGAGAGCGATCTAATAAATGAAAATCATCTTCGAGATTAGTAAGGACAGGATAAAGTGGCTGGCGGACAGCATATTGACCCGATACTTGCAACCTACGCTCTTTCTCTTGTCTCTCCGCCAGTTCTCTTTCCTCCCGACGCTTCTCTTCCTGCGCTCTCACATGATCATTTTTCCGTTGCTCTTTATCAATCAGCGCTTTCTCACGTTTCTCTCGCTCACGCACTTCCTTCACCCATAACCGTACACATTCAAACATGTCTTGCCGAGCACGCCGTTTACACATACACTGTTCCACATACTCAATCTTACGCACATCAAACGATCCATACAAAGGCCATCGTAACTCAGGATCCTTTTTGGTGTATTTCCTCCACACTGTGCTGTACATTATAGAGGAAAGACCATGCTTCACATACATATCCCTATTAGGAATCCCCTCTGGGGGGGCTGGAGCGGATTCCTCAAGATGTAACCGGTTTCCAAAGCAGCAGCACCACTTACGGAGTGCGCTAAAAGCAGGCATGCTCAAAAATAATGCAAAATATGCAGTATTATCAAAAATGGCACTTAAACTTTGCGCCGTTCAGATTTAAACAACTCCGGGGAAATATCTCCACATTACCTGCCTATATGTGTTGCAACGCATGTATTCTCACAGTAATCAATACAAAATATGACCGGTCATCACAAATCAAACTCAAATAGCCAACCCAGGCTTCAAAAACTCGGAGCAAGTACCGTACAATGGTTCTTACCAATCAAGAGTGTCCAGATTCCAACTGCCAAGTTCCAAAATTCGCCCAAACGGCTATCACGCGGCAAACCGACAGAAGAGTTCTCAGTCGAGGACCGGCGCCACCCAGATGGTCAGCTCGGAAGGGAAGGAAGAAACCTCGGGATGCCAGGACTAAAAGACGCCGCTGGCAGTGATCACATCCCGGCCAAATTCCTCACCTTCGTCACGACCAGTCCTTCGAGCATCCGAGTCGCCGATGAGCCCCACGTGACGGGCGCCAATTGATGAGTACAGGCCCCAGCTAGGCCCGCAGAATACAAGGGTTTGCTCTCCTGTAACAAAAGCTAGAAGGAAGTTGGCACGGAAACTGCAAATACAAAGACAGAGTTTATTAACCCTTAAGGGTGGTCCTACAACCTACACAACACTCTTCAGTATTGCATAGAGTAGCACAAAGAACTTGCGTACGTGGTCCCCTTTTATACACAACAGAGGGGCTCATAAGTGGGTGGATACAACATAGAGCAAAATTCATTACCATTTATGGACATTTTCGATACAGGATCAATATATGGGCGGAGTTAACAATTTCCTGAGCCCGCAAAAACATGGTCAAACAAGGACTAACTGATAACAGATGTGGTCAAGTCTGGACATGCGCCAGACGGACAAAGGAGCTATTTATAGACTGTTACTAGGCAGATTACAAGAGCAACTAGCGAAAAGGTAGGACTCTTCTTGTGCAAAGCACGTGGAGACATGACAATTCAAAATGGAGTCCGGACATTAGTCAACATAAGACAAGAAACATGTTTTAACTAGAGAGAATTCATGTCTTTAGTGAATGCTTAATCATATCGCTGTTTTAGTTTTCAACACGCTGATGTAACAGATGCCAGACCAGGGCGCCTGGCTTGTCGGTGTGTACTGACTGTTTACCATTATGTGTGTTTGGCAACGTTGTATTCCACCCTCCTTCAAAACTCTGCTAATTGTTCATTTGTTTACGTGTAGGTGACTCCGGATACCCCAACATGCCGTGGTTCCTGACACCCCTCAGGAACCCTGTGACACCAGCCGAGATGCGCTACAATGAGGCACATGGTCAGAGCAGGAGGATGATTGAGCGGACATTTGGTCTCCTGAAAATCCGCTTCCGCTGCCTGGACAAGACTGGAGGGGCCCTCCCATATGACCCTGCAAAGGTGTGCAAAATTATCCTTGTATGCTGCTTGCTACACAACATGGCAATGCGGAAGAAGTTGCCTCTCATCCAGGATGACGATGACCTACCCCCGCCACCTGTGGAGGATCCAGGCCTGGGCCACGATGACAGTGATGATGATGATGAGGGTGACGTGCACACACAGCTCATCAACAACTTCTTCACCTGAATATGAGTTTACAGGGTTGTTATGTCAATGTATTGAGTTAGCCAGAAATGTGTTGTGGCTGCTCTGTTGCTGTTTGAGTGTGTCTATGTGCCACTTGACTGGATGCGTGCAGTGCTGTGTCCTTTCAGGTGGTCTGTACTCCTCAATATTGTAGAACTGCTAACTTGTTTCTGTGTTGGTTTCTTGTGACATGTTTTGTGCATGTGATTTGCATTTCTCTCCTGTTCTGCTGTGCTTTTGACTGTGTCTTGTGTCTGTCCTTCCCAGGGTACTTTGCCTGTTGTTTGGTCAACACTGATCCCCAACACCCAGAATCCAACACCAGTGTGGAAGTTGTCAATTCCCATCAAGTGATGTGCTACACACCCCTGGACTTCAATTCTCCGACATTTTGTGACCATGTGTCCACTGTAACGTACAATTACTTTGCAACTATTGTGGAATAAACATGTTGATGATGTGTAATGAACCTGTGCTAAGCTTTGTTAGGTGCGTTGTCTGTCTTCCCACATCTGACTGACATTTGCTTACCTCACCTGTGGACTTTTTACCACTGACTGTGGATAGGTGTTGTGTCTGTGCATACCAATGTATTTCAGGTCAACATCATTGTGTGTAATGAGTTACATGGACATAGTGAGTATGTGTTATTGTGCCATAGTGGTGTGTCTCCCTCACATGTGTCACATCAGCATGACTCACATAACGGTGGTCACATTGTTGTAGTATTTGGCATGCATTGTGTTGTTTAGCAGATCAACATCTCCATGACACATGACGAGTTGGAATAACAACAGAGGCAATTATGGTGTACTGGTGAATTTATTTACAAACATGTGTGAGGATAGTGCACAGGATGGGGGGTGCTGTACATTTGGTTTTGAATCCAAAGTTCACAGTAGAGTTGGAAGTGTTGGTAGCTGAAATGTCCAGAGTAAAGTCCACAGTCATCTGCTACATTGGACCAACATGAACCCTCTATGTCATGTTGTCATGTAGGCGAGTTGTGTCAGATACGACAAGGAGAACGGGTTGCGCACAAAGAACATTGTCCAGAACAGGTTTAGAGGCCCTGGGGGATGTGCAGGGACATCTGCGTCTCACTTGTCCTTCTTCGGACGACCCCTCTTCTTCTTCGGGGGGGATCCTCAGGTGCAGGTGTCTGCTGTGCAGGAGAGTCTCCACCAGAGTCATCCCCCCTCTCTGTGGCACTGGCAGATGGTGTGGCAACAGATGTTGTGGCCACACAGGGAGGTGTAGACATGTTGGTGCTGATCTGGCGGAGGCATAGTAGTATGTCCCGATGCACCGCAGTAAGTGCATCCCACTTTGCCTCCATGCGGGCATGGTGGGCAGCCTGCTCCTGTTGAATGTCATTGAGGATCCCCACTACCTGGCCAAATCCTCCGGTGCTATCCTGGTACGCATCTATGATGCATGCCAGTTGGGGGTCATCATGCAGTCCAGACCCCTCTGCAAGGCGCGCCCTCTGCCTCCAACCCCTCTCAGCACCCCTATCCACATGGGCAGGACCTGCGGCAGCATGCACAGGTGAAACTGGGACCCCTTGTGTGTTGTTGCTGGTGGTGTTGTCTGTAGCTTCCTGGGGTCCTGTGTCCCTGTGCTGTCGGTGTTCTGTGGCCTTGGTCTGTCCATGTTGGCAGGGGTGCCCTGTCTGTTTCCAGATGCTGGAGGCGTGGGTACAGGGGGTGCAGATGTTAGTACCTCTGGTGCTGCATGATTACTCACACCGGAGGTGCCAGGTTGTTTGTCGTCATCCGAAGAGGACAGAGACGGATCCACACCAGAGAGCTGAGGGTCCACCAGAGTCTGGGACAGGGACTACTCTTCATTTGGTACTGTGTCCCCAGCACCACCTGTGTTTGGAAGAGACACACAATGTAGGTTAGGTTTCTACAGGCCTCAATGGTTCAAATACATGACATTTTCTACTGTACGTCCGGATGCCTGCCTGTACACTGCTTTGTCCACGGTTGTCACGGACAGAGATTGATATTGTTGTTGCACATTGCCCAGCCAAAATGAAACATTTGAATTTCCATGTCGAAGTGTGTGCATGCCCAGCTCATGTATAGATTTGTCTGTACATGACCATTACTACTCAAGGGCCATCACGTTGCTGACACAGGTGTGTCATCCCTGTACAGAAGTGAGCATTAACAAGGACATACGTGTTATTCCACTGAGGATATGTTGTAAGATTGGGGCATGTGCGGTAGCAGATTTTGCTAGTCTTTGTGTGCCACATTGGTGTATTGGTACGACATGGTCACAGTCCGGTATGCCTGTGATCTCTTTGGAGGAAGTGTTTTTTTACAGTGTTCCTATTTCCCATCTCATTTCATACAAGGGATGATGTCACCATTGTTAATGAGTCTGGTGCTGAGTTTTGTATGTGCATATGTGATTTGACATGTCAATGTTCTCCATGGTGACATGGATTGGGCAAGGTAGCACTCTGGCTTTTCAATGCTCATGACAGTGAGGGCCGGTGGTGTGTGTGTTGCAGTTTTGCTGCTGTGAGTAGCATGTCTCCTCCAATGAAGTCCAGGTTAGACCTTGTCTCTACAGTGTCTATGTCAGTGAGTGGTGTGTTGTGTGAAGGATGCATTTGTTTCAGCACGATGTAGGAGTGGAATGCAGCTCACAACAGCACCGAGTGTGAATGAAACCATGCTATGGTGTCGGCTATATTGGTGTGTCCATTCCATTCACTGTCAGATGTCCCCTGTCAATGATGTATATGTGAATTGCTGTGTGTTTTGTGCAATGTACCATATATGGCTCTCCACACTTGTCATCTGCAAGACACACCTCCCCAGACAGGCCAGGAGGCACCCCTGGACACTGTATCCCCAGGCAATGAGCTTGAACATATGGTTGCAATGCCTGTGTGTGCGACCATGTTTTGTTTGGCCAGTGCATATGTGTGATTTTCTGCCACATCATTTCTCAGCCCCAGTGTCAGAAGTCTTGCCCAGGCATCATCTTTGTGAGGGACTGGTACCATGTGTGCAATGTGTTTTAGCATAGAAGGTGTGTGTATGGCCAGCATCGGTGTTATTTGTTTACAAGTCTGGGCCTCCTTCTCCCCCAGGCCAGTTAACCCATCATGAAGCGTGCCACCATTGCAGTGGGTGCAGGTTAACTTTCAGGATGTCAGTCAGTGCAGTCCTGGTGTTCGTTGTTGCCCAGTTCCCAGCATGGCCTTGTGCTCCCCACAACAGAGCCCAGTGTCAGACATCTTGTCAGTCCATTCCCACTCCCTGTGAGGCAAGCATGGTTCAGTGTGAGCTTGCTGGGCCATGTGGGTGGGTGGGGAATGTCTGTGACTGCAACTCCCATCATGCTCTTGGCTACACCCCCTTCCCAGCATGCCCATACTTCCTTCCTTTTGACTCTGCTTCCCTGTAAGTGGTTGTGACAGCAATGGCAAGATGGCTGACTGTGAAGTCCTGGTGTTTGTTTGGCTACAAGTCCAAAGAGAGCCCCTGTGCTTCACACAGCAGCACCCAGTATGGTGTATCTTTGGCTGATATTTCACTATGGTGTGAGTCAATGCATTCTACCCGGTGAGTTGTGTAGAGTTTGTGTTGAGGGGTGTGTGTGTCTCCACATGCTGGTACGTATGGTCAGAGCTGTCAGTCCTCCTTCCCACCCGGCCAGACATCCCACCATGAAACGTGCTTCCATTGGAGGGCATGCAAGTTGGCTTTCAGGATATCAGTCAGTGGTGTCCTGCTTCTGATTGGCGCACAACCCCTACCAGGGCCTTGTGCTCCCACAGCAGGATCCATTGTCAGCAATCTTGTCATTCATTTTCCACTCCCTGTGATGTGGGCATGGTTCAGAGAGGTCTTGATGGGCCAATTTTGAGGGGGAGCATTATCTGTGACTACAAACCCCATCATGCGTTTGGATACACTCACTTCACCTGCATACCCACTATTCCTTCCTGTCAGTCAGCTGCACTGTGAGGTAGTGTGTTTGTGGTGGCAAACTGTCTGACAGTGTTTATTTGGCTTTGTGCCACTGCCTTGCTCTATTCGTTTGTAGGTTTGTACATGTCATGACACAGTTCCAAGTCACTATGAGATGGCAGGTATTGTGTTTGTCTGACTAGCATACACATCTTGGCATGATTTTCTATTGGTTACTGTGGCTTTGCTAACGGTGCATGGTTTCACTGTCCCCTTCCCACACATTATTGAGTATGTTGGTTGTGTACTCACCAGGCTCTGGTATGTCTGCTAGACCATGGATGCTCTCTGGTGGTAGGATGTCCCGCACCTTCTCCTCCCAGGTCCTGAAGTATGCTGATTGGGCAGGATTGCCACCACGAGTGTGCTGACTCAAGGTGTGATCTTTCTCGATGAGTTTCTTGACCCTCCTGCGCACGTCATACCACCTTTTCTGGATATCGTCCTTTGTGCGCAACGTTGGTGCTTGTGCGTTCACCTTGTTCACAATCCGCACCCACATCTTTGTTTTCTGTAACATGGGGGTCCTTTGGACCAATGTACCAAACAAATGTGGCTCTACTCTGATGATCTCGTCTACCAGCACTTCTCACTCACTATCTGTGAACTTTGGATTCTTCTTTGGGGCATGGTGATGGGTGGTGGTGGTGAGTGATGTGTGTGTGAGGGTGCAAGTGAGGGTGGGTTAGTGTTGGTTTTGCTAGCTGTATGTGTGGGTGCTTTTGGTGAGGTGCTAATGGTGTGAAAGTTGTGTGATGGGTGCGTTGTGAGTGTGTCTGTGGTTGCTGTGTGATAGTGTTTTCTGCTGGCTGTTGTCTCCTATTTGCAAAGGATCATGGTAGTGATTGATGTCCTTTATATAGGTGGAGTTGTGGGTGTCTCTTTGTTCCAGGTTTTTTTATTTGGATATTTATTGGCTTTGTCATTGCTTGTTTGGTCCTTTTTTTGTATTTTGTCCATTGGGTTTTCTAGGCATGAAGGAGACGTTCTTCTGATCGAGACGGACGCTGATGTTGGCTCGTGCGGGCTTCTCCGGCTCGTTCATGCTGACTTTCTTCTGTGTTTGATACGCGTCGGTCACGGAGATCTCTATTGCTTGAGGTCCCTGTTTTCAGTGCGTGTCGGTCATGCAGCTTGTGCTCCGTGCGAGTCGGGCTGGGTTTACACGCATTGCATCATACTGCGCGGATCGGACATCGCGGGTACGTGTCGGTCGGGTTCATTCATGGTACGTGTCGGTCAGTGCAAATCACTGTTTTCCCGATGGCTCGTTCGTATGGTTTGTATTCCGTACGTGTCGGTTGTAATTCACATGCGTTGCATCGTACTGCACGGGTCATACGGCGCCGGTCCGTGTCAGTCGGTCTCCATTACGGGTCCGTGTCGGTCGGTACGTTTTGCGGCCGGAATCGGATTCGGCCCCTAAGAGTTTTCCTATTGGTCAGAAATACCGGATACTGCAGCAAGTTCAGCAGAATGCAGAGTTCTTTTCTTAGGCTTTTATTCTCGGAGTACATCAAGGTTGAACAGTCAGTTCTTACTTTCGTAGGTTAAATTAGGGATACAACATTAGTTTCAGATAACTCATTTAGCTCTCAAAATTACTTCGAGCTGACACACTGGAAATACAAGAGCATGGCACGGCATGCTGCAGGCGATGGGGAAATGCAAGACTTCAGCACTGGTGCACCTGGGGAGCTACAATCACCTTGTAGCTAAATGACATGATGTGAAAGAGGCAGCAACATCAAGCAAACCATGGGTCTCTCACAATTAGCACCATAAAGAAGCTATGGGTAACAGTGTGAGTTGTGTAGAATTTTGAGGCTATGGATACTCTTGCTGGTTTTTGATAGCTTGTTTTAAGGGGGGAACATTATGCCTGAGTGTGAGTTTTCGAGGCTTGCAGATGCTCACAGATTTTCCCAACACTGGGGGTAGAAAAGACACTGAATCAATGCAGGAGCTGGTCGGGCCAGAGAGGCACAGATCTCAGCGTGGACAGCCACTGGGCCCCACTCCAAAGGCAGCACATGAGATCTGAGCGTCACTCATAGGTACTGGAAGTAGGGGTGCGGAGGGGGCTGCCAGGATAGGGTTCAGAAGGTAAATGAGCAATAAAGATTCCTTATTTTTATATTGTCACATTAGCTGTGATTCAGTGACATAGGTCAAATGGCAGGCTACATCTTCTACTCCTTCTCCTTTAACATGTAGATAGGTGTTTACCTTTTTTTACTTCAAAGTGAGAAGATTTTGTAAAGTGAATTGTGGTCAGTCTTGCTAAAGTTCAAGGAGAGTGAAAAGAAAGATTGCCAGTGTTTTTTCTAACACACAGCAACGATAACCGTACAAATACTTCAAAAAGTATCAGCAGTTAGAACACAAATGAAGCATATTGTTTGTAATTCCGGAGTGTGATTGAAACAAATATTTTAATAGGATCAAAACAAATCAAAACACTTTAAATGGTGATGTTCTGCCATGCTCAACAGAAGAGCAAAGAAAACCAGAACAGTGAATGCTGCCAGGACGTAGCTGCAAGAGCAGTAAACACTGTTGGTGTACAATTAGATAATATAATGGCAAATATATCACTCAAGAAAAGTCCAAAGTTAGTGCTTTCGATTCCACTTATTGTGGGTACCAGAGTGAGAGGCTGTCTGCATTGTGGCACAGAGACTGTTTAAAATTAATAGGCTTAGGGGCTGATTAGGATGTCGGTCAGAAAGCCTCCATCCGCAGGTCAGAGGCTTTCCAACCGACACCAACGGTTTAAAGTCTGACCGCCTAATTACAATGTAGGCGGTCAGAGTTTAAACTGGCCGGTCGGACCCACTGGCTTCCAACACGCTCCAGGTGCCCATCGGCCAGTTGGGGTCGCACATAGTCCCCTACGGATGGTGTTTCTGACGTTGGGATTGTGATGTCGGTTTCTGACAGGATTTTTTGTGTTGGGCTTTCTGACTTGAAAAGCCTGTCAGAAAGAGACTTTGGGGGCCCCCATGCTCTGAAGCCTCCAGTTGGGGGGCCCCCATGCTCTGAAGCCTCCATTTGGGGGTCTGGGGGACAACCTATAGTACCACCTGTAAATCCCTGCACTGTGTGGCAGGCACTGTGAGGTGCAGTGCAGGATTTGCAGAAACTCACATCCTCTCATTCTCAATGGGAGATTGTGCTGACCCCTACCACTCTGCTGCTGAAAGGGCATGACTCATTTGCTCTAGTTGCTCCTTGTTTGATGCTCACTCTTTTCACAATCCCTGTGATGTCCATTTTAACATTAATGCCACCACCACTGCTCTGAAAATCGTTCTTGCCCAACTGGTGTCACTGGGAGAGGAGAGTTGCTTTGGGCAATCGACAGCTGTGATGTTTTTGGTATATGGACAAAATATTGGAATAAAAATATCTTATCGCAGAAAAATTGTTTCATGCATAAAGGGATTTCAAATATATCATGGGCAGGAAATTCGATGTATAAATATCATTTTACACGTTGTTTTAAATATTGCCGGAAAAAATATTGGTGCAGTAAATATTGTTGAATATATTATTGTTTTTTTTGTGTAAAATAGTATATAATGTATCTTTTTTTATTTTATGAAATTACTTTTGCTTCAATATGTTTTAATTTTAGAATAGTTTAATAATTCAACTGTTTTAATGTGTAATATTCAATTGTTTGAATATTTTTTTTTAATTAAAGAATTTACCTTATAGTGGCGGGGTTAGTAGGGGATAAGTATGGGGAGATTTATAATTTTAAATTAATAATTTATTATAAGCAAATTGTTTTAGTAATTTTAAAATATGGTTTTCTATAATATAAACTTTTTAATTTTATGTGCAATAGGATATTTGTAACTTTCTTTGAAAAAAATGAAATATTGAAAATCATTTAAAATATTTAGGAAATTTTTGTATTCATTAGATTGTTCTAAATGATAATTTCTAATTGTTTTAAATCAGTGTAATTTTTTTTTGCAGCGGGATGTTGTGTTAATTGGGGATAAGATTGGGAGATTTAAAAAAATGTGTATTAATTTTTAATTTCAAGATATTAATTTTTTTATACAAATTGATTTATTAATTTTAAATTTACACATATATAGTTCTTTCTCTTATCCCAAACAGTCCACAAACGGCGCACTCAGTCTTCCAGCAGGTGCAGGATGTCGAGATCGGATAATACCTCGCAAGTTATTTTCAATCACAAAAAATCCACCGCACTTCTACAGTCTTCTATTACTGTTTTGGTTATTCAAAACACAATCTCCACCATCATGGACGTTTCAACTAAGAAATGGTCATTCTCACGGTTTGCGTGAGTCCATCCTCACTTTCCAACTTTATACATTTGCCATATTAGCCCATTATGAGGCATTAAAGGGACTTGTATTTCGTTACTGATCACAAATGTCTCTTACAGTCTTAATCATTGATTGTATAGTTGTCTGTTTCATATATATCATATGGAATCCCCATGTTATTAATCAATGGTGAATTAATTTCTATATTTACATTTGTTTGCGATTTTTTATGCAGTTTTTATTGTCCCTGCACACTGCTGGCTTATACCATTGTACATTAAATATTATTCCCCATCCTCACAGATAGTCCTGTTGGGGCTCTATTTCATATTATTTTCTCAACTTACAACATACATGTTCGTGGGTTAGTACCCATAATAGGTTGGTACCTATTTGTCAAAGTGATTGCATGCCAGACTCTTGTATGTGCTTCCTTTGTTTGACGATTGAGGGTTGGTACCCTACTCTTTTAAACCAATCAATACACATTCTTCTTTAACCTTGTACATGGGTGCTACCTATAAATGAATATGTAGCTCCTCATCTCCGTTAATATGTTTTAATTAAAGAATTGACCTTATAGTAGCTGGGTTAGTAGGGGATAAGTGTGGGGAGATTTATAATTTTAAATTTTAAGTTCATAATTTATTATATAAAAATTGTTTTATTAATTTGAAAATGTGGTTTTCTATATTACATATTTTTTAATTTTATGTGAAAAAGTTTATTTTTAACTTTCTTTGAAAAAAATGAAATATTGAAAATTATTTAAAATATTTTAGAAATGTTTGTATTAATTAGATTGTTTTAATTTATAATTTATAATTGTTTTAAATTATTGCCATTTCTTATTTTTGCAGCGGGATATTGGACTAATTAGGGATAAGATTGGATTTAAAAAAATGTGTAGTATCATTTTTAATTTCAAGATGTTTAATTTTTATATACAAATTGATGTATTCATTTTATATGTAATTTATATATATGTATATATATATATATATGTTTTCAAAAGTTACCCCTTCAGGTGGAGGGCGCACTCGGGATCGCTCCTTATTACAGATAGGTGTAGCAGCCACATCCTCATTATTTTGGCCAACGCGTTTCGGGCAGAGACGCCCTTCTTCTTGGACCATAGCTGAAGATGACGACTAAAAAGCACTGTCAGTACAAATCCCTCTTTTATTTCCACAATCAGCATGTTAATCATCACCCAATGTATTCTGGGACCGGTAGTGCAAAATATCTAACCCATGTGGGCGTCGTCAAAGTCACTTCCCAAACAATCAAAATGGGATAAAAGGTGCTGTCCACCTCACTGTACAATATATATTTGGCATCTCCCGCTCCACTCAAACTGTACAATCCAAACAGCAAGCAGACCCGCGTGGCTCCGGGGGTGGAACTCCAATGTAGCAGCAGCCACACAGGAAATACCTTTTCCGTGTAGCTGACCAATTCAAACAGCACACGGACCCACGAGGCACAGGCGGTGGTGCACCTCCGTGACCAAGGGCTGGTCACTAATTTGTTTTCAAAAGTTACCCCTTCAGGTGGAGGGCGCACTCGGGATCGCTCCTTATTACAGATAGGTGTAGCAGCCACATCCTCATTATTTTGGCCAACGCGTTTCGGGCAGAGACGCCCTTCTTCTTGGACCATAGCTGAAGATGACGACTAAAAAGCACTGTCAGTACAAATCCCTCTTTTATTTCCACAATCAGCATGTTAATCATCACCCAATGTATTCTGGGACCGGTAGTGCAAAATGTCTAACCCATGTGGGCGTCGTCAAAGTCACTTCCCAAACAATCAAAATGGGATAAAAGGTGCTGTCCACCTCACTGTACAATATATATTTGGCATCTCCCGCTCCACTCAAACTGTACAATCCAAACAGCAAGCAGACCCGCGTGGCTCCGGGGGTGGAACTCCAATGTAGCAGCAGCCACACAGGAAATACCTTTTCCGTGTAGCTGACCAATTCAAACAGCACACGGACCCACGAGGCACAGGCGGTGGTGCACCTCCGTGACCAAGGGCTGGTCACTACCTGTAATGAGGAGCGATCCCGAGTGCGCCCTCCACCGGAAGGGGTAACTTTTGAAAACACATATATATATATATATATACACACTGAAATATATTTTTTATGTTTTTTAAAAATAAACTATTAAACATTTAAAATAATTAAAAAATATTTGAGATATTTTGTATAACATATTTTATTGTTAATTATATTTTTATTCATGTATGAGTTTTAATTACAATTAATTATTTGTATGATATTAGTATATATGTTTAAAAATGTTAAACAAAATATCTAGAATTAAAACAAATGTTCTAATGCTGAATATTTTTACAATTCGTATAAAATTACTTATAAAATTGGATTGTTAAAAATGTATTTAGACTTTTCAAAATGTATGAATGGTAGAAAATATTTATTAAAATTTTGGAAATTTAATTTGTAAATTTAAAACTATTTAAATTTTTTGAATTTCCTTTTTTAAATTAATAATGGCAGGTTAAATTAGTGTGTTATAACATTTAAGAAAAATGTATACATTTTTTAGGTATGACATTATTATGGTGTATTTTGTGTTTTTTTAATATAATATTGTAAGTAAAAAGTTTATTTTGAATTGGAATTATTAATTATACATTTTTAAGTTTGTATAGCTTCCCCAAGTTTGTATGCCTTCCCCAAGTTTGTTTAGATTGAAGTGGAAATATTAAATGTCACCCCATTACTGTTTATCACCTTCCCCAAATTGGTTTACATTGCAGTGGGAATAGCTTTTGGCACCCTTTTAGTGTCCAACACCTTACTGAAGTTCATTTAGGTTAGAGTGAGAATAGGAAATGTCATTCCTTTACTGTCCAACACCTTCTCCAAACTGGTTTGGATAGTAAATGTTACCCCTTTAGTGTCCAACTTCTTCCCTGAGTTGACTTGCAATGAAGTGGTAAAAGTAAATGAAATCCCTTTAGTGTCCAACACCTTCCCTGATTTGGTTTAGATTGGATTGGGAATCTTACATGCCACACCTTTAGTGTCCAACTCCTTAATTTACCTGGTTAGGCTTCTAAAAGTGAAAAGGTGAACTCTGAGCTGACACTGCATAGCCATAAATAGTGACAGTTGGCCCCCAAGTGAACTGGTCACTATGTTACACAATCCCATGGCCACCAGCTTCCAGTGGTACACTGTTACTCTGGTTTCCTTTGGCATGGTGACAGGCAAACAGCTAATCACTGACATGTTATTGCTACGGCTCTAACGTCTCAGGTAGTCAGGATATACAATGCCCTGCATTGGCAGCTAGCCCTCTTTTCTGTAGGTGTGCAGGAGGTGCACTGCACTTAGTCACAGGCTTTCCTTCTGACGTCTTATTTCTCAGGCTGCAGGCTGACCTGATGGACATAAATTGATTCAGTACAGTTGTACACAAAGGACCTCATTACGATGGAGGTTGGATGAGACTGTCTGACAAGGAGTCGGCACTTTTGATAGCCCAATTATGATATGACCGCCATGCAGGCAGTTGTAAAATGCTGTTTACTATTGCTTCTTGTGCAGCAGCCCAGGAAAAGGGCAAACTGCAATAGTAAAAAGTATTTTGAAAACATTTATGCACCGTGTGTGTGCCAGGTACCATGTGGTGCCTGGCATACTGTGGACGGATGTTTGGGGGGGCACCACATGTGCCCCCCTGGCCACTTAGCAGTGTCCCATGGGGAATGGAAGCCCTATGGAGGGCCCCCAAAGTCTGTTTCTGACAGCCTTCTCACGACACTGTGACTAGAGGGGGTATGCAGCCCTTTGAGTGGAGGTAGGACACAGCGAACGGCCAGCTGCACCCAAGGCAGGAAAATGCCAACTTTCTGTAAAGCAGCATTTTCAAAATTGTAACCGAAGATCCGACTATATTAAAAGAGAGGACTTTTCATTACAACTCCAATGACACCAAACATTAGCTGGTTACCTCTTCTCTTTTGGAAGTTGCAGCTTATTCGTTTTGTAATAAGTTGTCAGGGACTAGCCGCCAGTTGAGCACTGACTGCACACAGCCGTGTGAACCAGGAAGTACCAAACCTCTACAAACTACAATTCCCGGCAAGCAACGTAAGAGCCACATCCCACGTGACTCGGGTGCTACGCCGGATACCAGGTATAGGGCGGTTGAGACACCAAACGCTGCTGATTATCCTGGTTGATTCCCGTAGCAGCGTTTCCTATGGATTACAGGACCTAAGAGGGTAAGAGTGCATAGAGCACTATTCAGGACTGTTTGACTCGTGTTTGTGGAGGCTGGTGTGGTCGTTACCCCCACAAGCGCTCCCTCTCTATCTCCTCTGTTGGCCGAGAGCCGCTATCTGGCGGTCTCTTGCAGAGGAGTGCCTTGCGGATTACAGGGGCATTTTCGCCCGATATCTCCCTGTTGGAGAGACCGGTTCCGGCTGAGGTCTCATACGGGGATGATTATAGTATTCTATCCGGCCAGACCTGGCCGTCAAGCATGAGTAACCTAATCTGATATTATCGTAGTAGCTGCTTCTCCTCACTAGGGCTTCACAGTGAACCTGCACCTTTGAACTGCCTTGGTATCTCGGATACGGTTGAGGAGAAGACTCAGCGCTTTCAGTACCTCAGTAATTGTGTGTGGATCATTGCTATCTTGCTTGTACCAAACAGGAAAGCTTCCTCTACGAACGTATGCTTAAGGAGGAGGCTTATACACAATTGAGGATTGTTGCTTGTACAGAAGTCTAGACATTAACCAGAGAACCGTAGTTCACGATATTGGCTTGGGGTATTGTGATACCTAAATAAACCTGAGCTCTTTTCCAATTGGGCAAGTACAAGATTATGATTGTATCCTGGCCCTTTGTTACTTTGGTTGTTCTTTATTTTCTTATTTCCTAGGAGAGAGGGACCAGAGAGGGTGTGCAGACAAACTCTGCCTTGCATTACAGGCTAATCCACATGTGACCTTTGGTAGGTGTGGGGGGAATCTTCTCTCTTGAGAGCAGGGTATCAAATGCTATGTTGATGTAGGAATTGCTTCCGATGTATGTTCTTTGTGTTTGGGAACTTGCAACCACCCTCTTCTCTCTTCTAGCTTCAATCTCTCACCTTCTTCTTTTACAGGTAGTGTGTTATGACTTTGAGGTTATTCATGTGTGTCAAGGCTTCCTTTAGCTATGTTATCTGAATACTGAACTAGTACTTACGTTGTGTTGCCGTGTCATCCTCAGGTCTCCCTCCACGCTGTTCCTACCCTTTCCTTCCCCCGCTTGACTATCCCACCAGTCCGTCTGTATTTATATTCCAGATGTTGGGGCCGTCGAGAGGTGGCCCCCTCGAGCATCAGCACATTTCCGAGGATTCTGGAAGGAGGAGCTGACATAAGGTAAGCCCAATGTTATCCTATGGGAGGAGCAGGCCTTTCAATAGTGGAGAACGAACTTACAAGGTCTTACTACCACGACCTGTAAGAACTTAAAACAAGGTACATGACTTACTTTATAAATACACTGCACACTGGACTGTACAGGGCCTACCTTAGGGGTGACATATGTAATAACAAGGAAGGTTTCAACCTAGAAAAAGATTTAATGTGCCATCTCGAAAGAGCAGTTTAAAACTACACATACAGGCTGCAATGACAGGCCTGAGACATGTTAAAAGGCTGTATAAGAGGCTTGCCGAATAAGTGTTGCAGGTCCACTAGGAGCATTTAATTTACAGGCCTTGGGTACATTTTGTGCTAATTCATTAGGGACTTACAAGTAAGTAAGCCAATTGAGTAGAAGCCAATTCTACCATGTTTAGTGAGAGAGCACATACACCTTATCACTGGCTAGCAGTGGTCAGCAAAAACAAGAACAACAAAAATAATAGAGGTGAAGACAAAACATTTGAGGGATGACCACTCTAAAGCTGACAGGACTGACAATTGGGGTGATAGTCATCCATTGTAAAAAGAGTGTGACTTTGGGTGTATTTTTATGAAATTGGAACCTAAGCAACATCAAAAAGCACAGAAAAAAACACTCAAGCAAACCATGATATCTGTCTTCTCCACAGGACCATTTCCTGAGCTGAACAGAATGATTAAATGGCGAGCAGTATGGCACATTGTAAGTGCACCAGTAACATGCAACCATGCAGCACACAATATCTTAGAAGGCATTCCATGAGCACAGAATCAGTATCAGATGTGAAAAACATAGCACAGAGAGTATATATTGATAGCACAGAGAGTATATATTGATATGAGGGACAATGTCGTAAAACATACAAAAGCTGCACCATACATCTGGCAATTGCTCTGGGTAGCACTTCAACCCAACATTCTTCAACAACTGTGCCAATATAGACAGAAACCCGCCTCATGCAAATCAGTATTGACCCTGTCATCCAGAAGGAATGCAAGCAACTCAAGTGTTTGGACTTATTTGTATAAGGTGGGCCTCTGTCTAGAGTGGCACAATAGACAAAAATGATGGATTGAAATGCTGCCAAGGGTAATTGGCCATGGTTTAGCATTCCTCCCATCCCCTTTTGCAGGCGTAATGTAATGCCATAAAGGCAATAAGTGGTATGCCTAGATGTGGGTTCCTTGCTCACTACACCACATGATTCAAGCTTTATTTCACTGATGAGGTGTAAAAAAGGCTTAAATCCATCTGAGGTTGCTTGTATTCTCTTCTGATATGTGCCTCGCCTGGCAGTACGGATTGGACTGTTGCCGTAAGAAGTGGGTTAAGAACTAAGTGGGTAGAAAATTATGAGTTGAAATGATACCCAAAAGGTTTGTCCATGGTTTAGACTATTTCTGTGCATTCTTTCCTTCACATTTTGTGTATGTGGTTTAAAACCATAAGTGGCCAACGGTATGCCCAGACATGAGTATCTTGCTTACAGCGCAACAAGATGCAAGCTATACCTTATCAACAAGGCTGAAACTGATATGGGGTTGCTCTTGTTTCCTTCTGGAGGTGCCCTTGTCTGACATTCGGGATGGGTTATCCCCAAGTGGAGCAGGGTCAGTTTTAAATTTACACAAGTGTAGTGAATGAGCCACTTTTGTGGTCTGACACCCTATGATGACCCTCAACCACCACCATTTTGTACTGACTTAAGTGTGCTATGTTGCCCTAGCCTTCATGTAGGATGGGCTTGCATATGCCTGCTTCTCTTCTGCCTTTTAGTAGAATAGTCTTGCCAAGAATAGAAGGTATGGGATGTTGAGGTGCAGTCTTGTGGGTGGTGGTGCACACATGTGCTCAATGTGGTATACTGAGGGATGAAGTCTATAGTGTTATTTGGGTTAGGTGAATTATGACTTTGACCTATTGGCTTTGACGTGGTCTGATGTCATTCTGCCTTCTGACTTTACCTTGCTTCAAACTTTTCTGTGTGCACAGTGGTGCTTGTAAGTTGTGTGGATGAGAATTATAGGTGCTAACTATTGCCTTTGACATGGTTTCATGTCATCCTTGCTTTTCTGATTCCATCTTGCTTTGGGCCTTTGTATGCATGGCTTAACTAACTTTCTGTGCCTGCACGAAGAAGAGGGCATGTTCTGCTCTGTGTTGAAAGTGTGTTCTCCTCACAACAAAGAGGTGTGGAAAACTTGTTTAATTAAGAGTTACAGTAAATCAACATCAGCGGTCTCCTCTCACCACGACCTCCCACTTCTGTCTGACCACATTCCCCACTAACATTTCATGACATCCTCAAATTCTATGCATAACATTCTTAGCTAGATTACAACATATCCCCTTTACATGAAGCAAAATGATACATAAAGAAAACTTAATATAAAAGTAAAAACAGAAATAACAATAATGCAATCTTACAGCAATAAATTACCTACTAAAACTTTAGCGTGACTAGAGCACACTTATCTTCTGTTTACCCCAAAGAGACTCCAAACCAGAATATCAACTATTGTACTATATAATCTTTGAATCTCCTTGGCAGAAATCTCCGTCTCGAAGAACACCTTTTAGGACACAAATCCTCTTGCAAAACACCCCCAGTCTTGAGATTGCCACTGTGAGATCGCACGCTAGCCTCACAATTATCATCTCCCACACGATCATTGGAAAAGTTTCCTCGATACTTCACCAACCTTGACATACTCCACATAGATCCGGAATCAACTCTCACCACATTTTTCCTGATAGCTACAATAGTGAAAGGACCAATGAAGGAGGACTTCCCTTTTAAACTATGTTTAGGATTCTTCACCAAAGCTTTGTCTCCTACATTCCACTTTTTGCTCTTTACCCTCATCTTCTAGTCATAATCAGCTTTATACTTATACTGATACTCCGAAACTCTCTCTCGGCATTCCTCTCTGCTCCTCACAGGACCAGCAGACACAGGCAACCAAGAAGGATTGAGTTTCGATGTTGCTTTCCTACCCCTCAAAACCTCAAATGGCGAGACTTGAGTGACCGCATTAGGCGTGGCGCGGTGTGCCCACCATGTGTCTCTCAAAACCCCACTGAATGAAACCCCAGAACTTAATGCTCGTTGAGCACAATCCTTCACAACCCTATTCATTCTCTCAGATAACCCATTAGCTTGTGGGGCATACAACGCCGTCTTTTGATGTACGATACCATAATCCTTGAGAAATTCCGCCATCTCATGGGACACAAATTGCACACCATTATCCGTGACTAGAAACTTTGGTATCCCCTCAGATAGAAAAACATCCTTGAGAAACTCAATAACAATTCTTGTCGTCACAGAACACACACACTTGGTGACCACCCATTTGGAAGTATAATCCACTACCAGAATAACAAAACGTTCATATGACGGCAGCAACTCAAATGGGCCCACAATATCCAAACCCAGTTTTGACCAGACCACATCAGGAACTACAACTGGAGAGAATGGAACCTTATTAATAACATGTGACTTGTCACTGGCGGCACAGGACACGCAATCCTTTACCACATCCTCAATCATGCGATCCATACCTGGCCACCAATACCTTTCACGCACTCTAGCCTTCGTAAGGCTTCGCCCCAGATGACCTTCCTGACGTGTGTTAACAATTTTTCCTCTGAGCTCCACTGGGGGAATTACCCTCTCACCCCTCATAAGATTACCACCTATGAAAGACAAGTCATCCCTTACTGACCAATAAGCTTTCATTTCATGGTCCAAAGTTTTATATTCAGGCCAACCATGAGTCACCCAGCCATTCAGTGACTCTAAAATGTTATCCTTGTTGACTTACTCAACCCATGATTCCAAGGACAAAGAAGGTTCAGTCACCCAACATACAATATCGCTTTCACATTCTCCACTCACCATACTGACAGGCAACCTAGAAAGACAATCTGTAGTCTTATTGCTGGAACCAGGTATATACTGCACCACAAAGTTGTACTCCTGCAATCCTTCACTCCATCGTTTAATTCTGGGAGTAATATGTTCACTATGTCTGCAAGAAAATATTTGCACAAGCGGACGATGATCAGTCCTGACTAAAAACGGTATTTCCCACAAATAAAACTTAAAATGTTGCACAGCCCAGAACACACTCAAAGCTTCCCTTTCTATGCATGAATAATTGATCTCAGCATCTCTAAGAGCTCTAGAAGCAAAAGCCACAGTTTTCTGCTCACCATCCACCACTTGGGACAAGACAGCCCCCAAACCCTTAAGACTGGCATCCTTAGTCAGAATTGTTTTGTTATTAACATCAAAATGTCCAAGAGTGGGCATCTTTCCAATCTCCCCTTTAATAATCTCAAAAGCTTTCTGACACTCTTCAGACCACACGAAAACTGATCCCTTTTTAAGCAGAGCCCTGATAGGTTCCGTTACACACGCAAATCCTTTGGCAAACTTAGAGTAAAATTCAGCAAGCCCCAAAAACGATCTCACTTGCTCCTTGTCTTTTGGCATAGGGGCTCTGACCACACTTTGTGAAAGCTCAAGTTTGGGCTGAATTCCCTCACCTGAAATCACATGACCTAGATATGTAACAGTCTGGACACCAATGCGACATTTTTCCTTTTTCACAGTCAAACCCTTCTCTTTGAGTCTCTCCAAAACATCAATCAAAGTTCTATCATGTCCTTCCTTATTTTTACCATAAATCAATATGTCATCTTGGAAAAGCAATATATCCTTCACATCACCTAATACTTTCTTCATTATCCTTTGAAAACACGCCGCAGCCGAGGCTAAACCAAACGGCATTCTCAGGAACCGATAGGCTCCAAGTGGTGTCACAAACGAGGTAAGATGCCTCGAGTCTTTATGTAAGGGAATCTGGTGATAAGCAGATGACAAATCCAATACACTAAAAATACGCGCACCCTTGAGCATACTTAACGACTCCGAGATGTTTGGTAGAGGTTGTCTGTTCACCCAGATCCACTCATTCAGGCTCCTCAAATCAACACACATCCTAACCCCAGCCCCACCATCCTTCGGGGCCAAAACAATGGGCGCCAACCACTCTGAGGCTTCTATTTCTTCAATAACACTGAGATTCAACAGCTTGTTGAGTTCGGTCTTGAGAGGCTCCACCATCATGTTAGGTACCTTCCTCACCTTATGAACACAAGGCGTGGCCTTGTCTTTGAGAACAATCTGATGTTCAAACCCCTTCAGACACCCCAATTCATCAGTAAAAACCTCAGGAAATCTTCCAAAATGTTCATTATCTTGTTCATTTCCAACTACACACTCATTTCTATCTTCGATTAACATTACTTGGTCCTTGGGATCTTTGGCGTTAGGATTAAGCATAATCCCTAGATCCCTCTGATGTCTCCAACCCAGCAGGTTGTCACCCCGTTCAGCTACATACACTTTCCCTACTGTATTTCGTTCATTGAATTGGATGCAAGCCTCAACGTATCCTAAAACATTGATCCTAGTACCCCCATAACTAACAGGATTGATGTCAGGAGGAAAAAGTGTAACATTATCCAACCCCACGACTTCGTCCCATTGCTTGTTCCCAATCATCATGAAGGGGGAACCCAAATCAGCCAGCACTAGGAAATCATAACTATCAACAGAGATCTTGCACTCCGGCATAGATAATTTCCCAGCATCCATTCCTCCACTCTCCTCATCAACACTTAAGATTCCTGGGCCCGATTCACAAAACTAACTTAAGACAAAATCCTAAACTTACTACCATTTTGGTATTCACAGAAGGCACTTACTCATTTTGGTATTCACAGAAGGCACTTACTCATTTTGGTATTCACAGAAGTTAGGAGTCCTAACTTTAGGACTCCTAAATGCCTTCTGTGAATACCGAAAGTCTTAAAATTAGGATTTTTCGCAGTTTAGTAGTAGTATAGTTAGGACTCCTAACTTTAGGACTCCTAAATGCCTTCTGTGAATACCAAAAGTCTTAAAATTAGGATTTTTCTCAATTTAGTAGTCCTAAGTTTAGACTTAGGACTACTTAATTGAGAAAAATCCTAATTTTAAGACTTTCGGTATTCACAGAAGGCATTTAGGAGTCCTAAAGTTAGGAGTCCTAACTATACTACTACTAAACTGAGAAAAATCCTAATTTTAAGACTTTCGGTATTCACAGAAGGCATTTAGGAGTCCTAAAGTTAGGACTCCTAACTTCTGTGAATACCGAAATGAGTAAGTGCCTTCTGTGAATACCAAAATGAGTAAGTGCCTTCTGTGAATACCAAAATGGTAGTAAGTTTAGGATTTTGTCTTAAGTTAGTTCTGTGAATCGGGCCCATAGTGCGTACCACTTCCGTCTTCTTTTCTGCAATCCTGTTTGATTTGCATACACGAGCATAGTGGCCTTTAACTCCACACTTCATGCAAATTGAATCTTTTGCGTAACAATGCGGATAATTTGAAAAGTGATTTGTGCTTCCACACCTGTAACACTTTATTTTGGGTTGCTCTCTATTAACTTTCTCTACATCACCCTTACTAGTATGAGAGTTCAAATGAACATCATTGTCAGGTTTCGTAGGAAAATTCCTTGAGACACCACTAACTTTTGGATCTTTGAGAGAGGTTTTAAACTTCTCAGACAAATTAATTTTTGCTACATTTTCTGGATTCGTTGAACTTTCTTCACATATTAGGGCATGAACCTCACTTGAATTCACTTTCTTCTCATCACCCCCTTTGTTCATTTCTTTCACCCAAGTAGAGGTATTCTCCATCCCTTCAACAATTGCAATCGCTTCAAGTAAAGTGGGGTTTTTTGATAATAATTTTTCTTGTACACGAGTACTGTTTGTGCATCTCACTAGTTGATCCCTGACTAGAGAATCAGAAAGGTCACCAAACTCACAAGTTCTAGCTAAAGTCTTAAGGGAAGCCACATAACTCTTGACACGTTCATTGCTACCCTGGGTTCTGGTTAAAAACTTGTGTCTTTCAAGCTCAACATTTATACGCGGACCAAAATATCCCCCAAGCATCGTCATTAATATCTCATACATGTCACTAGATTCACCCTCACCCGACAATACCGGAATAGGGTCCATACTATCATAAATATTACGTCCCTCTACGCCTAAATTGTGTAACAAGATAGCTTGTTTCCTTATTGCTGAAAACTTTTCTCCCCGAATTGCCACAATGTAAGAATCAAACAAGTTCCTCCATCTTTTACAAGGTAAACTAGGATCGTCTTTCTCTGATAGAAATGCTGGTGGTTGGGACATACTGGTTGCAGAAGCCATTGTTAAACAAAATCAAAGTAATGAACCACCTGCAAACAGTACGATATCAGTGTACATAAACAATGTTAAAAAAAAATAAAAGTAGTCACCGTAGTCTTGGACAATGTGTAACATAACAAACTAACACAAATAAAGTTGTCACCGTGGTCTTGAAGAAATAAGAATATTCGTTAATGTTCAGCAACAGGAATAAACCTTAATAATTAAAGGTCTAAAGGTTGAATAGGATGTTTAGTGTTGTTCACTGAAAATCAGGAAGACTATATAAATAATGGCACGTGAAGACACACTGCGTGCTTACAGTTGTGTTGTTCGTTGAAAATCAGGAAGTCTAGATAAACGAAATGGTTATGAAACTTCTTAATCCAGTGAAAATCGAGGCTCCGTAGTTGTGTTGACGATCAGTTCAGAAGAAAATGGCAGTCACGTTAAGACGCGCTGCATGCCCCTGGCGTGATGACACAGAAGGTCAAACAACCAAATTTACGTTGCGTGGTGACATCGCCTTTAATTTTTCGATGGAGAACGCGCTGGAACTTCGCGAGTCAGCAGTTGCGAGTCAGCAGTGCCGCATTATTCAAATGATGCAACTGATTTCCATCTAACTGTAAGTGCGTTTGACACCACGTATTCACTCGCCGTTTTAAGACTTTTCAGCAGTTAATGAGCAGTATCGAGTTATATCTTGCGCACGATATGAATAAAAGAAAAAGGCACTTACGGACATCATTGAAAGCATATGTCTCTCTGTTCAGCAGTACGATCCAATGTTATTATATTTGGTCAGCCGAACAAGACGTTGCTGAAGAAAGTAAAGTCCCGTGTATGTTGCTTTCTTGATGAATTTGATAGAAAGACTGGTACCGATTAAACTCGTGGGTTAATTCAGTCTTCAGGGGAGTTGATGCTGGGATACGCTTGTCCCCAATCAAGCTAGGTAGTCCATCGACGCCAGTGTTGAAAGTACGTTCTCCTCACGACATAGAGGTGTGGAAAACTTGTTTAATTAAGAGTTACAGTAGATCAGCATCAACGGTCTCCTCTCACCACGACCTCCCACTTCTGTCTGACCACATTCCCCACTAACATTCCATGACATCCTCAAATTCTATGCATAACATTCTTAGCTAGATTACAACACTCTGCCTCCTGTTTTTTGCATTTTTCTGACTTGAGAGAACTGGTTCTTATCAGAGGAATGCACATGGTCTGTCTTGGAGCCATAGCAAAGCCCTGATCAACCGTTGCGGTGACCTTGGAGCAGAATGATACGGGCTCTCATGAGAACGAGGGGGCAAGGCTTGCTAGAAGCTTCGTTGTGTTTGAATTTGTATTAAAAAGGGGAGCCTACACTGGCCTGGTGGAAGTTCACGCCATGGAGCAGATGTGCTGTCACGGTAGAGTGGAGGCTGGTGTCACCTCTGAACTTTCGCCCGGTTCAAGCAATGGACTCCCCTTGAGCGAAGTAGGGTGAAATGATGGAGCAGTAGGTGATGTGTCTCTGCTACTAACTGTCTCTTGATTCTTTACTGATTCTCTCCTTTCCTTCTTATTTTCTGATTCCTATATACATACATATATATTTCTACATATATATTTGCCTTGATTGTGTTTCAATAATACTATTGATATGTTAGAGTCTGCTATGATAGGTGCATTTGGCTTACCGTGTGGTGCTATTTACTAATAAATACATCCAAGATATACCAATTTGTCTTTTCCTTGTAGCAGGAGGTGTGGACTCTTCTTGGCCAAGTATTCTGTTGTAGAAGGATGGGTGAATTCCCTTCTAGCAGGTAATTGTGTTATAGGAAGTTGTTCTACTCCTGGCAAGTGATGTGCAAAGTATTTTTCGCTCTAGAGCTTGCCTTGCCTTTGGGGGAGTGTTGAAAGTTTGCCCACCTTAGGAAGTGCTGTGTATATGTTATATTCCATAAGTTTGGAACTGATATTCTCTCCCTGGGAAAGTGACAGTACATACCTTGGTCCAGGGAAGATCTAAGTTTGCCATTACAACAAGGTGAGCCTCTGTCTAGAGCGGCATAATGGGTGAAAAACAGTGGCTGGAGTATAACCCAGTTTCATTGCTAGAGGATTAGACTACTTGCAAGCAGTCTTTCTATCACCTTTTGTGTGTTTGCAGTAACACTATAAGTGGCTACTGGTGTGCCCAGTTGTTTGTCCCTTGCTCACTGCACCACTTTATCCAAGCTATACCTTACATATAAGGCTTAACAAGGCCAAAACTGGACTGGGTTTCCTTGTGTTTCCTTGTGGAGGGGACCTCACCTTGAAGTTCGGGATAAACTGTTGATATGAGAATCAGAATTAGTACCTATTTGCAATGGGTGGGCCTCTATTTGGAGTAGTTGACAAAAAGTAGGGTTGAAATGTTTCCCAGAATGATTGTCAGTGGTTAAGACTATTTGCAAGCATTCCTCTAATCACCTTTTGTGAAATACTCACAAATTGAATGCCTGTGGTTTGACTATTGCAAACATTTCTCCCACCACATTTTGTGTGATTGATGTAATGCTCTAAGTAGTCCCGGGTATGCACCGATATGGGATCATTGCGCCACTGGATCCTTGCTACATCCAACTGAAGAGGCCCTAACAGGTCTAAACTAGTCTTGGGTTGTTTGTGTTCATTTCAAAAAAGACCTGGCTTGTCAGTTTGAGCTGAACTAGTCCCATTGGAGCAGGACCAAAACTGACCGAGCGAATGTCAATAGTTAGACTTACTGCAAGCATTCCTCCCATATAATGGGCCTGATTCACAAACTGAACTTCTGAGCAAGTTTACAATTTTTCGGTATTCACAAACTGCACATTTGTAGCAACTTACAATTTTGTAGGACATCCAGCACTGCACATTTCCAACCCCTGGTATTGCAACACTCTCCCAGAGAAAATAAGGGAGAAGAGGGCTTAAAATAAAACCCGTAGGAAATGATGTTAAAGTTCAACCTGTGCTAAAGTGCAGTTATTAATACCGAAATGTAGAAAACTTACTCAGATATGTAAACTTACAATTGTAAATTACAGTTGTAAACCAGGACCTAGTATGTTTTTCTGTTCTAATGTGCACCAGATATTATTCAGCAACATAGGGGATATGCATGGTCACTATTGCAGTAATTTGTCTCCACTTTTCTTTTCACATCTAATTTATTTCTGTTTCAGAGTGCAATCTACATATTTTATTACTTCTCAAACACTTCCTTGAGCTGCAAGTTAAATTATGCAGAGTAAATTGTGTATGCAAATATATGGGATTCACAGAAAGTCAATGCATATTTTCCGCAGATCTTGACTATGGAATGTGCACATTGAAATAAGCATTGGCAAAGCCAATGGGTTTTGCCTATGCGAGATCTATTGACTTTGTCAATATTAAAGATGTTGCGCATGTTACAGCATGGCTAAAGTAAAAAAAGGTGCTACGGTGCAGTCAGCATTGACTACATTGTAGCCCTTTTTAGGTCTTGCCTACGCAGCGCGCATGAGCTGCATAGGAGGAGACCTCTTGAAATCGATTTGCTTTTTGGGCCAAAGACATGCACGCATTGCATTGCTTTCAGTGGCAACGCGTGCACGTTTGGCGATTCCCTTGCGGGAGCAAGCAGTGGTGCCATCTGTCAGCAATTATCACGCCTTGCTGCTCGCTCCCGCAAGGGAAACGCCTTCCCCCGCCCGCACTCCACTGTCCGTGCCTTTCCGCCCCCGCTATTGCTAATGCTTGTTTTTTATCCCATTTAAATCCTACTTCAGCCTGCGAATAAGATGCTGCCCATATAAAAGGCTAACTTCAGCTTGTTAATAACACGCTGGTCAAATAAGAAGCTAACATTGCAGCCGCTTGCTCTGCTGAGAAGTCATATTTGTTTTGGCTGAGCTAGAACTGCCCCGTGAGACCATCCTCATTGGTCGACGCTAGTGCCACTCCAATGATGTGCCTGCGCCTGAACCAGGAGATTACAAAAGCCACTTGTGAGTCGTGACTTACAACGAGGGAAGGAAGTCACCGGGGCTGGCGGAAGCCTGCTTCTCCGCTGCCTGGAAAGAGAGCATGAAGCCTCAGGCACTCGCCGCTCATGCTGAAAGGACGTCACTCCAATTCCCTCGCTAGTGTTAAGGAAAGGACACCCTCATGTGACCCAGGGAGGCGAAGAGCCGGTAGGTGCTGCAGGAGCTGGCAGGCCTCTGCAGAGCACGCATACTCACCACAGCTGCGATCAGAGCTTCAGTCACACGCATGGCATACAGCAGTATTTTCAGGCTGCCCGACATTGCATACAGCATGCCTACAGATTTCAGCAACATCGACAATAAAAATCATGACATGCAACATTTCTGTTTACAGATTGCCGCTTGCTAATGCTATGCAGAGAGCACTGACAGGCAAAACTTAGTTTGTATAAATCACTTATGGAAGCAAAATACTGATGTATTTGGAAACCAATTTGCTAACGGTATTGCCTGCTTTTTCATATTAGCAAAGAGATTTGCACAGGTGCTCAATGTATGTTTACCTAAAACATGTATGTCGTCATAGCTGCCAGGTTTTACTTAGCCTATGTGTGACATTTCTAACTTTGGGTACTAATGGAGCAAAAGAAAAGCAAAGAAGCTATGTTCATGTTATGACAAATGACCGCATTTGTAGCCAATGGTGCAATCCAATATTTAGAAACAACCTTTACACTCTCTGAAGTGTTTGTGCTAGGCCACTACTCTACTAACCTGAATCCACAGTGCTCATACCTAAAATGCCAGGTCAGGCTAAAGGTGTCCGTTACATAAGACAGATCCACTTAGAACTTACATGATGGACTTACAACTTTACAAGTCTCTCCTTCCACCACTGGCACCTTACACATATTGATTGGTGGAGCTGGTATTTGCATTGGGGTATGCATATTGGATTAAGGTTTCCTATCCTCAGAGAGAACAAATGAAAATTGTTCTAAACGACCATAGTCAAAGTCTAAAGTCACCGAACTAACACAGAACTTGCAGTCAGTGGGTAATGTACTGGGGCATAGCAGGACATGAGGTAGACACACTGGCACAGCTGAAATTGTATGTATGTGATGTTAATTAGTAGAACTATTACAGACAAGATGAAACCTTGACCATGATGGTTATAGTACAGTTGCCTGGAAATATTGTATTGTATTGCAACATTTATAGAAAGCTTACTATGCTTACGTTGGGCACTAAAGCACTTCCATTCATGGGTAGCATACTACACCGTCTAGGGTGTGTGGTGTTTTCTTTTGATTTGGTGTGGGGAGTGTTTCCATGTCATGTGTGATCACCACTGAGGTGCACTTATTGTGTTATGGATTTTATGTGTTGCAGCTCTTTGTAGTTTGATGGAAAGAAGAAGAGCGAGAGAGAGATACGCTCAGTTTATGGTTTTCAGTAAGCTCACAACTTTGAGCAGCTCTGCAGGTCCCCTTATGGTATTTGTTATGATTATAGTCCACTAAGCTGGTTACTTCACTGTATTGTCTATTCTGACACATTTTGTTTAACGTTTATGGTCCTGAGCAGACACATGTTGGGAGGTGAAATGGTGGAGGGATTTTCACGATTCCCAAGGGAAGTACTCGCTGATGAGTACACACATCACAAACATATGTAATTGTTTAATAATAACATATTGAAAGAATTTTGTGTTTGGTGTACTGTCGATGTAAATATGAAATATGTAAATAGACCATATTTAACAAACCAGCATTTGCAATGCAATAGGTCTCGCATTTATGGGAATTTAAGCTATTGGCATTGTAAATAACAATGCCTTTTATTTATGTTTTTGAAAAAGTAAAATAAAACAAAAAAGGCATTGTCGTTTAGAATGCCAATAGCTCAAACTCGCGTAATTTCGAGACCTATTGCATTGCAAATGCTGATGCACCATTGTGCGCTAAAAGTAAAGCTAAGAGATATTTCCAGGTCCGTACGATGAAGCCTCTCCTCTTCCTTAGAGGGGAATGATAGAGTAAACAAACATTGGCATAGCCAATAGGTCTCGCTTTTGGGGCATTATAAGTGTTTAGCCATGCAACAGTTGATGTTGCACCAAGGATATTGTGCTGCAGAATTTAAATATGCTATGCCAATGCTTGTTTTCTTTAAGCTATGTTGCATAGCAGCCCACATTGCTGTGCAGCATGCCTTAAAATCATTAAACACAGCGAAATAGCACTCACATCTGTGAGAGCTGTTTGGCTTAGTGTGTTTGTGGGGGTCAGGAGAATTTGAGGGTACTGGGGAATGGTGGGGGGTTAGCAACACAACCGACATGGGGAGGCATATGGGGGCAAGCAACACAAGGTTGATGTGGGGGAGGAGAGAGGTAACAGCAACACAATGGAGGGTGGATGGAGCAGGGGGGTAAGCAACATGAGGTGGGTATGTGGGAGAAGGGCAGGAACAACAATTGGGCGGAGAGCAGTTGGGAGTAGGGGTTCAAGAGCACAGGTGGTCAGAGATGGGAGGGACTAGGGCCACATGCACTTGTCTAGGGTGCTTGTAAAAAAAATGTAAACAGTACCCGCAGGAGTATGTGACCAGTGAAAATGACAATGGCTGCAGACAGGAAACTGTACTTAGTCCACGTTCCATAGCACTTGAAGATTCAACAGTAAGTAGGAGGCGAGCAGAATGTGGTAACCAATAAGAAACAATTAAACAAGAGTGATGTTGAAGCCATCTAATGGGAAGTAATGGTGGGGCAGCTCTAAGCCTGTTTTTAAAGCTTTTTTGACAAAGGGTTTCACTGATAGCACATGCGCGTTGTCTCAGGGGAAATCTAAAAGGCTAATTAATAGAATGTTTGCTCTCACAAAACTATTTTTTAAATGTGGGGGATGGTGGGCAGGGAAAAGTAAACATAGCAGTAAGGATGACTTGGTGACACGAAGAATAGAAGACAGGGTGTTGGGCACCCGATAACAATGTGATCGGGACCTGCAAAAAATCAACATGGAAATATGGCTGCCAGAGGAATCATGCGACCAGGAGAGGATGCATGATAATAATACAAAATTGCAAAGAGGGTGTTCACAAAGGGAAACATGGTAACAAGGGGGTGGCATGGGTCAGGGAGATCTGCCTACGTGGCTTTGGCACTGTAGCTTTGTGAATGCCTAGGCTCTATAGCACTAGGAGTGGATCATGCATTTCCTCTATTGCCCAGAATAGATCATGGCATGCAAAAATTACAATACATTCATTATCTAGTCATTGGCAAAGTTAAATACTTTACCAAAGGAGTTCGTCGAAATCGGGTAAACTTTCCTGACCTAGCTTGACTTTGCTAAGACAAACTTTATCTCACCCGGCCCACCAGAAGCAATGCTTTCCTGCTGTAGGATGTCTGTAAGGCATGACAACTTGCAGCAGGAAGTCGTGGCTGATCCTGCATCACTTCCTGTGATTACCAGATAAAGGATTCAGAGGAGAGAACATGGGGGCTTAAATAGAGAGGAGGAAAAGGAAAGAGAGCTCAGGTCTTTGTTGTGGTGCTACAATCAGGAGATGGTCTCCAGTTCACTTACTACCGTCAGGTGCCTGAAATGAAGATCCCATAAGGCTCCCAGTTCTCTTTTCTTAGCATCACAAAGCATAAATAAAAAAATAAAAAAATAAAAAAATAATACGTAGACTATTTAGTTGGTCAACTTTGTAACGTTGCAGACTCTTAGCATTTTTATTGTGAATCTGGCACAAAGGGGTCCATTATGATAACGGGCGGATCGCCACCGCCCATATGGCAGTGGCGATCCGCCCGCCAAAAACCACCGCACGCTTAGGATTGTCCCCCCCGCCACATTACCATGGCGGGGAGGACCCCGGCGGACAGGAAGACCATCTGCCGATTTTCCGCCGGGAGGCAATCCGCCCGATTATCTACCAGGCGGAAAAGCATTTTATTTGGTGGCGGTGTCTGGTAGACACCGCCATCCATATTATTATGCAGACAGGTGGTTTTTGCCATTGGGGGCCCATAGCGGGCCCCAGGGATCCTGGGGGGTGGGGAGTGCACATGGGGGTACCTATGGTAACCCCCTGCAGTTCCATGCACAACATGGCAGGCACCATGCGGTGCCTGCCATGTTGTGCATGGAAGTGCACAACATGCCTTCTTGGCATTGTGGCAGGTGGTGCTGAGACCACTGCCCGCCACAATGTCAAGTATGCAGGATGCGCCCACCAGTGTGGCGGGCGCATCCTAATGTCTGCAACGAGACCCCTGCGCCGATGGCGGGCGGTCCCATTCTTTGTCCACCCGCCATCCTAATGACCCTCATAGTTTCATTTGCACACCCAAGCTGAGTGTACATTAGTCAATGTCTATAGTATATTCATTCTGTTTTTGTAAATATTTATGATTTCACTTGGTTATATATGGAAAGCTTGTTATTCATGTATTTCCAGGTATAAGAAAATAGCTTCATGATCATCTGAACATCTATCTTGTCAATATGTATGTAGTGCTTTATAGACCTACTTGTAAAACTAATTTTTCTCCAAAGAGAAAATTGTGTTTTATACGTCAAATCTTCCTCTCCAACATCCCTAGGAAATTTGGAGATCGCACCTTTCCTTTTCCAGCTTGAAAACATGCCTACACTGTCTTTGTGCAGCAGTAACTGTCAGGAAAAATGCCATTATAAATGTTTGTGAATACCCACAATGTTCAGTCTGTACTAGTTTGCATGGCCACTTTCCCTATCCACTCACCACAGTGCCATAACTTTTCAAAACTATTCCTCCACCATCAAAGTGGATTACTGTTTATATAAAATAAGGAAATCCAGCACTGGAAAGCCATTATTTCATTTTGCTAATGCAATTCCTACTTCTTACACATGAGTAACACAGAGGTCCTATGACAATATACAGCAACGATGATGCAGTCAAATATCATTGAAATGTGAGACACTATGGGGCCGATTACGATCCAGTTCGGAAAGCATTCCTACTGAATCGTTTCTGGAATGCTTTATGGATGACTCGGCTCGGGGGAGTCTGACCGAGCGATTTAGATGCATATGTATGCTTCTGGATACTATTTGGTCGGACTTCTATTGACTTCAATGGGAACCTGTGTTCAGAACGAGAACATAGGCTCCCATTGAAGAAAGGGGTGGTTGGGAAAAACCTTACACTCTGTGACAGGCACCCCATGTTGCCTGTCACACTGTGCCTGGAGGAACGGGGGTCCCTTAGGTACACCCACTAGCCCTATTTGTGGAGCCTGGGTGAAGGGGGGCCTGCTACATGCCCCCCAAAGACCGATTCCGGCAGCCGATTAATTCCAGAGAAACCGATTCAGAACGGATGTCTGAAATATTCATCGTATTTGCTTGCTCGGAAAACGAGTCCATAGAGCTCTACAAAACGGCTCCGAAAGTTTCGACATGTACGAATGCCTTTCGGAACCGATTCGAACAGCCCAAATGGTTTTCCAGGCATTGTAATCAGTCGTTCGGAACTGGGTACGATTCGGTTGTAAACAAGGGTTCCGAAACGGATTCGGCAAGCCCGAGTCTGATTCTGAGCCCTTCCTCATGACAACGAAATCGGGCCCTATGTCAAGCTGTGGGTAACAAATGCCTCATGTCTAACTTTGTGCATTTTTGCATGGAGAGGCCCACATATAAGGAATGGTCGAGCAAGTATGAGTTTATCTTTTTGTACAGCACTTTGTGAATAGGGGATACCAACTAACAAGCTCTGAGCAGTTCTTCCAGCACCCGCCTGCACAACAGTGGACACATGACACTTGGCACTATGCACAATGCAAGCAGATGTCACACATTGTATGTAACTTAGCTTCTATATGTGAACATCAGACCTATTTCAAAAGATTGATATTGACATTTTTCATTTTACATGCACACAGATTGCATGTGTTGAGTCTTTCTTTTCGCCCACTAGTGGAGCATCTGCATAAAGAAGATATAGAGTCAGGTGAGCCTTGCTTGTTCTTTATTCAGCTATGCCTAATTTACTACAGAGTTTCCTACCTTGGAGGGTGAAGTACCCTCAGACTTTCCACTCCCTCTTTAGTGTCATATGCTGTTACCCCACTCCTGCTCCAGTCTTCCTGTTTCCTTTGTGGCCTAGGAAGTTGTCATTGGTACATTGTCCAGAGAGAGTTCAGTGGCCTCTCAACCCTGAGCTTTTGCAGAGTCCAGAGCCAGACTGGGAAAATATAGCAGCCCTGGAAAATTCTATCAGACCATGAGCAAGCATAGCAAGCGAGCCTGACACCAACAAAGAGGATTTAGGGTAGTTGTCCCGCAAGAAACTTTGGGGAAAAATTGCAAAAACAGTGCATTCTACAACGCATTTTTCATTATATATTCAATTCTAACAGCTTTTAAAGTATACTAAAAGATGAACTTAGAGTGTCCCAGGATTCCTAGCTACTTAAACATTTACAGGCTAAAGTATACAAAAAAGTGATGGATGGAATGCTTGAATTAATCTCAGTCACTGGTGATTACTTGAGCCGCATGCCAGTCCATTTTTATTATGCACACCATGCCAACTAAATTTGAAGCCAGCGATATGCAACTGAGTTTGCCTTATCAGTCTCGATCAATCTTCAAATGGAGCAGTAAGTGGCTCCATGTAGTGGTTGATGATGAAAAGGCACAGTATGAAATCCTGGGAGATTCATCAGCTGATTGGGTTCTTTTGGACTTTGAGGTGCCTATAAATAAAGTGTTGGGTGAACTGTTGACACACAGGCTATGATGATTTGTCAGTGTATCCTGCTTTCACACCAATAGGTAAGCATATCCATTGTGCTCACAGACTAACCATATCATAACTCACAGGTCCCACATTCACATACTGGTCTTGCCTGTTGGTGTTCAATGGGTTATGCTTCAGAGATTAGGAATTGTACTTTGAGATATAGGTCCAAGGTACATGCATTGAACAAAATTCAAATTCATGTGTTTAGCCAATAAGGATTTATTTACAGAGTTTCCATCCATTTGCAACAGTCTGTTAGTTTCACTTGATTATTTAAAATTAGACCTAAAGGACCCAACATCTATGGGCTTATATATGAGAGATCCACATTGCCATTGCGTCATCATTTTTAACACAACTGCGGTGTATGCAGAACTCCATATTTACAAAGTGATGCATGTGCCCGAATGCCTCAGTTTTGTTAGGACTGTGTCCGATTTTCCCTGCGCCAGATCCGGCTGTGTCATGCAGAGAACAATATATTCAAGGTAGGCGTTCTCTAATAAAAGCCATCATAAAACTGATGCAGTGATATTTATGGTTTTGCCAATGTGTGATGCATCAACATTAAGTGTAGTGAAGAACCTGAAATGCATTACAATTCCTGTTCATCAACAACCCAGGAGTAAGAAAAGACGCATTGACTCTGGTATATAACACAAGCCACACAAACATTTTTGGAAGCCCCACTATACCATGGAGATGCAGATTTTGAAGCTGGGAGTTGTGAGGAGCCCCCACCCCACTACCCCTATTCCTACCTGCACCCCACCACATCGGCAGCACAGGAAAAGGGACTACATTTTTTGCCAGTAGACTGCCCTCATTGACCCCAGGGAGGATGAGGTCATGAAATACAATATACTCAGGAGGAAGTCCATTATGGAACTTCTGAACCAGACAGCGCCAAGGCTCCAGCCACCACTACAAGGCCTACCAATATCCCTTTGCAGCTCAAGCTGATGGCTGTCCTCCACATGCTGGCAACTGGTTAATTCCAGATTGCAAGAGTGGCTGGAGTATCACAGCCATCTTTTTATGTCCTCCTACCCTCTGTCCTGGATGCCATCATTTGCCTAACACCCCAATACCTCCTCTTCATCAACACACAACAACTGCAGCAAGACACCAAGCAAGGTTTTCTATGCCTTTGCTGGATTCCCACATGTGCTAGGAGCCATGGATTGCACACATGTGCAACTGGTACCCTTGTAGCAACAACACACCTGTGCCTGTTGGAAGCACAGCTACTCCATCAAAAGTACAGGCCATCGTGGACATTTGGGGGATGTTCCCCAATGTGCTGGCAAAATAGCCAGGGAGTGTGCATGATGCCTACATCTTCAGGCTCTGCATCATCAACAAGCGCTTCATGAATGGTCAATATGGGAATGACCTACTTGTTGGTAAGCAAATCTGAAGTACATAGCAGAAATGCTAACAGTAAAAAATGCATGCCAAATTAGCCATTTATGCGCCTGTTGATGGAGATAGGGCCATGTGTATGAGGGATCTTCCTCATACATGCACCATGCATCATGGTACATGTTCAAAGCAAATCCCTAACTCATACATGTTAAGACATGCAAAGCCACTTTCAGTGCCCAAGAATGTCCTAAAGGCATCGAACAATGTAACACTGGGCAAAATGCAGTGTACCATCACTGTGTGCAAGGCAGGGGTTCCAATGACGCTGTGGGGGTACGTCAATAAAACTACCATGGTTTATGGGACATGACATGTATCTCCTACCCGGTAAACTAAAATGGTCTCACCGGGTGATGTGTAACCAAAAAAAACAACTGAAGTCATCCAAGTCACTCCCGCTACCTATATGTGCTGGATCCTGTGACACACACATACATCTATAGGCAGCTCTTTGAGCCCCTCATATTTGGGATTCTGACTTGCGAGGCTGCCCCACGCCTAAGTGAAAGGGCAGGAATACACTTCAATACAGGGCATAACTGTCCTTTATCTCTACACTGGCGCCGTTTGGACTGTCTAGTGCCAATGCAGGCACCCTTGCACCATAGTGCAAGGGTGCCTGTGTTACTGTTAGCCAGCATATTGGGTGCCAGTGTAGTCTGAAATGTGAAGAAAGTGTGGTATGGCCTGAATACTATCCACTATTAACCTTACTCAGTGACGCATTGCAGTGCAGACAAGTGAGGTACTGCATGGTGCCACTTTCCCAAATATCAGGAAAACAGTGCCATTTCACATAGTAGGAATAATGCACTGCACCGTGTAGACAATGATGTCCCACATTGTCATTCAATTGCTAATTGGTTAATGGCAGTAGCAACAGAACATCTGTGAGTATCAATGTGTCAGTTCACTCTGTGTGGATGGATGGAACCATATCAACTACACTAGGTAGCAAATCACTAATGATTCCATGTGGCATTACAGACAAGCCAACATAAGTACAACGGCAACACAAGTGATGAGTCTGAGATCAGTGTATCCTCTATGGCGTCCCAACTATTGGTGTCACTCAAAGGTCAATAAGGTCATTGGTGTGAGAAGAAGTTCTGTGGACATGAGCAGCTGTGCCACACATGGCAGTCTAAATCTATGTTGATAAATCTTATCGGAGCAACACAGGAAGAAGTATGTGGCAAGGCCAAGTGTAGAATGCCATGTCAGCGTAGGCACCAGAAATGTGTAAATGGCAATATTGAATAACATTGTGACATCAACAGTAAAAGAAATGCAAATACATATATCTCAGCAAAACTGACAGTCTATGTACACACATACACATAGCTTGAGCAACACATTGACGGATGTAACCAATGTGATGGCTCACCGTTTCTGCGGATTAAGTAGCACAAATGAAAAGCATATGAATCTAGCACATAGAAACTTACCAAGTTTAACACAATGCAGCCAAATATGTCATATATCAATCATCGACATAGAATACATTTCAACCTGGACAAGGCACCACAGCATACTCAGGTTAACACACCCAATATACAATGGCAAATATCTGATCAATAAACTGTCACTTCACAAATGCATTGAGTTCACATGACATTGAGTGATCAGGAACAACTCTAAATACCCATCATAGTAAGCACCTGGAGAAACATGAAAGTCAGGATGTAGAAGTCTACCATGTATCAGTTCTTGCTCAACATAAGCTATTACACAGATAACTGGTAGAGACGTGTAAACCTGTGGCGGACTGTGCAAGTGATACATTTTGTGAATCACTTTGAGAATTATTTTTGAGTCATTCAATATACATAGCACATATGGACATAAATGTAGATGGAACAGAGAGCAAATGCAATGACTGTTGTAATTACTGTTTAAGTTTCAGCTGACCAAGGATATGGTCTCCAGCCAATGATCATGACCCTGATAGCTGATCCCCAGACTCATGCAGACCGAGGCTACAGTCACTGACCAAGATCATTGTCGAGAGAAGCTTTAGAGTGCTGAAGTCATGGTTTAGATGCTTGGACATGTCAGGGGGAAGATCCCTATACAAGTGCCCTATGGTCTGCAAGATCATTCTAGTTTGTGCCCTTCTCCACAGCATCTGTGTCTGGACAAATGTCCCATGTGACATGGATATGGACCCTGATGAGCAGGACTTAATGGAGGATGAGGATAGAGGAGAGATACAACAAAAAGTGGCTGGGAATAGGTGACGCACCCACAATGTGCAAGATTTCTTCACTTCATTTACATGTACTTTGACAGAATGTCCTAAGAAAAAAGGAAGGTTCAACATGTGAACAAAAGCTTTCATCCATCATTTTTGCTGGCATGTACACATCTTATCAACTAGAAGTATACCTTAAAATGTAACTATGTCTTTAGACCTGTGGACCACCATTTTGCCATGCCTCACATCTATCATTTGCACACATACAGAACTGCTATGTGAAGCAGTGTACTGCATTAAAAGGACAGCCCAATCATGCCACATTTCAAGATGCAAATGTATCATTACTCTCTTCTTGCACATGAGCAGTGGAGAGCAGCACAGCTAGCAGTCTTGTTGTGTTGTGCAACAGCAAAGTGTACAACATATGCTACTCAGTGAAGTTTGGAATATAAACCACAAACTACCATTGTTTCTCACCAATGTGCTCCCATGGCGATTAACAACGTTTTGCTGGAACTCATGTCATTGCAGATACCATCACAGATCATGAGTGACATTTACCATGGACAAAGGTCCACTATCAAGCAAACATGTAAAGGCAGTACCTTAGAAAGAACACATACATGCATGTGTGGCTCACCACAAAACAAGGCTCATGTGAAGTATTTCTTGCCTACAATGTCACATATGCATTATCATCATACAGTCGATTAAAAAAACTTTTGTCATGCATTGCTCAACAATGCAATTAGCACCAAAGATCTTACAAAATACAACAGGATCAGATGACATTGTACAGTACGTAAATAGCTAGAGCACCATACAATTGGATAGGTTATATGCAAACATCTGAACCCCTGAAGGATACTGAGATGTCAAGAGTGTGATTTGACTTGGATCAAAAGTCAGACACATATGCATGTGCATACACACAACTCATTGCACATGCTCGGATGGAGTGATTTAGATATGAACTTACCTTAGCATGGCAATAGTTGAGTATCTCTGACCTGATTGGCCAACTGCATAGTTGAGTGGCTCACAAATATACTATCCACCCATAGGTGAAATTTTATTTTACTGTGTATCATAACATATGCTTGTGTCACAGAATTCAGTAACCTTGGACCAGGCGGCACACACAAAGGCCTACTCTCAGAGTCTATGTAGTGCTACTAACATTGGCAGTAGTGTCATCCAGATCATGTGTGAGTGGCAGCATCTTGTTAATTGAACATCACAAGTACAATGGTCTATTTAACCATGACTCACTGCAGTGGCAACTGATGACTCACTCACCAATTCAAAAGGTCTGTTGCTGTGTGACACACTCACCTTCATCATGTTTTATAATATATGTGGGCATGGTAATACCATTTGCGACACATGTGTGCCTGTGCAAGTCATTCAAAACCACAATATTGCAATGTTTCCCAGTCTGCACATGCAGAGACTGTGTGTGTTGCTACAGTGTGTTCAGCTACAAATCCTCTGCCCATGTCCAAAGTGAGTGTAGTACCAAACAGTGTGCAATGATTGAGTGGACATATGTTGTCGGCTATAATATGTCAAGCACAATATAATTTACATGTTGTCCCGTGAGTAGAAACAGAGGGACATATAATGGGCATGGCCTCTTAGTGCAGCACAGATAGTCTTCCTATGCCACATCAGTGTTTGCAAGCACATAGTAAGATATGTACTTTATCTAACATAACACTTAAAAATGCTGACATTGACCTGTTCCGGTGCTGGATTGGCAGCCGAGGCCCACTGCAGGCACATTTGCCCCATGAGGCAAGGATGCAACTGTTACATGTAGAAATGGCTGTGTCTGTGATGGATCACTGACATAATATCGATTACCAAAATATCGACTACTTAAAATATCGTTGCCAAATTATCGACTACAATATTATCGACTCACTATACTTATTAAAGAAAATACTAAAATATCGAGTACACAATATCGTCTTTACAAAATATCATATATCATTATATCGAAATAATAAATATCGTTAACACAAATATCGTCTACCCTGAAATTACTATGTAAATGACAAAATTATCGAAACCCGAAATATAGACAACAAAAATATAGACTATCTAAAAAACTATGAAGAAAATATACTTTTAGCACAACACATACATTAGCATTGTAATACATAATAAAACACTTAAATAACATTAAACATTTTTGTTCAAACACATACATTTAAAAATAAACATTTCATAAGCAATATGAATACATTTCACTACATAAATAATTTTATAATTATTATACATGCATTAAACCACATTTAAAAATATCTTTAAAGCATTTAATACTACAAATAAACAATCACTTACTACTAATAAGTTGCTAATTAGCGTTTCCCTTACATGGAAACAAACAGCCAGAAAAGAAAAAAAAATTCAAGGTGGACCAATGAAATGCTCACATTTCAAATTAAACCAATGAAATGAAGCAACTAATTAATTGCACACTATAAAAACACTGCATTTCAACATGTCTTTCACACTACAAACTGAAAAGAACAAATAAGATGAAACTCTACTCAACTGTTTCCTGAAAGAAGATTTACAGTCCAAAAGAAAATTTTACAACTACAGAAAGTAAGTTAAACTCTATTTATAAAGCAACAAATCTAGAATGCTACAGCTGAAACTATTTGGATAAATGAATTTACTACACTTTATTTAATTACATTCATATGTCCTCTACAGATACCTTCTAAACAGACAGAAATATTTTGGACATCCCCACAACTCTAATATTAATCAATGTAAGTATATTTTAAATTGTTCCTACCCACCTACAAGTATTAATTAAAAAAATAATTCTAAAACATATTTATTACTTATTTCTCTCCTCTACAGAAAACCACTAAACCATCCAAAACTACCTTCTACGCAATCACCTACTGGACCAAATAAATAAGTAAGTATATAAACCTCAATCATTAAACAGCCTAAAATACGCAGCCAGAATGTTACTTTCCCCTTAAAACAGTATCACATTCCAAAAAATGTATCCAACTATTAACAAATTTTTCTCTCTTACCAACAGAATATCTATCTCCAAGATTAAACTGAAAGCTTGAAATCAGCTAATTCACATCTTTCATCACATCAAATTAAACATTGTAAGTATATTCACTAAAATTTAAATATATTTACAATATCTATAAGATTGTTTATATTTACAAAATATTTTTTCATCTCCCCTAGCATAATACAGAACAACATGACTGAAGGTGCAGAATTTATAACGTCTCAAAAAAATAAAATGTTGTTATGTTATATGGGTTATGTATATACACAGGAAAAACAAAGTGGTCTGAAAATGTTTTGAAAATGTAGCAAATACTACTCAAACAAATGCTATGGGAGTGCTATTACAAAAGAAACCACTGTTCTTTCTGGTGCCGATTACGATCCGGTAAAAACCAGGTACGAACCGTCGGTCGGAGCGTTTTCTCCGTCCGACTCGTACCCGGTCGTAAAACTTTACAAACATGGAATTACGATTCGCACGGAAACACCATTTCCGTACGAATCGTAAAAAACACCGACCGACGAAAATATACATACGAATGTGATCCGGGAATGCTGCGACGTGAAGTCGGGACGCTTTCAGGCAGCGTTTCACGACCCAGGAATTACGAATCGAACCGACAGCAGTCCGGACGGCAATATTTTCACGGCACCCAAAAAGTGCCGGAAAAGCGAAGTACGGCGCGAAACGACCAGAGTAGGTGGCCCGGTACGCACCGTACCCCCCCCCCCGCCCCCGTATGTACGCACTGTACCCCCCCAGCCCCCGTATGTACGCGCCGACCCTCCCCCCCAGCCCCCGTATGTACGCGCCGACCCTCCCCCCCAGCCCCTGTATGTACGCGCCGACCCCCTGTGTATGTACACCCGTGTACGTTCGAGTCGTACCCCCGTGTATGTACACCCGTGTACGTGTCGAACCCCCCCGTGTATGTACACCCGCGCTGGGGGTACGCACCGTACATACACGGGTGGGGGTACGACTCGAACGTACACGGGTGTACATACACGGGGGGTTCGACACGTACAGGGGTGTACATACACGGGGGGGTTGGACACGTACACGGGTGTACATACACGGGGGTTCGACACGTACACGGGTGTACATACACGGGGGTTGGACACGTACACGGGTGTACATACACGGGGGGTTCGACACGTACACGGGTGTACATACACGGGGGTACGACTCGAACGTACATGGGTGTACATACACGGGGGGTTCGACACGTACGGGTGTACATACACGGGGGGGTTCGACACGTACACGGGTGTACATACACGGGGGTGTACGACTCGAACGTACACGGGTGTACATACACGGGGGGTTCGACACGTACAGGGGTGTACATACACGGGGGGTTCGACACGTACACGGGTGTACATACACGGGGGGGTTCGACACGTACACGGGTGTACATACACGGGGGGGTACGACTCGAACATACACGGGTGTACATACACGGGGGGGGTTCGACACGTACACGGGTGTACATACACCGGGGGTTCGACACGTACACGGGTGTACATACACGGGGGGTTCGACACGTACACGGGTGTACATACACGGGGGGTACGACTCGAACGTACACGGGTGTACATATACGGGGGGTTCGACACGTACAGGGGTGTACATACACGGGGGGGTTCGACACGTACACGGGTGTACATACACGGGGGGTACGACTTGAATGTACACGGGTGTACATACACAGGGGTTCGACACGTACAGGGGTGTACATACACGGGGGGTTCGACATGTACACGGGTGAACATACACGGGGGGGTTCGACACGTACACGGGTGTACATAGACGGGGGGGTACGACTCGAACGTACACGGGTGTACATACACAGGGGGTTCGACACGTACAGGGGTGTACATACACGGGGGGTTCGACACGTACACGGGTGTACATACATGGGGGGGTTCGACACGTACACGGGTGTACATACATGGGGGTTCGACACGTACAGGGGTGTACATACATGGGGGGGTTCGACACGTACAGGGGTGTACATACACGGGGGGTTCGACACGTACACGGGTGTACATACACGGGGGGGTTCGACACGTACACGGGTGTACATACAAGGGGGGGTCGGCGCGTACTTACGCGGGCTGGGGGGGGGGTCGGCGCGTATGCGGGCACATGTCTCCATGGTTGCTATGGGAGTTCGGTGCGGACGGTGTTTTTTCCATACGGTTGTAACATCGGACGCACGGGATGGATCGTGATTCCGCGGTCGGACTTCACTTTTTACATTTGTACGGTAAATCGTCCGAGGACGTGTCGGACACATTTTCCGACCCGAGGACGTGTGGGGAAATATTCCGAATGCGGTTCGTATGGACTTTTTACCATGCGAATCGTGATTGCCAGTTTGTACGGCACTTGTACGATTCGTACGGTAAAAAGACCGGATACGAGTCGTACGGGGACATTTTTTACCGGATCGTAATTGGCACCTCTTGAAAAGAACATAATCACCCCCCCAATATAACAGAGATGGAAGTTAGAAATGCTCTTGAAAACATTAAAGAAGCAAGTACTAGCACTGATAAACCCACCACCCAAATACTCAAAGAACAATTATTAAAAATACCACACCATGCATCAGCACAATTACCCTCGATTGATTGTTTAAAAAGAACTATTGCTAGACAAAAAAAACAAACTACCAAAACTCTACCTACCCCTAAAACATTTGATACAGTAATCATTCCCCCAGAATTAAGCATAACTCACAGTAATGAACCATTTTTTTTTTTTATAACAAATCTCCTGATAAAAGAATAATTATGTTTGCTACTGCAAACAATTTAGTGAAATTACAACAATGTCACACTTGGATGATGGATGGAACTTTTAAAGTTTGTCCAAAACCATTCTACCAGCTGTACACAGTGCATGGATTGTACCAACATTCTAACATTCCATTCATCTATGCCCTCTTACCAAATAAACAGCAAACAACATACATAGAAATGTTAACCAAAATTAAAGAAGAAACCAATAATTATTTCCCACAAAAAATAATTATTGATTTCGAATTAGCCATGATCAATTCAATACTAAAAAAATTTCCACACACAGCAATCCAAGGTTGCTATTATCATTTTAACCAGAGTCTATGGAGACATCTGCAAAAGTCCACCCTAAGTGTACAATACGCTACAGATAGCACTTTTGCCTACCAGGTTAAAAAACTAATAGCATTAGCATACGTACCAGTAACAGATGTAGCAGAACACTATAATATTCTAATAGAAAGTTCCTATTACAAAAAGAATGAAGACAAACTAAGCCAACTCCTAGACTACTTTGAGGACACCTGGGTGGGAAGATTACACAGATCAGGACATAGAAGACAACCAAAGTTCCACATTCCTTGGTGGAATGTATACCTGAGTACCTTAAATAAACAATCCAAAACAAACAATAGTGTTGAAGGATGGCATAATGCCTTCCAAGCAACTACAAGCAGAGTGAAACCTACCCTACAAAAACTCCTGGAATCTCTACAAAAAGAACAAAGCTACCAAGAATTACGGATGCAACAATCTGTTACTCAAATAGGTCCTAAATTAAGTAAACAAACCAAACAAATGTTTGATCTACTACAAAGTCAAGGAAACCTATACCCATCCACAAGTGGCCTAGACTACCTATCACTAATAGCCAAAAGCATTTTATAATGAACATACCCACAGCTAATAAATTAAATAGGTCAATACAAGAAACAATTGCAATCATATATTAATACTATATTTTCCTAAATAATATATAATTGTCAAATACATTTCTTTTTCATATAGGAAATATATATGTACAATTAAATATTATTTCTCAAAATATAATATATATAACAATAAACTATAATAACATTTCCCACCCAAATTATTAAAAAATATAACTTACCATTGATGTAGCCATAGAAGATCAATTCCACCAAGTAAGACTCCTTCCATTTGTATTTCAATCCATAGTAATAATAAAAATTTAGCCCCACCAAAAATGCAAAAAATCAACACATCCAATGTAAATCCATCGTCGACAAATCCCAAAACGTGAAACCCTCAAAAACCCGAAAAATAGGTCAAAATAGTAACAAACGCTCCTGGAAATCCCGGGAAAAAAAAGTGTGATAACTTTATTAGTTTCATTAACTAAAACACACTTTTGTTAAAAAAAAAAATAACGTCTCTCTTTCCATCATAATATCCAAACCCTAAAAAACCCGAAAATATGTGAAAAATCAAAATAAACGCTCCATGAAATCCCGTAAAAAGTTAAAAAGTGTGTTAACAATATTACTTAAATCAAGTAACACACACTTAAAAAAAACACGTCTTGGTCTTCGAGAAAACATCGATCAAAATGTTCCTGAAAAAAGAACAAAACATACCCACCCACACAATCACACCCAAATACATGAATTAAATACAATTACATCATTTCAAAACAACACATATTTAATCACAATATTTACTTCAAAAACTACGTCACAACCAGTAAACAACCACGTAACTAAAACATTACTAACACCTCCAAAACACCCAAAACATTTTAAATTATCAATCAATACACTATAAACATCCTAACTACCCTAAACATAAGTATTTAATAACATTTAATACTTAAAACACCCCTTACCTTAATCAACGCGACACAGCTTCCAACCGCGAGCTTTCTCAGTCCAAAATGACCCAAAATAACATGAAGCGGTTACAAAATAATCCCATTCAAATTAAAATCCCTACTTAAATCAGTGTAAATACATTAAAACATCATTATAATCATATATAAATATAACATAAATTTATCTTAATTTATAAAAAGGAATTTCTAATAAACAATACCTTTAACAATTATATTCATAATAATTATAAATACATTATTATTATGATTATAATACAGTAATTTTTGTTCACAACTGTACAAACTATAATCACTATTATTTTATAATTTAAATGTTTTTTACAAAATGTACAAGTTGAATTTGTTTTTTACATATAATTATAAAATAGAAATGTTAATAATATTAATATTTCCTACAATAATATTATTAATCATCATTAAAAATACATAGCATAAGAATATACTTTTTGTCATGTAGTAATTATGCACAGTCAAAAAAGGAGAGGGGGGGACCAGGAGCTAGTTATGGTCCAATGTCCGTGCTCCACTCGTAACAGTTAAGTCAATAAGGACATTGTTCCCTGTTGGCGGCGAAACAAAAATGCCGATCACCTGCTCAACAAAGGAGGAAAAGGTGGGAAGAGTGTGAAAAGAGGAGGGGGAAAGCAGAGGGGGGGGGGGGAAGAGGGAAAGGAGAGGGGAATAGAGGTGGGATGAAAAGAGGCAGAGAGAATTTCCCCAGTCTCAAGGATCCATTCCTGAAGGGGAGGACTCTATGAAGCCTCTCGTGAGCCCTCACACACCCCGAAGGATGTCTTGCTTCATCATTGGGCTAGTTGTTGCTCCTCGTCGGGCCGGCGCTGCAATGCCCGACGGTCCCCCGTCTATCAAATATATAATGTAGCTAATTTAATTATTTAAAAATGTTAATAATCACATTTTTTCCAACATTAAATCCAAAAACATACTTCATTAGCACAATACATATACATTCTGCACACTAACCCTATACAAATTACTATTCCCATTTCACCTACATTAAAGTCAGGAAAAGTGCTGGACACTAACCCTATATAATTTACTATTCCCACTCCAGTTAACATAAAGTCAGGAAAGGAGCTGGACACTAACCCTATATAATTTACTATTCCCACTCCAGTTAACATAAAGTCAGGGAAGTTTCTGCACACTAACCCTATATAATTTACTATTCCCACTCCAGTTAACATAAAGTCAAGGAAGGTGCTGGACAGTAACCCTATATAATTTACTATTCCCACTCCAGTTAACATAAACTCAGGGAAGATGCTGGACAGTAACCCTATTTAATTTACTATTCCCACTCCAGTTAACATAAAGTCAAGGAAGGTGCTGGACAGTAACCCTATATAATTTACTATTCCCACTCCAGTTAACATAAAGTCAGGGAAGTTGCTGGACACTAACCCTATATAATTTACTATTCTCACTCCAGTTAACATAAAGTCAAGTAAGGTGCTGGACAGTAACCCTATATAATTTACTATTCCCACTCCAGTTAACATAAACTCAGGGAAGATGCTGGACAGTAACCCTATTTAATTTACTATTCCCACTCCAGTTAACATAAAGTCAAGGAAGGTTCTGGACAGTAACCCTATATAATTTACTATTCCCACTCCACTTAACATAAAGTCAGAAAAGATGCTGGACACTAACACTATATAATTTACTATTCCCACTCCAGTTAACATAAAGTCAGGAAAGGTGCTGCACAGTAACCCTATATAATTTACTATTCCCACTCCAGTTAAAATAAATTCAGAGAAGGTGCTGGACAGTAACCCTATATAATTTACTATTCCCACTCCAATTAACATAAAGTCAATGAAGGTGCTGGACACTAACCCTATATAATTTACTATTCCCACTCCAGTTAACATAAAGTCAGGAAAGGTGCTGGACAGTAACCCTATATAATTTACTATTCCCACTCCAGTTAACATAAAGTCAAGGAAGGTGCTGGCCAGTAACCCTATATAATTTACTATTCCCACTCCAGTTAACATAAAGTCAGTAAAGTTGCTAGACACTAACCCTATATAATTTGCTATTTTCTACTCCAGTTATCATAAAGTCAGGGAATATGCTGGACAGTAACCCTATATAATTTACTATTCCCACTCCAGTTAACAAAGTCAGGGAATCCCACTCCAGTTAACATAAATTCAGAGAAGGTGCTGGACAGTAACCCTATATAATTTACTATTCCCACTCCAGTTAAAATAAAGTCAATGAAGGTGGTGGACACTAACCCTATATAAGTTACTATTCCCACTCCAGTTAACATAAACTCAGGGAACATGCTGGACACTAACCCAATAAAATGTACTATTCCCACTCCAGAAAGATCAAAGTCAGAGAAGGTGCTGGTTATAACATCACTTAAAATATTAAAAATAATAATGTATTAACCCCTTCAGTGCCCGCCCCTTTCCCCGCCCTGTGCCGGCCGTTTCATTAGCGGGCGGGGTTTGTGACGAGCTGGTCTTGTCATGGGCACAGCGCAACCGCGGCCCATGACGAGACCAGCTCGTCACGGGCATTGAAGAGGTTAACAATGAAATATATTTTAAAAACTATAGAATTTAACAATAATATAGTTACAACAATACCCACCCCTATCCCATATTAACCCTAATTCCATATAAAAAATTTACAATATTTTTTCCCTAAAAATTGAAAATATATAATTATTTTATTATAATTGTTATTTAAAATGTTAAATATCACAATATTTACTAATACATTTTATTGTTTTATTGCCTGGAGGCAGCCGCTGGCAGTGGGTAGGTGCTGACTGAGCCGGCCCCCGACGCAACCCAAATAGGGCGCTGGCAGCCTCGGCGGATCCTATGCAGCCCCGTACAGATACACGAGGGTTACACTAGTCTGGTACGTTCTCTTTGTCCTTGCTGACCAGGTCACTGTACCCCGCAGCCCCGTACCACTTTTAACCTTTTCTTAGACGTGAGTTACCTCTCCAATCTCTGGCACTCCCGTCTTCACCGTGCACTACCTTCCACTTCCCTACGGTCCTGATGAAACGCCACTGACCCGTCCGGGCACCCAAGGCGTGAAACATGTCGACCTTTTAATTACAGTCACACCAGCACCTTACGCTGATTAGTGACCCCGTGACCTCCTGGTCTTTTTAGTCTGCCAGAGGCTCCATATTATTAAAAATCCACCTTTTTGGACACCCCTAGGCATTTTTAATCCACACACCTTGCACGCATCCAACCACGTACTTCTCGGATCCACCTCACTGCTTTTTTGCCCACACACCCGCATTCACCTTACGGCTTTTCTCTTTAAAAGACCTCCGATAAAGAGACCCTTCGGGGGACCGTCGGGCATTGCAGCGCCGGCCCGACGAGGAGCAACAACTAGCCCAATGATGAAGCAAGACATCCTTCGGGGTGTGTGAGGGCTCACGAGAGGCTTCATAGAGTCCTCCCCTTCAGGAATGGATCCTTGAGACTGGGGAAATTCTCTCTGCCTCTTTTCATCCCACCTCTATTCCCCTCTCCTTTCCCTCTTCCCCCCCCCCCCTCTGCTTTCCCCCTCCTCTTTTCACACTCTTCCCAACTTTTCCTCCTTTGTTGAGCAGGTGATCGGCATTTTTGTTTCGCCGCCATGTAGTAATTATGTACAACAACAACATAAAAATGACACAATATTCTTCAGAAATTAAATATGCAATCATTTATTTTATGTATATATCCAACAAAAACATTATTATATCAATACTGTAAGAATATGTTTTTTTGCAAACAATGTAAAAAAGTTATAAATGTTATGTATGTTTTTTTTAAATTATCAATACTTCTGTTATAAAATGTGATGATATCAATAAATTTTATTTTCCTTAAAACATTGGAAAAATACATAAATGTATGGATATTTGCTGTATCTCTACTAATGTATACTTCATTCTGTAAATAAAAAAAGCAATCATCTCTCTACTTTCTTCAACAAAAATAAAGCTTATATAAAAATATAAAATGTGTCATTGAATTCCATAATTTATTACTATCAAATATATAATGTAGCTAATTTAATTATTTAAAAATGTTAATAATCACATTTTTTCCAACATTAAATCCAAAAACATACTTCATTAGCACAATACATATACATTCTGCACACTAACCCTATACAAATTACTATTCCCATTTCACCTACATTAAAGTCAGGAAAAGTGCTGGACACTAACCCTATATAATTTACTATTCCCACTCCAGTTAACATAAAGTCAGGAAAGGAGCTGGACACTAACCCTATATAATTTACTATTCCCACTCCAGTTAACATAAAGTCAGGGAAGTTTCTGCACACTAACCCTATATAATTTACTATTCCCACTCCAGTTAACATAAAGTCAAGGAAGGTGCTGGACAGTAACCCTATATAATTTACTATTCCCACTCCAGTTAACATAAACTCAGGGAAGATGCTGGACAGTAACCCTATTTAATTTACTATTCCCACTCCAGTTAACATAAAGTCAAGGAAGGTGCTGGACAGTAACCCTATATAATTTACTATTCCCACTCCAGTTAACATAAAGTCAGGGAAGTTGCTGGACACTAACCCTATATAATTTACTATTCTCTCTCCAGTTAACATAAAGTCAAGTAAGGTGCTGGACAGTAACCCTATATAATTTACTATTCCCACTCCAGTTAACATAAACTCAGGGAAGATGCTGGACAGTAACCCTATTTAATTTACTATTCCCACTCCAGTTAACATAAAGTCAAGGAAGGTTCTGGACAGTAACCCTATATAATTTACTATTCCCACTCCACTTAACATAAAGTCAGAAAAGATGCTGGACACTAACACTATATAATTTACTATTCCCACTCCAGTTAACATAAAGTCAGGAAAGGTGCTGCACAGTAACCCTATATAATTTACTATTCCCACTCCAGTTAAAATAAATTCAGAGAAGGTGCTGGACAGTAACCCTATATAATTTACTATTCCCACTCCAATTAACATAAAGTCAATGAAGGTGCTGGACACTAACCCTATATAATTTACTATTCCCACTCCAGTTAACATAAAGTCAGGAAAGGTGCTGGACAGTAACCCTATATAATTTACTATTCCCACTCCAGTTAACATAAAGTCAAGGAAGGTGCTGGCCAGTAACCCTATATAATTTACTATTCCCACTCCAGTTAACATAAAGTCAGTAAAGTTGCTAGACACTAACCCTATATAATTTGCTATTTTCTACTCCAGTTATCATAAAGTCAGGGAATATGCTGGACAGTAACCCTATATAATTTACTATTCCCACTCCAGTTAACAAAGTCAGGGAAGGTGCTGGACAGTAACCCTATATAATTTACTATTCCCACTCCAGTTAACATAAATTCAGAGAAGGTGCTGGACAGTAACCCTATATAATTTACTATTCCCACTCCAGTTAAAATAAAGTCAATGAAGGTGGTGGACACTAACCCTATATAAGTTACTATTCCCACTCCAGTTAACATAAACTCAGGGAACATGCTGGACACTAACCCAATAAAATGTACTATTCCCACTCCAGAAAGATCAAAGTCAGAGAAGGTGCTGGTTATAACATCACTTAAAATATTAAAAATAATAATGTATTAACCCCTTCAGTGCCCGCCCCTTTCCCCGCCCTGTGCCGGCCGTTTCATTAGCGGGCGGGGTTTGTGACGAGCTGGTCTTGTCATGGGCACAGCGCAACCGCGGCCCATGACGAGACCAGCTCGTCACGGGCATTGAAGAGGTTAACAATGAAATATATTTTAAAAACTATAGAATTTAACAATAATATAGTTACAACAATACCCACCCCTATCCCATATTAACCCTAATTCCATATAAAAAATTTACAATATTTTTTCCCTAAAAATTGAAAATATATAATTATTTTATTATAATTGTTATTTAAAATGTTAAATATCACAATATTTACTAATACATTTTATTGTTTTATGATCTATTTTTAGACTATTATTTTTAAAAATTACTCCCCACCCTTCTCCCCTAATATACCCAGATCCCACCCATAAATACAAAATAAAAATAGAAATTAGAATTTCAAATCAAAAGTATATAATCATGATTTTACATTAAATTTTCACAAATTTAAATTATTTCCTAATAAACATTTTTTAATTAATCTATAATTTTGTAATGATATTTAAAATACACTCCACACCCTTACACCCTAAGAACCCAACTTCCCAAACATGAAACAAAATTATAATTTGGAAATTAATTTGAAAAATATAAATAAAAATTGTCAAAATTACATTAAATTTTATAAATTTCTAATTCTTTAATATTAATTTGTATAATTTATTATCTGATTTTACAGTAATATTTTAAAAACACTCCCCACCCTTATACACTAATAACCCTACATCCCACCCATAAAACAATATAAAATTTCATTATAAATTTGTAATTTTAAATTATATAATTTCGAATTTACATTAAAATTTAGAAATTTCTAATTCTTCAATATTAAATATTTTTACATTATTATCTGATTTTATATTAATATTTTTAAAACACTCCCCACCCTTATTCCCTAAAAACCCAACATCCCGCTGCTAAAACATAAATATAATGTCTACATTATTGACAAAAAAATTATTATATAATTTCGAAATTACATTACTATTTAGAATTTTGGAATTATTTACAGTCACCTCTCTACCCCAATTGTGCAAGATCGATGAGCTCCAGTTCCCGCTTTTTGCATTGACCGTAGCAGCCGCAGTAGGAGGAGGACACGAGACGCGAGTGGGAGCAGGACGCTGAAGCTGTTTTCCTCGGCTCCCTCGGCCCTCGATACCAGCCGCTGCCCCCCGCTGATCACTCTCCATCGCTCCCCGTCGTGGGTCGAGTAACGACGATCGAGTCGGTGTCAGACGGGCCGTAATCGGGCCGCAAATGGCCGCAGGCAAGACCTGAAGCGAGGCCGGTGTTGGCTGCGGGTGTGTGTACTGAGGATTACGAGCGGGCTCATAGGTGGATTGCCGTGGACTTCTGTTCACGGCGAGCTGGTGTGGCCGCTTGGTAGTCCTGCACCCCCCTGGGTCTGTGCTCTGCCACGGGACCAGCGGGACCAAACGAAACCAACGAAAACCACAGTAGTTGTGGGAGCCTTGTTGTGTTGTGTTCTGTGGGAGGTGTCGTGGCTCAATGCCAGTCCGGATGGTACTTCGAAGGTCTACAGTGAGCCTGAGACCTCAGTGAGACCTGTTTCAACGTTGCGAGCCAGTCCGTGTTTTCCAGGTTGCGCCGGACAGCAAGCCAGCCTCTCTGCAGAGGTGCAGGGAGCAAGAAGGGTGCCGCTCCTCTACCTCCACCTCAAGTCCCTACCTTAAGCCCCCCCGCAGCAACTGACAGCCAGGAGCGGGGGCGAGCGAGCGAGGGAGAGATTAGCCGCGATCACGCTGCGGTGGAAAAAGTGCCGGGATAGTGCTTTGGAGAAGGAGGAGGAGTTTTTGGAGCCAATTTGTCGCATTTTGGACTTGCGGAGCACTTGGGGGATATTACCTGAGTGTTCCTGCTGCCTGGTCCCTCCCGCCGTCGCACTCCATACCGCGACCGCAGAGCGGGGGGGCTACAGGCCCCATAATTCTTTGTGGCTCCGCCCCCCCCTGACACCAGCTCCCGCGCCCGGAGGCGCAGAAAAGGAGCGGCACTTCTCCCGCGATGCGGGATCGCGCGCGGGGGCTAAGCCCGGCCAAAAGGGCGGGCCCTCTGAGACCCCAGTAGGCTGGGCTGGGCCTACCTTTTTTATATTTATATTTTTATTTTATTTGTATTGAACTCCTTCGTTTGTTTAGTGTTACGTATTTCGCGTCGTATTTTGACGGTGTAAACATTGTCTCTCTGGCCAGGAACTCTCCGTAACTTACCTCCAAATATTCAATCTTTTTAACTGTTATTAATTGTATTCATCGGGGTTACGGTCTCCCCTACTCTCCACGTATAAGGATGACGGCTAAAAAGTTACGTTCGGGGAGACTATTGGGGGGAAGGTCTTGCATGAAGACAAGATCCAACCCCCTTGGAAACAAGGCTGCTAGTAATTTGTTATTAAAGGGTCAATGCCAGCTGCGGCAATTTTGGGAAAAACCCAAGGATAAGGAATTGTTAAATGTTGCAAATAAAGCCTTTGACATAGCTTCTCCATCTGGCACAGCCCTTATGGTGCTCAAGAAGGTCCCTCCTTTGGTGAATGAAGAATATTCGGGCTCCCTGATTACTGAGGAATCTTGCCCAGCGCCCCCTGAAATGACTGGTGACATTAAGGTGCCGATTACGATCCGGTAAAAATATTCCCCGTACGACTCGTATCCGGTCTTTTTACCGTACGAATCGTACAAGTGCCGTACAAACTGGCAATCACGATTCGCATGGGAAAAAGTCCATACGAATCGCATTTGGAATTGTCCCCCACATGTCCTCGGGTCGGAAAATGTGTCCGACACCACCTCGGACGATTTACCGTACGAATGTGAAAAGTGAAGTCCGACCGAGGAATTACGATCCAACCCGTGCGTCCGACCGTACAACCGTATGGTAAAAACACCGTCCGCACCGAACTCCTATAGCAACCGTGGAGACGTCCAAACAGGTGCCCTGTACGCGCCGTACCCCCCCCCAGCCCCCGCATGTAAGCGCCGTACCCCCCCCAGCCCCCGTATGTACGCGCCGTACCCCCCCAGCCCCCGTACGTTCGAGTCGACCCCCCCCCAGCCCCCGCATGTACGCGCCGAACCCCCGTGTATGTACACCCGAGTACGTGTCGAAACCCCGTGTATGTACACCCGAGTACGTGTCGAACTGTACGTGTCGAACCCCCCGTGTATGTACACCTGAGTACGAGTCGAACCCCCCGTGTATGTACACCCAAGTACGAGTCGAACCCCCCGTGTATGTACACCCGAGTACGAGTCGAACTGTACGTGTCGAACCCCCCGTGTATGTACACCCGAGTACGAGTCGAACTGTACGTGTCGAACCCCCCGTGTATGTACACCCGAGTACGAGTCGAACTGTACGTGTCGAACCCCCCGTGTATGTACACCCGAGTACGTGTCGAACCCCCCGTGTATGTACACCCGAGTACGAGTCGAACTGTACGTGTCGAACCCCCCGTGTATGTACACCCGAGTACGAGTCGAACTGTACGTGTCGAACCCCCCGTGTATGTACACCCGAGTACGTGTCGAACCCCCCGTGTATGTACACCCGAGTACGAGTCGAACTGTACGTGACGAACCCCCCGTGTATGTACACCCGAGTACGTGTCGAACCCCCCGTGTATGTACACCCGAGTACGAGTCGAACTGTACGTGTCGAACCCCCCGTGTATGTACACCCGAGTACGAGTCGAACTGTACGTGTCGAACCCCCCAGTGTATGTACACCCGAGTACGTGTCGAACCCCCCGTGTATGTACACCCGAGTACGAGTCGAACTGTACGTGTCGAACCCCCCATGTATGTACACCCGAGTACGAGTCGAACTGTACGTGTCGAACCACCCGTGTATGTACACCCGAGTACTGTTGAACCCCCCCGTCTATGTACACCCCAGTACGTTCGAGTCGAACCCCCACCCCTGTATGTGTCGTACCACCGTCTATGTACACCCCAGTACGTTCGAGTCGAACCCCCACCCCTGTACGTGTCGTACCACCGTCCATGTACACCCCAGTACGTTCGAGTCCAACCCCCACCCCAGTACGTGTCGTACCACCGTCTATGTACACCCCAGTACGTTCGAGTCGAACCCCCAACACAACCTCCTAAGTACGTACCAAGCCACACACAAGGACAGCACCGTACAACCAAATGGCCCATGTACACACCGTACACACGCTCAAAACGCATGTACACAACCAGGACAAAACAAAACTACACAAGAATACACTATTCGAATGGCACAAAGCCACTAAACATGGCCAACAAACACTAAAAAAACACATCCACTGACCTGCAACTGCCAAAAACAAACAGAGGCCCAAAACACCACCACTCCTTATAACACACCCACCCAAACTTCAAACACAGCCACACCCACCCATGGACCAATAAAAAGGGCCCACACACACAAACCATGAGCCTTTGCAACAGACTCACTGCTGCCAGACACCACAGAACCATACTACAAGCCTCACCACACCTTACACTTGCAAACCTCCACACAACCACCTCCACAAACACCCCCTCATCACATTCACACACACACACACCTGCACAACCACACCCACACACCCACAACCATCCACACCCCCCCCCCACCATCCACACCAACACCCCTCTCATGCCCACTAACAAGAATCCAAAGTTCAGTAACCGAGAGTTGGAGGTCCTTGTTGATGAAATCCTCAGAGTCGAGCCACACCTCTTTGGAACATTGGTCAGACAGACCAGCATTGCAGCAAAAACAGCCATGTGGCAGACCATCGTCGATGCTGTGAATGCTGTTGCGGACACCAGAAGAACCAGGCAGGAATGCCAAGCCAGGTGGTACGATCTGCGGAGGAGGGTCTGAGCCAAGATGCTGGAGGAACACAACCAGGCCAACGCCACCGGAGGAGGGCCCTCCCGCAGACCCGTACAATACCAGCCCTGGGAGGAGAGGGTGATGGCCATACAGCCGGTGGAGGCAGTCGAAGGATTAGGAGGACTCCGAGACCCGGGTGAGTACACGAACAACGCACCTCACATGGGGGGGACCTCATCCACAACCAAAATCACTAACAGGCACGCAACCACCCCAACCGATCACATGACTCAACCACACTCCATGAACACGCACATGCCACTGCTGCCACCATGCCCCATGCACCCAGCTGGACAATGTCAAGTCACAGGCCACAGAAGACACCAACACATGACACGGTAACCCGGATGGCGGGAGGGTGGTCCACAAAAATCACATAGTGCAACTCAGAAGCAGACAACAATGCCCTCTGCCCATATGGCCCAGGTCACAGCCAGACAAACAGTGTGTCCCCACACAGGAAAGACTCGCCAGCAAATGGCGGACGCCTTGCATCAACACATGGGGGTGAAGGCACTTTTTGCACATGACAGCAGCTAATGAACAGCCAACACTGTGAAAGAGTGGCAGCACACACAACCACAGCAGCAGCGCACACACAGACACCACACCCAATGGGTGCCTGGAGATCAGAAACAAACTCACAGCAACAAGCCAAGGGCCATTCAAAGATCTGCTAACAGTGTGTGCACAGGAAGCTGGGCTGAGGTGACAGAGGGTGACACACAGTGGGAGGGAGAGGGGGACAGAGAGGGAGGGAGAGGGGGACAGAGAGGGAGGGAGAGGGGGACAGAGAGGGAGGGAGAGGGGGACAGAGAGGGAGGGAGACACAGGGACACGGACAGAGGGAGGAGGCTGACACACAGAGGGAGAGGGGGACAGAGAGGGAGGGAGAGGGGGACAGAGAGGGAGGGAGAGGGGGACAGAGAGGGAGGGAGACACAGGGACACGGACAGAGGGAGGAGGCTGACACACAGAGGGAGGGAGAGGGGGACAGAGAGGGAGGGAGAGGGGGACAGAGAGAGGGAGGGAGACACAGGGAGAGCAAATCAGCCGTGTGGTGTGTGGGAATGTCTGCTCGTCAGCAGGTAGACTGCGTGCATGTAGCCAAGGGTGGCCAGTGCCAGAACCCCCCCTCTTCACCATGGCAAAACACAGGCCCATGTCACAACCTGTTCACGAGCACAACGACAGCTACCTGCATCATATAAGTGTGTGGATCCACTCCATGTGCACATGTACAGTGCCACACGGAAGGCGCCAATGCATGGCTCGCCACACCTGCACACTCCACTGCTGACTGCAGTCACACTTGACGCAGCACGTAAGACTGTGCCACACATATTTAAAGGGGCCAAAGTGGTGTCCAAGGGACACACCCATGCACAAGTGCACTGTGAGTGGAATGCAAGACAGATCCTAATTCGAAGAGGAAAAGTGCCAACTTTGACACTGATGAAACATGGATGTTGCATGGACCAAAATTAACATTGTCTCTCTCACACACAGGTCAACGTCGTGGTTCACCCCCCAACACTGGGGGGGAAGACTCACAGGACCCGGATCTGCGGGAGCCCGATCCCACCGGCAGCGACCACTCTCACCACTCTGTGGACGACCCCGACCGACCTGGCCCCTCTGGTGTCCAACCACCTGCAGCACCTGCGTCAGGTACAACTGTGCCAACCACCACCCCCACTCCTGCCACATCCCAGGAGACACCCAGGATCCCTGCCCCAACACCACAATGCAGCCAGGCTGGCCAGGAGGGACACGGTGTCCCGGGCACCCAGGAGGAGGCAGGCGACAACGCCAATGCCACCCCTCAGGGGTCCCGGAGACCCGATGTACCCACAAGGGCAGGCCAGGTGCAAGTGGGCAGGGGTGGTGGGAGTGGAGGATGGCGGAGGCGCGAGCCTGACCAGTTGGCTGGGGAACCGGTATTTGCCCATGTCCGTAACATCATGGACACATACCGGCAGGACACCACGGGCATGGCCCAGGTTGTGTCCGTCCTCGAGGGGATCAAGACCCAGCAGGCCCAGCAACATGCCTGTCTACTGCAACACCAACGGAGGATGGAGGACAGACAGGCTGAGCAAGTGACGGCGTTCCAGGGGATTCACGATACACTCCGTCGGATGGCCGACAACATGGCCGACCCTCCCTGTGCCAGAAGGCGGAGAACATCACCACCCACAGGGAGGGATCAGGAGGAGGAGGAGGAAACATCCGATGGAGCATCCCAGACGTCATCACGGCCTGCTGCTGAGGGTCCCCGCAGGAGGGCGGGTCGTCCACGTAAAAGACCGTGAGGGTCGGCGCAACATCACCATCTCCCAGGACACCTGGCCTGGCACCTGGCCCACTGGAGCAACAGCAGCACAGCATCAAGAGACATTCCCTGCCACATGGCCCTGCTGGTCACTGTCTGACCAATGTTGACAAAGACTGTGGCATGGACTCTGAGGATTTCAAATGGCAAGGACACCAACTCCCCTACTGAACTTTGGATTCCAAACTCCCGGAAAGCCCCTCATTTAATCCCCCCCCCCAAAATAAAAATTCACACCATGAAGAGAAGATGCCTGCTGGTTGCATTATTACCTTACATGTGTGTTGTAAAGTCTAAACATGCCTGAGCTCTCTTTTGACTCCAAACATCCACACCCTGGGGCCTGAGTCTGGCACAGGACACACGGGTCACAGTGTATTAGTCAAGACAGACATGGAGCACCATACACACACGTGATGGGCCCAACCAGCTGAGGGGGTGGCCGCACAACGGTGCTGACAGACACATCGAGTACAGCAACAGTCATGCGCAGAGGTCAGGGATCCAGTCCAGGGTCCGGGGGGGCACCCAGGTATGTGTAGACAGGTGGCAGTACCATGTCCTGCAAGCTTGAGTCCGGTGGATGCAGAGAATGGGGGCCTGGCCAACGTTGGATGCATGGGGATGGCACATGTCACAATACCCACACACTCATGGACATCATGCACAATACACAGTCTCAGCCCACACACACAGCTTGCATCTTGCTACTCGACACATCGACACATAGCCACCATCAGGGAGAACCATGCCAGACATGCTGGATGCACCGTGGCAACACACCAGCATTGACGGAGAAGAGGCCCCTTGGAGGCATAGGGACACCTTTATTAGTCATGTATTCGGGATTGCAGAGTCAACTTGAAGTACACATGAACACATCTTGTGGAGTAACATGTGGGTCCAACACTGGCACCCCCCTTCTGCAGCACAAATGCGTGTTAGCCATGGAACTGGCACACAATTGTCGGCTAACAGCTAAACACCCACAGCTGCTCACGGAGAGACTGCCATACACCATTGATCAGCTGATGTGGAAGTCCCACACCATGTCAACCCAATGCTAACCGCATGTGTCCGAGGGCAGTGTTACACACATTGATGCCATCATCACAATCCACTATCCCATTACAGATGACTGTCAACAAGTCTGACCATCTATTCAGGTGTACCCAGCTGCATGTCATGTGCACCATGGTGATGCGACATGTCTGCAGAGGAACCAAACATCGACAGGGGCAGTGTGCATACATCGTGAACAACTGCCACACCCAATACACCCCTGATGCATCCCTTACCCTATGGAGACTTCCAAACGTGTCCGTGCCTGTAACGCTGAGTCAGCCCACGATGACGTGTCCATGAGGAATAGCAGTGCCACAACAATGCAAGCAGCAGACGGCATGCGCAAGTACCTGGGGAAGAGAGACACACAAGAAGTCAGCCACAAAAAGCACAGCCACTTGCATGTGCATTTACTCGACACATGTATGGATGACAACATGCTAGGTCACAATTATGACTGGGGAAATACAACCATCACTGCCACCATCACTCCAGTGACACACCCACACACACCTCTGACTCACGTGCCATACATGCAGGTGGAGACACTCATCACAACACATGCCACACGGGGACCAATGCGTGTACACTCAGACACTGGTACTCACCACTAAGCAAAGAAGTCGCGTATGAGCCGAGTCCGGATGTCCTCTTGCGGCTCCACATCCTCCACATCACTAGCCCCATTGCCAAGCCCTTCGTCCTCCACGGGTGGATGGTCCTCGTCATGTTGATCCAGGATGAGTGGCACAGCTCTCTCAACTGCCATGTTGTGCAGCATGCAGCAGACCATGAAGATTTTGCAGACCTTCGCAGGGGCATATGGGAGCGCACCGCCGGTCTTGTGGAGGCACCGAAATCGGCTCTTCAGCAGGCCAAACGTCCTCTCTATCACTCGCCTTGTCCGGCCATGGGCGGTGTTGTAGCGGAGCTGTGCCGGCGTGATGGGGTTGCGGAGAGGTGTGAGCAGCCATGGCATGCTGGGATAGCCAGCGTCCCCTACATGGGAAGCACATTGACATCGTTAGAAGTGGTGCAGCGGTCGTGCTGGTAGGCTATGCAAAATACAGGACAGACAGACTGTACCCACCAACAACACATGCTCTTTCGTTGCGCAGCTGCATCATCATTTCAGGCATCCTGCTACGCCTCATGATGTAGGCATCGTGTGCTGATCCTGGAAAACGAGCACAGACATGTGAAATCACCATGTCGGACTGACACACCACAAGGGCATTGATGGAGTGGTAGTGCTTCCGATTGCGGTACGCCACCTCCCGTGCGTGTGGTGGTACCAAAGCTACATGTGTCCCATCTATGGACCCAATGACATGGGGCATCCCTCCCAGGGCATAGAATCCACGCTTGACCGCAGTCAACTGTTCAGGGGTTGGGAACTTGATGAAGTCATCCAGGTGAATCAACATGGCCTCTTAAGAAATCATGCAGCACACGGCAGAACATGCTCTGGGACATGCCACCAACATGAGCTATGGTATATTGAAAGGTACCCGTGGCAAGAAAATGTAGGGCAGCCATTACCTTCAGCTGGGGTGTCAGTGCCGTAGGATACCTGTGCTGCGGTTGCAGGTGTGGTGCCAGTCTCGCCGTCAACTCCAGAATCAATGGTTGGGGGAAGCGGTAGAGCCGGATGCTGTCATTCTCCCGCATGTCAGCCAAGTCCGGAATTGCTCGGGCAAGAGGCGGCGCTCTGCAGTAATTTGGAAGTGACAAGGAAGAGTGAGTGCACTACGACAACAATTCATATGTACTGCGCACATGTTAATCTGTCAATACACATATGCTACATAGGGAGTCAGGTATGTGCTACATGCCCAGGACACGTATGGATGCAAGGTGACACCCCTACCAAGACCCAGCTACACACGGAGATTGAGAACCTCCCCATGCCATGCCATGGGAATAGCTGTGTCCCAGTGCAAGTGAACAGCCAGACGCAAGACAGGAGTGACATACGCCCACACATCAGCAGAAGTAGGATGCCGATTGCAGAGACTGGTAGCGGAACACTAGAGCCACAGGTCACATGACATCACACTAGGACAGCCCACACACCTTGCCATGAAGGTGCACATGTCATGACTCCCCACACATTCATTGTGAGGATGCAGACATGTCCTTGTCACGCTACTCCGTGTCCCATGCATACATGTGCACCTCACATCCGATACCACATGTGGCATGGTGTGCGGAACAGTGTGCAATGTCAATCTACACACAGACACATGTTGGTTGCTGCAACGGCTGCAGCTTTTGAGGGTGCTCCAACATCAACCTGATGGGAAGCCCCCACACATACATGACATTGTCACATTGTGCACCGTGGGTAGTGACAAGTCAGGTGTGGTAACCCCTGTACCGTGCATCAGGGGACACTTCCGTGTGTTGGTGTCCGTGCCATGCCAGTGATGCTCACCCCAAGTGTGCAGTACGACATGCACACATGTCAAAGGAGTCAAGGGCATGCCTGGCACACATTGCACCATCACACAGTACATCTGTAGACATCTCATCATACATCTGGTGCCTTCTCGACTCAGGAGTGATGTTCCACATCACAGGCCGTCACACCTGTGCCCCACACATGTAGTAATGCACAGACGATGCCTCGATGTCAATTAATGGACAAGTATGTCCATTCATGGACAAGTATGTCCATCCATGGACAAGTATGTCCATCCATGGACAAGTATGTCCGCCCGATCCCTACCTGTGTGCCGCCTGTCACCACTGTGATGTGTGAAAACAACTGTACTGCTGCGAAGAGGGCCTGTGTACGTTACCATTTCACTATGGGAGTGCTGCCGTATGTGTACCCATCGTGATGGCGAGCGTACAGGCATGTGTACGGCCCGTACCACTACGAGTACGCATACGCAAGAACACCCATAGTGGTACGGGCGTACACACGCCTGTACGCTCCCTATCACTATGGGTGTCCTCGCGTATGCGTACTCGTAGTGGTACGGGCCGTACACACGCCTGTACGCTCCCTATCACTATGGGTGGCCTCGCGTGTGCGTACTCGTAGTGGTACGGGCTGTACACACGCCTGTACGCTCCCTATCACTATGGGTGTCCTCGCGTATGCGTACTCGTAGTGGTACGGGCCGTACACACGCCTGTACGCTCCCTATCACTATGGGTGTCCTCGCGTATGCGTACTCGTAGTGGTACGGGCCGTACACATGCCTGTACGCTCACTATCACTATGGGTGGCCTCGCGTATGCGTACTCGTAGTGGTACGGGCCGTACACACGCCTGTACGCTCCCTATCACTATGGGTGGCCTCGCGTATGCGTACACGTAGTGATAGGGAGCGTACAGGCGTGTGTACGGCCCGTACCACTACGAGTACGCATACGCGAGGACACCCATAGTGATAGTGAACGTAGGCACGCGTGTACGGGCCGTTGCAATGCATTTGGGGTGCCCTAGGGCCCCGGAACGCACCGTACCTGTGTGTGAAGCTCCAAATTACATAGGGGACACATGAGGGACAAGTATTAAGGCCTACATGCATGCTGGTTGTCATGGAGAGCAAGTTCAAAATTTGAATTTGTTCTGGAAGGTGCACAGCAGAAGTCAGTTGGAATTAATCTACTTTGTTGCAATGTGTTTGTGGGGCTGACATCATGCAGGAGAATGAAACCGATAGAGTACACACAGACTGCTAGGTTTGAAGGGATTAGTGGAAACATAGGATGCAAATGTGAGTGACCAATCACTCTGTACTCCTGTGCATGAGACAGGGCAGAAAGGCAGATATAAGGCAGCCAGGTCCCATGAGGGAGAACTTGCCTGCACATCTTTGAATTCGTCGACCCAGCTGCTGCTACTGATTCCCTGGAACCATGTCAAGGGCTGTGGAGAGGACACAGCCATTCACCCTGGAGGAGAACCTGGCATTGCTGGATGTGATCCTCCCACAGTACCCCCTTCTGTATGGGCGACCAGGGTATCAGGTGAGTGCATAGGCCACTGGCACAGACTGTCCCTTTGTTGTGACTGTGACTTCTGGCATTGTGTCCTGGTGTGACACACATGCTATGTACTGTAGGGGGGGTCCCAGGGGGGGGATGCCTGATGTCTCCCAGCCAGAGCATGCTGTGGTGCATGTCTGCTCTCCTCACTTGCATTGTGTTTACTGTGACATTCACTGCATGTGGCATTACACATTGTGCCTGTCTAATCCTCCAGGGTATGGAGCTACTACAGTCCTCCTGTGATTCTGTGGTTACCCCAGTGTGACAGGTGACTGTACCTACAGATGTGTGTTTGTCCACTGTACCTATGCTGAGAGTGTCCACATGATGTGTTCGTCCCCTGGACATCTGTGTGTGTAAGTCCAATGTCATTTGTGTGGGTGCATATGTGTAGTGGACCACCCCAGATGCATGAGGCCTGAATATGCCCTGCACATCTCATGTGAGCAGGGAGCAGTGCTGTGTGTCTGACGTGCAGAGCCAGCCCCACACCTGTGAACCCCCCCGATCCAGTGGCACATGTGCAGTGAGGTTTGTATCTGCATTTGGCAATGGCAGGTGAATGTCCTGTGCCTGTGTGTGTCTGTGTACTCTGCTGAGGTGGCGTCAGTGGCCTGTGGCATGTGACTGCTTTGAGGTGCTGGCCAGACACAGGAGGTGTGTGTGCAGAGTCCTCCCAGCAGTGCCCTGAGACAGGAGGGGTGTGTGCAGAGTCCTCCCAGCAGTGCCCTGAGACAGGAGGGGTGTGTGCAGAGTCCTCCCAGCAGTGCCCTGAGACAGGAGGGGTGTGTGCAGAGTCCTCCCAGCTGTGCCCTGAGACAGGAGGGGTGGGTGCAGAGTCCTCCCAGCAGTGCCCTGAGACAGGAGGGGTGGGTGCAGAGTCCTCCCAGCAGTGCCCTGAGACAGGAGGGGTGTGTGCAGAGTCCTCCCAGCAGTGCCCTGAGACAGGAGGGGTGTGTGCAGAGTCCTCCCAGCTGTGCCCAGAGACAGGAGGGGTGGGTGCAGAGTCCTCCCAGCAGTGCCCTGAGACAGGAGGGGTGTGTGCAGAGTCCTCCCAGCTGTGCCCTGAGACAGGAGGGGTGGGTGCAGAGTCCACCCAGCAGTGCACTGAGACAGGAGGGGTGGGTGCAGAGTCCACCCAGCAGTGCCCTGAGACAGGAGGGGTGGGTGTGATGCACAGTGTGAGCCTTGATCATTGATTGTGACATTGCCATCATTCCACCTGTGTACCTACAATGGCACGTACAGCTTTTTCCCTCCCCAGAGGATCATGTCCCTATGACAAAGGTGCAATGCGTTGGCTGCATGACATGCCTTGTTGTAACCAGCTAATTTGTTCTCATATGTCTCTCTGTGACATGTGGCTGGTGTATTGATGTGGTGTCACTTGTTCTTCCTCACAGGTAGGCGCCACTGCCAAGGAGCAGATCTGGCTGACCGCCGTCAGTGCCGTGAGGGGTGTGGATGGTCGGAGGCGGAGCCTGTCCCAGGTGAGGAAACGCTGGCAGGATATCCGGTGCTGGACGCGGAGGATCGCACGGGTCCTGCTGTGGGACTCACCTGTGAGCCACAAGAACCGCGGGCGCCGCCGTCTGAGCCACCTCCACAGGCGTGTGCTGCCGGTGGTCTTTCCAGACTTGGAGAGGCGCTTACAGGAGATGCAGCAGCCGGAAGGGGGTAGGTACATGTGTGTTTGTTGTGTGTCACCGGCATTTGTAAGGGCACAGTAGCATGAATTCACTGCCAGGGTTTAAAGGTGCTGTGCAGATCCAGTTTGCCCCAGTATAGCGCTGCGCTCCTGCCACCCTTCCCCTCCTTGCAATGTGTTCCCTGGTCTGTGTGTAGTCACTCCTTCACAAGGTAATGTAGGCTGGCGCTTTGTCCACGAGAACTATGCCTGTAGCATCATGTGTGGGGGTGGTGTGTAACAGGTTTTGGGACCTTGCTTGTGCCCTGTCCAGTTCACTGCATGTGGGTTCCATGTCAGTTGGCACTGATGCTGAGTCCAGACATGGGAGTTAGTCTCTCAAGTGTCATGCCTTACAGCGCGTATGTCCTATGTAGTGGCCTGTGACATGATGTGCATGAGTGTGCGATACGCATAGTGCAGGGATGGTGGCGTGTGTTGCAGTCATTACCATTCAGGAGCATGGAGTTGTGTGGCCACTACTGTCCCCTGGGGCACCTTTTCCTCGGTGTTGTATGTGTCATCACAAAACGTGGACACTCTCAGTGTCTACAGCGTAGGTTGTGCTCTGTGCCATTGTCCCCTGGCACCATGTATATAGACGTGAAATTTAGTACAGGTGTCCACTGTGCAGCCTGACCTGAATGTCCTTCTTCATACTCACAGTTGCCAGTGCCTGTGTGTCTTGTTATACTCATCTGAGGATGGGCACTGGTACCTCATTATTTGTACAGGCGCACCTTGGGTGTTTGGCGTCCAATCTTGCATTTTGCCTGCCCCTGTGTTTATCACCCAGACTATGAGATGTTGGTGCCACCTGTGTCTCAACAATTTGCATCGTGTAGGGGGTGGTTGGGGCGGGCAAAGCCTATATGTCAAATCCTGATTTCTACTTGCTGGGTCTGGGCAGTGTGTGATGTTTGTCTGGACATACACTCAAGGTGCAGTGAGCCAGTCATGGTGGGCATGTTTTCAGCATTACCTATGCAGCATGTGTCTCAAGTTCATGGATATGGTCCCTGGTAATCCCTATTTTCGCCAACGCTGTGTGGTGCAGATGCAGTGCTGGATTGTCCCCAGGGCCTGGGTGCTATGTCAGACTCCGTTTCCTGTCATTTGCTATTGTCTCATGCTCTCCATGGTATTTCAGTGGCATGGTGGCTCAACCAACTGTGTGTTTCATGCCCTACATCGGTACCTTGTTTAGTAGATGTTAGGGATCTTCCTTTTCAGGCTATGCAATGTAACCTATGTGGATTGGACTCATGTGACAGATGTGTACAGGTGTCTGATTAATTTCTGTCTCTCCACCCTGCCCACAGCATCGTCGGGGGACACAGAGGGAGACATGGACACAGACCAGGCGGAGGGACCGAGCACCAGTGCCAGCCGTGACATCGTGGCTGGCACATCGAGTGGGACAGAGGCGGAGGAGAGTGCGGCCGAGGACCTGTCGACTGGCACGTCAGAATACGAAGCTGACAGGTCCGAGGAGGATGTCTCCGAGTGGGCGGAGGCTGCACCAGCAGCTGACAGCGGAACAACACCTCGCACCGCCCCTCCGTTCCCATCAGCCGCCTCCCACTTGCTCGTGTCCCTTCCCAGCGTGCCCGGTCACCGCATGTCTCCTTCATGCCAGGCACCGCACCCCCTGCCCCTGTCTCCACTGCTGCCACCAATGCTGAGTCTGTGGACATCCAGCGGCAGCTGCAGGTTGGTCAGGCTGTGATACTTAATGTCCTCCATGCCCACGGCCAGACCCTCAACAACATCGAGGCATACTTGGAGGGCATTCATTCATCGCAGGCTGACCAACGCAGCTTGCTGAGGTCGATAGACTCGACACTGACAGCAGCAGTGGGTCTCCTGCAGCGCGACCTCCCACCACCTACCCCTGCCCCATCCACACTTCCCACTCCCATGCCTGTCCCACGTACACCCAGACGTCGGCATGCACCCACATCAACAGACACAGGCACCACACCAGCAGGGAAGGTCCACCGCACTCCTCCTGACACGCACACACAGGGTGAGGTAGGCACACCCACTGGGTCGGGGGGCAAACGTGTGACACGCAGCCAGAGTGGGAGTCCGCATTCCACCCAGTCCACTCCCTCCAAATCCCCTCCCCTCAGATCTCCTGGCCACCTCTCCCCCAAAGACTCCTTCATGGCCGCTCTGTCCCTGAGCCCCACAGTGACACCACCCCGCAAGCGGTCAAGGAAGTCCCCGGTCAGGGTGGTTGCGTCCCCCCCCTGTCCACACCCTCCCCCGGTGGCGCTGCGACCCATCCCTCTGACCCCCCCCCTCCTTGGGGCCTGTGGTTCCTTCGGGTGCAGGGGAATCCCTGGAGGACCTTGCAAAGGTGTGTAGTGCCATCCTGGCCTCCGCCTTTGGCCCTGCCCCACCCCCTGTGGTGGAGTCCTCCATCCCTGCACCCACAACGCCTCCCCTTTGCCCTGATGTCCCTGCGGTGTCTGGTGCTTCCCCCCCCATGATGCCCTCACCCCTGTGGAAGACGAGGGCATGTAACTGTGCAGGCAAGCTAGGGGACACGCATCCCACTGTGTCCCCCATCCAGCTGAGACTTATTGACTGCCCTATGGGCTTTGTGAATATTGAACTGCCTGCGATCCACGGACATTGTGATCATGCTGAATAAAGCTTATTTTTTTTTTTCATTCTGAGACTACTGCTATGCTGGTATTGGTGTTGGTGGGGCTGCTACATGGTTTTGGGTGGTGTTTATGTGTTGGGTGTGTGGGAAATGTAGTAGTGTGCTGCTCATTGGGGGGACCCTGGGATCTGTGTGCCATCACAAGGTGTTAGCTAACTTTCTTTGTTCATGTAAGCAGTTACTGCATGGTGCAATTGTCCCAGGGTGTATTCCTCCCTCTGTGTACCCTGATATCTTCCCTGCAGGGTGTTCCCAATATTTAGCGCAGAGCTGTGTCTACATGAGCTGTGTGTGTGACGGAGCCCTTCTACTTTGGCCATGCATGCAGGGCCATGTCTCCACCTGCAACATTCGTGGCATCCTTGGTGATCACTGTACTTGTGTATGGAGTCTGTTGACATGAGTTCATGGGGACATGTTCCCTTGTAGGCAGTATGCATGTGTGTACTTCCAGCCTCACACACATGTGTTACACCCCTCCTGTCTCAGGGCACTGCTGGGTGGACTCTGCACCCACCCCTCCTGTCTCAGTGCACTGCTGGGAGGACTCTGCACCCACCCCTCCTGTCTCAGGGCACAGCTGGGAGTGTTAGGCACCCACCCCTCCTGTCTCAGGGCACTGCTGGGAGGACTCTGCACACACCCCTCCTGTCTCAGGGCACTGCTGGGTGGACTCTGCACCCACCCCTCCTGTCTCAGTGCACTGCTGGGAGGACTCTGCACCCACCCCTCCTGTCTCAGGGCACAGCTGGGAGTGTTAGGCACCCACCCCTCCTGTCTCAGGGCACTGCTGGGAGGACTCTGCACACACCCCTCCTGTCTCAGGGCACTGCTGGGTGGACTCTGCACCCACCCCTCCTGTCTCAGGGCACTGCTGGGAGGACTCTGCACCCACCCCTCCTGTCTCAGGGCACTGCTGGGAGGACTCAGCACCCACTCCTCCTGTCTCAGGGCACTGCTGGGAATGTTAGGCACACACCCCTCCTGTCTCAGGGCACTGCTGGGTGGACTCTGCACCCACCCCTCCTGTCTCAGTGCACTGCTGGGAGGACTCTGCACCCACCCCTCCTGTCTCAGGGCACAGCTGGGAGTGTTAGGCACCCACCCCTCCTGTCTCAGGGCACTGCTGGGAGGACTCTGCACACACCCCTCCTGTCTCAGGGCACTGCTGGGTGGACTCTGCACCCACCCCTCCTGTCTCAGTGCACTGCTGGGAGGACTCTGCACCCACCCCTCCTGTGTCTGGGCACTGCTGGGAGGACTCTGCACCCACCCCTCCTGTCTCAGGGCACTGCTGGGAGGACTCTGCACACACCCCTCCTGTCTCAGGGCACTGCTGGGTGGACTCTGCATCCACCCCTCCTGTCTCAGGGCACTGCTGGGAGGACTCTGCACCCACCCCTCCTGTCTCAGGGCACTGCTGGGAGGACTCTGCACACACACCTCCTATTTCTGGATATGTACGCTTGGAACATACACGGTGGGGGTACGCTCCATGCATTCGAGGTGTGGGTACGAGTCGTACTTACACTGGTGGGGTGGGGGTACGCTCCATGCATACGCGGGTGAGGGTACGAGTCGTACTTACACTGGTGGGGTGGGGGTAGGCTCCATGCATACGGGGTGGGGGTACGTGTCGTACTTACACTGGTGGGGGTGGGGGTGCGGTCCGTACGTCCGCGGGTGAGGGTACGAGTCGTACTTACACTGTTGGGGTGGGGGTACGCTCCATGCATACGGGGTGAGGGTACGAGTCGTACTTACACTGGTGGGGTGGGGGTACGCTCCATGCATACGCGGGTGAGGGTACGAGTCGTACTTACACTGGTGGGGTGGGGGTAGGCTCCATGCATACGGGGTGGGGGTACGTGTCGTACTTACACTGGTGGGGGTGGGGGTACTGTCCGTATGTCCGCGGGTGAGGGTACGAGTCGTACTTACACTGGTGGGTTGGGGGTAGGCTCCATGCATACGGGGGTGGGGGTACGTGTCGTACTTACACTGGTGGGGTGGGGGTACGGTCCGTACGTCCGCGAGTGAGGGTACGAGTCGTACTTACACTGGTGGGGTGGGGGTACGCTCCATGCATACGCGGGTGAGGGTACGAGTCGTACTTACACTGGTGGGGTGGGGGTAGGCTCCATGCATACGGGGTGGGGGTACGTGTCGTACTTACACTGGTGGGGGTGGGGGGTATGGTCCGTACGTCCGCGGGTGAGGGTACGAGTCGTACTTACACTGGTGGGGTGGGGGTACGCTCCATGCATACGCGGGTGAGGGTACGAGTCGTACTTACACTGGTGGGGTGGGGGTAGGCTCCATGCATAAGGGGGTGGGGGTACGTGTCGTACTTGCACTGGTGGGGGTGGGGGTACGGTTCATACGTCCGCGAGTGAGGGTACGAGTCGTACTTACACTGTTGGGGTGGGGGTACGCTCCATGCATACAGGGTGAGGGTACGAGTCGTACTTACACTGGTGGGGTGGGGGTACGCTCCATACGTACGCGGGTGGGGGTAGGGTCCGTACATATCCGTCCCCACGCTATGTGATGCTTGTGCGGGCCGTACCCAGGCCTTTGGCACGTGGGTACGATCCGTCCCGCCATTGTTGGGGTGACGTGGGTGTGGGCGTGGTACGTCTCGTACCCACGCTCTTCAGGCGTGGGTACGGGACGTACCGGTCTGGTTGTGTTGCCGGTTCGCGTGGTGACGGACTTCCGTTGTGGCGGTCGCTGGCTTAGCTGGACACGCCCCCACCCCCTCGTAGTGACCAGGGCATGGGAGTCAGGTATGTCCTGGGCATGTGTGCTGTGTGACTTTGGTGGGGGTTTTGTGGCCTGCCCTGGTCCTGCCACCCCCACCCCACCCCACCCCACTTTACCCCCTCCCTTAGTTATTCTGACCTTCTGCGGCGTCTGCGTCGGAACCTGTAGAGGAGGTCGACTGCTATGAGGGCCGGGATGACACGTAGGTTCGGGTCCATGTCTGTCCGTCGCGTACGGGTCCTCTTGTTCGCGTCGTCCTGTCTGTCCGTCGCGTACTGGTCCTCCTTGATCGCGTCGTCCTGTCTGTCCGTCGCGTACTGTTACTCCTTGTTCGCGTCGTCCTGTCGCGTACTGGTCCTCCTTGTTCGCGTCGTCCTGTCTGTCCGTCGCGTACTGGTGGTCCTTGTTCGCGTCGTCCTGATTTCCCGGCAGTTTTTGGCAGCCGGAAAATATTCACCGTGCGGGATGATGTCGGTGCGAATCGTAATTCCTGGTTCGTGAATGGCAGGCTGCGAGCGTCCCGACGTCACGTCGGCGCTTTCCCGGATCGCATTTGTAGGTTTATTTTGTTCAGTCGGGCTTTTTTACGATTCGTACGGAAATGGTGCTCCAAAATCTGAAAAAGAGCTATTCCCAATTTTTGTGCCTGAAATGAAGGGGATAGGGGGGGAAGAAAAAGAAAAAACTGGAAAACAAAGAAAGAACAAAGGAAAAAAGAGGAAACCAATCCGCAGATACAGGAAGAAAAGGCAGAGACAAATAATTTTTGAGGATTCCCAAGTCCCTGATATCAATGATCCTAACACTGGAGAATCTGTAAATGGGTCCTTGAGTCAGGAAGCGGCCACTTATCCTTCTGATAATTTGAATCCCTCTGCATTAAAATTTCTTCCAATTGTTCAATCTCTCCCGTGGGAGGCCCCCTATCAGATGTAGGAGGATTGACGATTCCTCTCCCCGTAGCAGAGATGACCAGGTCAGTCCCTATTGTATCTGTGGCTCTTAATCCTTCTGCTCCTACTTTTCATGCCCCAGGTGATGGTGTTGTATGGCCTCATCATCTACCTATAAGAGTACCAGAAGTTTTTGTAGATACATTGACTGTGGACTTTCTATCGTTATTTGATTCTGATCTGCCCTTAAATAGAGCATGGTTACTTAAGTATTTCAAAGACATAGAGAGTCTAAAGTGAATCCAATCTAACGATATTGATTTAGTCTCCATATCAGGAACAGTTGCTGCGCCCTATGTCAGGGTAAAGTTCTATTCCAAACTTATAGTAAATCTTATATTGCAACAGGCTGAGAACTTACAGTGTAGGGGAATTGATGTATTACCTGTTTTGTATTCTGGAAGAGATAGTTTCCCTCATAATAGACTCTCTCAGCAGGGCACTGGCCAAAATGGTCCTCCTCCCTCATTTGATGATTTAAAGATTTGGGTTTCGAAAAGCACACGTTTGGTGACGCATGTAATGCCTGCCCCGTTAATTCAGAACTCCCATCCAATAGAAGATATCCAGCTGTGGAATTGACTGCCCGGATTTCGGAAGCGAGACATACACAGGCTGGACTCTGCTTCGTACAGCACAGTTACCTGCTTGCCCTCGCTGAGTCCAGCCTCTAATCTTTGCTCCTCCGTGTGGTGCCATACTTGCTGTGCCTGTCGCCTCCTCCCTCCCGCCGCCGCGTTTGTAATCTTGTGGCCGCAGTGTGGAGGGAGGAAGAGACTACATTACCCAGGCTCCCTGCTCGTCACCACCCCGGAAGCACCGCGATCCCATCTCCCGCGCCCGGAGGCGTTTAAATAACGGACACTCTCCCCGCGTCGCGGGACCACGCGCGGGCGGTGCCGGGCTGAGCCCGGGCAGAGGGCGGGCCGTCTGTGGCCGTCCGGGGCCAAGGGAGGCCGGGCCGGGCCACCCTTCGTGGTTTCACGAAACCAATACTGAATACAAGACTAAGTGTAAGATATTTACCTTTCTGCATCATTAATAATATTTAATAGTGCTATTACCTTGAATATAGATTGTGTATAATTCTCCCCCCAGCTAATCGTGTGTTAATAATGTCTGTTATGTCGCCAGTAAAATCAATTAAAGGCAAGAATACATCAATGGGAGGCCCACGCAAAGGGACATTAGATCACTTCCTGGCTAAAGCCGTTTCGAAGTTGGATCACCAAATAGCGGACACTGAACGCCGCCTGTCTTCTGGCCTATTTCCCATCAAACGTTCATCTTTGGGCCTTATTCAAACGATCCCCTCCCCTACACCACAACCTATGGCTAACATGTCTATTCAAACTAGTGACCCAGGCATCCCTTTACTCCTACAAGATCAGTCGTTGATAATGGATACCCCAAGGGAACTTGTGACTAGTAACATTAACATGGACCCTTCCTCATATTCCATCTTGGAAGAGGTCCCACCAAATAGGTCACCTAAAGTAAAATCAAAGCTTAAGAAAAATAGCAAACCCTATAAAAATTCAAGACCTGGGGCCATAGTAAAGAGAAAACGGGGGGGGTGAGGACATGAAAGGCAGCCGCCCAAAAACACCAAGATTACATTCTAGCCCCATACAAGATAAAAACGCCCAATCATCCATTGTGCCTGATACAACGGACGGTTTAACTCAGAGAATTGAACACCTTGTTAAAACCCTACTATTACCGTTATCTGAGAGAATTAAAAGTCTAAGCGAACAATTAGATACTTTAGCAGCAGTATCTTCTTCGAACACCACACTACTGAAAGACCTGGTCAGTCTTCAAACTACTGAAAGTCAGAAATCTTCTGGCACCAGCTCTCTAGGTGATCCTCTACCACCATCTAAAGTCAATACACAGCTTCCGCTTAAACCTGTTAGCGCGCTAACTCCCACAGGAGAGGGGAAAAAGTTAGCCCTACCTAACATCTCAGGATATAAAACTAGAAATAACATCAGGGCACTCTCCCTGAATAACGCCTTGAAAGGAATGGTCGAGCACATTGATCTACCACCTGAGGCGGCACTCTATGTTGTCATACTCACAGGAGTACCAGAATTGACCTCAGGAAAGAAAGAGGGGTTTACAGAACTTAAAAATAAAGTAATCTATTGGCTAAGTAAGAATAGACCTCTGCCTGCTAATATTAACGGTGAGATTTTATTTGTGAGAAGGCTGTCTTGGCTAGGGTGTAGGCCTAAGGACATAGAGGGTGATATTGTAACTATTAATTTCAAAGACCGGAGAGTAGTTACTCATATAGCGGATTGGTTTCTTGAGAGAGGAGGGGAGGGAATATCTACTCGTCTCCTGAGTTATTTCTACCCCCAATCTCTCCTCATCCCTTGTAACAGCAGACCCACTCGTAAAACATCTAGAAATGCCAGACATCTTCCATTGCCTCAACATCCTAGTACATTCAGTCGTCGGATCGACTTCCTCTCTTTTCCATCCCTCCTAGACAGGTCTCACTTCTACCAACAGAAACACACATACAACATACCTCAGTATTCACCATGGTCTGTCCCTGTTACAAATCGCTTCGAGGTATTGACAGACCTAGATGATCTGGATTGACAGACGGAAATTAACCCGGAAGTCCATCCTCATGAATCCCCTATTGTGGCACCTAATTCTCATATTAAAATTGTAACTCCTGGTATTGCCGCTTTTAACCACTGTGATCAGGGAACCCCAATCGATGAGGCAACCAATAACCAGGTTTATATTAATTTTGATAAATCCTATATTGGACCCTTCCCCCAATCTGATTCCCTCATTGATCTTAGTCCCCTTCCTACCTTAAATTCCATATGTAGAGACAAAATCACCGTTGATCTCCCAGTAAGGAAGACATTGGTTGCCCAAAATATTATCTCATGGAATGTTGCAGGCCTTCTTAATAAAATATCGCATCAACCGTGGTTAGACATAGTGACTAATTATAGTATCATCTGCCTTCAAGAAACGTGGGCCGTAGATGAACTACATATACCAGGCTATCAGACTTTCCATGCACCTGCACAAATAAGCCCACAGGGGAGAAACAAAGGAGGCTTGACCATATATGTCTCTATAACACAGGGCATAAAAGTTATAAGACACCTATTTACTGAGTATTACCAGATTTTAACAATTAGTTGGGGTCATGTAAAATTTCTGACCCTCATTAATTTTTATAATAATATCCCAAGTAACAGCCTAGAAAGCCAGATCGATAAACTTAGGCAGAGTGTTGACACTTCTAAGCCCCAGAAAGAAGATGAGTTGGTTCTGATTTGGTTGGGTGATTTTAACTGCACAATTTGCCCATATGGCTCCAAAGGCATTTGCGGCCTTGGTGAACATAAAGATGATAACCCAACCCATTTCGTCCACTCTAATCTGGGAAATTCTTTTAATAATATGCTTTTTCATTTTAATCTGTCTTACATTAATGAATCATGCACCCCAATTATCCCGTTCCAGCCAACTTTCCATGGGCGGGGTTGCAGCTCAACCATAGATTTCACCCTTATATCCTCATCCAGTGCAGGGTTAGTTTCTAATTGGGAAACGCATGATGTTTTTTTCTTAAGCGATCATTACCCAATTTCTTTCAATCTGAAAATTAAAAATACCCATCAGACTCTTATAGATAAGTTTAACTACCACCCTAACATTAACTTAGCTACAAAAAATGGCTACTCTATAAAATGGGACCGGGTAAATCCCCCAGATTTCATACACAACTTAATGGAACTCTCCCAACCTGATATACTTGTCTGTTTAACAGAAACTGAGGAGTCTTCAGAAATCATGACCTCCTTTTTAAAAATTCAACATGACCTTAAAAAACTGTTAACTAGAGAGCATCGATCTAACTCGAAAAATAACCCTGGTTGGTTCGATAAAAGCTGCACTAAAGCACTCCAAGCTCTCAAAAGGGCATTGCACGAAACTACAAAATCTCCAGTTGAGATTCGCAAAACCAGAAAATCTTACAATTTGGCTGTAAAAATGAGGAAACAAACACTAAGGAAAGAGGCCTGGCTGGCCCTAATTGAAGCCTCTAAATCTAAGAACAATACAGCCTTCTGGAAAGCGGTTAATGCCCCTTATTTACAGAATAATCAAACAGACATTATAGATATAGCCATAAATGGGGAAACCTGGGTGAAGCACTTTAGAAACCTATATGATAAAGCTGAAAATTCCAATTGTGGTAACCCATTGCTGGATGGGGTACTTATTCAGCAGCCTACAATCTCATTGTTTTCATTTCCGTTAGGCATAACTTTCTCCTGCCTGGAGATTAAAAAGGCAATCAAAGACAGCCCTTCAGGCAAAGCACCTGGACCGGATGGTGTCCCGACAGATGTATATAAAGCTGAGATCGATCTATGGGCTCCTTTGTTAACTAATGTTTTAAATCACTCTAATCGACATGGGTTTCTACCGTCCTGGTCTGAAGCCATAGTCGTTCCAATTTTTAAAAAAGGAGACAGAAACGACCCCACCTGCTACCGGCCAATATCACTTTTAGATGCATTAATGAAGGTAGCAGCCCGGGCAATTTTAAATAGAATACAACTTTGGGCAGAAGAAAATAAGGTAGTATCACATCTACAATATGGATTTAGTCCTGGTAAAGGCACCATAGAACAGACCCTAAACTTGGCCTTAGTCCTATCAAAATACACCCAGGCAAAAAAGGGAAAACTTTTCATTACTTTTGTGGACCTGAGTTCCGCTTTTGACTGCGTGAACCATGAGATATTATGGTCTATTTTGTGTGAGATGGGCATAGATCTTAATATTCTTCAATTTATAAAAGCATTGTATAGGGACGCAGGAGCTAGGGTACGCTTTGGAAACAAAGGGGAGTGCTCCGATAAATTTTCCATTAAGAGAGGGGTGCGGCAGGGGTGCATTTTAGCGCCCCTGCTTTTCACCCTATATATAAACTCTATTGGCAAACACCTAACGGAATCACAGTGTGATTATCCGATTATTCGGGGAACTCCGGCCCCATTACTCCTCTATGCTGATGATGCGGCCATCATGTCTCGAACCAAGTGGCCTTCAGAGGGCTGTCCTGAAATTTGCAAACTATATCAAAGAACGAGGGCTAAAAATTAACATCTCAAAAACATATACCATGGCCTGTGGTCCCGGAACAAAGAAAGCCCCTTGCTCAATCTACTTAGACAACAAGAGGATCGAGACCACAGATCAATTTTCCTATCTTGGAATAAACTTCGATAGGAAGGGAAACTGGCACGTAGCTATTAATGCCAGAAATTTAGCCTTCATTCGAGAAATAGGCGCCCTGAAAAAGTTCTCAGCTAAACTAGGTGGTAGACCAGTGAAAGAGCTGATCGAAATTTATAAAGCTAAATGCATTTCTACCGCCATCTATGGAGCTGGTCTTTGGGGCATTGAAAACTCACATTTGATACAAAAATCAGAAAATCAGTTCCTACGCTATCTATTAGGTGTATCCAAAACAACAGCAACATATTTTATACACATTGAATTGGGCATGCCGTATATCTCAGATGTTATCAAAATTGCGCCTATATTATTGTGGCATAAAATCTGGGTTACGCCCGAGACTTCTTTAAACAGAGACTTAATCATAGATTGTCTCAGTCTCGACGGACTAACCAACATTAAATGGCTTACCTATGTAAAAAATATGCTGACTGATCTTGGTCACTCTGAGTTTTTCGCGAGGCCACCAAGTTTGGAAATGGTGTCCAGAAAAACGTTAAGAGAAATGGCTCTCAACCATCTAATAACCAAAAGATGGAATCTGGAAAAAACTAAAACAACAGTAACCGATTTCCAAAAAATAACCACGCATGAAGGCCTCCAAAGGTACCTCTTAATCCAGCCAAATTGCTATGCACGAATGCTATTGACCCGCCTCAGATTTGGTAACTTCTTTCGCATGATTACTTTTCCTGCCTGTAACACTTGGTCTAATGAAATTCTATCATGTCCCTGTGATGACACTTCTGCTCAATCAAATAGTCACTGTATTTTATTTTGAAACCAATCTTAAAGGCTTGGGGAATTCGCACCTGCAGACTAGCCATGATTAGGCTATTACAACTAGAAAATGAACATATTATCTCTGCAGTAACCAGCTTTTTAAAATTGGCCATCAAGTTTCGGAACACAATGTAACCATCCTAAAATGCACTATGTCTTTGACCATTTTAATGCTTTTTATCTGCTTTTACTTGTATCAAATATGTATTGTATTTTCTTAAATGTATGCTTTTATGATTTTACTCTGAAAATCGAATAAAGCTTTCTTGACTGACTGACTGACTGACTGCCCGGTGCTTTGTCTAGTAAATCCATAGACAACCCCAAACTTTTTCAACATCTTTAGCAGTAATTTAAAAGTTCTCTCTTGGAATGCTGCCGGGATAAATAATAGTCCCGAGAAATTACAGTACTAGTGTGATTTGCATCCAAGAGACCTGGTGTGCTAGTAGATTGTGTGTAGGGAGAGATTATTTTGTCCTTGAGGCAATGGCCTCGCCTTCGAAGAAAGGGCATGCAAAAGGGGGAATTGCGTGCCTTCTGTCCAATAGATTAAAGTGGAACTTCACCCATTACGCTGACCCAAGCAACCTCTTTCAGGCGGTGACCCTTTGTAGTTTAACTAGTAGGGGAAACAATAATCCTCTGGTAATAATAAACGCATACATCCCCCCGGATGAATGTTTTAATATTCTATTGAAGCAAGTCTTTTCGTACATTAAACAGATTAAAGAGTTGGAACCTCCTCCCTATGTGTTGTTAGTAGGTGATTTTAATTGTAAAGTTTCTAACTCTAGCTTAGACTTATTTAGAAACAAATTTAAAGAAGAAGCCTATCTTATTCCTCAATCTCTCTTCCCTAATAAAATTAAAACTAATAAGAGAGGGAAGCTGTTGCTAGCAGAACTTTCAGCGGCGGAGGGGTTAATAGTGAACGGTAGGCTTCCCTCAGATGTCCCTGCAAAATATACTCAGACATCCTCCCAAAGTGAGTCAATTCTGGACTATGTAATCACCGACTATTGTATTTTCTCCTTAGTGAAGGATTTGGTGGTCTCTCCGACATCATTTAGTGACCACAATGTGATTACTATAAGCCTCTCATTACAACCTCCTAATTCTGATTCATGGTCCCTTAACAGTGATGTAGTTAACTTTCATAAGGACTCTGGAAGATGTTTTTGGAATTTTAAAGCCAAGAAGGGCTTGGAGTGTATTCTAGGTAAAACAATTCTAGAATTGAAGGATTGGCAGGGTTCTGAAATAATTCACTTTGAAAATTTTATGAAGGAGGTCATCCGTGTTGCCAAAAGGTCTAGCTCTTCTGTAAAAAAGATTTATGTTTCTAGACCGATTACCCTCCTAAATAAGGAAATAAATAAATTAGTGCGGGAGCAATTTTTGCGTAGATTTATTGAAATAAATAATAAAATATACCTGTTAAAAAGAAGGAGAAGCAGAATTAGGAAGAAACTTAAAAAAGAAAAAGAAGATTTACTCTGGATAAGTCTACGGGAGGCCGCAGTTCATGGCAAAGTTAGACAATTCTGGTCACTCATTGGGGAGGGTTGTGGAGTAAGAATTAGCCCCCTCCCTATTCCCATTGCTGAATTGTCATGGGTCACTTTCATTTCCAACCTGTATGCTGGGAACGGCGTAAGGGTAGATTGTAAGGGGACTACTAAAGAAGATGAGTTTTCTATTGACGCCCCTTCGGAGAAAACCATTGAAATGGCCATTAAGGATATGCGTTCCTCTGGAGCAATGGGGCCTAATGAACTTCCCATATCGGTATTGAAGCAGGATCCTGTCTCATGGAGCAAGATTCTTTTTCCATTATTTAGATCTTGCTTCATTAGTAAAACTGTGCCCTCTTCTTGGAAGGGGAGCATATTGGTTCCATTATTCAAGAAGGGCGATAGGGATAAGCCAATGAATTATCGCCAGATAGCCCTTCTTGATGCCATTGGAAAAGTTTTTTCCAAATGTCTTCTATCGCTAATTACTGATTGGGTTGATGCGAATCAGATATTACCCCTTGAACAAACCGGCTTCCGTAAGGGGCATGGTACATTGGATAACCTCACAGCCCTTCAGGTTATTTCGGACAAATATATAAGAGTTCGGGGAGGAGGATTGTATGCGGCTTTCATTGATTTCTCCACAGCATTCGACAAAGTTGATCGTCCCTTGCTGTGGAGAAAGCTATCTGACTTGGGCATGCCCCCTCTTCTATTAGATCTGGTGCGGTCTTTACACACGGACACTTGGTGCCGAGTGTTACAAGGTGGAGAAAGGGGTTTATCGTGGGTTATTCCCTCCATTAATGGATTAAAACAGAGTTGTCTACTGGCCCCATTACTTTTCTCCCTGTATATTGCTGACCTTCCAGCTTCGCTTTCATCTTGTGTTGGCATAGCCCCGGTAGTGGGGGGATCTTCTATTTCCTGCCTTCTATATGCAGACGACATCCTTATCCTAGATTTAACACCTAAGGGATTAGCTAATCGTCTGCAGGCTTTACATCTTTTTGCAGAGACCCACTACATGAGGATAAATGCCACAAAAAGCAAAATTATGTGCATTACAGGGAAGAAAAATCTAAATCAGAGAATTTTGGTTGGTCAGTTGGTGGTCAGAAATTGGAGGTGGTTAAGACATATACCTTCTTAGGAAAAATAATTTCGGCCAACCTGAGTGAGAAGCCTCATATCGATAATAATTCCCATAAAGCCCTGTCCCAAGGCAAAAGTCTGAGTGCCCTTTATTCCGCCACAGGGAGAAGACATTTTGCTTGTTTACTGGAGGTCTATAGGGCAAAAATTCCATCAACCCTCCTGTATGGAATGGAACTGGTTGACTTAAAGCACTGGGGTTTTCTACAGACGGTAGAAGGAAAATTATTAAGGTCTATAACTTCTCTCAACCCCGCCTGTTCTGTGGCTGCCTGTAGACTTGAATTCGGTCTCCGTAGCAGTTGGGCGCAGGGCCTGTCCGCTCTAGTACGATGGGTTGCCAGCCTGGCTAGAGGAGAAACGGGGACTTTGAGATCCCTTCTCAAGGGGGAATTGCTGGGTAGCTTAAGAGAGTACTCAAAAATTGTTAAGAATTTTAGAAAGGCTGTGGCACTTCTTGAATTGGAAGAGAGTACCCTTTTTACTATTTCTCCTTCCCAGCTAAAATCTCTTTTGAAACAGGCTTCTTGGGCTCTTTGCTTTACGTTGGACAAGAAGCCCATGCTAGTAAAGAGGGGAGGTGATCTCCTTGGTAACACATACTCAATGAAGCTTGCCCAACCCTATGTCACCTGGAACCTACCACATGGGGGCCGATTACGATCCTGGAAAAACCCGGTACAAACCGTGGGTCGGAGCTTTTTCTCCGTCCGACTCGTACCGGGTTGTAAAACTTTACAAACATGCAATTACGATTCGTACGGAAACACCATTCCCGTACGATTCGGAAAAAAGACCAACCGACAGAGCGCTGGGGGTCCGCACCGTACATATGGGGGTGGGGGTACGCTCCGTACATACGGGGGGCTGGGGGGTACGGGGGTACGCTCCGTACATACGGGGGGCTGGGGGGTACGGGGGTACGCTCCGTACATACGGGGGGCTGGGGGGTACGCTCCGTACATACGGGGGCTGGGGGTACGGCGCGCCCATCCGCGGGGGGGCTGGGGGTACGGCGCGAACATACGGGGGCGGAGGGGGGGTACGGCGCGTACCAGGCACTTGTTTGAACATCTCCATGGTTGCTATGGGAGTTCGCTCCGGACGGTCTTTTTTCCATACAGTTGTACAATCGGACGGATGGGACGGATCGTAATTGCGCATTGGGACTTCAGTTTTCCCATTTGTACGTAAAAATGTCCGGGGACGTGTCGGAGACTTTTCCCGACCCGAGGACGTGTGGGGGAATTTTCCCAATGCGATTTGTATGGACTTTTTCCCATACGAATCGTAATTGGCAGTTTGTACGGCGCTTTTACCATTTGTACGGAAAAAAGTCCAGATTCAATTCGGTTGGGGAAATTTTTTCCAGGATCCTAATCAGCACCATGGTGTTCGGAGATTTTGGTTCCTCCTAAGGCAGGACTTGCTGCCCCTAAATACTCTTTTGGCAAAATGGCATGGGTCTTCTCCCACATGTAACTTTTGTAATATGTCTGCTCAGGATCGTTCTCATGTACTGTTTATATGTCCTGCATTGCGTCCACTTCGTTTGAAGTGGTTAAGATCAATATGCTTGCAATTGGGTATCCTCAATGTGAATTATTTTTTGCAGGCCTTATATATTCCTCCAAATGAAATGTTTTGCTTCAATATTTTTAACTTTTTTAAAGGCTTTTTAGCTATTTATTGATGAAATATGGAGGTATGTGTCGCTGATTATCTTGTTCAGTGGAAAATGTTGTAGCTGTCAATTTTACTTTGAGAATGTGTATTTGTATTTGTGTATCTTGTTTTATGTGGACCTCCTTGGAGTGCCAAAACATAATAAAAATAAATTGAAATTGAAATTGTACTAATTAAATTTTGTATATTATTATCTGATTTTACACTAACATTTTGAAAACACTCCCCACCCTTATCCCCTAATAACCCAACATCCCGCTCCTAAAATATAAATATAATTTCGAAATTATTTTCTAAATTATAAATATTTAATTTCGAAATTTGATTACAATTTAAAAATTCAAATTATTTATTATTTAATATTTTTAAATTATTATCTGATTTTACACTAATATTTTTAAAACACTCCCCACCCTTATCCCCTAATAACCCAACATCCCGCTCCTAAAACATATCATACAATAAATTACTTAACACTATTAATTATATTTTTTAAAATAATAACATTTTTTTACATATAATTAAACAATTTACTCATTCAATATACACTAAATAGACTTTTTTAACATTATATATATTATATTTCGATATTTTTAACAAAACTAATCAATCGATATTATCTACAAACGATATTACTACATCGATATTTCATACTTCGATATTTTACTGAACACAAAATAAACAATATTACTTACCTCGATATTCTACACTTCGATATTAATGTTATATCGATATTTTTACTTCGATATTATTGTTGTTCGATATTAAATTTTCGATATTATGTCTATTTACCGTCTGTGATGGTGCGTCTTACTGTTAACATAAAAATGCTGTTAGCCCTAGTGCTCCATCTATGTCTGATGCTGTACACAGGACAAAAAGATAATCAAAGTAAAGATAAGATGTCAAGGTCTGACTACATGTCATATCACTGGTGTAAAGGTAGTACTCACTAATGCTTAGTATGTTTGCTTGCTGTCATCTGTCAGTAAATGCACATATTACTATCTGATATGAATGTCTACCCATATGCAAAGTTCAAGAAATCCCTCTCATGAGCTGAGCAATGCAATGCATTGATATACTATTTATAGTGGCACTCTGAATTCTTCGCACTTGTCTGTCCTACACCAGCTAGACTCATAATGCGCGAACAATAGCCAATCAGATTCATCAAACACATGTTCCAAGGTGCATTGTGCATGAGGGACACATATTGTGTCAGACAAAAAGCCGAGACAGCAGATGTGTCTGTGTCACAACATTCTATGGTGGAAGTTGGCTTGTTTAGTGTGATAAATGAAGTTTGGAAAAAATTCACAGGTGTCATATTAGCCTAACACCATACCTATCACATCTATCCAGGTAAATATCAGGCAGGATACCACATATACTGTAGACTAGATGAACCTGCCAGTCACTGTGCTTGCCTGAGTGTGTATTGCATCTGTAACACATTGTATGGAAGGAATTCAGTACATTTGTATTAAGTTAGATGATGGGCATAATGGCGAATACAGTAGTGTATGTAATGGGCATTGGAAAGCAACATATTTGACCAATAAAATGCCTACTCCACAGCTACCCATATTCACCCAAGCATACTACAAACAGAAAAGTCAACACGAATGTTGGAATGTCTCTACACATCACTGTATGTATATGTAATCCTGATCAATATATTGTCACTCAATATTTCACCATGATGGATGTTAAAATCAAACATAGGTGAACTTTTACCAGTGAAAATCTAGACATATGAAGATATAAAGGCTGTCAGGTAAGAGAAGAGGTGTAAGGAAAGTGAGCTCAAGGTGCGTTTACCTGCATTACCCAAATCACTACATTGTATTGCATACAACAAGCCAGTTGAGTGGGTTAGAACCCACGGATTGACCCATTTGTGCGTTGCATTTCCACCGTTATGCGGGTCGTAAGCCGGGTATCAGAGCCAATGCGTTGAAATAGCATAGTGACGAAGGCGTTGTGTGTTATTCACACTTTGGCTATTTTAGTATGGATGAATCAGAAAAAGCAATGCATTTGTGATAAAAGGGCAGAATACAGGCAGGAAGTGATACATTGGGTGCGGCACGCTGCAAACTAGAAAGTATGAAGTTACTTTCACTCACACTCCGTTAGTCTATGCTTGGTGTAGGAGGTTGTTTTTGAGAGTCAGACAGTAGAGTGTGCTTTTTGTTCATGTGATTTGTCCATTTAGTGTGCCTGTCCCATTCATATATTGACCTGTGTCATTGTTTTGTATAGCATTTTGTCATTGTACTGTTGGGTGTACGTCTAGTTGGGTTTTGTCTTTTGGGGTAGGTATAGTCAATAGGGGGTTAGTGTTTAGGTAGGTAATTTATTTTGTTAGGCTTAGGGTCGTGTCTGGGAGTGGGCGCAATTTTACAGACCCACAGCGGGGAGGCTTGATTTAACTCACATCACACTACCTCCCTCAGATGCTTCTGACTGGTGGCTGGGTGAGCCAGAGGTACCCGTCTAAAGACACGAAGGACAGATGCGAGCAGGTGTGCTGGCACCAAGAGCAGACCTTCAAGGATGGACACACAACTCACCAATTGAAGCACAGATGGGCAGTCGTTGTCTCGAGGGAGACTGATGTCATTGACTACCTGTCGGTATGTATGTTATTTATAAATATTGTGATGTAACTCCATCCAGAATGCTGTGTACTTTAGTTGTGTTTTAATACTATGTTGGGATTGTGCAACATGTATATCAGTCACAAAATACACGAGGAGGTGATGTCAAGTAAGGGAACTTAGGCCCTCATTTACGGGGCTTTGGCATAGGGAAGCACCCTTGTTGGGTTGCCCTACGCCAATGTGAAAATGCAGGAATACACCATATTGCTCTGTTTTGGTAGCCTAGTGCCAACATAGCTTCCCTTGCACCATTGTGCAAGGGTGCCTCTGTTACATGCAGGATTGTGCTTGTGCTGGAAGCGGCAACCATGTGCACAAACATAATCCTATGACCCTTTCTCCTCTCACTATGGGGCTTATTCATGGGATTTTGGAATAGGGCAACACAGAAAGACACCTTGCTGCCAAACCCTATGCCAAAGTGAAAGGGCAGAAATGCACCATATTTCAGCAATGCGGTGCATTCCTGTCCTTTTTCCCTGCGCCTGGTGACATTTACGCAGCCTAACACCAACGTAGGCACCCTTGCACCATGGTGCAAGGGTGCCTCCGTTGCATGCAGGATTGTTTTTGTGCAGGAAGGGGGCCTTCATGCACAAAAACAATCCTAAGAGCAGCACACAAAGAAGGAAGAAAAAATGAGGAGAAATAAACATGTTATACCTCGTTATACCTCACCTCATAAGGGGTACAGATTTAGTGCTTCCCCAGGTTTACACCACTTTATAAATCTGGGGCAGCGCCAAATTTCATGGCCGTTGAATGGAAAAACACACCACAATGCCCATGGAATGCCTCCCAGGTGCACAATAAGGCGATGCAGAGATTTCGGCTGTGTTGCCTCCCTCATGACTTATGAGGCCCTGAAGAGTGGCTTTGTGTGCCTTCATAAATAGAAATGAGAGCCCGGTGCCATGCCTGTGCCATTTTACGTGGAGCAAAACTGGCACAGGGCTCTCATAAATAAGCCACAATGTGTGCTGCAGATTGAAGCACACATGGAAAGAGGACAACATGAGGAGAAATATAGGCATATCTCCTTGGTGTGCCTCCCCTGGGGAGCCATAAGGTATTTACACATCCACATCCACATTGCTCAATCAATCTCATCCTTGACTCATGCTCCAGGCATGTCATGGTGATGGCATCTGAACTTCACCAGCCATCCTGCTCATGGCTACAAACTGACTAAATGTGTGCAATGGGATGGGCATATTGACATTTGAGTATTAGTGCAGTTGTGTACTTTTGAAATACATGGATATTATAGTTTAGCCAATAAAAAAGGAAACATGTAAAAGCAATTTTTACAATGTAATGTCCTCTTTCAAGCCTTTTAGAGGGACATTTTCAAATCTCATGGGGAGAGGTGTGATCATTCCAGGACGTCAATGCTACCAGTAAGTGTGATGAGTACATGAATGTACTATTTTGATATCTGTGTATGATCTATGATGAACTGATCAATTCTGATGTGTGATGGAAGGTTACACTCAGCTACTATCATTAAGCTGTCAGTCTGTGAATATGTATATAACCAGCCCAGTTTGTTTAGTACTGCTCATGATCAGTAAATTTTGAGACTGGAAGTTGTATGTAAGCAGGTCCACAGTAAGCGCACATCTTTTAAGATGCACTTTGAGTGCCACATCTATAGTCATGTAGCTTTGGGCAAAGTGACCATCATCTGGCACATGCTCTGCATGTGTGGCACAAACCCTGAAATCTTGGGTATGTTGTGACACTGTGAAATAAGTTTTGCTAAGCATGTCTGGGCAGGGATCAGTTTTTAAAGTCCCAATTTGTGCAGGAAGCTGGGCCACATCATGGGAATTAATGTTACACAGCCATTGTTAAAAAGCATGGATAGGAGAGGAGTAATGGAATCGGATTCACACACATTGTGATCCTAAGGCAAATGTTCCAACTAAAATCAGTCTCATGTGTTCAGACATACAGCATGTTTTTAGAATCTCCAGATGACATATGTAAGTTTCACTGACGAAAACGGAGGTCTTACATACCTACTGTGTTACACACTATGGGGCTTATGCTTTGAGATCCCTGCATCACTTTTGCACCATCTTAAGTAGTACATGCATGATGCAATGTTCTCAATTCAATTTCTGAAGTCATTCAAACCCGCCCTGACTGGCTTTGAGTGACCTCATAAATCTTGTGTAAGGCAATGCAGCCCGATTAGCTGTGTCACCTTGCGCATGAGAGGCCTTCAATGGGCATTGTAGTATGTTTTCTCATGCAACACCCATGGATTTTGATGGTGCCCCATATTTACTAAATCATGTAAATCTGGGTAAGCGCCAAATCCGTACACCTCCCTAGGTGAGGCCTAACAAGGAGAAATTTATTTAGTTCTCGTTACCCCACTTTCTATGTGTGCTGCATTCTGCAGCACACATAGAAAGAGTAAAATGACAATAGAATTGCTTCTGTGCAGGAAAGAGTTCCAACCTGCACAAAAAAAAATCTTGCATTCAACTGAACCTGCCATCATGTTGCAAGGGTGTCTATGTTGACGCAAGGGTGCTGAAACTGCACATGCGCAGGGAGTAAGGACAGGACAGCACTGTATTTCATAGATACAGTTCATTCTTGCCCTTTAACTTTGACATAGGGTGACACCGCAAGGTACCTTCCTGCGCTACCCCATGCCAAAATCCCATAAGTGAGGAATTTTATGTTCACCTAAAACAGATCTGTCCCTTCAGCAGTGTGACAAAATGTATGGTGGAATATGTCACCATGTGTGTCAGTGGCACCTGAGTTGCCATCACTATTTAAACACAATAGATTATGGTAGTTGCAGCATGTGTTTCATGAAAGGTACCCACATCGTCATAAGTAATGTATTTGGGACATGACAGACAACCAATGTCATATCTACATGTCTGTCTGTTCATGTGTTTGTGCATCATAGGATATTAGATTTTTGATATTGGATGTGTTAGTGTATCATGACATATGTCTGTTGTGATGCGACCTCAGTGGTACTCCTCCAACTCTCATAGTTATAGAGTAAGAGTCCATGGCTCATAGCAAATACATGATTCTGCAATATGACTAGTCCGATAAGCAGACACAAACTACTGAGAGCTATATTCTGGTAATGATGAATTGCTCCACATGCAGCCTAGGGATGGTGTATGTACACTGTACAGGAGCATGTTTAAGTGATGCTCATCATGTTTTCTCTACAAATCTGAAGCTGGAGATAATGTTGACATTTCATTACTATTGCCTATGAGCAAATGGTATTGATGTCCCACAAACACCTTACAACCCCAGATCCATGTATTGACAATCTGCTACTATGTGAGTGAAGGCAGCTACGTGTGCAGCATTGTGGTAGTCCAGGTGGGGTATTCAGGGGCAAGCCACTATGCCTGTACTATTTCACTGTATCCATTTACACTTATGTTTATGATCATTGATGTGCAAATTTGCATGACACAACTCAAAACCCAAATTTAGGGTAAGGAGTCCCATGTGCCAATATGTAGATCAGGACATCTTCAGGAGTGTTAAATGTTGTCCAGTATGATGTGGTATCCATCTCATTGTGAGCACACAGATGGCCCTTGACTCACTTTGCCAGGTGAAAGTAAGGGATGCCTATGTAGTGACAACATATAGACCATGAATCTATCCCCATTGCTGGTTTAATTTGGGTCAGAAACATTTGATACGTGTTACAGTGTAAGAATATATATCTTAGAGTATTAGGAAGACACTGTCAGCTCTGGGCTTGCAAGGACATTGGGACAGGCAGGACCCACCAAGTAAAGATGAGATTAAATGGATGTATTGGATGAGGGTGGATAGCCAGGGAAACAACAAACCTGATGTGGGTAGACTGACGGAAGAATTCTACCTCCATAAGCAGACTAGACGCCTAGAGCCTTATCTAGATTTAATTTAGGTCCCAAGGGACAGGACACTGTATATTCAATTTAGGTTCAGCTCGCTCCCTGTCCGCGCATTTACCGCAAAATTGCACCCACCAAAACAGACATCAGAAGATTGCCCCTGTTGTGGAGTCCCATTGGAGTGTTATGTTTGCTTGCCCGGCGTATAAAGCAGCCAGGTCTAAATGGCTAAAACCAATCTGAGAACAACTGGGCACGCAGGACCATCGGGTTTCTCTGAGCATCCTAAAGTCTGATACAAGAGCTCTCTTTGTGTGTGGTGTGACCAAGTTCTTTAGCCATTCCTGGCTAATTAGATGCAAAGCATTGCCAGACGTGACTTAATAGCGTACCCCTAAAGTTGTGAAGAAATACCCAAGAGTTTGATGGCTGTCCAACCCCCTACTGGATCTATATTCTATGTACTGGCACTTTATATTAGATCAGATCTCCTCTTCCGTTGTTTGAAAGCAGGCCAATCATAGGTGTTTTATTGGGTATACATTGGGGGTCCCATACTGCTTGTATTATGAGGCTTATGACAGGGAGGATTATCTTGTTCGTACCTTTTTAATGATAGTTTTATTGTAGATCACTAATGTTTTTATTTACAAATGTTTAATAGCACCTATTGTACAGCTCTCGACAACTGTAGTATTTATTAGATCGATTAGTGCACTTTCATGTACGTTTGTGTATACCTTTCTGGGTCATTTTATTGTATCATATGTCAATTTGCACCTTTCTACCTCATTTTTAATGTCTTGCGAAGCTTTTATAATACAATTTGTTGAAATAAAGCATATACAAACAATATATCTTAGAAGTTCTGTACATGTACTGACTGTGCTAACTGTTGTTTCTATTTGCACCTTAGACAACCTGGCGGCTGATGAGACCTGCACATTTGAACTCCGGCGGGAACAATACTGTCATGCCCAAAACATAGCAAAGGCTTTCCGAATAATGCAAAAACTGCACGTGCGGTCCAAAGCAGCTGGGTCCTAGAACATTGCCCAGCCCACAATATCAACAGTGCCAACATCACCCCCTTGCATGGGCAGACCATACCCAAGCCATGCTAGAGCTGGGCCAAGCCCACCCAGAGCAGACCCAAGCCAGCCGCAGCCGGCCCAATCTGCTGCGACACCAGCTGCCCCAGCAGCCACATAAAATGTGGCCACACAGTCCAGGAGGCAACTTCAACAGCAATTGTTGTTCCCCTACACTATTACTGAGGAACTACATAAACGAACAGCAAACTGGATGACACACGTGAGGAAATGGGTCGGCAGAGCATCCTCCTGAGCAACCTGGAGAAGGCAATTGAGCAGCTTTCCCAACTGCTGCAAACTTTTGGAATTTTGGGATATTTTCGTGTATATTGTAGTTTTTTTTAGCTAGAATAGGTTTAGATTAGATAGGTTTTAGTATTTTCTAGAATTTTTATAGCTTTTATATTTTTCCTGGTAATAAGATGTTAGTGTGTGGAAAGTTAACGTTTAAGCTTAGTTAAAATAAAAAGAAACCCCAAAAATATATATTTTTTTAGATTTCAATGTGTAGATAGTACATGTATAGGTGTAGTGTATGTTTGTATTGTGTGCCTATGTGTGTTAAGGGGGCCAGGGGACGTCTGTTGAGGTAAATGTGTTGCATGGATTAAGCTAGGTTTACATAGCTTAAGGTAGTCTTAAATTCAGTTAGTATAGGATAGGTAGGTTAAGTTAGTTTAGGATTTGATTATATTTGGTTAGGTAGGTAGGGTAGATTAGGTAGTTTTAGTTGCTGTGCATCACATTTTCTGATATAAAAATCTTCTCCTAATTTCATAACTGCGTAATGGTTTACTGCCTAGAAGCTGTCATATTTGCTTAGGTAGATTTGAGTACATGATGTTGGGATTTCCTGCAGTGTTTGTAGCACTGTCTATGTGAGTTATACTACAAGTTCAGTAGAGATGGATCTATCACCCCGTAGTGGCAATTCATAACTGTGTTGGGACACACACATTGTTTTCTGCTGGTTAGTATCCACGAAAGTGGCCCCCACCTGCCTGGAAACATCAATCATCCTTTGCACTGAACAATTGCTAAGTGGTGGACTTCATGCATGTCAAACTGTGCTACAACTTGAAAAATTAGTTTAGACAATAGTCTGACATTTCCTCTTAGCTTAGGGATGTGTTGCTTGGTTCCAAGGTCTGTGCTCTGGCTCCTGTATATTGTGGTTACACTCACACTCAATGCTTGTGAGGGCTCTCAGGGTCAAAGGGACACAATGTCCTTAAGTATCTCAGTGTGTCTTACTAAACCATTTATCATTTCACACAGGCCCCCAAATACTTAGTAGATGCAGCTCATGCTTTAATGACATCCAAGATGAAGCACTGAGCTTCCACATGTTTGGGCGGCATAGGTATGATGCAATACAGGCGTCTGGCCATGAATATCTGCTTATTGTCATGCATGCATTATGATAGTTCTCATAGCATATCTTCAGTTGAAGCATTGCGGCTGACATATGTGCATGATGACCTTGCCATGATACCTGAGCAAGATATCTATGGATGTGTGAGCATGTGTTAGTGGCTCCCTTGGGTCACAGGACCCATTTTGTGAAGTTCTACAATTGTGTAATACGTTGGCATATTTGACTGTGTGGCACTGAAGGTACTCATACTTATTGTCACACCATGATGTTCAATAGTACACAGGGATTTGCAACATATGCCATGGCAGGGGGGGTCCATGATGCTTGACCAACTAGAGAAATTGATCGGGCTGTAGTGCAATTTTCTAGAAATGGTAGGAAGTGCCTTTTATGTCTGCACATCCACCATGGACTAGTAAGTACTATCTGCAACAGACATACAACACGCAGGTTAAAGGTAGTGTATTTATTTACAGGTGTGTTCATAGGCTAATGCACAGTAGCAATTATTGCAGCAACAACCTCAGAATTTTTTGAGAGCCAAAGGATGTCCAGACAGAGCCCATGGAGATACATGTTGTTTAACATGTTGAGTAGAGGAGTATTCCAGAGAGGAGGATGTCAAAATTGCCATTAAGGAAAATAGGCCACATCAACAGCCTGCAAATGAATCCGATCAGCAGGTGGACATGCAAAAAGGGGACAGTGTCAGGTGACAAGGGGAGTGGCATGATCATAAACACAGGTCCAATGAGAAACTGGCCAAGTGGCACAGACAAATGTTAGCAGGAATTTGTCTGCCAGAGAAGGTTGAAGTCCACATCTTCATCCTCTAATGTGTGTGATGCCTCTACTGAGGGTGGTGGTATTGGTGCAGGAGGCACTTGAGGCACACCCACATCAGGGGCAGAAGATGTGGATGCCCTGTCCTATGCAGCTTTTGTCTGTGCCAACAAGGAATGCAACAGAGTGCAGAAAAGGGACTGCTGGCTTGTCAGCACAGCAATAACGTCACGGTGAAAGGCACCCATTGTTGTAATATTGGAGTCCTGATTCCACTCCATAGACTCAAGGATTGAGAGGTGGCAACCTCACTGGTGCCACATTGGCAGCGCTGTTGTTTTTGCCTCTGCCTCATGACACTAGCGATGTCAGAAAGGGACTGTTCCAATCTATAGAAGGGAGGGTAGATGGCTCTCATTGCCTGTGAGTTGTCCTTATTGGGACTGAGGCACCTTAGAATCCCTCTAGGATGCCCGTGACGTCTCCTAACCCGCCCACACCTCATTTACCAGCTGCTGCTGGACTCCTACCACCTGCTGTTGGAAGACAACTAAGAAGTCCTCAGAGTCCAGGTTGGGCTTGAGCTGGCAGATGGGGTTATCCCATGATAGGCGGTTCCTCTAGAGACCCTGCATATGCTATCATCCCCTCATGCAACCAGAGAAGGTGTACCAATAGAGTCAAGGAGTACCAAAGGTGTCATCGTCCACAGAGAAAAGGATGACATGGCCAGCAGGTTGGTCATCCAGGACAGGCAGCTGGTCAGGAGGTGCTGTTTCTATCTCTGCATTTAAACTGAGATATGTTAATGGTAATCTATGCTAGATGTTGATCTGAGTAATCTGGGTGGCACACAGACTTTATTCTCATTACCTTTGGGTTCAACATTGATGTGTAGGACATGTGTGACTCATAGGAGTTTAGGCCAAGTCGCACTGTATGTGCCTTTCAGACTGCAGTATCTCAGCTTTGTTCACACTACCATTGTGTGACAAGAGTGGCTTTTTGTGTCAGACCACACTTTGTAACACAGTTAGACAGCTTGCTGGCCTGGCATGCCTGTGCAGGTAAGTTGATGTAAGGTCCACAGCTGCCTTGGTATTTAGCTTTCTTTTAAATGATGGCTATTCTGAATGTGGTTTTACATATTGACACTGCTATTGTGAACATTGCACCAAGTCACCAGGGTGCCTGCATTCCCTCTGGCCACTATTCAGCCCACAGCTCCGGGGAAAGTGATATGGGTATGGTCATGAATTTGAATTGATCCTCCAGCCTGCCTTTCACACAGTACACCATGGAAGTCTGCCTTGTTGTGCTGTCTTGAATGCAAATTGTGTATTCATATGGCCAAGGTCTCTTATTACACATGCATGCACATAACTCTACACAGCTAGCAACCTTGCAACACTATGGGCATATACTTACCATGGTTTTCCTATTTGAGTATACTCATGTAATTCCATTACAAATACATTTGGCTCTATAGTTCAGAACAGTGGGCACTGTGTACAAACTCTGAGGGGACAGGCCCAGTCAAACTAGGTAGATCGCTAGCACTAACACTCACCTAATTTCATCATTGCCAGAGTTGGTTATATGCATAGTACCATACATCGTTTGACTCAGCCCTGCTCATTTGTACATGTGCATGACTACTCTGGCAATCTTTATGCAGTCCTAGGAAATCCACTTACTGTCACACACTGTTGGCACCAAGATCATACATTGACTCTTATGTTACACCAACACCAACAATGTGAGTCACCATATCCAATTGACTGACATAGCTGCCTGTAGTTTAGGGCTAAAGGTCAAGCTGTACCCCACATGCTAGTAGTGATGGTAATCTCAGACATGTACCTACCCAGGTTTGCCACACAACTAGGCCCATACACCTCACCCTTCAACCATCCCCGAATCCTGCCCATGGTCATTGGAACCTAGCTCATCCTGTCAGTTCACAATTCGCTATTTCACATCCTCCTTCTTTTACAAATGTGGTATGGTAGGACATTTCTCATGACATGTGCTACATCTTCACCCGGGTTCACATCACATGTAGGATTTAGTACACCAATACCCTCTTCTTTGTCACCCCTTCTCAGCTACGACACAAGTGTGACACCAGCAGACACAGCACTGCATGTGTATTGGTCACCCTAACTTGCAGCACACACATCACTTCTCGCCTTCTTGCTATGCAATGTCCCCCCATTCAGACACAGTGCCGATTCAATATGCTCAGCAACACCTACAGTGCACTGCACTACCGGGGCCCACCAGGCTCACATGCCCTCGATTATTTCAACTGTCACACATGGAGGCTTATTATGAGAGTGGTACATGCGTGATGCAGGGCTCTGAAACAGATTCATGAAGAAACACAAAGCCACCATGCCTGGCATTGAGTGGCCTCATAAACCTTGAAGAAGGGTAATACACAGTGATAATTGTTGCCTCGCTTTACTCCATGCGAGGCCTTCCATGGGTATTGTAGTGGGTGTTTCCAGCGCCACCCTTGCATTTTGACGCTTCCCCATGTAAAGCTAGGAAAGTGCAAAACCCTTACTCCTCCATACGTGAGGCGTAACAAGGAGAAATTTCTTTATTTCTACTCATTTTTTCCCCTTTCTATGTGTGCTGCATTCTTCAGTGCCCATAGAATGGAGACAGCGCCTCTTAGGATTGATTCTGTGCAGGAAGGTGCCCCTTCCAGCACAAAACAAAATCCTGCATGTAATGAAGGCACCCTTGTACTATGGTACAGGGGTGTCGACATTGGCACTATGCTGCCAAAATGGCGCAAGCTCAGGAAGAAAGGACAGGAATGCACTGTATTGCATTAATACAGTGCATTCCTGCATTTAACTTTGGCATAGGGCAATGCAGTAAGGTGACTTGCTGCACTGCCCTATGCCAAATTCTCATCAAAGAGGGCCATGGTCCTCTGGTGTGCATCACTTGCAATCACCCTCACCCCCAGAAAGAATTTGTACATGACAGGAGTTAGGGTGGTCTCTACCATGGCGGGCAACACCTGTGTGCTCTCGCCCAACACATAGGGACAGCTGTGTGCAATGTAGTTGCATGCTAGTGACAATGCACATGGTTCTTCACATGTTCCTATGTAGAGATACTGTTATGTATCACTATACATAGCATAGGTACCTCAACATAGGCTCAGGTAGTCTTCTAACCTGTCATCTAAATTCTCCCCTATCATTACACTACATAACCATTTTTGGGACTGACCTTTTACATAGTTACAGTACTGCTTACAGGACGTGGGGTTTTCCCTGAAAATTAGCCTTACCCATCATGCATGAGGATTCTTGGAAACTCAACAGGACTACCACCTCCTGCATAATAACTATGTATAAGGGTAATTCCTTCCGTCATCCTAAGTCCGACATGACACAGCAAGGTAGAACCCCTGAGGGTACCACTTTGAGTATAGACATAGGAGACATAGGAGAAAAAGGACTTCCATGATGACACACTGACACGAGATGCTGAGGTTCCTGCACGCAGACAGTCCATCTCACAGTGGTCTGACATTCCTCGCTGGGTGTCCAGATCAAGACCAAAACTGGGTCCCGCAGTCTCTCACTTCAGGTAATGGGGTTGACTTTATCATAGAGGGATTCTTAGCTACACACCTACATACATGCTAGGTACACTTAAGAACATCTAGTTAGGGTTTCATCGTAGGAGTATGTATTTTACTGTCATGTATTTTTATGCTTGCCTGTACTCATTGTTTTAGAAGTATGGAAGAAATCTACCATCTTTTTACTCTGCTGGTGCTTATAATCATTTACATCTGTTTCTGTCTTCTGGTTGTTTTTTCAGTTACTAATAGTAGAACGTAGTTCTGGTGACTCATGTTATACATTCCACTACAAGTCCCAGTATACAAAGGTCACCCTGAACTGGTGATGCACATGGAATGGACATACTTCACAGCGCTGGACTGAGTTGTACAATTTGGCCCAATCGGGTCCTGTGCAAGCAAGTGGGGTCCCCGAGGGGGACATAGGATCAAATTTAAGCTAGACAATTAATCATTGAGGGAGCACGGAAGTAGTAGGGGAGCATATGCGGTGTAAAATTATTTCACACAAGCATGGAAGCATCGAAACGCCGTCGACCCTACAACTGGAACTTTCTCAATTGTAGTTACTTATGTGGAGTTCCTTTTCTGTTGTCAATACGATGTAATGTTTTTAAGTTCACCTCACTTTGTCACATTACCACCTTTCACTTTTATGTGAGCACCTGATTACTTCAGCTATTCATGCTTGATTAAAATAAAATGTCTATTTTACACCACATATGCTCCCCTACTACTTCCGTGCTCCCTCAATGATTAATTGTCTAGGTTAAATTTGACCCTTTGTCCCCCTGTGTGACCCCACTTGCTTGCACAGGACCCGATTGGGCCAAATTGAACCATTGTTTCCCTAAACATATGTTAACCCCAGGTTCTTCTAACGGGGTACCCTTGTTCTATCGTACTGCTGGACTGAGTTGTACAACATGTAACTGGGCAGTATGACTTACAGGTATGTGATATATAACTGTACATGAGAAAGATCCTACTGTTTCCCTTGTTCACAGAGCAGTTCTGTTGCAGGAACATAGGTTGCTGCCCTGAAAAGCATGACATTTTTGCCTATATTGTTGGTCCTCAGAGCCAGCACTGCCCTGTCGGGGAACTCTTGCCACCAACTCTGCTTGGATGACAGCTGCCACCTGCTCCTCCAAGGTGGTCAGCTCCTCCGGCTCCTCATATCCTCCTACTCCAGTTTGCATGGCTGTCCTCAGGTTTGTGGATAGTTTCTCCTTGGTCCTACACTTATAATCATGCCAGTGCTTCTTGCACTCTTGCACTGTCCTCTTAGCTTACCCAACACTGTTAATCTTGTCGACTATGGACTGCCAATTGGCCCCTTTCTTCCCTAATGACAATCTGGAGGTGATAAAGAGTTGACGTTCATACTTTGTCACCTCTGTTACCAGCATTTGATTCTCCTCCCCACTACAATTACTCCTTCCCCTGGGGGTTGGTCTGGACATCCTGGCTGTGGTTGGGGTTTTTGGAGTCTTCCTGGCTACTGCAGCCTGCTCCATCTTTCCATTTTGAGGTGTGGGAAAATGTTGTTTTTCAAAATGCATCACTCTTTAAGGGATTTATGATGCATGACACACTCCAATGTGACACTAGGGTGATTTGCATTGCCTTACATGCCACAAAGCAGCCTGGTGTCGCTTTTGCTAAACAAGCGTCAGACATCCCAAAAAAGCTTCATTTTTGTTGATGTACCGTGGAGCCTATGCCATGGTGCTCCGTGCCGTAAATACAATTCATCTAAGGTATTTGAAACTGTTGTACCGCAGCACAACCTTTTCTGACGCATCGCTGCCTTACCACAGCGATGCCTCCGTTCTTATAGATGAGGCCCATAATTACTGAAACATCTGGCATTCGGCGCTTGGGACCCTTTGACCCTCTCTAGAGGGTCATTTTAACTTCCAAGTTGAAAGGTGAGAGATGCAAGTCTGATATGCCCACTCAGATGCTTCCCTATTCAACTTACATATAGTCACTGGAAGGTGGGATTTATTTTCACTATAGAACATGACTGCTATAAGGTAAGAAGAATCTTTATTTTACAATTTATATTTGGGTTTTGAAAATCATGTTATTAAAGGCTCGTAATAAAATGCAGCACAGATTTTCAGCTTTACCCCCTCATTTGACTTGTCCGCCAGAGAGCTATTGAATACTCCTTTCTCTTTGTCTCCTAATCCGAAGTAGTATAATTATTGACTGTCTGACAGTTATCTCCACAGACTTGTGCTGTGGAATGAAAAATCCAAATATTGACTCATGTGGAAACTGCAGCATCTCCTGCTACACGTTCTTTCCTTTGCAGATGATAGGTGTTCAATTAGTCTTTCATAACATAATTGATTATATGAATTTCAAGACTTGTATTTACAAATATTGTGCTATGACTTTCTTTCGGTATTGACATGCTAGGGTTTTCTCTTTCCAGATCTCCATGGCAACCCATGTACAGCTTGTTCATTAAAAAGACCTCTGTTTAATTGATCTGCTAATGTATTGCTTAATAGTAACTGTTAAGAAGTCTTTTGTTTCCAGGTCATGTTTGGGGTTCTCGAATTTGCATAAAAGCATTTCATTAGCTGAAACCAACCATTATTAGCAATTTTCCGACTCCAGTTTAAAATAACTAAGCCATCATTGAGGCTGACAGAATCACAAATATTTATCTTTGTGAAATAGATTTTCTGTATAAGCTGGAGCTCTTTGTTTTTATCTCTGTAAAGAAAATTACAGAGTTTTTAAATGGAAATTGGGAGGACAAAAAGAGGGCTGGTGTGTTTTTGCTTTTACATATAAACAGATACAAAGGATGACTATATCTCAAAGCAATAGCTGAAGAGAAGGTTATATTGAGAGTGCATGTTTTTTAAAGTTACAGGCATACTCAACTTCAGATTCTTCATGAACAGAGCACTTTAGCGCCGTAAAGCCATTGAGAGTTTTCTTACGTGAATTCTGAAGTGCCACTCGTTTGATTGTTCTCACTTTTAACAACTATGCACTTCATATGTCTACACCTTTGCTCATTGGCACTGCCATTATATCCCCTTGGATATGTAATCCACATTCCTGTGTCCAGTAAAAAGGAGACACTGATCAGTAGGGTTTGGTTATTGAAGTGCCAGTGTCCATACATTTTACTGGTTTACACTTTGGGTTTAGATGAATATCAAGGATCAGGTTTACTAACATTGGACGCACCGCAGCAAGCCATCTTGCTGCACTACATGAAATGGGGAGAGTAGGAATGTGCCATGTTTACTAAAATATGGTGCGTCCCTGCTCTCTCCTGCCCTGTCTGCAACCTAGCACCAATGCACGCACACTTGCTTCGTGTTGCAAGGGGGCCTGCACTACAGGCAGGATTATTTTCGTCTTTCCTGCACAAAAACAATCCTCAGATGTATTTTCCTCTTTCTACCTGCAGAATGCAGCACACATAAGACGAGGAAATAAGGAGAAATATGAATATTTTTCCTTGTTACACCTCACCTCGGAAGGCGTAGCATTTTGACGCATTCCCAGGTTTACTACCCTTAGTAAATCTGGAAATGCATCAAAATCCGTGGGTGGATGTATGGAAATGCCCACACCTCATCCATGGAATACCTTCCCAATACAGAGTAATGCAGGGCAGGGGTTTGTGCTGCCTTGCAACACTCTGGATTTAATAAGCCACGCAGAGCCATGAAAGGTTGCTTTGCATCACTTAGTAAATACCCCCATTCCTTATTTGGTCTGGGCATAATCATAGTGGATTGCTTACTTGTCCTAGAATCATTATCAATTTTTATTGTTATGGTTTCTTATTTTGAGTTCTGTCGATATTGTCAGTTTCCACCTCTGGGTGGATGAAATTATACAGGCCATTGGACCCATGTCCGTGAGGTGGGGGACACGTGAGCAAGGGCAGGCCCACTGAGGCTTTATTTAGCCTGTTTTGGAATGATGTTTCCAGCAAACTATTGCCACTGCCCACTGGGGCTTAATTTAGTTGATATTACAGTACAGTTTTTGAGCAAGTCAAGGTGACTATATACATTTACACACAATGTGCAGGCTAATCTCCACATTCAACTTTCAGTATCGCCGCTCCTTTACGGCTATATTTACTGAGACCTCCTCTGCATGTGTGTTGTGGTGCAGCCCGCTAGGGCACTGTAAAATTATGATGCTTGAATTTTGCATTTTAATTTTTTAGCTTTGAAAGTATTGCCTAAATTGTTAGCAATCGTTTGATGTTTACAGCACATACATGAATTTGGACGCAGCGCTTCTTATTTTATGATGCTACGTATGCTCTTCAGTGTCATTTTTCGAGACTCTGGCTAAATCAGTTGTTAAATACATTGGTACCAAAGTAGTACCAGATCCAGGGCCGGACTGGGAACCAAAACCGGCCCTGGCAAAGTGCTCGGCCTGCCCCCGAGGGGTTGGGGGTGCAGCCGAGCTGTTTGCCAGGGCCGATTTCGGGCGATTTTGATACAGGGGCCGATTTTGCAGCTATGCTGCAAAAACAGGCCTGTAAAAAACCGGCCCAAATCCAAATCCGGCCCCCACCCTTGCGGCCCACCGGGGGAATGCCCGGTGCCCGCTACGGCCAGTTCGGCCCTGACCAGATCTCAATGTTAACTGTATATTTCATTTACCATCCTCTGCAATTGACAATTGGCATACGTGTATGCTTTTGAGCCATGTTACAAAGTGGCTGCCTCATTATGCCTGTTGAAATGCCTCTTTCCAAGCCCGTTTTTGCTTTCTACATGCAGCTGTAGTGTATTATTTTCATGAGTCTTTAAAGCCACATAAAAGTGCGGCAACCACCCATGACGAAGGCGACCAGTTCACTGAAACGTGTCGGAGTTGTTTAGACTTCCTGTACACTTTAGCATGAATAGAACTGATAGAGCGCCACGTTATTCAGAAAATTGTAGGGGTGCATCATATTCACTGTTAGTCCGCACCCACATATTAATCAAAATTGTATCAAAGTGTGACTTAGAAATGTATCACTAGAATCTGCTTATAATAGTATGATCAGAAATGTAACCATGCCTTTCATGAAGAGCAATGTCGTCGTTCACTGCAAATGTATTTTAGTCAACGCATAATGATTAGTTTCCATGTAATACAATGCATTAGGTTTAAACGTGCACCATATTAAAGTTTGCACATGTAGTTTGCTTATTCATATATAAAGTGTAACGAAGTTAATGCATGTAATGTAATATTAGAAGTGTGGGTTTAAACTGTGTAATGGCCGGATCGCATATACGTTTAAAGAGAAAGGCCTGTTCCTTTCTTATGTTAGCTAAATGCTGTAGGCCGAAAATGATTTCCCTTGGTAAGGCTTTAGGTTTTGGGAGGTTAGAAAATGTTACAGAAGTGGAAAGTTTCTCGTTCTCATGTTTCTGTTGCAGGTGCAAGGACACTTAGCTTGTTAGAGAGACTAGACCTTTGTTTTAGGAGTTAGGATGGTACGAGAAGCCAATATGGGAGTAAACCGGAATTTAAGGGTGATACTTTTGGCAGAGCAGGTGCCTGGGACCCAAGGTCAAGATAACCGTCGCTGGATGGGATACAAGTTTCACTGGAAAAGTACTGGAAGAAGACCAGGCTGAAGAGGTGTGCCGGAGGGCGTGTTCTATGTTTTGGGGATTTTGTATCAGGGACAGTGCCCCGTGGACTGAGCAGTTGAGGCTTAGATGGGAGGCTAGAAGGAGCATCTTAGAGCGAGCTCTGACTAAGTGAGTGCACTTCTAAGGAAGTCTTCACTTCTGACACCTTTTTACTCTCGTGCCTGGAAGGGAAAATGCTAAGTAGGGATGTCACCATAGAGATAGAGTAGGGATAGACTAACTGATTTTTCTTTTAAGCTAATGATTTATAATATAGAGACTGGAGTAATTATCGCATTTCTGAAGTTATTGGAATTGATTATTCTTCTTATTTTGAGTCAGATGAGTAGAATTTCCTTTGTATTAGTGCCCATTTATTTCCTTCACCTTGTGCTGAGGTGCTCGTATGTCTAATTATTCTTGGTTGTAATAAATTCCCAAAATTTGAGATTTGGAATCAGTGGTTGTTTAGAGATTAAAGTTAATTTATTGATTATGTGTGATGTCTTGCAGAGTTACTATGAGAGTTGAGTGATTGTGAGATTCGGCTGTGAGCGCGCGCAGCCTGGAATTCTTAGACTCAACGAGTAGTCTGGGAAGTTGTGATGTAGAAGACACCCAAGGTAGATTTTGTTGACCACTGTAAGGGAATCGTGAGACATCATCGATTACCCAGACCAAGATAGGAGGAGCGAATGTGTGAGTGCGTGAGTAACCGACGCTGGCCGTGGGTTGTTGTATGTGGAAAATTTAGCATTTGAAGCCTATCAGTTGAGGCGATTGTCCGGTCATTTCGCGGACAGACAGTTGCCAGGTTTGAGGTCAACAATTTCGAGAGACTGTTGTGGGCAGTCCGAGAAGTGATTGTCCGGTCGTTTGTGGACAGATAATTCCTTCAGAGTGTGAATGGGACAAATGCAAGGGTGAGACGCGAATTGTGAAGAAGGGGCTCTGCTGCGAGCGGAGGAAGTGTGATGTCAGGAGGTGTCGCGCTGCGATAGGTTGGTTGGTATGAGTCGCGCTGCTATTGGTGGATTGACATCAGGAAGTGAACAAAAACATTGTGCGCGATCGAAAACTTGTTCACCATGAAATGTTTTAAGGTTTTCCGAGAATTATGTAGAGGAGACAAACAAGTGGTTACTCGAGGGGGAGATGCCCCTCCCGAGGATACTCCAGCACATTATATGGCAAAGAATGTGGGATTGTTGTATCAGTTGAAATCTGTAATGTCTTCGTTGCGACCTCTGCCGAGACCAACTCAGTTCGAGGCATTACATGCATGGATCAGAGCAGCGTATGACAGGAAAAGAGACAAAAGTCAAGAAAGAGTGAAGAAGTCAATCAGGGCATTCCAGGATGCGAGGTGGGATGCGCTAGAGAAGAGGTGGTGAGTAGAAACGATAGAGGGAGATAGATTGTACCCGCTATTAGAGAAACAGATGGTTCAAAGGTAAAGAGTGTAGACGAGGATGATAGCGATACGGATGACAGTTTGGTAGATCGGTTGTTGTCGGAAAGACCGCCTCTGTTCAATCCAGATTCCTATGAAGGAAAGTCGGCTCCAGCAGAAGGGACTAGTGGATTACAAACTCAGTCAGAGGTGAGAGTAGTAGGAAAAATCTCGACAGGTACGGAGGACATGAGAATTCAGTCTGTAGCAAGTTCAGAGGTTGGGAGAGGTGTGAGGTTACCGGATGCCTTAAAAGTACCGGTTACCATTGGACCCATTGTTTCAGTCTACGATCCAGACCAAGAGAGAGTTGGTAGTTTAGCACAGTCAGCTACAGGATCACGTAGTGTGGCTGAGGGAAACGGGACAGCGACCAAGATGGAGCAGATTCCAAGACCTATAGAATGGAGTACGCCATTGCAGGCCACCGCAGATTCCTCTAAGGGACAGGTGGATGTGAGACTGACGAGACCAAGGTCTTTGGCCGAGTCAAGATCAGATTTGAGAATGTGGGTACCACCTGCGAGGAATCAGTGTAAGAGGACTGCAGAGAATGAGGAGCAAGATAATTCAGGAAACCGACCAGTCTCTAGAAACATGACAGAAGAGAGTAGGTCTCGAGATCAGAACTGCGAGTACAATGAACAGAATGGTGCAGCTTGTCGAGAAATATTGAAAGGCGCCATGAGGGCGAGGATGTTAGATGTAGTGAGATTGAAAGCAGAAGTAGACGAAATAGTAAATGGAAATTTGCTTCTTGAAAGGATACACATGTATGAACAAGATGAGTTACTTTTTGTAGCGAAAGATGTGACTCACAAGGCAAGAACTGCACATGAGAAACTGACAGAGTTGGCCAAGAAGTATGAGGTGGATTTGTCTAAAACAAAGTCATTACAGGGAAACCATAGGTTGCAGTATGGTGAACAAGAACTGGAAGAGAAGAGGGTCATGGGGTTGAGAACCCATATCAGAGATTTGATTATAGCAATGCGTGTATGGATCATGCTTGATAAATGGGAGGAAAGGTGGTCCAAGAAAAAGAGTTCCAAAAAGACAGTAGGAGAGACACCACCTCCAGGTGGAGGGATGGTAGGCATAGGGAATTTCCCATTACGAGAGGTACTGAATGGAGGGTACGTGCATGCAACTTGGAGTAGGGGTGATTTGGCTGCAGTTACGAACGATTTCCCTCGGTTGAGGGAGAAGCCTGTAGAATGGTACAAGCAGGTTGGTTGCTTTGTCAAGATCTCAAAAGTGTTGTGGATTGATTTGAACACTTTGTTTGACATCGTGGTTCCAGGGAACCTATGGTCTGCATGTAAAATTGCTGTTGAATGGCCGACTTCAGAGCCAGAAAGGAATCCTATCACGAATGGCCCGTCACCTTTAGTTATGAAAAAGTTTGAACAGGTGATCACGTGGTTAAAGTCGAAAATTTTGCCTCAGGATATTGATTGGGTTAAGATAGATCGGACAGTCCAGGAACCAAAAGAGATGGTGCACGAGTACTATGAACACCTCTTGCAGGTCTTCAAACAGTACAGTGGATTAGATGCTTTAGATACAAAAGACATTGGACAGTTTGTCTCGAAGTTTGTGTTGGGGTTGAGACCAGAAGTTAGTCTCATGATAGAGCAACATCTGATTTGTTGGCAGAACAAGCCGGTGGATGAGATCTTGCGGTATGCCAGATTCTGCAGTGATGAGATAGATTCTAAGCATAGGAAGTTAAAAGACAAATTGATGCTTGTTCAGATGCAAACAGCTCAAGTTCAGCCTGGCGGAGGGACGTTAGGAAGAAGACAGGGAAATAACCAAGGAGTAAATCAGAATGTCCAAGGTCAGGGAAGACCAAAGCCAGTTGATCCCAAGACAGGAATGGATGTGGCGACATTGAAAAAGACCACCGCCTGTCATCTTTGTCACCAGATCGGACATTGGAAACGCGAGTGTCCCTTGAATACAATCAACCAAGTGCAGCAAGAAGTAGAGATAGCTCAGGTACCTGTACCTGAAGCAGTCCCTAAAGTGACTACACCAAGGTCGATGAAAGGGGGGACGTTCAGTCCGCAGGTACAAGTTCCCCAGCCACCTAGAGTTCAATATGTTCAGCAGAGAGCTCGGACTTATCAACAGATGCCTTTGTTCGAAGACTATGAAGAGTTCAGCCCAGACCCATTGGCATGGCGGTGCCTGAGAGGGGAGGAGGACTGCACGCTTGGAGCAGTCCTGGAGGTAGACCAGAGGGGACCATTTGTAGAAGCAGACATTGATGGTCACCCTACCACCTTTTTGGTTGATACTGGTGCTACCCGGTCTACTGTGTGTTGTTGGAGTAGCAAACAAGAAAATGACCAGTCCATTGACAGAGCCAATTCCTGTGAGAATAGGAACTTTCCAAGATCGGCATCAGTTTGTGGTGTGTGACTCGAGTCCAGTTTGCCTGTTAGGAAGAGTTCTGTTGTGCAAATTAAATTGCACCATCTATTGCACACCGAAGGGAGTTGAAGCACAGACAAAGGATGATGATGCGACCTTTAAAGTTGCAAATCAGCACTTGTGCATAGAAATGTACATAGCGCTGACAGTGGAGGAACTTCCACTTGACTTGAGGGATTCTGTGTCACCCGAGGTGTGGGACTTCACCGGAGAAGAGATTGGGTTGATCAAAGGTGTAGAGCCAGTGAAGATTCAGGTCAGACAGAATGTAGAATTCCCTAGGACGACCCAGTACAACTTGTCACCCGAAACTATTGCAGGGATCAAACCTGTAATGGAGTCTATGATCAAGCAGAGGATTCTGAAGGAGATCATGGGTAGCCCATGTAATTCACCTATCATGGGACTACAGAAACCGAGTGGGAAATTCAGGATTGTGCAGGACCTGCGAAAGTTCAACACGATAGTTGTTCCATGCTGTCCGGTGGTACCGAATCCATCTGTAATACTGTTTCAAATTCCGTGTGTAGCTGAGTGGTTTGCAGTGATTGACCTGTGTCAAGCGTTCTTCTCAATCTCACTCTATGAGGAGAGCCAATTTCTTTTTTCTTTCCGGCTGGAAAACCATGTGTTAACGTGGTGTCGTATTCCCCAGGGGTACCCAGAGAGTCCTTTGATCTTTAATCAGATCTTGAAGAAGAATCATGAGAGTCTCGTATTGCCACAGCATTCCGTTCTGGTGCAATACATCGATGACTTGCTCATTGCCTCAGAAACAGAGGACTCTTGTAGGATTGATACCATTGCTTTACTGAATCATTTGGCAGAGAATGGGCACAAAGTGTCCCCAAACAAATTGCAGTACTGTCTGAGTGAAGTGCAGTATTTGGGTCACAGAATTGAAAAGGGCAAGAGGAAGGTGTCACCAGATCGCATTGAGGCAATCATAAACATGCCTGTGCCTACACACAGAGAGAAGTCAGAATGTTCTTGGGGATGGTTGGCTACTGCCGCCAATGGATTCCCAAATTATCCTTTGAAGCAAAGTCTTTACAGAGGCTGACGCACAAGGATGTGAGTGATACGGTACCATGGGACAACAACTGTTTAATGTCGTTTTTAAGGCTGAGAGAGGCTATGTGTCGTGCTCCAGGTTTGGGAATGCCTGATTACAACAAGGCTTTTTCGTTGTTCTGTTGCGAGAGAGAAGGTTGCGCATTGTCAGTTTTGACTCAAAATCATGGAGGTGTCTGTAGACCAGTTGCCTACTTTTCAGCTACTTTAGATCCAGTAGCTTCTGCGTTGCCCGGCTGTCTCAAATCCGTTGCTGCAACAGGTGTCAGTATTGAAAGGTGTGAGAGTATTGTCATGGGACACCCACTTACAGTTTATGTACCATATTCTGTTGAACTGTTGATGACAAGGACCAAAACACAGCAGCTCACAAATAATCGATTAACACGCTATGAGCAAGTTATACTTGCCGCAGAAAATGTGACGTTGAAGAGGTGTTCTGTTTTGTATCCGGTAACATTGATGGCCATTCCAAATGCAGATGGTGAAGATTGTGAGGAACATGATTGTCTCGATGTGACTGAACTATGCACCAAACCGAGACCAGACATTGTTGACGAACCGCTCCCTGGTCCTGATGAAACTTTCTTTGTGGACGGTTCATGTTTGAGAGACAATGTTGGTTGATTAAGAGCAGCGTTTGCTGTATGTACCATCAATGGAGTGGTTGAAGCTGCTTGTTTAGAGGGAGTACACTCTGCACAAGTTGCTGAAATCATTGCTTTGACCCGTGCCTGTTTGGCTGCTGAGCAGATTCGGATAACAATCTACACTGACAGTCAGAACGGGTTTGGTGTGGTTCATGACTTCGGACAGCTATGGTCACAGAGAGGTTTCATGACATCTTCAGGTTCGCCCATCAGAAATGGGGAATATGTGAGACAATTGTTGGAAGCATTACAGTGTCCCAAGGAATTTGCGGTTGTCAAATGTTCTGCTCACAGTAGCGGGATTGATTTTGTTTCATTGGGTAATAACTATGCAGATGAGGTTGCCCGTTTCTGTGCAGAACAAGGATGCATATTTACAGGAGGTTACACTGGAGAAAGCCAAGAAAGAACCGAGCTCAGCATGATGTTAGCCATGGCAGACACTTGGGAGGAACTAAAACGATTGCAGGATGAGGTTACTGAACAAGACCAAGATGGCTGGATAAGATCAGGATGTGAGAAAGGAGATGTGGATGTTTGGGTCTTGAGTGATGGTCGAGCTGTGTTGCTGGAAAGTCTGTTGAGCTCAATGGCAAGATTGATACATGGTGCAGTACATCTTGGCAGAGATGCAATGGTGCGAGCGTTTAGACAGACATGGCACAATCCAAAGTTTCGTGCAGTGGCTGAAGCTGTATGTCAGAGGTGTGTCACGTGTCAACAGATGAATGCAGGAAAGAAGACTGCCGTAACTTTGAGTCACATTGGGAAGTCAGGAGGGCCTTTCAATAGAATGCAATTGGATTTCATTGAGACGCCAAAGTGTAATGGATTGAGGTACATTTTAGTCATGGTATGTGTGTTCTCAAGGTGGGTAGAGGCTTACCCAACACGTAGGTGTGACACACTCATGGTAGCTAAACTGTTGCTGAGGGAGCTCATCCCGAGGTCCGGTTTTTCAACCTCTTTGGAATCAGATAGAGGGACACACTTCCACAGTGAGATCATGAAATTGCTCTGTGCTGCCTTGAATGTGGATCTGAGGTTACATTGCAGCTACCGACCAGAGGCTTCTGGGATTGTGGAACAGGTTAATGGAACTTTGAAAGCACGAATGGCAAAAGTGTGCTCTTCCACATCTCTGAAATGGCCTGACGCACTGCCCTTGGTCCTCATGAGCCTTCGTAGTGTTCCAGATAGAAGAACGGGATTGTCACCTCACAAGATCCTGATGGAGAGGGCATTGCGATTACCAGCGATACCTACTACTGCTCTTATTAGCATCACTGATGACTTAATTCTCGACTACTGTAAGGGACTGGCTGACGTAGTCCGTTCTGGGTCTCAGCAGGTACAAGCAGCAACTGTTCCAGCCGCAAGTGACCTGTGCCGCGACCTATGCCCGGGAGATAAGGTGCTTGTTTGCAAACACGTGAGGAAGAGTTGCCTGGATGTCCGTTGGCCTGGCCCGTACCAGGTAGTACTGGTCACGTATACGGCACTCAAGTATGGAGGGTTGCCAAACTGGGTGCATGCCTCCCATACCCGCAGAGTTCCAGCACCCTTGGAAGAAACAGCCCCTCTCATAAATGGAAATCCAGCTGGTTCGGCAGGGCCATCTGAGAGGGCAAGTCAAGCTGTGAGGGTTGCTGATGCAGATGGTTGTGCACTGGATCGAGCGGTGTCAATCAGAGCCCCGAACTTGGACGGAGAAAGCATTGCTGTGGGTGGAGTAGAGTCAAATTCAGCCGAAGAAGTAAGTAGTGCACAGGGTACCCAAAGGGAGAGCAGAAGTGCCACAAGAGCAGAAGAGGTATGGCCCGTTAGCCAGAGGCAGCTGAACTTGAGGTTGGCACCTGAAAGAGATCTTGCTCCAGTTTCTGAAACGTTTGAATCTGAACAGAGTGACGAAGAGCAAACTCGAGGTGGTCTGAGAAGATCACGAAGAAAAAGAGTGCTGTGTCAAAGATACGCCTCACCGGAGTGGACATACGCTGTGACTGATGCCAGGAGTGGTGAGCTCGGGGAGGCTGAAGTCTTTGACGCTGGTCAGTGAATTTCCGAACCTGAAGGTGGATGTGTTGCTGTTGGTTCCGGGAGTGGAGATTGAAGGAATACTGAGTCTCACTATTCCGAATCCTCCACGTCTAAGCAGAATTTGTGAACTAATCCTGGAGAAGCTGGTTTTTGCAACATTTGGTTATGTACCACCGCATCAGGAATTAGTGTGGCTTCGTCTTTTACTATTGCAGCATGTTTTAGAGATTCTGGAAGCTGATCTTATCTTGGACTAAAGGTGAACTTTGTTGTAAATGATAGTCTAAAGGAAGATAACCTAGGCCCGAGTGGATGAAGAATACATTTAGGGGCTTTCCGTCAAGACGACGAAAGAGGGCTAGGGAAGTCTTTTGTGGACTGTGTAAATAAGAAACTGAAATTGCAGGGGGATTTCCAGCTCTTGAAGTATCGTTTGAACTGGTTAGCAAGCGACGTTTGGAGGAGAAAAGAGACTCTTAATTGTTTGCTGCTGAAACCAAGAACTTTGGGAACTTTGCGAGATTATGGATGCTGGAAATGCTCATCGAAGATCCAAATTAGTAGTAGGTACACTTATAGGGTTAGTGAAAGTTTCTATAATCGTAATAGTTGTAGCTTCATATATCGTTTCACATGAGCAGGAAGTGGAAGTACAGGGAACACCTACACGTACCACTTCTAGCAAAAAGGAGGTCACTATAGGAGCTAAAAGAGCTTTACCAATTAAAGAGAGTCCTAGATTTTGCATAGATTTGTCTAGAAGTGATTTTAAGCTTAATGCGTATGCGAAGCTGCTATATGAATATGTGGATGCGATGGATGAAAAAGACTGTTACGTGTGCATGCAGTTACCTTCCTCAGTGGACGAGGGTATTAGATATCATCATCTTCCACTGACGAATGGAATTTCTTGTAGTTTGTTGCTTAGTATCTTCTATGACAGAGGTCAGTATGAGTATTTCATTTCCGAATACAATGCAGTGCTTCCTGAAGTTCCAAGTTAAAAGCATTTGAATAAGTATGATTATTGTAAGTCAGAAGACAGACTCCGGAAGTATTTCATACCGTCATTGGAACTAGATACGGCTTAGGCTCATCGGCATAATTTGACCTGTCCATTGTCAGATGTAGAGAAGAAATTCCTAGCTCAGGTAGAAGATAGATATAGAAAACTAACTCAAACACGAGATACAGGAGACAGTCCAGTAGATTGGACTGATGAGGAAAAATTACACAGATCCAAAGGGAGTTATGGTCCCATAGCATTGGACAAGGAGCAGAGAGGGAAGCTGTGTGTGAGACGTTATCAGACTTATTATGAAAAGGTTCTGGTAGGACAGAGTACGTGTGATCATGTCTTCACCATGGAAGATTCTGCTAAGAATTTTCTGCAAGGCTCAGTGCAAGTGATTCCAACTGTTTATTATGTGTGTGGAAACAATGCCTATGTCAGGTTGCCTGCCAATTGGTATAGTACATACTATTTTGGAATTATCTTTCCGAAAATCAACCATGCCGAAGATTTGGAGCTTTCTGAGACAGGACAGCATTCAAGAGCAAAGAGAGCTGCAAGCAAAGGGATTGTGATTGGAGACATCTTTGGAGCAATGATACCAAATTTGGGTGTGGTCTTGAATGATGTGAAGATCAGAAGATTGGCGACTCTGCTTGATGAGTTGTCAATGAATACAGCGAAGTCATTGATTCTTGTGGATGGAGAGATGTTATCGATAAGGACGATGGTTTTGCAGAACCGCCATGCTTTATATGTGTTATTAGCAAAAGAGGGCAGAGTCTGTAAATTATTGAAAGTTCAGGAATGTTCTACATATATTCCAGATAACAGCAAGGATCTGGAGAGATATATAGACAACATTACCACGATCCATCATGAGATAGAGGATTTGACTGAAGAAGGTGTGTGGGAAAAGATCGCTAAAGGATTTGGTCGCGTGGGAAATTGGTTTGCCAATTTGGTGAAAGGGTTCCTTGGCTTTGTGTTAAAACCACTCATCATTGTTGTGGTTTGTGTGGTTTGCTTGTGGAGTTTCATCAGAGCTTATAAGTGGTACAGAGGAAACAGAGTTGAGAGAGCTCTTAGAGCGAGTGAAATGCGAATGGCCAGACTGCAGGACAGTCAATATCAGAACCTTAAGAATAGAGAGAGACTCCAACGGGGAAGGATGGCAACAAGTACTGTTTAGGTCGGTTCTTTCTCCAAGGGAGTTGTGAAATGGTATGATGACATTTGTCATCAAAGTGGGGAACTGATAAAGCGCCACGTTATTCAGAAGATTGTAAGGGTGCATCATATTCACTGTTAGTCCGCACCCACATATTAATCAAAATTGTATCAAAGTGTGACTTAGAAATGTATCACTCGAATCTGCTTATAATAGTATGATCAGAAATGTAACCATGCCTTTCATGAAGAGCAATGTCGTAGTTCACTGCAAATGTATTTTAGTCAACGCATAATGATTAGTTTCCATGTAATACAGTGCATTAGGTTTAAACGTGCACCATATTAAAGTTTGCACATGTAGTTTGCTTATTCATATACAAAGTGTAACGAAGTTAATGCTTGTAATGTAATATTAGAAGTGTGGGTTTAAACTGTGTAATGGCCGGATCGCATATACGTTTAAAGAGAAAGGCCTGTTCCTTTCTTATGTTAGCTAAATGCTGTAGGCCGAAAATGATTTCCCTTGGTAAGGCTTTAGGTTTTGGGAGGTTAGAAAATGTTACAGAAGTGGAAAGTTTCTCGTTCTCATGTTTCTGTTGCAGGTGCAAGGACACTTAGCTTGTTAGAGAGACTAGACCTTTGTTTTAGGAGTTAGGATGGTACGAGAAGCCAATATGGGAGTAAACCGGAATTTAAGGGTGATACTTTTGGCAGAGCAGGTGCCTGGGACCCAAGGTCAAGATAACCGTCGCTGGATGGGATACAAGTTTCACTGGAAAAGTACTGGAAGAAGACCAGGCTGAAGAGGTGTGCCGGAGGGCGTGTTCTATGTTTTGGGGATTTTGTATCAGGGACAGTGCCCCGTGGACTGAGCAGTTGAGGCTTAGATGGGAGGCTAGAAGGAGCATCTTAGAGCGAGCTCTGACTAAGTGAGTGCACTTCTAAGGAAGTCTTCACTTCTGACACCTTTTTACTCTCGTGCCTGGAAGGGAAAATGCTAAGTAGGGATGTCACCATAGAGATAGAGTAGGGATAGACTAACTGATTTTTCTTTTAAGCTAATGATTTATAATATAGAGACTGGAGTAATTATCGCATTTCTGAAGTTATTGGAATTGATTATTCTTCTTATTTTGAGTCAGATGAGTAGAATTTCCTTTGTATTAGTGCCCATTTATTTCCTTCACCTTGTGCTGAGGTGCTCGTATGTCTAATTATTCTTGGTTGTAATAAATTCCCAAAATTTGAGATTTGGAATCAGTGGTTGTTTAGAGATTAAAGTTAATTTATTGATTATGTGTGATGTCTTGCAGAGTTACTATGAGAGTTGAGTGATTGTGAGATTCGGCTGTGAGCGCGCGCAGCCTGGAATTCTTAGACTCAACGAGTAGTCTGGGAAGTTGTGATGTAGAAGACACCCAAGGTAGATTTTGTTGACCACTGTAAGGGAATCGTGAGACATCATCGATTACCCAGACCAAGATAGGAGGAGCGAATGTGTGAGTGCGTGAGTAACCGACGCTGGCCGTGGGTTGTTGTATGTGGAAAATTTAGCATTTGAAGCCTATCAGTTGAGGCAATTGTCCGGTCATTTCGCGGACAGACAGTTGCCAGGTTTGAGGTCAACAATTTCGAGAGACTGTTGTGGGCAGTCAGAGAAGTGATTGTCCGGTCGTTTGTGGACAGATAATTCCTTCAGAGTGTGAATGGGACAAATGCAAGGGTGAGACGCGAATTGTGAAGAAGGGGCTCTGCTGCGAGCGGAGGAAGTGTGATGTCAGGAGGTGTCGCGCTGCGATAGGTTGGTTGGTATGAGTCGCGCTGCTATTGGTGGATTGACATCAGGAAGTGAACAAAAACATTGTGCGCGATCGAAAACTTGTTCACCATGAAATGTTTTAAGGTTTTCCGAGAATTATGTAGAGGAGACAAACAAGTGGTTACTCGAGGGGGAGATGCCCCTCCCGAGGATACTCCAGCACATTATATGGCAAAGAATGTGGGATTGCATTCTATATTTTGGCTTGAAAATTGGCATAAAATGACTTATGGCGAGGGAGAACTGACTTTCCCACGATATGGTACTTTCAGGTTGGAGGTGTTGTATCAGTTGAAATCTGTAATGTCTTCGTTGCGACCTCTGCCGAGACCAACTCAGTTCGAGGCATTACATGCATGGATCAGAGCAGCGTATGACAGGAAAAGAGACAAAAGTCAAGAAAGAGTGAAGAAGTCAATCAGGGCATTCCAGGATGCGAGGTGGGATGCGCTAGAGAAGAGGTGGTGAGTAGAAACGATAGAGGGAGATAGATTGTACCCGCTATTAGAGAAACAGATAGTTCAAAGGTAAAGAGTGTAGACGAGGATGATAGCGATACGGATGACAGTTTGGTAGATCGGTTGTTGTCGGAAAGACCGCCTCTGTTCAATCCAGATTCCTATGAAGGAAAGTCGGCTCCAGCAGAAGGGACTAGTGGATTACAAACTCAGTCAGAGGTGAGAGTAGTAGGAAAAATCTCGACAGGTACGGAGGACATGAGAATTCAGTCTGTAGCAAGTTCAGAGGTTGGGAGAGGTGTGAGGTTACCGGATGCCTTAAAAGTACCGGTTACCATTGGACCCATTGTTTCAGTCTACGATCCAGACCAAGAGAGAGTTGGTAGTTTAGCACAGTCAGCTACAGGATCACGTAGTGTGGCTGAGGGAAACGGGACAGCGACCAAGATGGAGCAGATTCCAAGACCTATAGAATGGAGTACGCCATTGCAGGCCACCGCAGATTCCTCTAAGGGACAGGTGGATGTGAGACTGACGAGACCAAGGTCTTTGGCCGAGTCAAGATCAGATTTGAGAATGTGGGTACCACCTGCGAGGAATCAGTGTAAGAGGACTGCAGAGAATGAGGAGCAAGATAATTCAGGAAACCGACCAGTCTCTAGGAACATGACAGAAGAGAGTAGGTCTCGAGATCAGAACTGCGAGTACAATGAACAGAATGGTGCAGCTTGTCGAGAAATATTGAAAGGCGCCATGAGGGCGAGGATGTTAGATGTAGTGAGATTGAAAGCAGAAGTAGACGAAATAGTAAATGGAAATTTGCTTCTTGAAAGGATACACATGTATGAACAAGATGAGTTACTTTTTGTAGCGAAAGATGTGACTCACAAGGCAAGAACTGCACATGAGAAACTGACAGAGTTGGCCAAGAAGTATGAGGTGGATTTGTCTAAAACAAAGTCATTACAGGGAAACCATAGGTTGCAGTATGGTGAACAAGAACTGGAAGAGAAGAGGGTCATGGGGTTGAGAACCCATATCAGAGATTTGATTATAGCAATGCGTGTATGGATCATGCTTGATAAATGGGAGGAAAGGTGGTCCAAGAAAAAGAGTTCCAAAAAGACAGTAGGAGAGACACCACCTCCAGGTGGAGGGATGGTAGGCATAGGGAATTTCCCATTACGAGAGGTACTGAATGGAGGGTACGTGCATGCAACTTGGAGTAGGGGTGATTTGGCTGCAGTTACGAACGATTTCCCTCGGTTGAGGGAGAAGCCTGTAGAATGGTACAAGCAGGTTGGTTGCTTTGTCAAGATCTCAAAAGTGTTGTGGATTGATTTGAACACTTTGTTTGACATCGTGGTTCCAGGGAACCTATGGTCTGCATGTAAAATTGCTGTTGAATGGCCGACTTCAGAGCCAGAAAGGAATCCTATCACGAATGGCCCGTCACCTTTAGTTATGAAAAAGTTTGAACAGGTGATCACGTGGTTAAAGTCGAAAATTTTGCCTCAGGATATTGATTGGGTTAAGATAGATCGGACAGTCCAGGAACCAAAAGAGATGGTGCACGAGTACTATGAACACCTCTTGCAGGTCTTCAAACAGTACAGTGGATTAGATGCTTTAGATACAAAAGACATTGGACAGTTTGTCTCGAAGTTTGTGTTGGGGTTGAGACCAGAAGTTAGTCTCATGATAGAGCAACATCTGATTTGTTGGCAGAACAAGCCGGTGGATGAGATCTTGCGGTATGCCAGATTCTGCAGTGATGAGATAGATTCTAAGCATAGGAAGTTAAAAGACAAATTGATGCTTGTTCAGATGCAAACAGCTCAAGTTCAGCCTGGCGGAGGGACGTTAGGAAGAAGACAGGGAAATAACCAAGGAGTAAATCAGAATGTCCAAGGTCAGGGAAGACCAAAGCCAGTTGATCCCAAGACAGGAATGGATGTGGCGACATTGAAAAAGACCACCGCCTGTCATCTTTGTCACCAGATCGGACATTGGAAACGCGAGTGTCCCTTGAATCCAATCAACCAAGTGCAGCAAGAAGTAGAGATAGCTCAGGTACCTGTACCTGAAGCAGTCCCTAAAGTGACTACACCAAGGTCGATGAAAGGGGGGACGTTCAGTCCGCAGGTACAAGTTCCCCAGCCACCTAGAGTTCAATATGTTCAGCAGAGAGCTCGGACTTATCAACAGATGCCTTTGTTCGAAGACTATGAAGAGTTCAGCCCAGACCCATTGGCATGGCGGTGCCTGAGAGGGGAGGAGGACTGCACGCTTGGAGCAGTCCTGGAGGTAGACCAGAGGGGACCATTTGTAGAAGCAGACATTGATGGTCACCCTACCACCTTTTTGGTTGATACTGGTGCTACCCGGTCTACTGTGTGTTGTTGGAGTAGCAAACAAGAAAATGACCAGTCCATTGACAGAGCCAATTCCTGTGAGAATAGGAACTTTCCAAGATCGGCATCAGTTTGTGGTGTGTGACTCGAGTCCAGTTTGCCTGTTAGGAAGAGTTCTGTTGTGCAAATTAAATTGCACCATCTATTGCACACCGAAGGGAGTTGAAGCACAGACAAAGGATGATGATGCGACCTTTAAAGTTGCAAACCAGCACTTGTGCATAGAAATGTACATAGCGCTGACAGTGGAGGAACTTCCACTTGACTTGAGGGATTCTGTGTCACCCGAGGTGTGGGACTTCACCGGAGAAGAGATTGGGTTGATCAAAGGTGTAGAGCCAGTGAAGATTCAGGTCAGACAGAATGTAGAATTCCCTAGGACGACCCAGTACAACTTGTCACCCGAAACTATTGCAGGGATCAAACCTGTAATGGAGTCTATGATCAAGCAGAGGATTCTGAAGGAGATCATGGGTAGCCCATGTAATTCACCTATCATGGGACTACAGAAACCGAGTGGGAAATTCAGGATTGTGCAGGACCTGCGAAAGTTCAACACGATAGTTGTTCCATGCTGTCCGGTGGTACCGAATCCATCTGTAATACTGTTTCAGATTCCGTGTGTAGCTGAGTGGTTTGCAGTGATTGACCTGTGTCAAGCGTTCTTCTCAATCTCACTCTATGAGGAGAGCCAATTTCTTTTTTCTTTCCGGCTGGAAAACCATGTGTTAACGTGGTGTCGTATTCCCCAGGGGTACCCAGAGAGTCCTTTGATCTTTAATCAGATCTTGAAGAAGAATCATGAGAGTCTCGTATTGCCACAGCATTCCGTTCTGGTGCAATACATCGATGACTTGCTCATTGCCTCAGAAACAGAGGACTCTTGTAGGATTGATACCATTGCTTTACTGAATCATTTGGCAGAGAATGGGCACAAAGTGTCCCCAAACAAATTGCAGTACTGTCTGAGTGAAGTGCAGTATTTGGGTCACAGAATTGAAAAGGGCAAGAGGAAGGTGTCACCAGATCGCATTGAGGCAATCATAAACATGCCTGTGCCTACACACAGAGAGAAGTCAGAATGTTCTTGGGGATGGTTGGCTACTGCCGCCAATGGATTCCCAAATTATCCTTTGAAGCAAAGTCTTTACAGAGGCTGACGCACAAGGATGTGAGTGATACGGTACCATGGGACAACAACTGTTTAATGTCGTTTTTAAGGCTGAGAGAGGCTATGTGTCGTGCTCCAGGTTTGGGAATGCCTGATTACAACAAGGCTTTTTCGTTGTTCTGTTGCGAGAGAGAAGGTTGCGCATTGTCAGTTTTGACTCAAAATCATGGAGGTGTCTGTAGACCAGTTGCCTACTTTTCAGCTACTTTAGATCCAGTAGCTTCTGCGTTGCCCGGCTGTCTCAAATCCGTTGCTGCAACAGGTGTCAGTATTGAAAGGTGTGAGAGTATTGTCATGGGACACCCACTTACAGTTTATGTACCATATTCTGTTGAACTGTTGATGACAAGGACCAAAACACAGCAGCTCACAAATAATCGATTAACACGCTATGAGCAAGTTATACTTGCCGCAGAAAATGTGACGTTGAAGAGGTGTTCTGTTTTGTATCCGGTAACATTGATGGCCATTCCAAATGCAGATGGTGAAGATTGTGAGGAACATGATTGTCTCGATGTGACTGAACTATGCACCAAACCGAGACCAGACATTGTTGACGAACCGCTCCCTGGTCCTGATGAAACTTTCTTTGTGGACGGTTCATGTTTGAGAGACAATGTTGGTTGATTAAGAGCAGCGTTTGCTGTATGTACCATCAATGGAGTGGTTGAAGCTGCTTGTTTAGAGGGAGTACACTCTGCACAAGTTGCTGAAATCATTGCTTTGACCCGTGCCTGTTTGGCTGCTGAGCAGATTCGGATAACAATCTACACTGACAGTCAGAACGGGTTTGGTGTGGTTCATGACTTCGGACAGCTATGGTCACAGAGAGGTTTCATGACATCTTCAGGTTCGCCCATCAGAAATGGGGAATATGTGAGACAATTGTTGGAAGCATTACAGTGTCCCAAGGAATTTGCGGTTGTCAAATGTTCTGCTCACAGTAGCGGGATTGATTTTGTTTCATTGGGTAATAACTATGCAGATGAGGTTGCCCGTTTCTGTGCAGAACAAGGATGCATATTTACAGGAGGTTACACTGGAGAAAGCCAAGAAAGAACCGAGCTCAGCATGATGTTAGCCATGGCAGACACTTGGGAGGAACTAAAACGATTGCAGGATGAGGTTACTGAACAAGACCAAGATGGCTGGATAAGATCAGGATGTGAGAAAGGAGATGTGGATGTTTGGGTCTTGAGTGATGGTCGAGCTGTGTTGCTGGAAAGTCTGTTGAGCTCAATGGCAAGATTGATACATGGTGCAGTACATCTTGGCAGAGATGCAATGGTGCGAGCGTTTAGACAGACATGGCACAATCCAAAGTTTCGTGCAGTGGCTGAAGCTGTATGTCAGAGGTGTGTCACGTGTCAACAGATGAATGCAGGAAAGAAGACTGCCGTAACTTTGAGTCACATTGGGAAGTCAGGAGGGCCTTTCAATAGAATGCAATTGGATTTCATTGAGACGCCAAAGTGTAATGGATTGAGGTACATTTTAGTCATGGTATGTGTGTTCTCAAGGTGGGTAGAGGCTTACCCAACACGTAGGTGTGACACACTCATGGTAGCTAAACTGTTGCTGAGGGAGCTCATCCCGAGGTCCGGTTTTTCAACCTCTTTGGAATCAGATAGAGGGACACACTTCCACAGTGAGATCATGAAATTGCTCTGTGCTGCCTTGAATGTGGATCTGAGGTTACATTGCAGCTACCGACCAGAGGCTTCTGGGATTGTGGAACAGGTTAATGGAACTTTGAAAGCACGAATGGCAAAAGTGTGCTCTTCCACATCTCTGAAATGGCCTGACGCACTGCCCTTGGTCCTCATGAGCCTTCGTAGTGTTCCAGATAGAAGAACGGGATTGTCACCTCACAAGATCCTGATGGAGAGGGCATTGCGATTACCAGCGATACCTACTACTGCTCTTATTAGCATCACTGATGACTTAATTCTCGACTACTGTAAGGGACTGGCTGACGTAGTCCGTTCTGGGTCTCAGCAGGTACAAGCAGCAACTATTCCAGCCGCAAGTGACCTGTGCCGCGACCTATGCCCGGGAGATAAGGTGCTTGTTTGCAAACACGTGAGGAAGAGTTGCCTGGATGTCCGTTGGCCTGGCCCGTACCAGGTAATACTGGTCACGTATACGGCACTCAAGTATGGAGGGTTGCCAAACTGGGTGCATGCCTCCCATACCCGCAGAGTTCCAGCACCCTTGGAAGAAACAGCCCCTCTCATAAATGGAAATCCAGCTGGCTCGGCAGGGCCATCTGAGAGGGCAAGTCAAGCTGTGAGGGTTGCTGATGCAGATGGTTGTGCACTGGATCGAGCGGTGTCAATCAGAGCCCCGAACTTGGACGGAGAAAGCATTGCTGTGGGTGGAGTAGAGTCAAATTCAGCCGAAGAAGTAAGTAGTGCACAGGGTACCCAAAGGGAGAGCAGAAGTGCCACAAGAGCAGAAGAGGTATGGCCCGTTAGCCAGAGGCAGCTGAACTTGAGGTTGGCACCTGAAAGAGATCTTGCTCCAGTTTCTGAAACGTTTGAATCTGAACAGAGTGACGAAGAGCAAACTCGAGGTGGTCTGAGAAGATCACGAAGAAAAAGAGTGCTGTGTCAAAGATACGCCTCACCGGAGTGGACATACGCTGTGACTGATGCCAGGAGTGGTGAGCTCGGGGAGGCTGAAGTCTTTGACGCTGGTCAGTGAATTTCCGAACCTGAAGGTGGATGTGTTGCTGTTGGTTCCGGGAGTGGAGATTGAAGGAATACTGAGTCTCACTATTCCGAATCCTCCACGTCTAAGCAGAATTTGTGAACTAATCCTGGAGAAGCTGGTTTTTGCAACATTTGGTTATGTACCACCGCATCAGGAATTAGTGTGGCTTCGTCTTTTACTATTGCAGCATGTTTTAGAGATTCTGGAAGCTGATCTTATCTTGGACTAAAGGTGAACTTTGTTGTAAATGATAGTCTAAAGGAAGATAACCTAGGCCCGAGTGGATGAAGAATACATTTAGGGGCTTTCCGTCAAGACGACGAAAGAGGGCTAGGGAAGTCTTTTGTGGACTGTGTAAATAAGAAACTGAAATTGCAGGGGGATTTCCAGCTCTTGAAGTATCGTTTGAACTGGTTAGCAAGCGACGTTTGGAGGAGAAAAGAGACTCTTAATTGTTTGCTGCTGAAACCAAGAACTTTGGGAACTTTGCGAGATTATGGATGCTGGAAATGCTCATCGAAGATCCAAATTAGTAGTAGGTACACTTATAGGGTTAGTGAAAGTTTCTATAATCGTAATAGTTGTAGCTTCATATATCGTTTCACATGAGCAGGAAGTGGAAGTACAGGGAACACCTACACGTACCACTTCTAGCAAAAAGGAGGTCACTATAGGAGCTAAAAGAGCTTTACCAATTAAAGAGAGTCCTAGATTTTGCATAGATTTGTCTAGAAGTGATTTTAAGCTTAATGCGTATGCGAAGCTGCTATATGAATATGTGGATGCGATGGATGAAAAAGACTGTTACGTGTGCATGCAGTTACCTTCCTCAGTGGACGAGGGTATTAGATATCATCATCTTCCACTGACGAATGGAATTTCTTGTAGTTTGTTGCTTAGTATCTTCTATGACAGAGGTCAGTATGAGTATTTCATTTCCGAATACAATGCAGTGCTTCCTGAAGTTCCAAGTTAAAAGCATTTGAATAAGTATGATTATTGTAAGTCAGAAGACAGACTCCGGAAGTATTTCATACCGTCATTGGAACTAGATACGGCTTAGGCTCATCGGCATAATTTGACCTGTCCATTGTCAGATGTAGAGAAGAAATTCCTAGCTCAGGTAGAAGATAGATATAGAAAACTAACTCAAACACGAGATACAGGAGACAGTCCAGTAGATTGGACTGATGAGGAAAAATTACACAGATCCAAAGGGAGTTATGGTCCCATAGCATTGGACAAGGAGCAGAGAGGGAAGCTGTGTGTGAGACGTTATCAGACTTATTATGAAAAGGTTCTGGTAGGACAGAGTACGTGTGATCATGTCTTCACCATGGAAGATTCTGCTAAGAATTTTCTGCAAGGCTCAGTGCAAGTGATTCCAACTGTTTATTATGTGTGTGGAAACAATGCCTATGTCAGGTTGCCTGCCAATTGGTATAGTACATACTATTTTGGAATTATCTTTCCGAAAATCAACCATGCCGAAGATTTGGAGCTTTCTGAGACAGGACAGCATTCAAGAGCAAAGAGAGCTGCAAGCAAAGGGATTGTGATTGGAGACATCTTTGGAGCAATGATACCAAATTTGGGTGTGGTCTTGAATGATGTGAAGATCAGAAGATTGGCGACTCTGCTTGATGAGTTGTCAATGAATACAGCGAAGTAATTGATTCTTGTGGATGGAGAGATGTTATCGATAAGGACGATGGTTTTGCAGAACCGCCATGCTTTATATGTGTTATTAGCAAAAGAGGGCAGAGTCTGTAAATTATTGAAAGTTCAGGAATGTTCTACATATATTCCAGATAACAGCAAGGATCTGGAGAGATATATAGACAACATTACCACGATCCATCATGAGATAGAGGATTTGACTGAAGAAGGTGTGTGGGAAAAGATCGCTAAAGGATTTGGTCGCGTGGGAAATTGGTTTGCCAATTTGGTGAAAGGGTTCCTTGGCTTTGTGTTAAAACCACTCATCATTGTTGTGGTTTGTGTGGTTTGCTTGTGGAGTTCCATCAGAGCTTATAAGTGGTACAGAGGAAACAGAGTTGAGAGAGCTCTTAGAGCGAGTGAAATGCGAATGGCCAGACTGCAGGACAGTCAATATCAGAACCTTAAGAATAGAGAGAGACTCCAACGGGGAAGGATGGCAACAAGTACTGTTTAGGTCGGTTCTTTCTCCAAGGGAGTTGTGAAATGGTATGATGACATTTGTCATCAAAGTGGGGAACTGATAAAGCGCCACGTTATTCAGAAGATTGTAAGGGTGCATCATATTCACTGTTAGTCCGCACCCACATATTAATCAAAATTGTATCAAAGTGTGACTTAGAAATGTATCACTCGAATCTGCTTATAATAGTATGATCAGAAATGTAACCATGCCTTTCATGAAGAGCAATGTCGTAGTTCACTGCAAATGTATTTTAGTCAACGCATAATGATTAGTTTCCATGTAATACAGTGCATTAGGTTTAAACGTGCACCATATTAAAGTTTGCACATGTAGTTTGCTTATTCATATACAAAGTGTAACGAAGTTAATGCTTGTAATGTAATATTAGAAGTGTGGGTTTAAACTGTGTAAAGGCCGGATCGCATATACGTTTAAAGAGAAAGGCCTGTTCATTTATTATGTTAGCTAAATGCTGTAGGCTGAAAATGATTTCCCTTTGTAAGGCTCTGGATTTCGGGAGGTTAGAAAATCTTAGAGAAGTGGAAAGTTTCTTGTTATCATGTTTCTGTCGCAGGTGCAAGGACACTTAGCTCGTTAGAGAGACTAGACCTTTGTTTTAGGAGTTAGGATGGTACGAGAAGCCAATATGGGAGTACACCGGAATTTAAGGATGATACTTTTGACAGAGCAGGTGCCTGGGACCCAAGGTCAAGATAACCGTCGCTGGATGGAATACAAGTTTCACTGGAAAAGTACTGGAAGAAGACCTGGCTGAAGAGGTGTGCCGGAAGGCGAGTTCTATGCTTTTGGGATTTTGTATTAGGGACAGTGCCCCATGGTTTGAGCAGTTGAGGCTTAGATGGGAAGCTAGAAGGAGCATCTTAGAGCGAGCTCTGACTAAGTGAGTGCACTTCTAAGGAAGTCTTCACTTCTGACACCTTTTTACTCTCTTGCCTGGAAGGCAAAATGCTAAGTAGGGATGTCACCATAGCGATAGAGTACGGATAGACTAACTGATTTTTCTTTTAAGCTAATGATTTCTAATATAGATACTGGAGTAATTATCGCATTTCTGATGTTATTGGAATTGATTATTCTTCTTATTTTGAGTTCGATGAGACTCTTGCGTAGAATTTCCTTTGTATTAGTGCCCATTTATTTCCTTCACCTTGTGCTGAGGTGCTTGTATTTCCAATTGGTTGTAATAAATTCCTAAAATTTGAGATTCAGAGTCAGTGGTTCTTTAGAGATTAAAGTCAACTTATTGATTATGTGTTAAAATTTGATTTCCTCCCCTCTACACTATTTAGCAGATATAAAGATCCTGGCGACCTGAGAGGATTCTTGGGGATGGTAAGGTAGATAAGAATCTGGCGTCATCAGAACTATTGGTGGGCATCTTAATCTGCGTTTCTTTCCTTGCTGGACGAAAACTGTGATGTTTTATGTATTGGCCCTCACACTGATATTGTGCACCGCTGCCGCTCTGGCTGGGCTCTCTATGAGACTTGTGAAACTATATATATATATATATATATATATATCCCAACAAAGTACACACCATGTGTACAGGGCCTCACAGACTGGTCACACATCCTGTGCGGGAGATGCAGCTGGTAGGGTATGCATAATGTGCCAAAGTTCTTCGCCGTATGCGTTTCACACAAACATGTCCTTGTTCACCTGCAATGATTGGAGACAAACAGGAACAGGAACAGTCACCATTTTATTTCAAATCAGCCTCGCCCTTCGGGCCTCAAGGCATTCTGGTACTTGTGGTGCTGTCAAATGTTACCACAGTGGGTTTTCCTGTTACTGTCCCAAGTAAAATAAATATACAACCCCTGTGGGTAGGCAACAACAGTCCATCACCGAGCCCCTACCAATACCAAACACCCACAAGGAAACCAGTCCGTCATCAAAACCACGCGATCGTGGTCTTATGATCCGCTCTTCATGTGGCGGGCCTTTTCCTCGACCGGGCCAGCCAATTTAAATCCAAACAAAGTACACACCATGAGGAAAGGGCCTCACAGACTGGTAACACATCCTATGCGGGAGATGCAGTGGGTAAGTTGTGCGTATTGTGCCAAAGTTCTTCGCCGTACGCGTTTCAGACAAACATGTCCTTGTTCACCGGCAATGATTGGAGACAAACAGGAAGTCACCATTTTATTTCAAATCAGCCCCGCCCTTCGGGCCTCAAGGCATTCTGGTACTTGTGGTGCTGTCAAACGTTACCACAGTGGGTTTTCCTGTTAATGTCCCAAGTAAAATAAATATACAACCCCTGTGGGTAGGCAACAACAGTCCACCACCGAGCCCCTACCAATACCGAACCCCCACAAGGAAACCAGTCCGTCATCAAAACCACGCGATCGTGGTCTTATGATCCGCTCTTCATGTGGCAGGCCTTTTCCTCGACAGGGCCAGCCGATTTAAATCCAAACAAAGTACACACCATGAGGAAAGGGCCTCACAGACTGGTAACATATCCTATGCGGAAGATGCAGTGGGTAAGGTGTGCGTATTGTGCCAAAGTTCTTCGCCGTACGCGTTTCAGACAAACATGTCCTTGTTCACCGGCAAAGATTGGAGACAAACAGGAACAGGAACAGTCACCATTTTATTTCAAATCAGCCCCGCCCTTCGGGCCTCAAGGCATTCTGGTACTTGTGGTGCTGTCAAACGTTACCACAGTGGGTTTTCCAGTTAATATCCCAATTAAAATATATATACAACCCCTGTGGGTAGGCAGCAACAGTCCATCACCTAGCCCCTGCCAATACCGAGCCCCCACAAGAAAACCAGTCTGTCATCAAAACCAAGTGATAGTGGTCTTTTGATCCGCTCTTTATGCGGCGGGCCTTTTCCTCGACCGGGCCACCCAATTTAAATCCCAACAAAGTACGCACCATGTGGAAAGGGCCTCCAGGCTGGTAACACATCCTATGCGGGAGATGCAGCGGGTAGGGTGTGCGTATTGTGCCAAAGTTCTTTGCGAACGTGTTTTAGACAAACATGTCCCTGTTCACCTGCAATGATTGGAGACAAACAGGAACAGGAACAGTCACCATTTTATTTCAAATCAGCCCCGCCCTTCGGGCCTCAAAGCATTCTGGTGCTTGTGGTGCTGTCAAATGTTACCACAGTAAGTTTTCTGGTACACTTTTGCATGGTATCTATCAGTGAATAAAACTATTGGTGGGCATCTTAATGTGCGTTTCATTCCTTGCTGGACGAAAACTGTGATGTTTTATGTATTGGCCCTCACACTGATAATGTGCACCGCTGCCGCTGTGCTCTCAGTGAGACTTGTGAAACTATATATATATATATATATATATTACCTACTGGCGGTCGCCAGTAGGTAGTTATAGTTAGGACCCTGTTTCCATAGGAAATCCGCAACATTCTATTTTGAATAACTTTGGCGCCGGTTGACGAATCCTCGCGAAATTTTCAAAATAGGTGGGGCGCTACGCTCCGCTCCTACCCTGAAAGTCTCGGGGGGATTCGTCAAGCGGGGGCTGAGATAAAAGGGGGTCCCAAAACGCGTTTTTCCAATGCATTTTTCCATAGGACCTTTAGACACAGCTACAGCCCGAACGGCTGAACAGAATTACTTGAAATTTGGCAGAGAGGTAGTCCTCAGGTCAAGGAAGTGCCTTTTGTAGGTTTGGTGTAAATCTGTTCAGTAGATTCTGAGAAAATAGCCTTTAAATCAATATATATATCTGAGCCAGCTTACGGTGCGCTTACGGTGCGCTTACCGTACGCGTACGGTGGCGTGCGCGAGCGCGATTCTGATTGGTTGTTAGATCTTAGTAAACATTCGAATCGGTCGAAACCAGGAAGCGGCGGCCGCCATTTCGTGTGTTTCACTCAGAAAAAAAAAGAGGGATATCTTGAAAAGGGGGCAAGGGAGAGAGTTACAGACCCCCTAACATTTGTAAGGGGGTCAAAGAAGGACAGAAAAGTACAAAGAAAACATTTATTGATTTTTAAAAAAATCGCGGGGTACGCGTACGGTAAGCTTAACGTACGCGTACGGTAGAAAAAAATAAAATAAAAGAAATGAAATGCAGATTTAAGAGTTTAGATATTAGGGGGCTCTAAAAAGAGCCGTTGTGTTTATGAAGTGATTTTTTAGTGGTACCTACAAGTAAGTACCGATGCAGAGTCTAAGGTTCAAGAGGAAGACTCTGTTCCCTTCATCTGTGAAGTGCACACCATCTCCTCTATAAATGTCTTGCATGTCGTAACGCAAGTTGTTGTGGTAAATGGAACCCATACCATAGTCACGGAGGAAAGCAGAAACAGATTTGTTGACGTGCTTTCTTGCTTTGTCAATCTGTGGACAGAAATGATTGGACCAGTTCCATTTTTGCCTTTGGCATATGTTAGAAAACACAAAGGCAATTTTAGGGAAAAGTGAAAACAGTTGTGCAAAGGTGTCCTTCATAAGCATTTCCAGACCTACCCCAGTCAAAGTGCCTAGGTCATTGCCACCACAGTGCACTATTATGAGGTCAGTGTGTTGGATTTGCATGAAGGATTTCACCAATGGCATCAATTGGTGCCACTTTAACCCTCTCTGACCAATCCATTTAATGTCTACATTTGGCAAAGCAAGGTCTCTCACCATATCTGTTTTCTCTGCATACTTTTCACTCCAGAAGACATAGCTGTGCCCTACAAGCCACACTGTGAACATCTTCAAAGGAGAACTGGATGCACTCAGGAGGTGTAATTCAGTAGAATGGTAAAAAGAAATGAAAGACAGTTTGGAAATGGGGGCATACATATTTTTTTTATAAAAAAAAGAACTGATTGGCTGTTTCATACCATTCTACAATAAAAACTAGGCTGTATGTGTAAATTAATAGAAGCATGTTTTGTATTGGTACAGAAAAATGTGTTACCAAAGAACAGTACTATGGATTTGCTGTTAGGTTTGAAAAGTCAAGCACTCTTGCTCTTTGGAAATGAAACATTGTTTGGTGAACTTCTGACCTAACTCCACACAGCAGTGTTCCATGAGCTGTTGCTATGGTAGCAGGCAGAAGTCAAGTTGGGGGAAGGGTACTAGGAAGAAGTCAAGTTGGGGGAAGGGTACTTTTGGAAAAGGGTTGGTTTTCAACCAATAGAAATGTGTGATTACATTTGAGAAAAAGGGGGAAGCACTGAGATTTGAAATTAACATGTATATGTGTGGAAAAAGAGAGGGAAAGTTTGCCATTATCTGGTTCTGCTGAGAGGAGAGAGGTGTAAAGAACAGAGATCCTGGCTCTGATAATCTGCTGTTTGAGTGCCACATTTCTTTCACAACTAACTAATTTTAAAGGTGAGTTTAGAGTTTGAGAGGGGATGTATATGGTAAATTAAGAAATGAATAATAGAAATGGAATTCCTTTTGTTGAAGTTGTGTTTATCATTTTCTGTTTTGGGAGAAATTTAAATGTGAGGAACATGTAAAATAATATGGACTATGTTTTCACGATAAATTAAGGTGTACTGGTATAAATAAGGAATACTTTTAGGGTTTGAGGTTGCACTCAGTAATGCAAATACATTCAGCATTACTAAGGCTGGTTGCCCTTGCTGGAGTGTAGTCAGTCACCCAGGTTACACATGTTGTTGGTCTCAGAAAGCTGTTTGGTATTGCTCTGGTGATTTTACATTTGCATTAGATGGAAAGGGGGAGGTATTTTTTTATGCAGAAGCAGACTCTTAGCACACAGCCAGCTGCTTACCCTGTGGAATCATGCACAGTATTCACAACCGAGTGGGGTTTGAGGTTTCAGTCAGTAATGCAAATACATTCAGCATCACTAAGGCTGGTTGCCCTTGCTGGAGTGTAGTCAGTCACCCAGGTTACACATGGTGCTGGTCTGAAAAAGCAGTTTGGACATGTGCTTTTTGAAGAATCTAAAAAGTTGGTTTAAAATGTGTCAGTCTGTAAAAGTGTTTATCACTTGCCAAAAAAAAGAGTAGTAAGTGTGCTTTCAAATTGGCAAAGAAATTTCGTTTTGTGACTAATATGAAAACATGACTCTGTGTGCAAAAAGGAATTACAGGCAGAGATTTATTGCGTATTGCTCTGGTGATTTCACAGTTGCATTAGATGGAAAGGGGGAGCCATTTTTTGGTGCAGAAGCAGACTCTTAGCACACACCCAGCTGCTTACCCTGTGGAATCATGCACAGTATTCACAAGCGAGTGGGGTTTGAGTTTTCAGTCAGTAATGCAAATACATTCAGCATCACTAAGGCTGGTTGCCCTTGCTGGAGTGTAGTCAGTCACCCAGGTTACACATGGTGCTGGTCTGAAAAAGCAGTTTGGACATGTGCTTTTTTAAGAATCTAAAAAGTGGATTCAAAATGTGTCAGTCTTTAAAAGTGTTTATCACTTGCCAAAAAAAAGAGTAGTAAGTGTGCTTTCAAATTGGCAAAGAAATTTCGTTTTGTGACTAATATGAAAACATGACTCTGTGTGCAAAAAGGAATTACAGGCAGAGATTTATTGCGTATTGCTCTGGTGATTTCACAGTTGCATTAGATGGAAAGGGGGAGCCATTTTTTGGTGCAGAAGCAGACTCTTAGCACACACCCAGCTGCTTACCCTGTGGAATCATGCACAGTATTCACAAGCGAGTGGGGTTTGAGGTTTCAGTCAGTAATGCAAAAACATTCAGCATCACTAAGGCTGGTTGCCCTTGCTGGAGTGTAGTCAGTCACCCAGGTTACACATGGTGCTGGTCTGAAAAAGCAGTTTGGACATGTGCTTTTTTAAGAATCTGAAAAGTGGATTCAAAATGTGTCAGTCTGTAAAAGTGTTTATCACTTGCCAAAAAAAAGAGTAGTAAGTGTGCTTTCAAATTGGCAAAGAAATTTCGTTTTGTGACTAATATGAAAACATGACTCTGTGTGAAAAAAGGAATTACAGGCAGAGATTTATTGCGTATTGCTCTGGTGATTTCACAGTTGCATTAGATGGAAAGGGGGAGCCATTTTTTGGTGCAGAAGCAGACTCTTAGCACACACCCAGCTGCTTACCCTGTGGAATCATGCACAGTATTCACAAGCGAGTGGGGTTTGAGGTTTCAGTCAGTAATGCAAATACATTCAGCATCACTAAGGCTGGTTGCCCTTGCTGGAGTGTAGTCAGTCACCCAGGTTACACATGGTGCTGGTCTGAAAAAGCAGTTTGGACATGTGCTTTTTTAAGAATCTGAAAAGTGGATTCAAAATGTGTCAGTCTGTAAAAGTGTTTATCACTTGCCAAAAAAAAGAGTAGTAAGTGTTGTTTCAAATTGGCAAAGAAATTTCGTTTTGTGACTAATATGAAAACATGACTCTGTGTGCAAAAAGGAATTACAGGCAGAGATTTATTGCGTATTGCTCTGGTGATTTCACAGTTGCATTAGATGGAAAGGGGGAGCCATTTTTTTGGTGCAGAAGCAGACTCTTAGCACACACCTAGCTGCTTACCCTGTGGAATCATGCACACTATTGACAAGCGAGTGGGTTTTGAGGTTTCAGTCAGTAATGCAAATACATTCAGCATCACTAAGGCTGGTTGCCCTTGCTGGAGTGTAGTCAGTCACCCAGGTTACACATGGTGCTGGTCTGAAAAAGCAGTTTGGACATGTGCTTTTTTAAGAATCTGAAAAGTGGATTCAAAATGTGTCAGTCTGTAAAAGTGTTTATCACTTGCCAAAAAAAAGAGTAGTAAGTGTGCTTTCAAATTGGCAAAGAAATTTCGTTTTGTGACTAATATGAAAACATGACTCTGTGTGCAAAAAGGAATTACAGGCAGAGATTTATTGCGCATTGCTCTGGTGATTGCACATGTGCTTTTTTAAGAATCTGAAAAGTGGATTCAAAATTTGTCAGTCTGTAAAAGTGTTTATCACTTGCCAAAAAAAAGAGTAGTAAGTGTGCTTTCAAATTGGCAAAGAAATTTCGTTTTGTGACTAATATGAAAACATGACTCTGTGTGCAAAAAGGAATTACAGGCAGAGATGTATTGCGTATTGCTCTGGTGATTTCACAGTTGCATTAGATGGAAAGGGGGAGCCATTTTTTGGTGCAGAAGCAGACTCTTAGCACACACCCAGCTGCTTACCCTGTGGAATCATGCACAGTATTCACAAGCGAGTGGGGTTTGAGGTTTCAGTCAGTAATGCAAAAACATTCAGCATCACTAAGGCTGGTTGCCCTTGCTGGAGTGTAGTCAGTCACCCAGGTTACACATGGTGCTGGTCTGAAAAAGCAGTTTGCACATGTGCTTTTTTAAGAATCTGAAAAGTGGATTCATAATGTGTCAGTCTGTAAAAGTGTTTATCACTTGCCAAAAAAAAGAGTAGTAAGTGTGCTTTCAAATTGGCAAAGAAATTTCGTTTTGTGACTAATATGAAAACATGACTCTGTGTGCAAAAAGGAATTACAGGCAGAGATTTATTGCGTTTTGCTCTGGTGATTTCACAGTTGCATTAGATGGAAAGGGGGAGCCATTTTTTGGTGCAGAAGCAGACTCTTAGCACACACCCAGCTGCTTACCCTGTGGAATCATGCACAGTATTCACAAGCGAGTGGGGTTTGAGGTTTCAGTCAGTAATGCAAATACATTCAGCATCACTAAGGCTGGTTGCCCTTGCTGGAGTGTAGTCAGTCACCCAGGTTACACATGGTGCTGGTCTGAAAAAGCAGTTTGAACATGTGCTTTTTTAAGAATCTAAAAAGTGGATTCAAAATGTGTCAGTCTGTAAAAGTGTTTATCACTTGCCAAAAAAAAGAGTAGTAAGTGTGCTTTCAAATTGGCAAAGAAATTTCGTTTTGTGACTAATATGAAAACATGACTCTGTGTGCAAAAAGGAAATACAGGCAGAGATTTATTGAGTATTGCTCTGGTGATTTCACAGTTGCATTAGATGGAAAGGGGGAGCCATTTTTTGGTGCAGAAGCAGACTCTTAGCACACACCCAGCTGCTTACCCTGTGGAATCATGCACAGTATTCACAAGCGAGTGGGGTTTGAGGTTTCAGTCAGTAATGCAAATACATTCAGCATCACTAAGGCTGGTTGCCCTTGCTGGAGTGCAGTCAGTCACCCAGGTTACACATGGTGCTGGTCTGAAAAAGCAGTTTGAACATGTGCTTTTTTAAGAATCTAAAAAGTGGATTCAAAATGTGTCAGTCTGTAAAAGTGTTTATCACTTGCCAAAAAAAAGAGTAGTAAGTGTGCTTTCAAATTGGCAAAGAAATTTCGTTTTGTGACTAATATGAAAACATGACTCTGTGTGCAAAAAGGAAATACAGGCAGAGATTTATTGAGTATTGCTCTGGTGATTTCACAGTTGCATTAGATGGAAAGGGGGAGCCATTTTTTGGTGCAGAAGCAGACTCTTAGCACACACCCAGCTGCTTACCCTGTGGAATCATGCACAGTATTCACAAGCGAGTGGGGTTTGAGGTTTCAGTCAGTAATGCAAAAACATTCAGCATCAGTAAGGCTGGTTGCCCTTGCTGGAGTGTAGTCAGTCACCCAGGTTACACATGGTGCCGATCTGAAAAAGCAGTTTGGACATGTGCTTTTTTAAGAATCTGAAAAGTGGATTCAAAATGTGTCAGTCTGTAAAAGTGTTTATCACTTGCCAAAAAAAAGAGTAGTAAGTGTGCTTTCAAATTGGCAAAGAAATTTCGTTTTGTGACTAATATGAAAACATGACTCTGTGTGAAAAAAGGAATTACAGGCAGAGATTTATTGCGTATTGCTCTGGTGATTTCACAGTTGCATTAGATGGAAAGGGGGAGCCATTTTTTGGTGCAGAAGCAGACTCTTAGCACACACCCAGCTGCTTACCCTGTGGAATCATGCACAGTATTCACAAGCGAGTGGGGTTTGAGGTTTCAGTCAGTAATGCAAATACATTCAGCATCACTAAGGCTGGTTGCCCTTGCTGGAGTGTAGTCAGTCACCCAGGTTACACATGGTGCTGGTCTGAAAAAGCAGTTTGGACATGTGCTTTTTTAAGAATCTGAAAAGTGGGTTCAAAATGTGTCAGTCTGTAAAAGTGTTTATCACTTGCCAAAAAAAAGAGTAGTAAGTGTGCTTTCAAATTGGCAAAGAAATTTCGTTTTCTGTGTAATTTCAAAGCATGACTTTGTGTGCACACAGGAATTATTTTTAGAAATTTAATTTGTGAAGGTGTTATTGTGATTTTCATTTATAGGAAAGGGGTTTATAGTATTTTAAGATTTCTAAAGAACATAAAAATGTAGTAATATATTTAAATAAAATAAAGGAATTTTTTTTTAGTTTTTTTCAGGTATTGCTGAAGAGCAGTGAACAAAATTTAAGATGCCTACAAAATCCAGAGTAAAGAAAGACCACAAAAAAAACCTATATTTGAAGACAACTGGAGGACCTAAGTTAGTTGGAGATGCTCATGTTGGGAAAAAGAAAAAATCTTCTGGTAAGCAAACAAAAGATTTTTTAAAGAACATATTCAAAAAAAGGAAAAATGTACAAAATGTCTGTACTGGAAAGAATGTTTTCAATAGAAAAGGAGAGGAAAAAATTGAGAATTTAGTTAATGCAAATATACCTTCTGCAACTAAAAAGATTAACTTAAACAGAAAAACAGCGTTTAAAGAGATACGTAGAAAAATGTTTCAGACAAGAGTTATGTCCAATTTGATAAAGGATGTGAAGAAATATAAGCAAAAGGCTAAATTTTACAAGAGAAAAAAAGAAATTGAAGCCATTGCAGCAAAGGCATTAGAATTAAAAAGGAAACTATTCATTTTAATTTTGAATAGGATGCGTACATTAGATAAAATGGTTAATGTACTGAAATCACAAAGCAAAAGGAAAAGAGTAGTGAACAGAACAAACTTTTGTAAAGTGTTTTTAGGAAAATGGATGCATAGTTCAAGTAGTGAACCTTTTTTTAATGAAGAGAGCTATTTTCAAAGTAATAGTTTGCTGCATGCAGTTGACACCAGAGGTCGTGCTTACGAAGTGAAAAATGGTTGCATAATGGAGAAGGAGATAATGGTTCCAAGAGATGAGGTACAAGTGATGGCGGATGAGGCTATGGGGAGACGTCCTAAAGCCCCAGTGTACACTTGGAATTGTAGTAGTATTTTCACTGTGCGTCAGGAATCTATTGATAAATTTCGTGAGTTTCTAAGAGAATATAGTAAAAAAAGTGTAAAACAGAAGATTAAGGTGCTTAAAAGTCTAGATCCATGCAGAGTGAGAGAGAATACTGGTTTGCAGGGTCATTCTCTGGCTTGTCTATCTAGAAAAGTGTGTATTAGTGTTTTCCATCATTTTAGAATGCTGGCTGTTCATCATACTGAAATGAGAAAGTTTGTGAGGCGGTTGTATTTTGCTAAAAGTCCAGCAATAAAGTTAGATGAATTGAAGAGGGCTCTGTTCCGTGGGTCAGTATCAGATGTAGAGAAGGTTGTTGATGAAATTCAGTTTTGTTACTTTGGTCCTGAACAAAACAGTGCAGAGAAGGACACAGTAAATGAGGAAGAAGTGGAAGAGAATGTAGAACCATTTTTAAGTAAGACATTTAATGATCACATAACAAAATTTGAAAAAATCTCTAATGAAAGACCAAATATTACTTGTATTTGTTGCCGCAGAACTCATTATAGAAAACAAACCAGGTATGTTGATCTCTATAGAAAAAGTGAAAATGAAGATAATTATAAGTGGAAGGATTTTGCCACATATATATTTCTTGAAAATAGTTTTGAATTGGGTGAAGTTCAGCGTATTTGTAAATACTGTTACAACAAATTAGAAGAAAATAGAATGCCGACCAGAGCTGTACATAATAATTTAGAATTGGATGTTATTCCTGCCGAACTTTCTGAATTAAATACTTATGAGTCTATACTTATTCAATGTGTTCATCCGTTCCAGACCATAGTACGTATGGAGCCCAAAACTGGTAAATTACCTCCTTCAGATTTACTGAGAGGTTTAAAAGGTAGAGTGGTATATTTGCCCTTGGATTTGAAAAAAAATATGGAAACTATTGATGCAGATACTTTGGAAACTGAACCATTAGTTATTCTGGTTAATGGTGTACCTACAAAGAATAAGAAGATTTGGCAGGAGCTGGTAGATGTACGGAAAGTACAAAGAGCAAATTTGTATTTGAAAAGCAATAACAAATGGTATGAATCAATTTATATAGAAGAAGAAGAAGAAGAAGATTTACAAGAAGACACAGAAACACCAACTGGACAAATTGAAAAAGTGGACAAGTCAAAGGAAGAAGAAATTTATGAACATTTTAGCATACATCCTCTTCATTCAAAAGAAGTTATGGGAGACAATATTGATCTGTTTCAGATGAAGAAAGCAAAAGGAACTCCCGTGAGTGTATGGGAGGAGAGCTTGGAAGCTCGATGTTTTCCCCAGCTGTTTCCTAAAGGAAAAGGAGGACGATACGATGAACGTCCAGAACAGATTCCAGCTTCTGAGTATCGGACTACAAGACTATATGCAGAAGATCCAAGATTTCGACAAAGTATTCCTTATTTGTTCCATCTTTTATTTGAAAGCGACTTGTCTGCATTATCATATTCAGTAAATCACATTTTAAAAAGTGGAGTACATTTACAAAATGTGTCTGCTAAGGATTTTATGGAGAAAGTTCAGCACCGAGATGATCATTTGGAAACACAACTGATCAATCTGATGGCTTGTCAGCGTGGGACTAATGAATATTGGTACCGACGCCATGGTGAATTAAAATGCATGTTACGGAATTTAGGAACACCAACATGGTTCGTTACCCTAAGCTCTGCTGAGTACGCTTGGGATGATTTACTGGATTTTCTACGAGAGGCAAATTCAAACATTAAAAACATCGAATACAAGACAGCAGGAGAACTGTGCTCATTGGATCTGGTTAATGTTTACAGATATTTCAATCATAGATTTGAGGCTATGATGTCCTTCATCTGCAATAAAAAAAATCCACCTCTAGGAGAAGTAGTGGATTTCTTTTGGAGAAAAGAGTACCAGGCAAGAGGTGCTCCTCATATTCATATGCTGTTGTGGATCAAGGATGCCCCAAAGTTTGGAACAGATGCTGATGAAGCAGTGTTATCTTACATTGAAGAATATGCAACATGTGCTATACCAAAGAGCACAGAAGAGAAAAAGTTAAAGGAGCAAGTTTTACGTTTCCAAAGTCATCGGTGTGGAAAATACTGTCGACGGAAATACAAGAGCAAAGATAAATACTACACTAAATGTCGATTTGGATTTCCTAGACCTGTTCTTTCAAATGGAAGAGAAAACAGTTTTATGTCATCTGTGAGACATACTATCACAAGAAAATCACCTAAGAATACCTACAACCTTAAAAGAAAAGAAGAATCAAAAAATATAAATGACTACAACCCAGTCATTTTATCCATGTGGAATGCTAACATGGATATACAGTATGTAGCTGACAATTCCATTGCTGTTGCTCGATATGTAACGTCTTACATTACGAAATCAGAAAAAACAGAATTGAAGGAAATGTGGGAAGAGATTTCTCACGAGAAGACTGTCAGTAAGAAGCTGTACAGTTTCAGTTTAAAGATGTTATCGCATCGAGAAATTGGATCCTACGAATGTTCAGATAGGTTATCTTCTGCAAGTCTCTACTCGAAATCAAGAAGAATAATTTGGGCAAGTTTAGGCCTTGCAGCAATGAGAAATCGGGTATTGAAATCTGTTGGAGAAATTGAATATTTGGCCGAGAATGACCCAGAAAGTACAGATATTTTGAAATCAAACATGTTGGACACATATTACCCAAAGAGAAGTCATCATCTGGAGAACATGTGTCTTTATGAAGTGCTGCAGAACTACATTTATTCACGGAAAGACGCAGAAGACATCAACAATGGAAAATATAAAGTCATTGGTGAGGAAGGATGTTTGGTGAAGCAAACAAAAGGAAGTTTGATAAATCACAGGAAGCTGAGTTGCGACAGTACTGACAAAAAGGAATTTTACTACTTGGCTCTTTTACAGCTGTTTAAACCATGGCGTACAGAGGATGAACTACTGGGAGAATTTCAAAGCTATGAAGATTCTTTTAATGCTTGCAAAGACAGCATACAATGCAGTACATTCTCAGAAATTGAACAGGAAACTACAATTGCAGCAGAAGTAGCTAGAGACAGTTCTCAGGACAGCCAAAGTTCAGGAACACTCAGTCAAGATCCCCTAGGACAACCAATCGTTGAAAATGAAGCATCAATAGCCATGAATGAAGTGGAAACGGCTATGAATCAAGCTCAAGAAGAATTTATAGACTTACAAAATTTGGAAAGACAACTGGACGAAGAGCAGCAACAAATTTATGAAGAGATCAGAAACAAAATTGATCACGGATTTCTACATGAAAAAAAAGAGTGCTCATGCACATCATTTCATCCAATCAGGATGTATGTAAGTGGACAAGCTGGAACTGGAAAAAGTTTCTTAATAAAAGTCATCAGAAGCTACCTACAGCAAAAAACGGATTCTACTTTGTCTTGTGTGGTTACTGCTCCAACTGGGTTAGCAGCATATAACATAAAAGGAATCACCTTACATCGTTTGCTAATGTTACCAGTGGAGCATGAGAACAAAATACAATACAACAAGCTAACTGGAGAAGCATGCTTGGAAGTTTCAAGAGTATTGAAGAAGATGCAAGTTCTCATTATTGATGAGGTGAGCATGGTATCAAACTTAATGCTTGCCTTTGTGCATTTAAGAATGCAGCAAATTCTAAGGACAGACTATGACGTGTTATTTGGTGGAAAACATGTCATAGTTTTTGGGGATCTTCTACAGCTTACTCCAGTTAAAGGACAACCAGTGTTTAATACTGTGACACATGAAGACACAAAGAAGTCATTGGGAAGCATCGGTAATGCAAATATTTGGTCCTTCTTTGAGTACAAGGAACTCACTACCAATATGAGACAAGCAAACGATGAAGAATATGGAAGTATTCTGAAAGATATCAGAATTGGACTACTCACTGAAGCTGGCACAAAAGCATTACAGAGTCGGTTGCTACATAATTTATTTCCAAAGGAAGAAATAGTTGCAGAGAAGATATACAAGAACATTGCAGAAAAGAAAAGTGTCATCTGCTTAATGCCAACTCTACGTGAATGCTCAATATTCAATGAGGAGCTTTTGAAATTGGAAAAGGAAGATATCAGGAAATTGGAAGCAGTGGACAAAATTGAGGATGGAAGAATTACTATCACATTAACAGGCAAACTGAAAAATAAATTAGATTCACTAGAGAAGAACATTTCCAAAACTGCTGGATTAGAAAACAATCTATATGTTTGCATGAACTGTAGAGTATTTTTAAGGAGAAATTTGGATGTTGAAAAAGGTTTAGTTAATGGAGCTATGGGAAGAGTTGTGGGTTTTATTAATTATCAGAAAAAAGATGGAATTGAATGTTTAAAAATAAAATTTGATCAGATAGAAGAAGTTAAAGACATTTGTCGTTGTTCAGTTCGTTTCATGCTTGTGAAAGACTTATATGTACGTAGGAAGCAGTTTCCGTTTTCTCTAGCATATGCTGTAACTATTCACAAGTCTCAAGGATTGACTGTAGATTGTGCATTTGTGAACATTGGTTCAACTGTGTTCAAAGAAGGTATGGCATATGTTGCTTTGTCACGAGTGAAAACATTATCAGGTTTATTCATGATAGACTTTGATGACTCAAAAGTTAGTGCTGATACAAATTGTGTAAAGGAGTATAATAGATTAAGAAGAAGCTATGCTCCTCATTTAGGTCAGTATCCTGTGTTGGAGAAACGTGTAGTTTCTCGTAAAAGGAGAAATGAGAATATCTGTAATGAAGATGTAGAGAGGAGGAAAAAAAAGAGGAGTGATGTAATTGCAAGCAAAAAGAAAAAGGAAAATGAAGAACAGGTTGTAGGATATCATTTTGAAAATAGCTCTGGTGTCAAATGCTACGCTAATGTAGTGCTGAATGTTGCATTTTATCTGGAAAGTGTGCAAGAGCAGATAATAGTAAATCAGGGAAAAAGATTCTGTTCTGAGTTGAGTCTCCTTTTTCAAAAGCTGAGTAATGATAAAACTCAAATAGAAAGTGCTACTGAAATTAGAAAACTTTTAGATGTATGTTCAGAACGAACACAGTTTTCTCAAAATGTACAGCAAGACGCACAGGAATTCTTGATGTTTTTTCTTCAGGTACTGGAAGAAGAAGGGGTTCCCATTGAAAATTTATTTGGTCTCTCTTATAAATGGGAACATAGTTGTGAAAACTGTTATAATATATGTGGCTCTAATGTTGATTCTGAAAGGTTTATTTATTTAACATTGCCAGAAAGTAAAACAGTCACTTTTGCTAAATTAGTTAAAGATGCTAATCATAGCATGGAATGCGGTGAGTGTCAATCTGACATGTTTTCAACGTTAATTTTAAAAGAATACGGACAGTATGTAATTTTAATGATGCAACGCTGTAAAGCTGATGGTTCAAAATTAGATACTTTAATAAAGAAGTTTACAGGACAGCAATTATCAATTTCAGGAAAAACTTTTGTAAAAGTTGCAATAATTTTCCATGATGGACCTACTGTAACTTCTGGTCATTACACAGTTTATCTTAAATGTGAAAAAGGCTGGACACTGTGTAATGATTCCCAATTGATTTTTAAGCAACGTTTGCCTTTTGATTTAGCAAATTCCTATCTAATCTTCCTGAAACCAAAATTTTAGAGAGACTTGGCAAGAACTGTACAAAACAAATTTACCATTTTATTGGATTACCATTGGAATTTTCAAAAAAAATGATTTTACAAATTATCATTTGGCCTAATGGAAAGGTAAACAATTGTAATGTGGACTTTTTCAATTTTTAATGAAACTTTGGAAAACCAAAAATTTAGAAAAAATCGGTAACATCTGCACAATTTAAATTTTGGAATGTTATTGGATTGCCATTGGAAATTTATTCCAAAAAGATTTTTAAAATTACTATTTGGCCATGCGGAAAGGTAAACAATTCTATTGTGGACTTATTTAATTATTAATTAATCTTTCGGAAACCAAAATGTTACAGACAATCGGTGAGATCTGTACAATTTAAACTTTAGATTTTTATTGAATTACCATTGGAAATTTAATCAAAAAAGAATTTTAAAATTACTATTTGGCCTAAAGGAAATGGAATCAGATGTATTGTGGAGTTATTGAAGATATATTTTTGTGATTATACTTCTGAAACAAAAATGTCAGACGGTATTTTAAAGAAATAAGTATTGATATTAGATGATATTTTTTAAGAATATTAATCATTTCTATAAAGTTATGTTTATGCAAAAAGAGATTGTGGGCTTTTTTAAAACAATCTTTGAGATTGTTAATTTTTTTTTTGCCCGCTGTTAAATGATGAATGCAATTGCTTTCACAATTTATAGTGAAATGCAATATATTCTGAAAACAGCAAAAAAAAGGCAAACATTTTTTTTGAAAAATATGTAAATATGTGTACTGTATTATGAAATGTTTTATTAAATATTAATACTTTTTTCTTTTTTTTCAGATTGAGATAGAAAATTTTCGACAACTAGAACCATTTTTAAAGCAATTAAAATTAAATTTAAATTAATAAATAATTTTTTGAGTGGGTATGGTAAGTCAAAAATTTCAAGGTCCCTTTTTTCCACTTCTCCACAATCACATTTTCAGTTTTTCATTGTAGTCTCTCAAGGACCTTGTAATGTGATAATTGATTTTTAGTGTTTTTAAAAAAAAAAAAAAAAAAATTACGCGTACCGTACGCGTACGGTAAAAAAAAAATCAAAAAAAAGTTTCAAAAACATATATAAAAAATAGATGAAAGGTAAGGTTGGCTCTTAAAAGAGCCGTTGTGTTCATGCAGGGACAGAGGAAAGAAAGAGTGGGAATATTAGTCTCTACGACAAATGTGCTGATCTATTTTATTGTTCACTAGGGAAACACTGGTCTCCCTATGACAAATTAGATCATGACAAGTGGCGCACCGTATTTCAACCCTCAAAAAACGATGGTTGGTTTCCAGAGGAGAAGAAAAAGGAGATGCTCCCACCACAGATGAAGGGCTCACCTGACCTGCAGAAGAAGGACTCGGCCCTGCAGATGATGGACCAGGCTGAGCTGCTGTGGATGTGCTTGGTTGACTTACTGAAGGGTTACCTTCAGTATGTCGAGCATGTGTCCTTCTGTGTACATCTTTAAGGTGTCTCAACATGGTGTGATTCCCGAAGGAATACTTCTTGTTGGGATTCCCTCTTCAAAGTACATGGCCACACAGCTTACAAGTCACTAAGGGTGCATTTACCTTTTTCTTGTCCTCTGGAAAAGTAAAATACTCCCATATGAAAGAGGTCTTTTCTTTCCTCCTTCTCTGCCTCAAGGTAGTGCTGCTAGCCTCATTCTCAGAAGAGCTCTGCTGTTCTGCCATCGTATCACAAAGACAACCCAGCTCCTTCTCCTAAGGGATCACAAGCAGAAATGAGGGGAATGGGTGTGGTGTAGGAGAGTTCTAGAACTGAAAGTAGTTTCAACCAATCAAAAGTTGTGTTTCATGATCACATGACCAACCGTACGCTTACGGTGCGCTTACGGTACGCTTACGGCAAAAGTACGCATGCGCGTAAAAAAGACACGCGCTCGCGCGCATGCGCATAACAGTCACTCCCAAACACTTCCGCGTAACGTGCGCGTGTAGCGTACACGCGTACGCGCCCCACGCGCAGCACGCGCGGCTACGCAAATTGCGTAACTATACGCAAACAGCGTAGATAAATTACGGACATTGCGTAAACCGTACGCTTACCGTAAGCTTACCGTACGCGCACTAAAAAAAAAAAAATATATATATTTTCAAAGTTATACTAATATATCTTACCTGTTTGGTAAAAAAAAAAAAGAGAAAACTTGAAATATTGCAGATTTTTAAGAAAAAAAACATAGTGTTTTAAGAGAATAAAAAGTTTTAAAAAAACTTGTTTTTTAAAAAAAAAAAAACACATTTAATATAAGAATTTATAAAAAAAAAATCATAAAAAATCAATAAAAAAAATATGGGAATCACATATGTTATAGCTAAGAATTAGCATTTAAAAAACCATAAAAATTCACTGAAAAAACCATGGGTTTCACACACGTTATAGTTAGAAATTAGCATTTAAAAAACCTTGCAAATTCACTGAAAAAACCATAGGTTTCACACATGTTATAGTTAGGAATTAGCATTTAAAAAACCTTGCAAATTCAGTGAAAAAACAATAGGTTTCACACACGTTATAGTTAGCTGGACATTTCACTCGTAAAAAACCAATGAAATTTCCCCGTTATAGTTAGTTAAGCTAACTATAACTCGCGCGCCCGCAATCCACTGCTGATGACATCACATATTACATCACTCATGACATGGTCAGTGACATCACTCATGACATCACTGATGACATCTCAAATGACATCACTGATGACATCATCCATGTGATAGAGTGGCAGACCTCCTCTCACCCTAATATAACCTTTGATACACACATTCAAAAATAGAGACTGAAATTTTCAAAAAAATGGACATACCAATACCAATTACAACAACCTCTTCAATAATTCTAAGATCCACATAAACATCCACTTATTCACCAACAGTCCTGTACAGTCACTCATTCGTGTACTCACACATCATATGTACTCATACACCTAAACATCCTGTAACACAATGCCACTCATCCATAGAGTTACTCACACACATAGTCACTCATGCTAATAAAGAATCAAACATCCATTTACTTGCATATACAGTTATACACACACCACCACACTTACTTCAACGGAAACTTACACATACTTAGTCTTTTAAACAATCATTTATAGAAACACATACTTATTCATACAGAACTCTTTCAATCTCTCACTCTCACATATACTCACTTATATACACCAATAGTCACATATACTAGTTTAAAACATATGTACTTACTCATAAAGACACTATTGAGACAGTCATTCACTCACTAACACACCCATACACACACTCATCCACCCATACAGTCCTGCACACATGCTGTCTTCAACACATACAAAGAGTGAGTCACTCATTCATGCAACTATGCACTACGTAATACCCCCCATCGAACCATATAGACACTGATACTCAAAAAACCAACTAATAACCTATATAGACACTCATGTAGCTACTCACCAACCCATGCAGCCTTTTATACACAAAGTGAGAGACTGATACAGATATTTACATATTTAAACATTACTCACTAAGCCATGTATTCACTAAGATACACTTAATCAGTCAGTTATACAATCTATTTTTCAAAAACAAATCATCCATTTAGACACTTATATACCCATTTACTCTTCCATTGACCTTGAGATATACATATATAAAACATATGTAATTTTCAGAAAAACACACATTCACTGGATGATGTCATCAGTGATGTCATCAGTGATGTCATTTGAGATGTCATCAGTGATGTCATGAGTGATGTCACTGACCATGTCATGAGTGATGTAATATGTGATGTCATCAGCAGTGGATTGCGGGCGCGCGAGTTATAGTTAGCTTAACTAACTATAACGGGGAAATTTCATTGGTTTTTTACGAGTGAAATGTCCAGCTAACTATAACGTGTGTGAAACCTATGGTTTTTTCACTGAATATATATATATATATATATATATATATATATATATATATATATATATATATTATCTACTGGCGGTCACCAGTAGATAGTTATAGTTAGGACCGTGTTTCCATAGGAAATCCGCAACATTCTATTTAAAATAACTTCGGCGCCAGTTGACGAATCCTCGCAAAATTTTCAAAATAGGTGGGGCGCTCCGCTCCGCTCCTACCCTGAAAGTCTTGGGGTGATTCGTCAAGCGGGGGCCGAGAAAAAAGGGGGGTCCCAAAACACGTTTTCCCCATGCATTTTTCCATAGGGACCTTTAGTCCAAGGTACAGCCCGAACGGCTGAACAGAATTACTTGAAATTTGGCAGAGAGGTAGTCCTCAGGTAAGGGAAGTGCCTTTTGCAGGTCTGGTGTCAATCTGTTCAGTAGTTCCTGAGAAAATCAAAAGTAAAATCATATATATGTGGCGGAGCCTAACCACACATCTGATCCTGAGATCTGATTGGCTGTCAGCACTTCATCCAAGAAGTGTTGGCAGCCATCTTGGGACCAATATACATGATAGCACCTCATTAAAAAGCATTGCAGTTAATAGAAGGTTTTAGGACTTTAGTTACATTATAAATCATTTGTTGATGGTACCATACTCATTTTAGGAATTGTGGTATGTTGTAAGGTGATTTCACCATGTGAAAAAGCCTTCTGCTGGGATATCATGATTGAGAGAAAAATATTTTCTCATGCTTTTCCCACAGAGGTTTGGAAGGTGATCTATAAGCAAAACTGAGAGCATATTTTCTGTAAATTCACATTATCCTTCTCAGTCATGTGAGAATGAAGTCTGACATTCTCAGTAAAACATGTACATCCAACAAGGGCAGAGACTGTCAGTTGATTCCTTTGTGTCCTACTGCAGCTTCCCAGAGTGTTCCAAAGAACAACTAGAGCGCTAACAGTCCTACTTATGATAAACGTATGGCACACCTGAAGCCATCTTGCTTGGATTAAAGTGGTAACTCTTAAAACATTTAATTTAAAAAGGAACAAAATGAGGGGGTTCATTTTTCCATAAAAAGTATGATTAGTGCTGCAGAAAGAAAAATTAGGGCACATTTTGAGTGACTTCTCAAATCCTCTTCTATTTCATTAAACAATTCTGACATGCAGACTGAAACATGCACTTTTAATACCAGGAGCAGACTTCCATGGTGAACAGTAGTTTTACTACAGTGATCTAATGAGCAACTAGAGTGCTAACATTCAGAATTCATGGCAAATGTGTGACATATCTGAATACCTTCATGATGGAATCAAAGTAAAAAACTGAAAGCATTTCCTACTGAGGAGACTGCAGTACATGAGGAAATTAGGAAACTTCATAACAAATAAATCTCCCAAAATGGCCACCGGAGACAAAAGAGCCCAAACGTAGCCCAAAATCACCCAGATGTAGCCCAAATATAGCCCAATGACAGAAGTGTGCAAAACACTTATTATTTTGCGTTTTTGCAGTGTTATATAGTGCAGACTTGTCAGGTATTGGAGTTCTTTACATGAGCATTGGTTACATCACACAAGAACAAATTCATTTTGGTTGTAGACATGGGGAGACTAAGTGATTTGACCAGAATCACAGAATGTCGAGCTGAAGCAGAAACTCCAACCTGGTCCCCAGTTGCAAAGTCTGCAGTTCTGGAAGTAACACCACATCCTCTCCCCTAAGTGCAACATTTAATCAAGTGGTCAACTGGATAAAAAAACATAAAGATAACAAATAATTTAAAAGTGCTTTGTCGCTATTTGAAAACTCAGAAAATATGTCCTTATTTTAGTCTTTTAGAGCACTAACCATAATTTTGATGCCAATAAGACCCTCTCATATATGTAATTTCTAAAGGAAATGCTCTAGGTATTACGGTTTTGATTACATCAAGATGACGTCAGGCGTTCCACACTTTTGTAATAAATATAGAATGTCAGCAATCTAGTTGTTCATTAGGATACTGTTGAGAGGCAGAGGCCAGGTGCACGGACTGAAGGCAGGTAGGAGGGTGCAAAGGCAACAATTTAACCACACTGAGCAGGCAGGAAGGGCCGTGGCAGCACAACAGACTATGGAGGGCAGTGGAAAGGGGGGCAGGGGCAACAAACCAACAATACAGGACTTGCAAGAGAGGCTGTGGCAATGTAATAGACCATTGTGGGCAGAAGGAAGAGGCAATGGTAGTACAACCATACATGCCAACAGCCAGGAAACGTCCAATGTTTTTAAGCTTAAATGGGCTTTATTTGATCTGTCTCCTGTCTACAATCTCCTCTTTTTCAATGTAACTCAAAGGGGAAAATCAATACCCCAGTTTTTTTTCAAAATCTCCCTCTTACCAAGTTCAAAATGTTCGCAAGTATGGTACATTGGATCATGGAAGGAAATGGGGTAGGGACATGGACTTGGATAACAGAGGACAGGAGGGACATGGAGAGGTGCACCAAACTGACCCTGCAGGGCAGGCATCAGGGTTTGCAGCAGCACAATACACCACACAGGGCATGCGGGACGGGAGTGCAGCACAACAATCCATAGAAAGCAAGAGGGAGGGGACAGGACCATGCACATGGACAACAGAGAACAGAGGGGCAAAAGGCAATGGTAGCTAGCTGACCATAATGGACAGACAGGAGAGAAAGCTGCAGCATAACAGACCATAAAGGGCAGGAGGGATGGATCAGGGGCATTACAATGGAACAGACAAGCCAGGAGGGAGGGAGTAGGGGTCTGCACATGTAAACAGAGGGCTGGGGGCAAGGGGGCAAGGCAGGAGCAGCAAGATAGCCATGGAGGTCAGGCAGGATGGGCACTAGAAGCAAGACACACCATGAAGAGCAACAGTGAGACTGTGATGGCATACACACAGACCATTGAGGGAAGGTGGGAGGGGTTCAGGGGCAGCTAACTGACCACACAGGGAAGGTGGGAGGGGCCATGGCAGCACAGAAAACCATGCATGGCAAGTGGGAGGGTTAGTGGTAGCACAATGGCTATGATGGGCAAGAAGGAGGGTGCAGGGGCATGCACAAAGGACGATGGAGGATAGAAGGGAGGGTCAGGACCTGTGCACAGACAAGAAAGTTCAGGGGAAGGGGCCTCACAACAGACCGCATGGGGCAGGCAGGAGGAGCAGTTGCAGCACAACAGACCAGGGAGGGCAGAAGGGTGTGGCAGTACAATGGACCATGTAGGACAGGAGGAAGAGGATAGGGGCATGGCATGTGGACAGGCAGGGTGGAGGTGGCAGGGACAGGTTACAGTCATCTGACAATGCTAGGCAGGTGGGAGGGGAGTGGCAGCTCAACAGAACACTCAGAGTAGATAGGAGTGGCAGGTCCATGGAACATGGTGGGCAAAAAGGATGGAGCAGGGGCATACACAAAGACATCGGAGGGCAGGGGGAAGGAGAATAGGGGCAGCAAGCTAAGCACAGAGTTTAAGCAGGAGGTCAATGATGGGGCATAGAATTGGGCAATGGAGGGCAGGAGGAGTGGACTGGTACATCATACTAAATTGAGGGCAGTGGCAGCACATCAGACCATGCATGGCAGGAGGGAGGAGTCTAGTCCATGGATTCACACAACAGAGGATAGGGAAGAGGGGGATGGGGCAGCAAGCTAACTGTTCAGAGAAGGCGGGTATTAGGAACTTTATTGTTTTTAAAACGTGTGTCTGTGCGAACAACTTAAAATATGAACAAGTATGCAGCATAATCTCACTTTTATTCAGGAAGAAGAGGACGTTTGTGACTGTGACTCCGGGCTCACTTGGCAGAAACACCCCCTGACCCTCCACCCCCTATCGCAAAATGTAATGCCCGTGAAAAGGGTAGGTGAACACAGTGTTATATAGAACATAGTCCTGAGAGCACAATTGAAAATGAAAACTAGATATAGTGTATGGTATAAACTATGCACCAAAAAGTGTGATATAAGATGAACCGGGCGTGAAATATACTATGAAATACATTGTGCGCAATGACAGATTCATTGGAGAGCGCGAGATAGCACAGGCACTAGCACGTGCTATGCGATATGCGCCTTGGAGTGTAATATGCACAGGGCAGTGATGTGTAACCTAACTAGTCTCTAAAGTTGTAATATAAAATATGTGCTGGGGAGTGTAACGTTGCATATGCACTGTGACAAAGATATGGATCCCAGATTGTAATATGTATGGCATAGCACTGTGCGTTATAACATAGGCATCGAGGAAGGCACGTTAGATGGGGCAATATAACCCGTGCGAAGACAAGTGTGGCATGACATATTCACGGGGTGGTGTTACAGTGCACATGGGCTAGAGAGTGTCATAGCATATGCACTAGCTAGTGGAATACAACACAGAGGTGTGTGGCACTCAGCAGGCAATGGTGGGTGTAACACAGCATTGGGCTCTGCCAGGAGCGCGCTGTGACTCTCAAGTGATGTTCGTCCCCTTTCCAGAGAGTAAAATAAAAAGTATTACACATCCGGCAGTGGATGTGTGTTTTATTAACCGTGAGGGGGGTTTCTTGCATAGTTTTGGTCGAATTTTTGTCGAATCCCCTTTGAATGGCTTGGTGTGCATGTGTATTAAATGTGCCCGTCAATAGCTACCCATGTTTGTATAAATAAACGACAAGGGTGTCTACCGGGATTAGGCACGGTAGGGCATAAGACATGTCAGAGCTTCACTAGTGGTGTAAATACATTCCACGTGGTTTCATTGTATGCATAGTCGCTTTTTAATGAATATCACGCAAATCGTAATGGTGATAGGTACGTACGGTTTGTCCAGCATGTCCTAGGTGTGTCTATATATATATATTTTTTTAAAATAATAAAAAACAGTGGCCGGCTCTGGGGATTGGGGTCAAAAAAATATAATTAGGAGACAGGCCCTGGGGGATGGGGTCATCAGGGCCAATAAATTAGAATAAGAAGGGGAACCACACAGCCCCCCTTCTCAAAAAATTAAAATAAATAAAAGACTGGCATCGTGCCGGAGGCCACACCCCCTAATTGCAGCACTCTGCAAACGCGCCCCCTGGCGAGTTGTAAGTTGGGGAATGAATTCCTCTTCAATACTGAGGGTCCCTGAGGGCCAACTAGCCCAACAGGCATCTCCAGTATGCACCAGGGAGCTGCGCTGCAGACAGGTGTTCTGAGGCCAAGCCCCTTTTTACACCTCTCTGCAACGCAGCTCTGTGGCGCTTACTGGAGGTACCTAGTGGTCTAGTTTGACCCTAGGGACCCTTAGGATTCAAGGGGACTTAATCTCTCAACTTAGAACAGCCACAGGGCGCGTTTACACAGTGGTGAAGGGAGGGGACGGGGCCTGAGGTGACGTGTGCAAACACGCACTATGGCACGTTTTAAATTGGGGATATAATTTTCCTTCAATACTGAGGGCCCCTGGGGGCTAACAAGCCCACCAAGTGCTTCCAGTAAGCGCCACTGAGCTGCATTGCAGAGAGGTGGTCCAGGCCGTGCCACTTTTTACACCTCTCTGCAACGCAGCTCTGTGGCACTTACTGGAGGTACCTGGTGGGCTAGTTGGACCCTAGGGAACCTCAGGATTCAAATGAACTTAATCTCCCAACTAAAAACGGACACAGGGCGTGTTTACACAGTGGTGAAGGGAGGGGACGGGGCCTGAATTAACGTGTGCAAAAACGCCCTGTGGCCTGTTTTAAGAGGTAGTTTTAATCCCCCTGCCCTATTATATACTAGCGGCTTACAGAGGAGGTCATGCTAATCACAGGGGGACCCCAACGCATAGTGTTACCTAGTGTATGTTGGTGTTTTCACTGTATTCTAAGTGTCTTTTAACATAGCACTGGCTCTAGGACTGGTTAGTCAGACTCAGTTACCACCAGTATCCGTCTGAAAAAGTTGAGGGTACAGGATGATTTTGCAACAAGGCTTCTTTCTGCTCTTCTTTTTGTTCTTTCTGCACGTTATCCTTCTTCCTGCACTTTTCTTCGTCTTTGAGGACTTCTGTTGCTACTTTCTGCACTTCTGTTTTTTTCTTTCTGTGCATTTTTTCTTCTTTCTTCACATGTCCTATCTCTGTAGGCATAGTTAGAAATTAGCATTTAAAAAACCTTTGAAATTCACAGAAAAAACCATAGGTTTCAGGCATGTTATAGTTAGGAATTAGCATTTAAAAAACCTCAGAAATTCACTGAAAAAACCATAGGTTTCAGGGGTGTTATAGTTAGCTGGACTTTTCACTTGTACAAAACCATTGAAATTCCCCCGTTATAGTTAGTTAAGCTAACTATAACTCGCGTGCCCGCAATGCACTGCTGATGACATCACATATTACATCACTCATGACATGGTCAGTGACATCACTCATGACATCACTGATGACATCTCAAATGACATCCCTTGTCGTTTATTTATACAAACATGGGTAGCTATTGACGGGCAAATTTAATATACACGCACACCAAGCCATTCAAGGGGATATCACAGCAGAAGGCTTTTTCACATGGTAAAATCACACCACAATTCCGAAAATGAGTAAGGTACCATCAACAAATGATTTATATTGTAACTAAAGTCTTAAAATCTTCTATTAACTGCAAGGCTTTTTAATGAGGTGCTGTATATTGGTCCCAAGATGGCTGCCAACACTTCTTGGATGAAGTGCTGACAGCCAATCAGATCTCACGATGAGATGTGTGGTTAGGCTCCGCCCAGATATATATATGATTTTACTTTTGATTTTCTCAGGAACTACTGAACGGATTGACACCAGATATGCAAAAGGCACATCCCTGACCTGAGGACTACCTCTTTGCCAAATTTAAAGTAATTCTGTTCAGCCGTTTGGGCTGTACCTTGGACTAAAGGTCCCTATGGAAAATTGCACGGGAAAAATGCGTTTTGGGACCCCCCTTTTTTCTCAGCCCCCGCTTGACGAATCCCCCCGAGACTTTCAGGGTACAGGCGGAGCGGAGCGCCCCACCAATTTTGAAAATTTCACGAGGATTCGTCAATCGGCGCCAAAGTTATTCCAAATAGAATGTTGCGGATTTCCTATGGAAACACGGTCCTCACTATAACTATCTACTGGCGACCGCCAGTAGATAATATGTATATATATATTCACTGAAAAAACCATGGGTTTCACACACGTTATAGTTAGGAATTAGCATTTAAAAAACCTTAGAAATTCAATGAAAAAACCAAAGGTTTCACACATGTTATAGTTAGCTGGACATTTCACTCATAAAAAACCATTGAAATTCCCCCGTTATAGTTAGTTCAGCTAACTATAACTCGCGCGCCCGCAATGCACTACTGATGACGTCACATATTACATCACTCATGACATGGTCACTGACATCACTCATGACATCACTGATGACATCTCAAATGACATCACTGATGACATCATCCAGTGATTGTGTGTTTTTCTGAAAATTAAATATGTTTTATATTTATGTATATCTCAAGGTCAATGGAAGAATAAATGGGTATATAAGTGTCTAAATGGATGCTTTTTTTAAAAAAAAATGTTGTGTAACTGACTGATTAAGTGTATCATAGTGAATACATGGCTTACTGAGTAATCTTTAAATATGAAAATATCTGTATCAGTTTCTTACTTTGTGTATAAGTGGCTGCATGGGTTGGTGAGTAGCTACATGAGTGTCTATTTAGGTTATTAGTTGGTTTTTTATCAGTATGAGTGTCTGAGTTTCTGTATGGTTCGGTGGGGGGTATTACTTAGTGCATAGGTGCATGAATGAGTGACTCACTGTTTGTATGTGTTGAATACAGCATGTGTGCAGGACTGTATGGGTGGATGAGTGTGTGCATGGGTGTGTTAGTGAGTGAATGACTGTCTCTATAGTGTCTTTATGAGTAACTACATATGTTTTAAACTAGTATATGTGACTATTGGTGTATATAAGTGAGTATATGTGAGAGTGAGAGATTGGAAGAGTTCCTGTATGAATAAGTATGTGTTTCTATAAGTTATTGTTTAAAAGAGTAAGTATATGTAAGTTTCTGTAGAAGTAAGTGTGGTGGTGTGTGTATAACTGTATATGCAAGTAAATGGATGTTTGATTCTTTATTAGCATGAGTGACTATGTGTGTGAGTAACTCTATGGATGAGTGGCGTTGTGTAACAGGATGTATAGGTGTATGAATACATATGATGAGTGAGTACACGTATGAGTGACTGTAGAGGACTGTTGGTGAATGACTGTATGTGTATGTGGTTCTTAGAATTACTGATTAGGTTGTTGTAACTGATATTGATATGTTCATTATTTTGAACATTTTAGTTTCTATTTTTGAATGTGTGTTTCAATGGTTATATTAGGGGAAGAGGAGGTCTGCCACTCTATCACAAGGATGATGTCATCAGTGATGTCATCAGTGATGTCATTTGAGATGTCATCAGTGATGTCATGAGTGATGTCAGTGACCATGTCATGAGTGATGTAATATGTGACGTCATCAGTAGTGCATTGCGGGCGCGCGAGTTATAGTTAGCTGAACTAACTATAACGGGGGAATTTCAATGGTTTTTTACGAGTGAAATGTCCAGCTAACTATAACATGTGTGAAACCTTTGGTTTTTTCATTGAATTTCTAAGGTTTTTTAAATGCTAATTCCCAACTATAACGTGTGTGAAACCCATGGTTTTTTCAGTGAATTTGCAAGGTTTTTTAAATGCTAATTCCTAAATATAACGTGAGTGAAACCCATGGTTTTTTCAGTGAATTTGCAAGGTTTTTTAAATGCTAATTTTTCTTTTTTTTTCTTTTTTTTTTACATATTTTTATTTTAATTTTCTATCCTTTTTTAAAGACTATGGTTAAATTTTAAAAATTCTACAATATGTTTTTATTTTACCATTTTTTTAAAATAAACAGGTAAAATTTATTAGTATTACATCTTTTTTTTTTTCCTTTTTTTTTTTTTTTTTTTTTTTTAACGTGCGCGTACGGTAAGCGCACGTCTTGCTTTAATTACGTTAGATTTCTACGCTGTTTGCGTTCATTTACGCAATTTGCGTAGACGCACGTCACGCGCGCACAGCGCGTGACGCGTACGCTGCACGCGCACGTTACGCGGAAGTGAAGGGGCGTGCCTGTTTTGCGCATGCGCGCGTGCGCGTGTCTTTTTTACGCGCATGCGTACTTTTGCCGTAAGCGCACCGTAAGCGCACCGTAAGCGTACGGTGGGTCATGTGTTCATGAAACACAACTTTTGATTGGTTGAAACTACTTTCAGTTCTAGAACTCTCCTACACCACACCCATTCCCCTCATTTCTGCTTGTGATCCCTTAGGAGAAGGAGCTGAGTTGTCTTTGTGATACGATGGCAGAACAGCAGAGCCCTTCTGAGAGTGAGGCTAGCAGCACTACCTTGAGGCAGAGAACGAGGAAACAAAAGACCTCTTTCATATGGGAGTATTTTTCTTTTCCAGAGGGCCAGCAAAAGGTAAATGCACCCTTAGTGACTTGTAAGCTGTGTAAGCGTGTACTTTCAAGAGGGAATCCCAACAAGAAGTATTCTTTCGGGAATCACACCATGTTGAGACACCTTAAGGATGTACACAGAAGGACACATGCTCGACATACTGAAGGTAACCCTTCAGTAAGTCAACCAAGCACATCCACAGCAGCTCAGCCTGGACCATCATCTGCAGGGCCGAGTCCTTCTTCTGCAGGTCAGGTGAGCCCTTCATCTGTGGTGGGAGCATCTCCTTTTTCTTCTCCTCAGGAAATTAACCCTCGGTTTCTGAGGGTTGAAATACGGTGCGCCACTTGTCATGATCTAATTTGTTATAGGGAGACCAGTATTTCCCTAGTGAACAATAAAATAGATCAGCACATTTGTCGTACCGTCTAATAGTCCCATTCTTTCTTTCCTCTGTCCCTGCATGAACACAACGGCTCTTTTAAGAGCCAACCTTACCTTTCATCTATTTTTTATATATGTTTTTAAAACTTTTTTTTGATTTTTTTTTTACCGTACATGTACGGTACGCGTATTTATTTATTTTTTTAAAAAAAAACACTAAAAATCAATTATCACATTACAAGGTCCTTGAGAGACTACAATGAAAAACTGAAAATGTGATTGTGGAGAAGTGGAAAAAAGGGACCATGATATTTTTGACTTACCATACCCACTCAAAAAAATATTTATTCATTGAAATTTTTTTTTAATTGCTTTAAAAATGGTTCTAGTTTTCAAAAATGTTCTATCTCAATCTGAAAAAAAAGAAAAAAGTATTAATAATTAATAAAACATTTTATAATACAGTACACATATTTACATATTTTTCAAAAAAAAAATTTGCCTTTTTTTTGCTGTTTTCAGAATATATTGCATTTCACTATAAATTGTGAAAGCAATTGCATTCATCATTTAACAGCGGGCAAAAAAAAAATTAACAATCTCAAAGATTGTTTTAAAAAAGCCCACAATCTCTTTTTGCATAAACATAACTTTATAGAAATGCATAATATTCTTAAAAAATATCATCTAATATCAATACTTATTTCTTTAAAATACCGTCTGATATTTTTGTTTCAGAAGTATAATCACAAAAATATATCTCAAATAACTCCACAATACATCTGGTTCCATTTCCTTTAGGCGAAATAGTAATTTTAAAATTCTTTTTTGATTAAATTTCCAATGGTAATCCAATAAAAATCTAAAGTTTAAATTGTACAGATCTCACCGATTCTCTGTAACATTTTGGTTTCCGAAAGATTTATTAATAATTAAATAAGTCCACAATAGAATTGTTTACCTTTCCGCATGGCCAAATAGTAATTTTAAAAATCTTTTTTGAATAAATTTCCAATGGCAATCCAATAACATTCCAAAATTTAAATTATGCAGATGTTACCGATTTTTTCTAAATTTTTGGTTTTGCAAAGTTTCATTAAAAATTGAAAAAGTCCACATTACAATTGGTTACCTTTCCATTAGGCCAAATGGTAATTTGTAAAATCATTTTTTTTGAAAATTCCAATGGTAATCCAATAAAATGGTAAAATTGTTTTGTCCAGATGTTGCCAAATCTCTCTAAAATTTAGGTTTCAGGAAGATTAGATAGGAATTTGCTAAATCAAAAGGCAAACGTTGCTTAAAAATCAATTGGGAATCATTACACAGTGTCCAGCCTTTTTCACATTTAAGATAAACTGTGTAATGACCAGAAGTTACAGTAGGTCCATCATGGAAAATTATTGCAACTGTTACAAAAGTTTTTCCTGACATTGATAATTGCTGTCCTGTAAACTTCTTTATTAAAGTATCTAATTTTGAACCATCAGCTTTACAGCGTTGCATCATTAAAATTACATACTGTCCGTATTCCTTTAAAATTAACGTTGAAAACATGTCAGATTGACACTCACTGCATTCCATGCTATGATTAGCATCTTTAACTAATTTAGCAAAAGTGACTGTTTTACTTTCTGGCAATGTTAAATAAATAAACCTTTCAGAATCAACATTAGAGCCACATATATTATAACAGTTTTCACAACTATGTTTCCATTTATAACAGAGACCAAATAAATTTTCAATGGGAACCCCTTCTTCTTCCAGTACCTGAAGAAAAAACATCAAGAATTCCTGTGCGTCTTGCTGTACATTTTGAGAAAACTGTGTTCGTCCTGAACATACATCTAAAAGTTTTCTAATTTCAGTAGCACTTTCTATTTGAGTTTTATCATTACTCAGCTTTTGAAAAAGGAGACTCAACTCAGAACAGAATCTTTTTCCCTGATTTACTATTATCTGCTCTTGCACACTTTCCAGATAAAATGCAACATTCAGCACTACATTAGCGTAGCAGTTGACACCAGAGCTATTTTCAAAATGACATCCTACAACCTGTTCTTCATTTTCCTTTTTCTTTTTGCTTGCAATTACATCACTCCTCTTTTTTTTCCTCCTCTCTACATCTTCATTACAGATATTCTCATTTCTCCTTTTACGAGAAACTACACGTTTCTCCAACACAGGATACTGACCTAAATGAGGAGCATAGCTTCTTCTTAATCTATTATACTCCTTTACACAATTTGCATCAGCACTAACTTTTGAGTCATCAAAGTCTATCATGAATAAACCTGATAATGTTTTCACTCGTGACAAAGCAACATATGCCATACCTTCTTTGAACACAGTTGAACCAATGTTCACAAATGCACAATCTACAGTCAATCCTTGAGACTTGTGAATAGTTACAGCATATGCTAGAGAAAACGGAAACTGCTTCCTACGTACATATAAGTCTTTCACAAGCATGAAACGAACTGAACAACGACAAATGTCTTTAACTTCTTCTATCTGATCAAATTTTATTTTTAAACTTTCAATTCCATCTTTTTTCTGATAATTAATAAAACCCACAACTCTTCCCATAGCTCCATTAACTAAACCTTTTTCAACATCCAAATTTCTCCTTAAAAATACTCTACAGTTCATGCAAACATATAGATTTTTTTCTAATCCAGCTGTTTTGGAAATGTTCTTCTCTAGTGAATCCAATTTATTTTTCAGTGTGCCTGTTAATGTGACAGTAATTCTTCCATCCTCAATTTTGTCCACTGCTTCCAATTTCCTGATATCTTCCTTTTCCAATTTCAAAAGCTCCTCATTGAATATTGAGCATTCACGTAGAGTTGCCATTAAGCAGATGAAACTTTTCTTTTCTGCAATGTTCTTGTATATGTTCTCTGCAACTATTTCTTCCTTTGGAAATAAATTATGTAGCAGCCGACTCTGTAATGCTTTCGTGCCAGCTTCAGTGAGTAGTCCAATTCTGATATCTTTCAGAATACTTCCATATTCTTCATCGTTTGCTTGCCTCATATTAGTAGTAAGTTCCTTGTACTCAAAGAAGGACCAAATATTTGCATTACCGATGCTTCCCAATGACTTCTTTGTGTCTTCATGTGTCACAGTATTAAACACTGGTTGTCCTTTAACTGGAGTAAGTTGCAAAAGATCCCCAAAAACTATGATGTGTTTTCCCCCAAATAACACGTCATAGTCTGTCTTCAGAATTTGCTGCATTCTTAAATGCACAAAGGCAAGCATTAAGTTTGATACCATGCTCACCTCATCAATAATGAGAACTTGCATCTTCTTCAATACTCTTGAAACTTCCAAGCATGCTTCTCCAGTTAGCTTGTTGTATTGTATTTTGTTCTCATGCTCCACTGGTAACATTAGCAAACGATGTAAAGTGATTCCTTTTATGTTATATGCTGCTAACCCAGTTGGAGCAGTAACCACACAAGACAACGTAGAGTCCGTTTTTTGCTGTAGGTAGCTTCTGATGACTTTTATAAGGAAACTTTTTCCAGTTCCAGCTTGTCCGCTTACATACATCCTGATTGGATGAAATGATGTGCATGAGCACTCTTTTTTTTCATGTAGAAATCTGTGATCAATTTTGTTTCTGATCTCTTCATAAATTTGTTGCTGCTCTTCGTTCAGTTGTCTTTCCAAATTTTGTAAGTCTATAAATTCTTCTTAAGCTTGATTCATAGCCGTTTCCACTTCATTCATGGCTATTGATGCTTCATTTTCAACGATTGGTTGTCCTAGGGGATCTTGACTGAGTGTTCCTGAACTTTGGCTGTCCTGGGAACTGTCTCTAGCTATTTCTGCTGCAATTGTAGTTTCCTGTTCAATTTCTTCATTTAACATTTGCAGATAAGTTGAGAATGTACTGCATTGTATGCTGTCTTTGCAAGCATTAAAAGAATCTTCATAGCTTTGAAATTCTCCCAGTAGTTCATCCTCTGTACGCCATGGTTTAAACAGCTGTAAAAGAGCCAAGTAGTAAAATTCCTTTTTGTCAGTAGTGTCGCAACTCAGCTTCCTGTGATTTATCAAACTTCCTTTTGTTTGCTTCACCAAACATCCTTCCTCACCAATGACTTTATATTTTCCATTGTTGATGTCTTCTGTGGCTTTCCGTGAATAAATGTAGTTCTGCAGCACTTCATAGAGACACATGTTCTCCAGATGATGACTTCTCTTGGGATAATATGTGTCCAACATGTTTGATTTCAAAATATCTGTACTTTCTGGGTCATTCTCGGCCAAATATTCAATTTCTCCAACAGATTTCAGTACCCGATTTCTCATTGCTGCAAGGCCTAAACTTGCCCAAATTATTCTTCTTGTTTTCGAGTAAAGACTTGCAGAAGATAACCTATCTGAACATTCGTAGGATCCAATTTCTCGATGCGATAACATCTTCAAACTGAAACTGTACAGCTTCTTACTGACAGTCTTCTCGTGAGAAATCTCTTCCCACATTTCCTTCAATTCTGTTTTTTCTGATTTCGTAATGTAAGACGTTACATATCGAGCAACAGCAATGGAATTGTCAGCTACATACTGTATATCCATGTTAGCATTCCACCTGGATAAAATGACTGGGTTGTAGTCATTTATATTTTTTGATTCTTCTTTTCTTTTAAGGTTGTAGGTATTCTTAGGTGATTTTCTTGTGATAGTATGTCTCACAGATGACATAAAACTGTTTACTCTTCCATTTGAAAGAACAGGTCTAGGAAATCCAAATCAACATTTAGTGTAGTATTTATCTTTGCTCTTGTATTTCCGTCGACAGTATTTTCCACACCGATGACTTTGGAAACGTAAAACTTGCTCCTTTAACTTTTTCTCTTCTGTGTTTTTTGGTATAGCACATGTTGCATATTCTTCAATGTAAGATAACACTGCTTCATCAGCATCTGTTCCAAACTTTGGGGCATCCTTGATCCACAACAGCATATGAATATGAGGAGCACCTCTTGCCTGGTACTCTTTTCTCCAAAAGAAATCCACTACTTCTCCTAGAGGTGGATTTTTTTTATTGCAGATGAACGACATCATAGCCTCAAATCTATGATTGAAATATCTGCAAACATTAACCGGATCCAATGAGCACAGTTCTCCTGCTGTCTTGTATTCGATGTTTTTAATGTTTGAATTTGCCTCTCGTAGAAAATCCAGTAAATCATCCCAAGCGTACTCAGCACAGCTTAGGGTAACGAACCATGTTGGTGTTCCTAAATTCTGTAACATGCATTTTAATTCACCATGGCGTCTGTACCAATATTCATTTGTTCCACGCTGACAAGCCATCAGATTGATCAGTTGTGTTTCCAAATGATCATCTCGGTGCTGCACTTTCTCCATAAAATCCTTAGCAGACACATTTTGTAAATGTACTCCACTTTTTAAAATGTGATTTACTGCATAAGACAGTGCAGACAAGTCGCTTTCAAATAAAAGATGGAACAAATAAGGAATACTTTGTCGAAATCTGGGATCTTCAGCATATAGTCTTGTAGTCCGATACGCAGAAGCTGGAATCTGTTCCGGACGTTCATCGTATCGTCCTCCTTTTCCTTTAGGAAACAGCTGGGGAAAACATCGAGCTTCTAAGCTCTCCTCCCATACACTCACGGGAGTTCCTTTTGCTTTCTTCATCTGAAACAGATCAATATTGTCTCCCATAACTTCTTTTGAATGAAGAGGATGTATGCTAAAATGTTCATAAATTTCTTCTTCCTTTGACTTGTCCACTTTTTCAATTTGTCCAGTTGGTGTTTCTGTGTCTTCTTGTAAATCTTCTTCTTCTTCTTCTTCTTCTATATAAATTGATTCATACCATTTGTTATTCCTTTTCAAATACAAATTTGCTCTTTGTACTTTCCGTACATCTACCAGCTCCTGCCAAATCTTCTTATTCTTTGTAGGTACACCATTAACCAGAATAATTAATGGTTCAGTTTCCAAAGTATCCGCATCAATAGTTTCCATATTTTTTTTCAAATCCAAGGGCAAATACACCACTCTACCTTTTAAACCTCTCAGTAAATCTGAAGGAGGTAATTTACCAGTTTTGGGCTCCATACGTACTATGGTCTGGAACGGATGAACACATTGAATGAGTATAGACTCATATGTATTTAATTCAGAAAGTTCAGAAGGAATAGCATCCAATTCTAAATTATTATGTACAGCTCTGGTCGGCATTCTATTTTCTTCTAACTTATTATAACAGTATTTACAAATACGCTGAACTTCACCCAATTCAAAACAATTTTCAAGAAATATATATGTGGCAAAATCCTTCCACTTATAATTATCTTCATTTTCACTTTTTCTATAGAGATCAACATACCTGGTTTGTTTTCTATAATGAGTTCTGCGGCAACAAATACAAGTAATATTTGGTCTTTCATTAGAGATTTTTTCAAATTTTGTTATGTGATCATTAAATGTCTTACTTACAAATGGTTGTACATTCTCTTCCACTTCTTCCTCATTTACTGTGTCCTTTTCTGCACTGTTTTGTTCAGGACCAAAGTAACAAAACTGAATTTCATCAACAACCTTCTCTACATCTGATACTGACCCACGGAACAGAGCCCTATTCAATTCATCTAACTTTATTGCTGGACTTTTAGCAAAATACAACCGTCTCACAAACTTTCTCATTTCAGTATGATGAACAGCCAGCATTCTAAAATGATGGAAAACACTAATACACACTTTTCTAGATAGACAAGCCAGAGAATGACCCTGCAAACCAGTATTCTCTCTCACTCTGCATGGATCTAGACTTTGAAGCACCTTAATCTTCTGTTTTACACTTTTTTTTACTATATTCTCTTAGAAACTCACAAAATTTATCAATAGATTCCTGACGCACAGTGCAAATACTACTACAATTCCAAGTGTACACTGGGGCTTTAGGACGTCTCCCCATAGCCTCATCCGCCATCACTTGTACCTCATCTCTTGGAACCATTATCTCCTTCTACATTATGCAACCATTTTTCACTTCGTAAGCACGACCTCTGGTGTCAACTGCATGCAGCAAACTATTACTTTGAAAATAGCTCTCTTCATTAAAAAAAGGTTCACTACTTGAACTATGCATCCATTTTCCTAAAAACACTTTACAAAAGTTTGTTCTGTTCACTACTCTTTTCCTTTTGCTTTGTGATTTCAGTACATTAACCATTTTATCTAATGTACACATCCTATTCAAAATTAAAATGAATAGTTTCCTTTTTAATTCTAATGCCTTTGCTGCAATGGCTTCAATTTCTTTTTTTCTCTTATAAAACTTAGCCTTTTGCTTATATTTCTTCACATCCTTTATCAAATTGGACATAACTCTTCTCTGAAACATTTTTCTACGTATCTCTTTAAACGCTGTTTTTCTGTTTAAGTTAATCTTTTTAGTTGCAGAAGGTATATTTGCATTAACTAAATGCTCAATATTTCCTCTCCTTTTCTATTGAAAACATTCTTTCCAGTACAGACATTTTGTACATTTTTCCTTTTTTTGAATATGTTCTTTAAAAAATCTTTTGTTTGCTTACCAGAAGATTTTTTCTTTTTCCCAACATGAGCATCTCCAACTAACTTAGGTCCTCCAGTTGTCTTCAAATATAGGTTTTTTTTGTGGTCTTTCTTTACTCTGGATTTTGTAGGCATCTTAAATTTTGTTCACTGCTCTTCAGCAATACCTGAAAAAAACAAAAAAAAAAATCCTTTATTTTATATAAATATATTACTACATTTTTTATGTTCTTTAGAAATCTTAAAATACTATAAACCCCTTTCCTATAAATGAAAATCACAATAACACCTTCACAAATTAAATTTCTAAAAATAATTCCTGTGTGCACACAAAGTCATGCTTTGAAATTAGGCAGAAAACGAAATTTCTTTGCCAATTGCAAAGCATACTTTCTACTACTTTTTAGGCAAGTGAAAAGTACTTTTACAGACTGACACATTATGAATCCACTTTTCAGATTCTGATAAAAGCACATGTCCAAACAGCTTTTTCAGACCAGCACCATGTGTAACCTGGGTGACTGACTACACTCCAGCAAGGGCAACCAGCCTTAGTGATGCTGAATGTATTTCCATTACTGACTGAAACCTCAAACCCCACTCGCTTGTGAATACTGTGCATGATTCCACAGGGTACGCAGCTGGGTGTGTGCTAAGAGTCAGCTTCTGCACCAAAAAATGGCTCCCCCTTTCCATCTAATGCAAATGTAAAATCACCAGAGCAATACGCAATAAATCTCTGCCTGTAATTCCAATTTGCACACAGAGTCATGTTTTCAAATTAGTCACAAAACGAAATTTCTTTGCCAATTTGAAAGCACACTTACTACTCTTTTTTTTGGCAAGTGATAAACACTTTTACAGTCTGACACATTTTGAATCCACTTTTTAGATTCTTAAAAAAGCACATGTCCAAACTGCTTTTTCAGACCAGCAACATGTGTAACCTGGGTGACTGACTACACTCCAGCAAGGGCAACCAGCCTTAGTGATGCTGAATGTATTTGCATTACTGACTGAAACCTCAAACCCCACTCGCTTGTGAATACTGTGCATGATTCCATAGGGTAAGCAGCTGGGTGTGTGCTAAGAGTCTGCTTCTGCACAAAAAAATGGCTCCCCCTTTCCATCTAATGCAACTGTGAAATCACCAGAGCAATACGCAATAAATCTCTGCCTGTAATTCCTATATGCACACAGAGTCATGTTTTCTTATTAGTCACAAAACGAAATTTCTTTGCCAATTTGAAAGCACACTTACTACTCTTTTTTTTGGCAAGTGATAAACACTTTTACAGACTGACACATTATGAATCCACTTTTTAGATTCTTAAAAAAGCACATGTCCAAACTGCTTTTTCAGACCAGCACCATGTGTAACCTGGGTAACTGACTACACTCCAGCAAGGGCAACCAGCCTTTGTGATGCTGAATGTATTTGCATTACTGACTGAAACCTCAAACCCCACTCGCTTGTGAATACTGTGCATGATTCCACAGGGTAAGCAGCTGGGTGTGTGCTAAGAGTCTGCTTTTGCACCAAAAAATGGCTCCCCCTTTCCATCTAATGCAACTGTGAAATCACTAGAGCAATACGCAATAAATCTCTGCCTGTAATTCCTATATGCACACAGAGTCATGTTTTCACATTAGTCACAAAACGAAATTTCTTTGCCATTTTGAAAGCACACTTACTACTCTTTTTTTTGGCAAGTGATAAACACTTTTACAGTCTGTCACATTTTGAATCCACTTTTCAGATTCTTAAAAAAGCACATGTCCAAACTGCTTTTTCAGACCAGCACCATGTGTAACCTGGGTGACTGACTACACTCCAGCAAGGGCAACCAGCCTTAGTGATGCTGAATGTATTTGCATTACTGACTGAAACCTCAAACCCCACTCACTTGTGAATACTGTGCATGATTCCACAGGGTAAGCAGCTGGGTGTGTGCTAAGAGTCTGCTTCTGCACAAAAAAATGGCTCCCCCTTTCCATCTAATGCAACTGTGAAATCACTAGAGCAATACGCAATAAATCTCTGCCTGTAATTCCTATTTGCACACAGAGTCATGTTTTCACATTAGTCACAAAACGAAATTTCTTTGCCATTTTGAAAGCACACTTACTACTCTTTTTTTTGGCAAGTGATAAACACTTTTACAGTCTGTCACATTTTGAATCCACTTTTCAGATTCTTAAAAAAGCACATGTCCAAACTGCTTTTTCAGACCAGCACCATGTGTAACCTGGGTAACTGACTACACTCCAGCAAGGGCAACCAGCCTTAGTGATGCTGAATGTATTTGCATTACTGACTGAAACCTCAAACCCCACTCGCTTGTGAATACTGTGCATGATTCCACAGGGTAAGCAGCTGGGTGTGTGCTAAGAGTCTGCTTCTGCACCAAAAAATGGCTCCCCCTTTCCATCTAATGCAACTGTGAAATCACTAGAGCAATACGCAATAAATCTCTGCCTGTAATTCCTATATGCACACAGAGTCATGTTTTCACATTAGTCACAAAACGAAATTTCTTTGCCATTTTGAAAGCACACTTACTACTCTTTTTTTTGGCAAGTGATAAACACTTTTACAGTCTGTCACATTTTGAATCCACTTTTCAGATTCTTAAAAAAGCACATGTCCAAACTGCTTTTTCAGACCAGCACCATGTGTAACCTGGGTAACTGACTACACTCCAGCAAGGGCAACCAGCCTTAGTGATGCTGAATGTATTTGCATTACTGACTGATACCTCAAACCCCACTCGCTTGTGAATACTGTGCATGATTCCACAGGGTAAGCAGCTGGGTGTGTGCTAAGAGTCTGCTTCTGCACCAAAAAATGGCTCCCCCATTCCATCTAATGCAACTGTGAAATCACCAAAGCAATACGCAATAAATCTTTGCCTGTAATTCCTATATGCACACAGAGTCATGTTTTCACATTAGTCACAAAACGAAATTTCTTTGCCATTTTGAAAGCACACTTACTACTCTTTTTTTTGGCAAGTGATAAACACTTTTACAGTCTGTCACATTTTGAATCCACTTTTCAGATTCTTAAAAAAGCACATGTCCAAACTGCTTTTTCAGACCAGCACCATGTGTAACCTGGGTAACTGACTACACTCCAGCAAGGGCAACCAGCCTTAGTGATGCTGAATGTATTTGCATTACTGACTGAAACCTCAAACCCCACTCGCTTGTGAATACTGTGCATGATTCCACAGGGTAAGCAGCTGGGTGTGTGCTAAGAGTCTGCTTCTGCACCAAAAAATGGCTCCCCCTTTCCATCTAATGCAACTGTGAAATCACCAGAGCAATACGCAATAAATATCTGCCTGTAATTCCTATATGCACACAGAGTCATGTTTTCACATTAGTCACAAAACGAAATTTCTTTGCCATTTTGAAAGCACACTTACTACTCTTTTTTTTGGCAAGTGATAAACACTTTTACAGTCTGTCACATTTTGAATCCACTTTTCAGATTCTTAAAAAAGCACATGTCCAAACTGCTTTTTCAGACCAGCACCATGTGTAACCTGGGTGACTGACTACACTCCAGCAAGGGCAACCAGCCTTAGTGATGCTGAATGTATTTGCATTACTGACTGAAACCTCAAACCCCACTCGCTTGTGAATACTGTGCATGATTCCACAGGGTAAGCAGCTGGGTGTGTGCTAAGAGTCTGCTTCTGCACCAAAAAATGGCTCCCCCTTTCCATCTAATGCAACTGTGAAATCACCAGAGCAATACGCAATAAATCTCTGCCTGTAATTCCTATTTGCACACAGAGTCATGTTTTCACATTAGTCACAAAACGAAATTTCTTTGCCAATTTGAAAGCACACTTACTACTCTTTTTTTTGGCAAGTGATAAACACTTTTACAGACTGACACATTATGAATCCACTTTTCAGATTCTTAAAAAAGCACATGTCCAAACTGCTTTTTCAGGCCAGCACCATGTGTAACCTGGGTGACTGCCTACACTCCAGCAAGGGCAACCAGCCTTACTGATGCTGTATGTATTTGCATTACTGAGTCCAACCTCAAACCCTTAAAGTATTCTTTATTTTTACCAGTACACCTTAATTTATCGTGAAAACATAGTCCATATTATTTTACATGTTCCTCACATTTAAATTTCTCCCAAAACAGAAAATAATAAACACAACTTCAACAAAAGGAATTCCATTTCTATTATTCATTTCTTAATTTACCATATACATCCCCTCTCAAACTCTAAACTCACCTTTAAAATTAGTTAGCTGTGAAAGAAATGTGGCACTCAAACAGCAGATTATCAGAGCCAGGATCATAATGGCAAACTTTCCCTCTCTTTTTCCACACATATACATGTTAATTTCAAATCTCAGTGCTTCCCCCTTTTTTCAAATGTAATCACACATTTCTATTGGTTGAAAACCAACCCTTTTCCAAAAGTACCCTTCCCCCAACTTGACTTCTGCCTAGTACCCTTCCCCCAACTTGACTTCTGCCTGCTACCATAGCAACAGCTCATGGAAAACTGCTGTGTGGAGTTAGGTCAGAAGTTCACCAAACAATGTTTCAATTCCACAGAGCAAGAGTGCTTGACTTTTCAAACCTAACAGCAAATCCATAGTACTGTTCTTTGGTAACACATTTTTCTGTACCAATACAAAACATGCTTCTATTAATTTACACATACAGCCTAGTTTTTATTCTAGAATGGTATGAAACAGCCAATCAGTTCTTTTTTTAATGAAAAAAATATGTATGCCTCCATTTCCAAACTGTCTTTCATTTCTTTTTACCATTCTACTGAATTACACCTCCTGAGTGCATCCAGTTCTCCTTTGAAGATGTTCACAGTGTGGATTGTAGGGCACAGCTATGTCTTCTGGAGTGAAAAGTATGCAGAGAAAACAGATATGGTGAGAGACCTTGCTTTGCCAAATGTAGACATTAAATGGATTGGTCAGAGAGGGTTAAAGTGGCACAAATTGATGCCATTGGTGAAATCCTTCATGCAAATCCAACACCCTGACCTCATAATAGTGCACTGTGGTGGCAATGACCTAGGCACTTTGACTGGGGTAGGTCTGGAAATGCTTATGAAGGACACCTTTGCACAACTGTTTTCACTTTTCCCTAAAACTGCCTTTGTGTTTTCTAACATATGCCAAAGGCAAAAATGGAACTGGTCCAATCATTTCTGTCCGCAGATTGACAAAGCAAGAAAGCACGTCAACAAATCTGTTTCTGCTTTCCTCCGTGACTATGGTATGGGTTCCATTTACCACAACAACTTGCGTTACGACATGCAAGACATTTATAGAGGAGATGGTGTGCACTTCAATGATGAAGGGAACAGAGTCTTCCTCTTGAACCTTAGACTCTGCATCGGTACTTACTTGTAGGTACCACTAAAAAATCACTTCATAAACACAACGGCTCTTTTTAGAGCCCCCTAATATCCAAACTCTTAAATCTGCATTTCATTTCTTTTATTTTATTTTTTTTCTACCGTACGCGTACGTTGTGCTTACCGTACGCGTACCCCGCGATTTTTTTTAAAATCAATAAATGTTTTCTTTGTACTTTTCTGTCCTTCTTTGACCCCCTTACAAATGTTAGGGGGTCTGTAACTCTCCTCCTTGCCCCCTTTTCAAGATATCACTCTTTTTTTTCTGAGTGAAACACACGAAATGGCGGCCGCCGCTTCCTGGTTTCGACCGATTCGAATGTTTACTAAGATCTAAGAGCCAATCAGAATCGCGCTCACGCACGCCACCGTACGCGTACGGTAAGCGCACCGTAAGCGCACCGTAAGCTGGCTCAGATATATATATTGATTTAAAGGCTATTTTCTCAGAATCTACTGAACAGATTTACACCAAACCTACAAAAGGCACTTCCTTGACCTGAGGACTACCTCTCTGCCAAATTTCTAGTAATTCTGTTCAGCCGTTCGGCTGTAGCTGTGTCTAAAGGTCCTATGGAAAAATGCATGGGAAAAACGCGTTTTGGGACCCCCCTTTTATCTCAGCCCCCGCTTGACGAATCCCCCCGAGACTTTCAGGGTAGGAGCGGAGCGTAGCGCCCCACCTATTTTGAAATATTCGCGAGGATTCGTCGACCGGCGCCAAAGTTATTCAAAATAGAATGTTGCGGATTTCCTATGGAAACAGGGTCCTAACTATAACTACCTACTGGCGACCGCCAGTAGGTAATATATATATATATATGCATATATCAAAACAAACAAAATGTGCATGCTTACTTTAAAAGTCAAAATAATGTAAACAATTTAATATTATTTCCTAATAATGCCACCACTTTCCCACCCCAAAATGTGTGAAAAAAGTGATTTTTTCAGCTAGAATTGAGGTTTGCAGGGGATTCTGGGTAAGGAAACGTTGGGGGATCCACGCAAGCCATACCTCCCTGGAAGCCGCCGGGTGTCTAGTTTTCAGAAATGTGTGGGTTTGGTAGGTTTCCCTAGATGGCCGCCGAGCACCGGGTCAAAAACCAAAGTGACCCCCTTTGCAAAACCAGGTGGTTTTGCGATAGGCAATTTTGATGTCGCCTCACTACGTTTTGGGCCCTTGCCTGCTGCGGGTACTTGGGCCTCCCACACAAGTGAGGCACCATTTTTACCGGGAGACCTGGGGGAACGCTGGGTGGTGGTAAGTTTGTGTGAGCCCGGTGATGCCACAACTTTCCCACACCAAAATGTGTGAAAAAAGTGATTTTTTCAGCTAAAATTGAGGTTTGCAGGGGATTCTGGGTAAGGAAACGTTGGGGGATCCACGCAAGCCATACCTCCCTGGAAGTCGCCGGGTGTCTAGTTTTCAGAAATGCGTGGGTTTGTTAGGTTTCCCGAGATGACCGCCGAGCACCGGGTCAAAAACCCAAGTGACCCCCCTTGCAAAACCAGGTGGTTTTGCGATAGGCCATTTTGATGTCGCCTCACTACGTTTTGGGCCCTTGCCTGCCGCGGGTACTTGGGCCTCCCACACAACTGAGGCACCATTTTTACCGGGAGACCTGGGGGAACGCTGGGTGGTGGTAAATTTGTGTGAGCTCGGTGATGCCACAACTTTCCCACACCAAAATGTGTGAAAAAAGTGATTTTTTCACCTAATATTGAGGTTTGCAGGGGATTCTGGGTAAGGAAACGTTGGGGGATCCACGCAAGCCATACCTCCCTGGAAGCCGCCGGGTGTCTAGTTTTCAGAAATGCATGGGTTTGGTAGGTTTCCCTTGATGGCCGCCGAGCACCGGGTCAAAAACCACTGTGACCCCCCTTGCAAAACCAGGTGGTTTTGCGATAGGCCATTTTGATGTCACCTCACTACGTTTAGCGCTCTTGCCTGCCGCGGGTACTTGGGCCTCCCACACAACTGAGGCACCATTTTTACCGGGAGACCTGGGGGAATGCTGGGTGGTGGTAAATTTGTGTGAGCCCAGTGTTGCCACAACTTTCCCACACCAAAATGTATGAAAAAAGTGATTTTTTCAGCTAGAATTGAGGTTTGCAGGGGATTCTGGGTAAGGAAACGTTGGGGGATCCACCCAAGCCATACCTCCCTGGAAGCCGCCGGGTGTCTAGTTTTCAGAAATGCGTGGGTTTGGTAGGTTTCCCTTGATGGCAGCCGAGCACCGGGCCAAAAACCCAAGTGACCCCCTTTGCAAAACCAGGTGGTTTTGCGATAGGCCATTTTGATGTCGCCTCACTACGTTTTGGGGCCTTGCCTGCCGCGGGTACTTGTGCCTCCAACACAAGTGAGGCACCATTTTTACCGGGAGACCTCGGGGAACGCTGGGTTATGGTAAATTTGTGTGAGCCCGGTGATGCCACAACTATCCCACCCCAAAATGTGTGAAAAAAGTGATTGTTTTCAGCTAAAATTGAGGTTTGCAGGGGATTCTGGGTAAGGAAACGCTGGGGGATCCACGCAAGCCATACCTCCCTGGAAGCCGCCGGGTGTCTAGTTTTCAGAAATGCATGGGTTTGGTAGGTTTCCCTAGGTGCCGGCAGAGCTAGGGTTCAAAAACTACAGCTCGTCACTTTGCCAAAAAAGGGTCATTTTTCACTGCAAAATTGAGGTGTGACCACGTTGCGTTTTGCGCCGTTTCCTGTCGCGGGCACTAGGCCGACCCGCACAAGTGAGGTACCATTTTTCTCGTAGGACTTTGGGGAATGCGGGGTGGGGGGAAATTTGTGGATCCACGCAGATTCCAGAACTTTCCATCACAGAAATGTTGGGAAAATGTGTTTTTTTGTCAATTTTTTACGTTTGCAAGGGATTCTGGGTAACAGACCATGGTGGGAGGCAGTCAAGTTACCCCATCCTGGATTCCCCTGGGTGTCTAGTTTTCAAAAATGTATAGGTTTGCTAGGTTTCCCTAGGTGCCGGCAGGGCTAGGGTCCAAAAACTACAGCTAGTCACTTTGCCAAAAAAGGGTAATTTTTCACTGCAAAATTAAGGTGTGACCACGTTGCGTTTTGTGCCGTTTCCTGTCGCGGGCACTAGGCCGACCCACACAAGTGAGGTACCATTTTTCTCGTAGGACTTTGGGGAACGCGGGGTGGGTAGAAATTTGTGGATCCACGCAGATTCTAGAACTTTCCATAACAGAAATGTGGGGAAAATGTGTTTTTTTTGTCAATTTTTTACGTTTGCAAGGGATTCTGGGTAACAGACCATAGTGGGAGGCAGTCAAGTCACCCCATCATGGATTCCCCTGGGTGTCTAGTTTTAAAAAATGTATAGGTTTGCTAGGTTTCCCTAGGTGCCGGCAGGGCTAGGGTTCAAAAACTACAGCTAGACTCTTCGCAAAAAAAGCGTAAATTTTCAGTGTGAAAATGTGGTGTGTTCACCTTAGGTTTTGAGCCACTTCCTGTCGTGGACACTGTGCCTACCCACAGAAGTGAGGTACCATTTTTATCGGGAGACTTAGGGTAGTGCAGATTCGTAAAGCAACTGTTATTACCTATTGATTTGTGATGCATTTCTCCCTTCCAAATGAAAGACATTGTGTAAAAAAAAAGTCATTTTGAAAAATGACCAATAATTGTCATGCAAGTATTCCCAATTTCGAAAATGTGCAAATATGCACTGTTTCTAAACTCTGTAATTTGTTCCCATTTCAGAAATACATAGGTGTCTTTCATACCGATTTTTCCATGTATACATTTTCCCACAATAATTGCTATATACCCGGAACAAAAAAAAAACCATTACAAAATGCTGCTCAGTTTTTTACTCTGGGTTCGTTGGGCTCTTGGTGAACCTACAAGTCCTATATAGCACCACAACCAGGAAGGTCCACCGGATGTAACGGTACATTGCCTTCAAAGAGAAGTCATAATTAGAAGAAGTTACAGGTGAAAACGTTGACTCAAAAGGCTGCTTTTTTCAACACATTTTTAATTTTTCCTATATTTAACTGTTAGTTTCTATAAAGAAACCTTGATGGATCTACACAAATGACCTCTTGCTGAATTCAGAATTTTATCTACTTTTCAAAAATGTATAGCTTTCCAGGATTCATTATTGCTTTTCTACCCATTTCTACCATTATCTGGAAGGAGGTTGAAAGCACAAAAAATAGCAAAAATAGGGTATGTCCCAGAAAAATGTCAAAACTGTGTCAAAAATGTTGGATTTCTGACAAAAATCTGTCATTCCCTAAAAGCTGGTGAAATTGTGATTTCAGCCCCACAAACCCTTTTTTGATATCATTTGCAGAGAAATACCCAGACGCTTTCATTTGCAGCCACTTTTCCCCATTTTTCACAAAAAAAAAAAATGTTGCTGTATGTTGACTAATTTCTCGGAACCCTCTAGGAGAATCCACAAACCCAGGGTACCTTTAGAATCCCCATGATGTTGGAAGAAAAGGACGCAATTTGGCGTGGATACCTAATGTGGTCAAAAAGTTACAGGGGCCTAAGCGTGCACTACCCCAAATAGCCCAAAAAAGGCTTAGCACAGGAGGGGAAAAGGCCTAGCAGCGAAGGGGTTAAAAACCTGTCATGTCAAGTTTTAGTAGTATTAGAAGCCAGTGATTGCTTATGCATTCACAAAATGAGTCAGGCTTTGACACTAAAGTGCAGTACTGAAATATGTAGATTGTGTGCAGTCCCCTTACTCCTTCCAGAGTAGTGAATGAGTTTTGGTAAACTCCAAGGGATAGTGTTGCTTGTCTAGAATCACACTGTGAGTCTGTGTGCATTTGGGTAACCATTGTGAGAGAAGCATTTGGTAACATCGTGTATTTGCTGATAGATGACTTTTTTAAAACCTGTCATGTTGTCAAGTTTTAGTAGCATTAGAAGCCAGTCATTGCTTATGCATTCATAAAATTAGTCAGGCTTTGACACTAAATTGCAGTACTGAAATATGTAGATTGTGTGCAGTCCCCTTACCCCTTCCAGAGAAGTGAATGAGTTTTGGTAAACTCCAAGGGATAGTGTTGCTTGTCTAGAATCACATTCAGTTAATATACAAGTAGTAATGGAGTGAGGCAGGCCTTAGCACATGGATTGATTCAAAAGCCTATCCACTATGCATGGAGGCCACTAACCACATACACAATTGTCTTTCAGACCTTCAATTTCCCAGGCAGTATCTATAAACTCCAGTAAACACTCTTTCAGTCCACTTGCACACCTCTATTGACTCATCCGGCACTATGTACTAATCTATTCACTGCGCCAAAACCCAAAAACTTAAAAAGATTAACCCAGGCACTCTCCTTGCAGTACTGTAATGATTCAGTCAGTACACAGGTACTCATGCAGTGACCGAGGCCTTAGCTCATGGACTGTTTCAAACGTCTATCCACTATGCATGCAGGCCTCTAGTCACCTACACACTTGTCTTTCACACCATCAATATCCCAGTTCAGTATCCATACAGTTCTTGCAAACACCCTGTCACTCCTCATACACTCCTTCAGTGACTCATTCAGCACCATGTAGTAATCCATTAAGTGCGCCAAAACCCAAACGCTTATAAATTCACCCAGGCACTCTCCTGGCGAAACTCTAAACATTTAGTTACTATATAAGTACTAATGGAGTGAGGAAGGCCTTAGCATATGGATTGATTCAAACGCCTATCCAGTATGCATGCAGGCCTCTAACCACCTACACACTTGTCTTTCACACCTTCAATGCCCCAGACAGTATTCATACAGTTCTTGCAAACACCCTGTCACTCTCCTTACACTCCTTCATTGACTCATTCAGCACCATGTGGTAATCCATTTACTGTGCTAAAACCCAAACACTTATAAATTCACCTTTGCACTCTCCTTGCAATACTCTAAACATTCAGTTACTATCCAAGTACTAATGAAGTGAGGCAGGCCTTAGCACATGGATTGATGGAAACGCCTATCCACTATGCATGCAGGCCTCTAACCATCTACACACTTGTCTTTCACACCTTCAATACCTCAGTTAGTATTCATACAGTTCCTACAAACACCTTGTCACTTCCCTTACACTTCTCCAGTGACCCATTCAGCACTATGTCCTATGCATTCACTGCACCAAAACCCAACCAGTAATACATTTACCCAGGCATTCTCTCTGAAGTACTCTAATGATTGAGTCAGTATTGAGGTACTTATGTAGTGAACCCAGGTTTAGTACATGCACTGCATCAAACGTCTACGCACTATGTATGCAGGCCTCTAATCACCTACACACTTGTCTTTCACACCTTCAATACCCCAGACAGTATTCATAGAGTTCCTGCAAACACCCTGTCACAACCCATACACTCTTTCAGTGACTCATTCAGCATCATGTAGTAATCCATTTCCTGCGCCAAAACCCAAACACTAATAAATTCACCCAGGCACTCTTCTTGCAATACTGTAAACATTCAGTTAGTATCACTATGCATGGAGGCCTCTAACCACCTACACAATTGTCTTTCAGACCTTCAATTTCCCAGTCAGTATCTATAAACTCCAATAAACACCCAGTCACTCCACTTGCACACCTCCACTGACTCATTCGGCACTATGTACTAATCTATTCACTGCGCCAAAGTCCAAAAACTTAAAATGATTCACCCAGGCACTCTCCTTGCAGTACTTTAATGATTCAGTCAGTACCCAGGTAGTTATGCTGTGACCCAGACGTTTGCCCATGGACTGTTTCAAACATCTATCCACTATGCATGTAGGCCTCTAGCCACCTACACACTTGTCTTTCACACCATCAATATCCCAGTTCAGTATCCATACAGTTCTTGCAAACACCCTGTCACTCTCTTTGCACTTCTCCAGTGATTGATTTATTCAGAACCATGAAGTAATCCATTAACTGTGCCAAAAAACAAACACTTATAAATTCATGCACGCACTCTCCTTGCAATACTCTAAACATTCAGTCAGTACCCAAGTACTAATGGAGTGAGGCAGGCCTTAGCATATGGATTGATTCAAACGCCTATCCACTATGCATGTAGGCCTCTAACCACCTACACACTTGTCTTTCACACCTTCAATTCGCCAGTCAGTATCCATACACTTCCAGCAAACACCCTGTCAATCCCCTTGCTCTTCTTTGGTGACTCATCCGGCACCATGTACTAATCTTTACTACAAAAAAACCCAAACCCTTAAGAGATTCATTCAGGTACTCTCTTGGCATTACTCTAATGTTTCAGTCAGTATCTAGGTACTCATGCAGTGAAGCATGCCATTTCACAAGGACTGTTTGAAATAACTATCCACTATGGGGCAGATTTACAAGCCCCTTGCGCCACTTTTGCATCACTTTTAACATGGGAAAAGTGACGCAAAAGTGGCGCAAGGGGCTTGTAAATCTGCCCCTATGTATGTAGTGGTCTAACCAGTTTTACACTTGTGCATCAGGCCTACATTTCCACAGTCACTATGCATACACTCCAGCAAACACACTGTGACTGCTGTTGCAAACCCATAGTGAGTCTTTCAGTACCATGTAGTGATCTATTCAATAAAGTAAAATTCAAACAACTGTTAATTCACCCAGTGTCTCTCCTTATAGTACTGTAGTCATTCAGTCAGTAAGCATGTAGTCTTTCAGTGAGGCAGGCTTTAGGGCATGGACTGCTTCAAAGTAGTATGCAATATGCATGTAGTGGTTCAACCACTGTCACACTTGTGCTTCAGGGCTATAATTTATTAGTCAGTATTTATATAAAATGTGTTTGTATAGTAATAGAAAAGTATAATTTATAAAGATATTAATATACATTTATTTGTGATTACTTTTTACAGATACTGTTTATCACCATTAAAATAGAGAAATCATGCCGGAAAAAGTAAGAAAAAGAAAAGAACAGAAAAAGGACAGTTACTTGAAGAAAAATCAACCACAAGTATTGAATGAACAACATAATGTGGCTAAAAAGAAAAAATCTTCTGGTAAGATCAGAAAGCAATTTATTAAAAATGTTTGTAGGACCAGACAGAATGTATAGAATGTTGAAACCTCTGAGAATGCTTCAACTAGAAAAAAAAGCTAAATAATAGGAAAAGCAAAAAAGCAAATGGACAGTCAAAGGAGACGAAGTATGGTAAAAGAAGGCAAAATCAGTATAAAGAAATACGCAATAAAATATTTTACAAGAGAGTAGTACATAATTTGCTGAAAGATGTGAAGAAATATAAATAAAGAGCCCTGTTTTATAAAAAGAAGAAGATAATTGAAACCATTGTTGAAAAGGCTTGTGAAGTAAAAAGGAAACTATTCATTTTAATATTAAACAGATAAACCAGTCCATTTAATGAAGGCCAAAAGTAGGAGGAAAAGAGTAATTAACAAATTTTTGTGATTTTTTTTGGGGAGAATGGAAACACAGTTCAAGTTCAGAGCCTTTCTTTAATGAAGAGAGTTATTTACAGAGCAATAATTTATTGCATGCAGTTTACACCAGTGATTGAGGTTATGAGGTTAGAAATGGTTGTCCAATTGACAAAGAGAAAATGGTTGAAAGAAATGCAGAAGAAGCGATAGCTGATGAAGTTCTGGGGAGACGTCCTAAACACCCTGTGTACATTTGGGATTGAAGTAGTATTTGTCGTGTACGACAAGAATCTATTGATAAATTATGTAGTTTCTTACGAGCATTTAGTAAAAAAAGTATTAAACAAAAGATTAAGGTGTTGCAAGGACTAGACCCTTGCAGAGTGAGAAAAAATACTGGTTTGCAAGGTCATTCTCTGGTTTGTCTTTCTAGGAAAGTTTGTCAAAGTGTTTTTTCACCATTTCAGGATGTTGGCAGTACATCATACTCAAATGCGGAAGTTAGTGAGAAGATTGTATTATGTAAAAAGTCCAGCACTAAAGTTAAATGAGTTGAACAGTGCTCTTTTGCGTGGATCAGTATCAGATGTGAAGAAGGTTTGTGATGATATTGAATTTTGTTACTTTGGTCCCCAGCAAGAGAGTGCAGAAACTGACACATTAGTAGAACATAATGTTGAAGACAATGTAGAACCCATGATTACGAAAAAAATTTAAGATCAAATCACAAACTTTAAGGTAATTTCAGGTGAAAGACCAAATGTTTCTTGTATTTGTTGTCGGCGAACTCACTATAAAAATCAGACTAGGAGTGTCAATCTGTATTTAAAAAGTGAAACAGAAAATAATGATAAGTGGAAGGAATTTGCAACTTATTTGTTGGTAGAGTATTGTATTTGATTTGGGATATGAGCAGCGTATTTGCAAATATTGTTATAACAAATTAGTTGAGAATAAAATGCCTGCTAGAGCTGTTCATAATAATCTAGAGTTGATTGCTATTCCTCCAGAGCTGATAGATTTAAATACCTATGAGTCTATTCACATTCAATGTGTGCACCCGTTTCAGGCTATTTTTCGTATGGAGCCTAAAACAGGTAAATTGCCTCCATCAGAGTTACAAAGAGGATTGAAAGGAAGAGTTGTGTATTTACCATTAGATTTAAAGAAAACATTGAAACTATTGGTGTAGACCATGGAGAAAATGAACCGCTAGTCATTCTAGTTAATGGTGTTCCTACTAAGAATAAGAAAATCTGGCAAGAGTTAGTGGATGTTAGAAAAGTGCAAAAGGAATCATTGCATCTGATAAAAAATAATGAGTACTATAAAAATGTGTTTGTAGGAGAAGAAGAAATAGATTTAGCAGAAGATACTGAAACATTAAGTGGACAAATTGAAAAAGTGGACATGTCCAGATGTGAAGAAATCTATGAACATTACAGTGTACATCCACTTCATTCCAAAGAGGTGATGGGGAATACGATTGAGTTGGTCCAAATGAAAAAAGCAAGAGGAAGTCCCATGAGTGTATGGGAAGAGAGCTTGGAAGCTCGTTGTTCCCGCAGATGTTTCCAACAGGAAAAGGTGGACGATATGATGAATGTCCTGTGCAGATTCCTACATCTGAATATTGGACAACAAGATTATATGCAGAAGGTCCAAGATTTCGACAATGTATCCCTTTTATGTTTCATCTTCTGTTTGAAAGTGACTTGTCTGGACTTTCATATGTAGTAAATCAAATTTTTTAAAATTGGAATGCATCTGCAAAATGTAACTGCATAGGATTTTATGGATAAAGTGCATCAGAGAGATGATCATTTAGAATCTCAGTTGATTAATCTGATGGCATGTCAGCGTGGGACTAATGAATATTGGTACCTTCGTCATGGAGAACTGAAATGTATGCTACGGAACTTAGGAACTCCTGTGCTGAGTATGCTTGGGATGATTTGCTTGAATTTCTTCGAGAGGCAAATTCCAATATAAAAAAAATTGAATACAAGACACCTGGAGAATTGTGCTCTTTGGATCCTGTTAATGTATGAAGATATTTCAATCATAGATTTGAAGCTATGATGTCTTTCATCTGCAATAAAAAGAATCCTCCTCTTGGAGAAGTTGTGGATTTCTTTTGGAGAAAGGAGTATCAAGCAAGAGGTGCTCCTCATATACATATGTCTTTCATTGAAGATTATGCCACATGTGCTGTACCCAATAGCAGAGAAGATAAAAACTTAAAACAACAAGTCTTACGATTCCAAAGCCATAGATGTGGAAAATACTGTCGATGAAAGTACAAGTCTAAGGATAAGTTCTATACCAAATGTCGTTTTGGATTTCCACATTCTGTATTATCCAAAGGAAGAGTGAACAGTTTTATGTCAGCTATGTGATATACCATCACAAGAAAGTCTCCAAAAAATACCTACAACTTAAGAGGAAGCGAAGAGTCAAAATACATAAATGACTACAATCCAGTTATTTTATCTATGTGGAACGCTAACATGGATATTCAGTATGTTGCGGACAATTCCATAGCTGTTGCTCGATATGTAACGTCCTACATTACTAAATCAGAAAAGACGGAATTGAAAGAAATGTGGGAAGAGATTTCTCACAAGAAGACTCTAAGTAAGAAATTATACAGTTTCAGTTTGAAGATGTTATCGCATCGTGAAATTGGAGCATATGAATGCTCAGATCGGTTCTCATCTGCAAGTCTATACTCCAAAAGTAGAAGAATCGTTTGGGTGAGTCTAGGTCTTACAGCAATGCGAAATCGGGTACTGAAATCCGTTCAAGAAATTGAATATTTAGCAGAAAAAGAACCAGAAAGTACAGATATTTTGAAAACGAATATGTTGGACACATATTACCCAAACAGAAGTCATCATCTTGAGAACATGTGTCTCTATGAAGTGCTGCAAAACTACACTTTTAAACGGAATACTACAGAGAACATCAATGATGGAAAATATGCAGTGATTGGTTCCGAAGGATGTTTGGTGAAACAAAGGAAAGGAAATGTAATTAATCACAGGAAACTGAGTTGCGACACTGCTGATAAAAGGGAATTTTACTATTTAGCCCTTTTGCAAATGGTCAAACCATGGCATTCAGAACTGGAATTACTTGTAGATTTTCAGAGCTATGAAGATTCATTTAATACTCGTAAAGATAGCATAAAATGCAGTTCTTTTGCAAATTATGTGAAAATGTTGAATGATGAAATTGATCAAGAAGCTACAATTGCAGCTGAGATTGCTAGAGACAGTTCTCAAGACAGTCAAAGTGCTGCTGCACTGAGTCAAGATCCACTAGGACAACCAATTGTTGAAAATGAAGCAGCAATTGCCATGAATGAGGTGGGAACAGCAATGCATCAAGCTCAAGAAGATGTAATGCAGTTTGGAAACTTGGAAGAACAACTAAATGTTGAACAGAAACAAATATATCAGCAAGTGAAAGAACAGATTGACCATGGATTACTTCATGAAAAGAACTAGTGCTCATGTACATCATTTCAGTCTATCCAAATGTATGTGAGTGGTCAAGCTGGAACAGGAAAAAGCTTCTTAATTAAAGTAATTACAAGTTATCTGCAGAAAGCAACAGAGTCACATTTGTCTTGTGTTGTCACTGCTCCAACTGGGTTGGCAGCACATAACATTAAAGGAATTACTTTACATCCTTTACTAATGCTACCAGTAGAGCATGAGAACACATAGGAATACCACAAGCTATCTGGAGAAGCTTGTTGTGAAGTTTCAAGAGTCCTGAAGAAAATGAAACTTCTCATTATTGATGAGGTAAGCATGGTCTCAAACTTGATGCTTGCCTTTGTGCATTTAAGAATGCAGCAAATTCTTAAAACAGAGTATGATGTGTTATTTGGAGGAAAACACATCATAGTTTTGCGAGATTTACGGCAACCTACTCCGGTAAAAGGACAACCAGTATATAAAACACTTGCACATGAAGATACCAGAAAGTCTCTGGGTAGTGTTGGAAATGTGAACATTTGGACATATTTTGAATACAAAGAACTGATGAAAAATATGCGACAGGCAAATGATGCTGAATATGGAAGTATTTTTCAAGATATACGAATTGGACTTCTGATAGAACATGGCAAACAAGCTTTGCAGAGTCGATTACTTTCCAATTTGTTTCCAAATGAAAATGTAGTTCCTGAGAAAGTATACATGAAAATTGCAGAAAATAAATCAGTGATCTAATGCCAACACTGCGCGAGTGTTCTATATTCAATGAAGAACTATTGAAACTGGAAAATGAAGAAATTATAAAAATGGAAGCCATCGATAAAATAGAGCATGAAGGAATCACTATTATTTTGACGAGAAAATTGAAAACAAAACTGGATTCTTTAGAAAAAAAAATATCTAAAACGGCTGGTTTAGAAAAGACTCTATATGCATGTGTAAACTGTCGGGTAATTTTAAGGCGTAATTTGGATGTAGAGAAAGGTTTAGTTAATGGAGCAATGGGTAAAGTGGTGGACTTTGTTAATTATCAGAAAAAAGAAGGAATTGAATTTTTAAAAATTTAATTTTATCAGATTGAAGAAGTTAAAGAAATTGGTCATTGTTCAGTTCGTTTTTTGCTTGTTAAAGATTTATATGTCCGTAGGAAACAATTTCCCTTTTCTCTGGCATACGCAGTGACTATTCATAAATCTCAAGGATTAAGTGTAGACAGTGCATTGGTGAACATTGGATCTACTGTGTTTAAAGAGGGTATGGCATATGTTGCTTTGTCGCGAGCCAGACCATTATCTGGTTTGTTTTTGATTGATTTTGATGACACAAAGGTTACTGCAGATGCAAACTGTGTAAAAGAGTATAATAGTTTAAGAAGGGCGTATGCTCCCAATTTAGGTCAATATCCTGTATTTGAAAAGCGTGTGGTTAGTCGAAAAAGAAGGTATGAGAATATCTGTACTGAAGGTGTAGAAAAGGGAAAAGAACAAGATAATGTTGTGATTGCAAGTAAACAGAAAAAGGACACTATTGAAGAGATTGTTGGTTATCAGTTTGAAAATAGTTCAGGTGTCAACTGCTATGCTAATGAAGTGGTAAATGTTGCTTTTTATCTTCGCGGGATTCGCGCACCCACCGCGTCAACCACACACATGGCGTTTCGCAGAACCACGCGAGCGTCACGTAACGTACTTCGTACGTGTCGCGTATGGGCTTGGAGTCGCATACCGGTCACATAGCAATCGTGCACAAAGATACGTACCCAACGCACACCGCACGCGGATCCTACACTACAATCATAAAATGGCGACTATGTTCCGCACAGGGATCGAGAAAGGTGCGCTTAGGGTATTAAAAATATAGTTTAAAAAATATTTTAAAAATATATAAAAAAATAGTTTTCAAAAATTTACAAATATATATTTTTTTTAATTCATTAAAAACAAATAATATTGTTTAATTTTTAAAAGAAATAAGTTAAAAAAAACTTTAAAAAATGGTGAAAAACAATATAAAAAACATAATTCAAGGAATTGATACACTGAAAAATAAAGATTTAGAAATCCTATGAAAACCATTAAAAATCATAGGTTTAGAAATAAGTTATAGATAGGAATTAGCATTTAAAAAACCTTTGAAATTCACTGAAAAAATCATAGGTTTCAGGCACATTATAGTTAGGAATTAGCATTTAAAAAACCTTTGAAATTCACTGAAAAAACCATAGGTTTCAGGGGCGTTATAGTTAGCTGGACATTTCCCTCGTACAAAACCATTGAAATTCCCCCGTCATAGTTAGTTCAGCTAACTATAAATCGCGCCCTCGCAATGCACTGCTGATGACATCACATATTACATCACTTATGACATGGTCAGTGACATCACTGATGACATCTCAAATGACATCACTGATGACATCACTGATGACGTCATTCATGTCACCATTTGATGCACCTTCTCACAATCTAATATAACCTTTGATACACCCACTCTAAATTACATACTGCCACTGTCAAAACCATAGACACTCCAACACCAATAAGTACATACCCCATCACAGAGTCTTAGGTCTAAACACCCATCCACTCACTCACCCGTACAGTCACTCATACTTATGGTCACTCAGTACAGGACTATCATATGCACTCATACACTTATATAGACACTCACACACCGCTACTCATCCATAGATGTACTCACACACGTACTCAGTCATGCAAAAAATTAATCACACTGCCATTTACTCACCTATACAGTTATACACACACAAGCTCAATTACTCATACAAATACTAGCACATTCTGATGGTCTTATAAAATCAATGATACAGGCACACCCTCATCCACACAGCCACTCACACTATCACACACTCTCAGTTATAGTAATTTCTGTACTCCAACACACATATATACTGCCGTTCACATATTTAGTAAATTACACATGTACTAATAAAATATATATTCACTCACTAACACAACCATACACATATTCACCCACCTATACAGTCCATCACAGACCTAGTGTTGAAACCATGCACCCAGTGAATCACCCACTTACACATCTATGCACAGAGTCACACACATCCCACCCACACAAACACTCAGGCTCTCATACAGATACTCAGACAACCAATCAATAACTTATATAGACACTCATGTACCTACTCACAAAACCATGCATCCGCTTACACACCAACAGACAGACGCATACAGACATTCACACAGTTTAGTCACTAACCCATGCATTAAGTAAGATACGTTTAATCACTCACTTATGCAGTCAGTCACGCACCTACTAAATCCTCCATACAGACACTTATACACCCACTCATTCCCCAATACAGCTTGGCATATATATGAAACAAAATTAAAGTTTACAGAAACAGAGACACTGAATGATGTCATCGGTGATGTCATCAGTGATGTCATTTGAGATGTCATCAGTGATGTCATCAGTCATGTCACTGACCATGTCATGAGTGATGTAATATGTGGCGTCATCAGCAGTGCATTGCGGGGGCTCGAGTTATAGTTAGCTGAACTAACTATAACAGGGGAATTTCAATGGCTTTGTACGAGGGAAATGTCCAGCTAACTATAATGCCCCTGAAACCCATGCTTTTTTCAGTGAATTTCAAAGGTTTTTTAAATGCTAATTCCTAACTATAACATGCCTGAAACCTATGGTTTTTTTCAAAGAATATATATTTACATATAACCTACTGGCGAACCCCAGTAGGTAGTTATAGTTACAACCTAGTTTCCATAGGAAAAGCATTTTTTGATTTGCTAATAACTTTCTCCCAAAAAAAGTCTATCCAGGTCAGCTCCTATCCTGGAAGTTTGGGGGTGATTCGTCAAGCGGGAGCTAAGAAAAAAGGGGGTCCCAAAACGTGTTTTCCCCATGTTAATTTCCATAGGAAATTTTGCGACGAGCTACAGCCTGAACTGCTGCACGGAATTACCCCAAATTTGGCGGATAGGTAGAGCTCTGTTCAGAAAGCAACCTTTTTTTAAATGGTGTAAATCCGTTCAGTAGTTTTGAGAAATTCAAAGAATAAGAGTCAAAAAATCAATTTCCCATAGGAAACTTTGTGCAAGGCTGGAGCCAAAACTACTGAACGAAATTACCCCAAATTCTCAAAAAGGTAGTGCTTCGATCAGAAAGGACCTTTTTTAAATGGTGAAAATCCGTTCAGTAGTTGCTGGCAAATTAGAAAAATAAAAGTTTCAATATCTGGGTGGAGCCTAAGTCCCGTGCACGAGCTTCACTGTGATTGGCTGTCAACACTCCAAACCAGGAAGTGTTGGCAGCCATCTTGTGATTCGGTAGAAGCGAGTCACCAGAAAACAGAGAAACAAAGGTATAAAACAAGAGAAGGGGGCAGGGTAGAAACACCCTGACCCCCTAGGCCTGCTCAGGGGGTCCCAGAAGGTCCCGAAGGGCCAAAGAAAGCATTTAAAAAATATATATATGTATCGGCGGGATTCACGCTGGGGTCCCGGGGGCATTTCTTAAAAAATAATAGCGGGGGCTCTCTGGGGCTGCTGGGGTCCCCGCAGACCCGGGGCTTCACTCATGTTGGGAGTGGGGATGCACGGCCCCCCTCCTGTAGCCCTCCATGTGCCTATAACTTTGGCGTCATTTGACGAATCTTTGCTAAATTTTCCAGAAAGTTTCTCTTTTTTGATCAGTTTGTGTCTTGAAAGTTTAGGGGTGTATTGAGGACGTACAAGGTTGGTTGTTGATTGAAAGCAAGTTTATTGCGAGATATTTGTACCCACAACCGGAGCCATTCAGCTGAGAAGACATATTACAGGGTGATTGGTCAAGGGGGGACTGAGAAAAAAGGGGGGTCCGAAAAAGTGTTTTCTCAATGCTTTTTCCATAGGAAACTTTAGACAAGGCTACAGGTCAAACTGCTGAACGGAATTACACAAAATTTGGCAGGGAGAAAGGTCTTGGTCCAGAAAGAGCGCTTTTGTTGATATGGTGTAAATCTGTTCAGTAGTTTTTGAGATATTAAAGGAAAAAAAGATATATATATCTGGACGGTTCCTAACTCCTGAGCACGAGCTTGCCCCTGATTGGCTGCTAACACTTCAAACTAGGAAGTGTTAGCAGCCATCTTGTGCCTCGCATCGAGTGAAAATATAAAAGAAAGGTACCGGAGCTCTGTCTGTGCGAGATACCTCTTTCACTCTGCGTCTCCCTACATCAGCATGTAACGCACCCTTTTCCCCCATCAACAGCATACCTCCAACAACATTCTTGGGCCCGCAAGTCTCCCTCTGCGAACTACTTGTCGGCTCACAGCACTTCGGGTGTGAGTTCTCGGGCCCGCAGTTGTATCTGTGAAGCCAAGACTGGAAATATACCGCAGGTCTCTCTCTGCGAGATACCCCATTCACGCTTCCTCTCCCCACATCACTGTTCCTCAGCTATCCCATTGGAAGCCGACAGCCCGCACCTCTCCCTATACCAGTCGGCCCTCAGGTGTTCCTCTGCGAGCTGGCCCGCAGCTCTCCCTCTGTGAACCAACGGGCCGCGGGTCTCCCTCTATGAGCCTGCCAGTCGGCTTGCAGCTCTTCATCTACGATCCAGCTTGCCGGCTCGTAAGTCTCTGAGAACAGATGCAATGGAGGCAATGATCATGCAGGTCTGACACCCAACACTGTTCTGACATCCCCCAGTAGGAGCTCCTTGTCCGCCATCCCCCTCAGCCCCAACCCCACAAACAAATGTGACAGTCACGTTAGGTTGGACAAATAAAAATCTTAGCCATGTATGGATTTACATATTTAAAAAATTATTATAAAAAAACAACAACAAATACAACTGTGTACAGCCATGTTGTGTCATCGCCGGACCATTTGTGAATCACAGCCTGCAAGACAAAAAGAAAGATAAGATGGTGCGTCATGCGTCCAGCAAAGGAGAAAGAGAAAGAGTGAGGGAGAGAGAGAAACAAAGAAAGAGTGAGAGGGAGAGGTAGACAAAGAAAGAGAGTAAGAGTGAAAGAGAGAAAGAGTGAGATACAAGGAAGAGAGAAACAGTGTGAGAGAGGAAGAGAGAGAGAGAAAGAGTGAGAGAGAGGAAGAGAGAGAGAGAAACAGCGAGAGAGAGGAAGAGAGACAGAAAGAGTGAGAAAGAGGAGAGAAGGAATTGAGAGAGAGGAAATACAGAGAAAGAGTGTGAGAGAGAGGAAGACAGAGAAAGAGAGAAAGAGTGAGAGAGAAATAGAGAAAGAGTAAGATACAAGGAAAAGAAAGAGAGAGAAACAGTGTAAGAGAGAGGAAGAGAGAGAGAGAAAGAGTGAGAGAGAGGAAGAGAGAGAAAGAAAGAATGAGAGACAGTAAGAGAGAGAAAGAGAGAAAGTGTGAGAGAGAGAAAGGAAGAGATGGAGAGGCAGAGTTGACACTGGAAAAAATTTTCACAGCTCACCTTTGTGCCACCGGTGTGTCTCCAACCACGTGCCGGAAAATAGTGCACCCTCAAGTTTAGTCATCTGAAAGATAGTATTGAATTAGTAATTGCAGAGTACATACAACTGTATACACCTAATTCTCTATTTTGGCAATGCGCACTCAGGCTGCTGCAGCCCATCTACTCCCTCTGCTCAGAGGTGTGCGCTCAGGCTGCTGCACACTATCCACTCCCACCGCCCAGAGGTGACTGCCCGCTGCTGCGGAAAGAAACCTCTCTGCTCACCTTCCGCCACCGGCGTGTGTGTAAGACCGTGCAACCACGTGTCAAAGCAAGTTCCTGAGGCGTTGTTAGGATGTCCACGCATCATCGCAGGTTCTACACGCATTCAGCTGTGGTGGTGTTGGGGGGGGGACATCCATTCGTGAATCACAGCCTGTTAGATAAAAAGCAAGATATGATTGTGCGTCATGCGTCCATCAAAGGAGAGAGAAAGAGAGAGAGAAAGAAATAGGGAGAGGAAGACAGAGAGAAAATGAAAGAAAGAGTGAGAGGAAGACAGAGAGAAAGAGAGAAACAGTGGGAGTGAGAGGAAGAGAGAGAGAAAATGAAAGAAAGAGTGAGAGGAAGTCAGAGAGAAACAGTGAGAGAGAAGAAGAGAGAGAGAGAAACAGTGAGAGAGAGAGAAAGAGCGAGAGTGAGGAAGAGAGAGAGAGAAAGAGTGAGAGAGAGGAAGAGAGAGAAAGAAAGAATGAGAGACAGGAAGAGAGAAAGTGTGAGAGAGAGAAAGGAAGAGATGGAGAGGGAGAGTTGACACTGAAAAAAATCTTCGCAGCTCACCTTTGTGCCACCGGTGTGTCTCCAACCACGAGCCGGGAAATAGTGCACCCTCAAGTTTAGTCATCTGAAAGATAGTATAGAATTAGTAATTGCAGAGTACATGCAACTGCATACACCTAATTCTCTATTTCGGCAATGCCCATCTACTCCCACTCCTCGGAGGTGTGTGCTCAGGCTGTTGCACATTATCCACTCCCACTGCCCAGAGGTGACTGCCCGCTGCTGCGGAAAGAAACCTCTCTGCTCACCTTCCGCCACCGGCGTGTGTGTAAGACGGTGCACCACGTGTCGAAGCAACTTCCTGAGGCGTTGTTAGGATGTCCACGCATCATTGCAGGTTCTACATGCATTCAGCTGTGGTGGTGTTGGGGGGGGGACATCCATTCGTGAATCACAGCCTGTTAGATAAAAAGCAAGATATGATTGTGCGTCATGCGTCCATCAAAGGAAAGAGAAAGAGAGAGAGAAAGAAATAGTGAGACAGACAGAAAATGAAAGAAAGAGTGAGAGGAAGACAGAGAGAAACAGTGAGAGAGAAGAAGAGAGAGAGAGAAAGAGTGAGTGAGAGAGAGGAAGAGAGAGAAACAGTGAGAGAGAGAGAGAAAGAGCAAGAGTGAGGAAGAGGGAGAGAGAAAGAGTGAGAGAGAGGAAGACAGAGAAAGAGTGAGATACAAGGAAGAGACAAAGAGAGAAACAGTGTAATAGAGGAAGAGAGAGAGAAACAGTGTGAGAGAGAGGAAGAGAGCGAGAGAGAGAGAAAGAGTGAGAGAAAGGAAGAGAGAGAAAGAAAGAATGAAAGAGAGAGAGGAAGAGAGGAGTATGAGAGAGAGAAAGGAAGAGATAGAGAGTAAGAGAGAGAGAAAGAGTGTGAGTGACAGAAAGGAAGAGATGGAGAGGGAGAGTGAGTGTTGACACTGTGGAGAAAATCCTCACAGCTCACCTTTCTGCCACCGGTGTGTCTCCAACCACATGCCGGGATATAGGGCAGCCCTCAAGCTTAATCATCTGAAACATAATATGGAATCAGTAATGGATGAGTACATACAAGTGCACAATTAGTGAATCACAGCCTGCAAGACAAAAAGAAAGATAAGATGGTGCGTCATGCGTCCAGCAAAAGAGAGAGAGAGAAAGAGAGAAAGAGTGAGAGAGAAGAAGAGAGAGTGAAAAAAACAAAGAGTGAGAGAGAGAGGATGACAGAGAAAGAGAAAAAGAGTGAGAGAGAGAAAGAGAGAAAGTGAGATACAAGGAAGAAAGAAAGAGAGAAACAGTGTGAGAGAAAGGAAGAGAGAAAGAGAAAGAGTGAGAGAGAGGAAGAGACAGAGAAAGAGATAGAGAGTGAGAGAGAGAAAGGAAGAGATAGAGAGTGAGAGAGAGAGAAAGAGTGTGAGTGACAGAAAGGAAGAGACGGAGAGGGAGATTGAGTGTTGACACTGTGGGGAAAATCCTCACAGCTCACCTTTCTGCCACCGGTGTGTCTCCAACCACGTCCCAGGATATAGGGCAGCCCTCAAGCTTAGCCATCCGAAACATAGTATGGAATCAGTAATGGATGAGTACATACTACTGCGCATGCCTAAATCGTTGTCCCGACTTTGTGTATCCAGGCTAGTGTACCCCATCCACTTCCACTGCCCAGAGGTGTCTACTCGCTGCTGAACACCGAGGCTGCTGTACACCATCCACTCCCACTGCCCAGAGGTGTATGACAGCCGCTGCATACCCAGGCTGCTGCACCCCATGCACTCCCACTGCCCGAAGGTGACTGCGTGCCGCTGCGCACCCAGGCTGCTGTAACCCATTGACTCCCACTGCCCGGAGGTGACTGCCCGCCGCTGCGCAAACAAGCCTCTCTGCTCAATTACACCACCAGCGTGTGTCGAAGAGGGTCCACCACATGCCGAAGAAACCTCCTCACCCGTTGTGTACATGAGGTGAAGCAGACCTCACAATTTAGATTGAGTGTTGATTGCAGGATGGCCACGCATCATCGCAGGCCTGCAAGACAAAAAGCAAGATAAAATTGTGTGTCATGCGTCCATCAAAGGATAGAGAAAGAGAGATAGAGAGAGAAAGAAAGAGTGAGAGGAAGACAGAGAGAAAAAGAAAGAAAGAGTGAGAGGAATACAGAGAGAAAGAGAGAAACAGTGAGAGTGAGAGGAAGAGAGAGAGAAAAAGAAAGAAAGAGTGAAAGGAAGACAAAGAGAAAGAGAGAGAGAGTGAGAGAGACGAAGAGAGAGAGAAACAGTGAGAGATAGGAAGAGAGAGAAAGAGTTTGAGAAACAGGAAGAGAGAGAGAAAGAGAGAAACAGTGTGAGAAAAAGAGAGAGAGAAAGAGTGTGAAGAAGAGAAAGGAAGAGATGAAGAGGGACAGTGAGTGCCCATACTGTTGACAAAACCCTCACAGCTCACCTTTACGCCACCGCTGTGTCTCCAACCACGTGCCGGGACCTAGTGGAGCCCTCAAGCTCCCACATCTGAAACATAGTACAGAATTAGTAGTGGGAGAGTATATACGACTGTGTACGCCTAAATCGCTGTGCCGCCTTTGTGTATCCACTCCCACCGCCCAAACGTATTTGCCCACCGCTGCGCACCCAGGCCTCACTGCTCACCTTTTCGGGGACAGAGCACCCTCCACTTCATGCAGTCCCGCTCCGCAGGCCAACAGGTCTCACATTTGTGGCTGCGTCTTGATTTTGCTATGGCAGAGGACATACTAGTGCACCTATCATCATCGCAGGTTGCACACCCGCTCAGTCTTTGCGGTGCCACTAACTCAGTGACCAGTGAGGCCACGCACATGGTGGTAGGCCTTCCTGTTTGATGGCTCAGGCCTACATGAGGTGTCCAGACCACCGGGACGGGCCATGACAGTGCATGCGGTGGGATTTTGGTTTGTGCTAGTTGCAAGATTATAAATATATATACAGCGCTCCAGCAAACTAATATGTTAAAGCGCTTTATTAGACAAATGTTTACTTGGCAGCCTGCTGCAACATCAATTCCAATGCATTCACCGCCTGCTTGACCATGTCCCTGCCCCTCCTTCCTTAAAGTAGCAATATTGGGCTACTTTGGGCTACTTTTTGGTTGTATTTGGGGTAGAGAATGCTTAAAACATCTGGCAACACTGGCATGCGGGTGTTCTTGTTTTAGTGCTGCCGTCAACCGGGTCGCAAGCGTCAATTTGTCACTCTGTGAGCAAAGTCCCACAATATGGCCAACATGGAAGGTACGGGAATCACTGACCCTACATTCATCCATAGTTCCACACAAGAAAGATGGTGTACATGACACATCTGTGTGGATGTGAATGTTTATTGCACATTCAGTGAAGTATTGCAGCTGTAGCAATACTGGGCCATGCAAAGTCCAAAATTCATTTTTTTGGACATAGAGGGCAGCCAATTAGAGACAAGCTCGTTGTTGGAGTTAGGCTGCGCCAACATATGTACTTATATAATGACTCCACCAATCCATACGCACTTTTAAATTCACTATACACTCTCCTTGCAGTACTCTAATCCTCCAGTCTCTATGTATGGACTTGTACAATGACCGAGACAAAGTTACATAACCAAAGTTTTCTCCCTCTGTCAAAGGTAAGTTGGTTGAATACGCTGTCCAGAGCACACTGTAATGTGGTAGGGCCCAAGGGCAGCATGTTGCATACATAATGAACACACGGACACAGATAGATAGTGGAACTGGGTATGGGCACGTGCGCTCAACTCCTTTTTATTACCAGGGTCACATGTCCAGTGACGTTTGTGCTGGATGAGTGTGGTGTGAGTGTAAGCCAGCCCTCCGGGAATGGTTGGTGCTGGTAACAAGTAGAACAGTAATCATTGGATCAGACACAGAGATTCAATCATAAAGGGTCAATGATTTGTGCTGCACCAAGGTAGGGGCACCAGATGTGAAATAATACACAAAAGATTCTATTGTAAAGGGTCCATGACTTAAGGTACACTGAGGTAGGGGCACCAGATGTGAAATTATACACAGAATATTGTATCATAAAGGGTCCATGAGTTGTGCTGCACTCTGATAGGGGCATTAGAAGCATTTAGCGAGTGCGCAGCCAGCGATGATGCGTGGTCCGGGCGGGCCGCACTGGGAGCAATGTCTCTTGCCTACTGGACTGCGCCATCTGCAATTGCGACTCAACGTAAATTGTGAGCCCTGCTATCTGCAATGTAGATGGAAGGCAGTAGTCAGCACAGACATCGAGGAATGCTTTTTGTCACTTCCTCTTGACAAAATCCGAGGACATAGAGTACAATTCTGTCTGCAATTCATAAATCATGTCTCAATGTAAATTGTGAGCGCTGCTGACCGTAGTGTAGATTACAAAAGATGAAATATGTATGGAATACATTGTCGAAATGTGTAGGTTTCGGGGACGTTATAGTTAGCTGCCTACTGGACTCTGAAATTCATGAATCAAGACTGAATTCGAACTGTGAGCTCTCCTGGCCGCAGTGTAGACGGCCATTCAGTGTTCCTTTGGACTTGCAAGATGAATTTCGTGATTGTACTGAAGCTATAATTGATATCAAAAAAGTTCTTGAAGCAAGGATACTAAAAGGATATTATTTAGGTTTCGAAGACGTTGTAGTTAGGTGCCTACTGGACTCTGTAATTAATGAATAAACACTCAATTTTAATTGTGAGCCGTGCTGACCGCAGTGTAGGCCAGAGGCAGCGTTCAGCAAGGGCCCACAGCCAGTAGAGCTGTAAGTTATTGGCAATTCAGCGTGTGTGCAGCCGGTGATGATACGTGGTGCACTGAGTTAGTGGCACCTGAAGCAACCAGCGTGTGCGCACCTTGCGATGATGAGTGGTCCGGGTGGGCAGCACTGGTAGCAATGTCTTTGGTCTAATGAATTCTGCCTTAATAAGGCTACGTGGCGATGACTTGTGGTGCAGTGAGTTACCGGCATCAGAAGCACTCAGCGTGTGCTCACCCTGTGATGATGCGTGGTCCGGGCGGACCGCACTGGTAGCAATGTCTTTTGTCTAATGCATTCTGCCTTAGTAAGGCTAGGTGGCGATGACTTGTGGTGCAGTGGGATAGTGGCACCTGAAGCACTGATGATGCGTGGTCTGGGTGGGCCACACTGGTAGCAATGTCTTTCGTCTAATGAATTCTGCCTCAGTAAGGCCACGTGGCGGTGACTTGTGGTGCACTGAGTTATTGGCACCTGAAGCACTCAGCGTGTGCGCACTCTGCGATGATGCATGGTCCAGGCAGGCCGCACTGGTAGCAATGTCTTTTGTCTAATGAATTCTGCCTTAATAAGGCCGCATGGCGTTGAGTTGTGGTGCACTGAGTTAGTGGTACCTCTGGCGCTCAGCGTGAACACAGCCTGCGATGATGCGTGGTCCGGGCAGGCCGCATTGGGAAGAATGTGTCTTGCCTACTGGACTGCGTCATCTGTAATTGCCACTCCATCTGAATTGTGAGCCCTGCTGTCCGCAGTGTAGTTTGAAGGCAGTAGTCTGTACAGACATAAGCCTGCGGTGCTGTGCCGCTGTGTCCGCAGGGGGCGTGTGTTGAGGAGGCTGGCAGATATGGTGGCAGCTATGTGGCAGGGTGAGGGCCGCTGCTCTGGCAGATGCGTTGGCTTTCATACAAGTGAACCACGCCCAGAGTTCCGGCCTATTTATTCATACTTCTATGCTGGAGTGGCGTATGTTGAACCAGCCCACTGTGCTTCTGCTTACAGGGGACGACGAGACAGGTACATGACCGAGATCTTCCCCACTGCCTGAGGTAACATCGTTGCGTCCACAATACTTCAAGCACCAGCAGTATATGTACACATGGAGAGGTTTGTGCTCTGCATAGTGAGGTCTGTCCAGCACATCACCGCTACACTTGGTATTGTGGGCATTATAATTGGTGGGTGACTTGCGTCCTTCACACATGTTTAGTTGCCACATCTCGCAACATTCAGTTATTGTGTGGCTGAGGGGCCATGCTGTTTTTGGAAGGTCCACTGTCCTGTTGTGCGCTGCCTCGCTTGTAGTACGGGGGGTGGTCCGGGGGGAGGTCCTGAGGGTGGTGGCAGTGGGTTTTGTGGCCTTCTTGGGTGTCAGAGGTGCATGATCAGTAGCTCTATGAAATGTGATGTCATTTGAGATGTCATCAGTGATGTCATCAGTGATATCACTGACCACGTCATGAGTGATGTAATATGGGACATCATCAGCAGTGCATTGCGGGGGCGAGAGTTATAGTTAGCTCTACTAACTATAGCGTCCACATTTTTACGGTTTTGTACAAGTGAAATGTGCAACTAACTATAACGTCTATATATATATATATATACATAAGGGAGGTAATATATGTAGATTAAAGATTATTCAATAAACAACGGCTTTCAAGTGTTGTTGTAAAAATGTTTTGTTGTAATTCAATAATGAAGCAATTTTAGATACATAGTTATGATATAAGATTTACTTATTTATGCAGTCAGTTATATACATGTTAAAACATAGAATAATGTAGCTATAAGTAAAAGGTACATTTGTTAAGCAGAACTAACGAATATCTATCTTTTTAAAAACATAATTATAATGCACATTCATACAAAGCAATACACATGTGTAAGTACATATCTATAGTCCAAATAAATGCTTATATATAGAGGGATAGGCTGTATATTTATGTTTGCGTATGGTGGTTATGTGGGAAAGAGCCACATAACCACAGTTTGTGAAGATAGCTTGGTTATCCTTGGAAATTATGTTCGGAAGTAAAGAGTTCCATAGTTTGGCTACTTGAACAGAGATGGGTGTGCCACCCATGTATTTTTTCTTCTACATTAGGATTTTGAGGTGAGGTGCCATACTAGAGTGGAGGTTCCTATTTTGCATGCATTTGATGATTTTATTCCTGATGAAAAGTGGTCCTGTTCCAAGTATTGCTTTAAGGATCATACAAAGCAGCTTTAACGTTGATCTTCTGTCAACCGGTAACCAATGCAGGGCTTTCAAGGTGTGGGAGATATGGACTTGCGGCTTTATATGTAAGTATAGTCTGGCAGCAAAGTTCTGAATCCGTTGTAGTCTTTTAATAGTAGTTAAAGGTGCTCCGTGGTAGAGACTATTGGTGTAATCGAGTTTGTACAGAATGAGAGAGATGGTAGCCTGGATCTTGTGTGGAACTCCCAGATGGGGGAAGATTAGTCGCAGAGTTTTTATAGTAACAAATCTTGAGCTTGTTAGTTTGTCTACTGGGCATTCATTGTTAGCTTGAAGTCCATGGTCATTTTAGGAGGTGTTCCCAGATCATCAGGCCAGGCGGCGAGTGGGTCATAAGTTTTCCAATCACCACACGTGAGTATTTCCATTTTGGAACATTCAATTTGAGACATCTCCACTTCATCCATTGACCCACAGCTCTGAGACAACTGAAAGTTGGTGAGTTTCTAATGTCATTGAGGCATTCCAGTTAAAGAAGTATTTGCATGTCAGCTGCATAGTTATAGCATGTGAGGAGAAATTGTTTGATCAGTGCTTGTAATGACTTCATGTAGATGTTGAAAAGCATGGGCGAGATGATTGAGCCTTGAGGGACCCCTGCATTTGTGAAGTACGGTTTGCATGAAAAAGGGGGGATATGGATGACATTATTTTTATTGTTTTTTGTATCATTTAAAAACACAATAACATTGCACTCGTAATAGACAGCAACATTATGATCATTTCAGCCTTTTGCTGTACATGAACACTGATTACTTATCTCAGGGAGGGGTGTCCCTCTCTCTAGATTGCGGTCTCTGGTGGATCCCATATAATTTTGGAACATAATTTATTGTGTCTAGATCTGTACTGGATGTTAGTTGTGTTTCTAAGTGTTCCAAATCGAGTTTGTTTCACGGGTCATACGTGGATGTACGCAAGGTGGTTTTAGGTGCATCACTTTGTGTTGTTTTATGTTGGAAAGCAAGCAAATGGTGGTCTGACCATATGACCAGAGTCATTGTTTGAAAGGTAACTAGTTCTGTATTTCCAATAATGGCATCTAGGATGTGTCCAGTGATGTGTGTGGGTTTGTGGATGATCTGATGCAGGTTCAGTGCATCCAGGCCAGTGATGATTGTTTTCGGATGGGCATATTGGGTTTGTCGAACCAACAGTCACCCGGAATGCATAGGTAGGAGTGTAGTCTTATCAGGTTTGAAACTGTGTCTAGAAGTGTGCCTGGGAATGTTGCATTGCTTGGTGGAGGTCTGTAAAGGAACAGGAAGTTACAGGAGGAAGTTGGTGTAGGATTGCATCTGGTGAAAAGGGCCTCACAGTCTTGTATGGAGACGTTGTCAGCTTTAGTGATATGTAATGTTTGCCTGAACACAACCAGCCGCGGTCGGTAGTAGGAGTAACTGCAGGGCGGTGACGTGGGGAGGGGCAGGGTGGGGGGTAGTAAACTATGGATTACGGAGGTTTACAGATAAATTAACATATAAATTAATAAAACGAATTTCGTTGCGTGCACAGCATGCCCAAATGCGATGCTGTGCACGCAACGAAATTCGTTTTATTAATTTATATGTTAGCTTACCTGTAAACTTCCATAATCCATAGTTTACTACCCCCCACCCTGCCCCTCCCCACGTCACTGCCCTGCAGTTACTCCTACTACCGACCGCGGCTGAACACAACAGCTAGGCCACCTCCTCTTTTGCTTCACCATCCTGGAAAGGTCCATTACACAATATTCATTACATTTCAAACACCTGGATTAACCTTTGCCAACTCCAGATGTCAGGAGTGAGGCTTGTCTACCTGAGAATTCAGAGGGGCCAATGACTGTACCAATGTCTCTGTCACCGCAGCCTCACATGACCCTATCTTGGTGATTGATTCAAGCACCAACATGACTTAGTGAAGAGTTGTAATGTACATATGTATTCTTGGTACTTTTATTTAACAAAGGAGATGTAGAGTCTAGTGAGTAAGAGATGACGGGACTGTTTTGCTTCTTGATGGCCTCCACAGAATGGTGATGTAAGTGTGTTGGTGTGGGTGATGGAAATTATGATGTAGAAATTCAGTTATCGGTTCCACGCTGAGCAATAAAGGCATGTAATACAAAGATCCATGTGTGGCATACAAATTTGCATGTACCCAAGCTCGGTAGGATGCTACAAAAGCCATAGAAATAAAATCCCTGGAGCCGATTCACTAATCTTTGAAGCGATGCAGTACAGCAAGGCAACTTGCTGCACTGTGTGGCGTGAAAGGGAAAGAGTAGAAATGTGCCATATGTACTAAAATATGGTGCACATCTGCTCTTTCATAATGCTGGTGCACTTCAGGCAGACTAGTGCCAACACGGGTCCCTTGGGACCATGGTGCAAGGGGACCTTCAGGCAGGAATGTTTTTGTGCAGGAAGAAGCACCTTCCTGTGCAAAAACAATCCTCTGAGGCAACTTTTTCATTCTGCAACACATGTAGAAAGAGGATTAAATAGGGAGAAACAAACATATTTCTCTTCATTATGTCTCACTTGGAATGGCGTAGCCTTTTGATTCACTCCCCGGTCTACTAGTGTTAGTAAATCTGGGAGTGCACCTAAAACCATCTGTGGATGCATGGGAACACTCACGCTCCACTCATGGAATGCCTAACCAGCGCAGAAGAACGTGAGGAAGGAACATGCGCTGCCTTGCGTTATTCTAGATCTACAATCCCATACAGAGCCACTCAAGCTGGCACTCCGTGGGATAGTAAATCTGCATTAAGGGTTTGTGTTGTGATGCCAGGGCAAAAAAAGCCCTTGATGAATATTGCCCTCGTGAAAAATTGTAGGCGATCACATCCCACTACAATCACATGGAGTTTTGCAGGCTATCAGAGGAATTTCTGGAAATCTGAGAAGCTCAGCATTCCAGAAGTACCTCCCTTTTAGCACAGTCCCCTGCGAGTGCAGAGAATAGGGTTTTTTCAGCCCAATCTGCATCCACGGAGAAACCAGGAGGATGTTTACTGGGTACCATTCCTGCAACTGTCATTGCATCACTGGTGTAATTGCATCAGCCGCAGGACCATTGCAAACCCCGGGCCGAAGCAGGAGAGGGGTGTAATGGGGGCACTGGAGGAGCATTCAACAGCTGCAGCACAGGTCTCAGGCACTTTGACCTAACTTCGCCGTTGGTACCGCCTGGTCGTGAGCCCTGTTGACTGAGAAGTCACGCCAATCGCATCAGATATGTTAACCAGGCAGGTGCGCAACACCCATTGGACTCAAAGGGCTTCAGCTTCTCGAGCACACACACAGCCGCACCCTAGCACTTCACAGGTCTTTAAAAGACCATTTGCATGTTAATGAGCCCTTGCTGTTGTTTCACCCCTTCTAAGAGCCCCTGCAGCTCCACTCTGCCTATTGCTTAAAGATTCAGCCCCCCCCCGAAATGTTTTCTTAGCCCCCCCCCCCCCCTCCCCCGAAATTTGGCTCTAGTTGCGCCTCTGTAACTAGGCCACTTGCAATGAGGGCCTTTTTGGGAAGACAACATTAACACATAAACGGACTTTTGCTGGTGATGTTATTTGCAAAATGCTCCTGGTAAACACTTTGGAAAGTGCATCAGTAGCAGCCAGAACACTCATAAAGGGCAACATGTATGTGCGCCTGTTGCATGCAGCATTCAGCAGACTCGAAAATGTGTTTCTTCCTTGCAAATCCAGAAGCAGACTTCCCCTCCTCCCACTTTGTGCACTGCCACCAGCTGCAATGCATCTACTGAACCACAAATGAGCATTTGGCAAACGCAGCGGTTCAGAAAAAAAACCTGACTGGCTTACAGACGTATATCTGTTTATACACTAACTTGCAGGTGTACTAATCAGTCAATATATGAATGTAAGACAACGAAACATAGAAGAAAAAACGAAATTAACAAAAGCTTTCTTCTTCGTCCATCAGCTGCACTTACACTTAGATCCATTGCTTCAGTTTCATACGGTTCAATTAGTAGCCTCATTTATTACTCCCCAAGATGTGAAATTACAGAAAGGGGTTAAAGTGTCACCAAGGGTATCTTCATCACTTCAGTATCAATGCCTTAAAAGGCACTGACCAGAAGAAGTAGATGACCTCATTTCAAAATTATTATAGTACCAAGAACTCACTTTCAACATTATAATTCATTCACTAAAGGGATATTTCAAATTTATTATCATTTTCCTGACATATAATGGCTAATCGTTAAGGCTAGCCACTTTAACATAATATGAATACACATTTCTCCATAGGTAATACAACAGTTCCTGCATTAGCATTATTGACTAAGGTGCCTTTAACTTCTTCGCTAATACTTAATGGAAGGTTAATGTATAAGTCAGGAGATTAAATGGCTTTTACTTAAAACAAGTGTATTGATTAAAATAACTTAGAGGGGATTTTAGAGCCAATAAAACAGAATAAGTCACACTTTTTATTATTTGATATTACAAGAGAGCAAAATATGGGCTACTGTGGACAAAGATTACTGGAAGCTATTGTGCTAATTGTACTGGGAGCTCTAATTATCCCTCACCGATAAAAATGGAAACTTCACAATGAAAGGTAACAAATCATCACAGATAAATGTGAGGTTCTTAAAGTTAAATATATTCCTTCTGCACAGGAATTACACCTTTCAAGCTAATGTACTCCAAGTACAGCCTGAAGGCACGATGCACTTGCAGTGATATAAGGTGATGTCTGCGGACCATTAAGTGAAGATATAAAGCAGCTATCTGTTTTGAAATCCAAAATCTATTTTATTTATTGAGAAAGGTGTATTAGATTTGTAAATATATTTGAACTAATCCTTGCTAAAAGCCCTTGATCAGATGTATGTCATTTTACGCAAGCATGTATTACATAGGGGCATATTTACAACGAGGCGATAAAAAATTATCGCCGCTTTGGCGGCCGTTTTCGGCCGAAAAGCGGCGATAATTTTATCGCTATATTAGCAAGGCCACACTAACGCGTGAAACCTTGCTTTAGCGTGGGGATGTCTAACGCCCAGCTTTGCATCTCTAATGAGTTGCAAAGTGGGCGTTCCTGACCTGACATGACAGGAGAAATGTCGCTAAGCCACATTTCTCCTATCATCAAGCCCCACGCTATGAAGCATAGCGTCAGGAAAAGTAGCGATAACACCTGTTATCGCTACTTTCCTAACACCTGCTTCAGGGCTGACTTAGCCATGATATCCTATGGAAGGTGGATATCATGGCTAAGTTTGTGAGTCCCTATAAACTAGCTAACGTGAGATTATCGCTGGGTTTCCAGCGATAATCTCACGTTAGCCAGTTAGCGCTAGGATTCTTATCGCTGATGAGATAAGCGTTGCAAATAGCACGCTATCTCAGCGATAAAAATCGATGCTAGCCGGCGATAATTATCCGAGCGCTAAGTGCGCTCAGCGATAATTATCGCCGGTTGTTGTTGATATGCCCCATAGTTCTCGATTTCCGGACTTCACTGAAGAGCTGATTACAAGTGCCCGACTAAACACCTTTTAATGCCGGGATCGCAATTACAGTAGGTGGGATGTTTGTCACAGACGGTAAATATCAGGTGCAGTTAGGTGTCCACACTCCATCACATTTAGGCAAGTCAAACATATCGAAATGCTCAATAAATACCAGGCCATGCGGAATTTGGTCTAGTATGCACCAAAAACTCAAAAACTGCATGATATGGCCAATTTTCAGGACCAAACTTGGACTAGGCGATAATTGTTGCACCGGATTAATTCCACACACCTAGGTGTCCTGCCCGGAAATGATAGCTTGTCTGCTTCCCACAGCACAGAACTTGTAATCTGGCACTTATTTTGCTGAGTTTCCTTCTTTCCATTCCCCTATGCACAAGCACAGTTAGGTCCCACACTTGAAGTGAAATATGCCATAAGCAGTGCCGCAAATATTACAATCTTTTTTTGTTTTTACTCTTCTTCTGATCTCCCATTCTAAAATGTGTATATGGAAGCTTGTAAACCACCATTTTATGCACTTCACCCTGTGTTGCTTTTCCTCGCAGGTGCCTCGACACTCCTAAAGTGCACCAACAATTCTTGTATATAAAGCTGTGAAAATAGGGAGTATATCACATTAACATAATTGTGATTGTGTAAATGTTTACACCAAAGCGCTATTGTGTAGTGCAGTTGCATATTTGTATTTCTTTTTGCAAGAAAAATTCAGTGGTGTCAAGAAAAGATAAAATCCAAATTTGCACGCTATTACATTTGATACTACACACAGAGCAGAAATGACTGGGAGTGTTTGCGATTAATATCCTATAAAAATGTATACCAGAATGTTGACCTATAATAACCAATCGTACAGGTGAAATGTGATGAGTGGACTACATGTACATGGGTACAGAAATATTCACTTGGTAGGCTCTTTGATATTTTTTATGAAATGACTTAGACAGCTAAATTGGTTATGGACTCATGCCTTATTTTGGTATAAATGTCTGCATTATCTCAGTAAACGAACAGGGGCCCTATTACAGAATGGGTGAACTTTTCCTTTTAAGCAGGTGCGCCGTGTGCAAACAGGAAAAGTGTGTACTAATACTTTGAATGTGCTGCCCACAGGGCAACCGTCAAATTGGGCTGTACTCAGGTCAGCACATTCAAGAGAAATATGGAACAGCTGTTTAAAAGCGGCTTTGTGTTTCTCTGTGTAGGCAGCAACCCCATTGCACTTTTAGGAGAGATTAGAGATACCCTTGCAGGTGGGTGCAGTGAGTGACTGCACCTGTCTGTCGGGGGATATCTGAAGGGTCCATGGGAACCCCTCTCATGCCGGCATAGGGCTGCCTGCAAAAGACACACTTAAAGTCTGCAACCGTTTTGTTGCACACTTTCAGTACACCTTGTAAAGGCATGTTTGCCTCTGTGCCCACGTCAGCCATACAGCATTGGCGCAGAGGCAGATAGAGTCTCTCATTGGCGTTACATGTGCACCATCGCCATCTGCATTACAGAAAGATCCGCACAAGCATTTGCAGCCCCTTCTGTAATAGAAAACTGCCAGAGAGTTCACAAAGGGGGCACACACACCTGCCGCGCCCGAGAGACACTTCCGTAATATAGCCCCTGGACCTCCATATGAGGTGGTGTGAATTTCCAGTGATGCTGTTAACTGAGCCACGACCCGTATCAGGAAGTACAAGTTTCATTGAAACACTGTAAATCTGTCATAATTCTGAAAGCAGTGGAAATTTCGAGGGAATCCACATGGAGGAACTATCAGTTCTCTCAGCAATTTCTCATTACTTCAGGAATTCCAAGGGTTTATCCTTGTTAATTCCCCACCCAAAGATTTAGCAGAACCCCTTGCATTTTATCAAGCAATGTGGGTGGTGTTTCTGCACTGCATGTGCAAGGCCCTCAATGGGCCAATTTGACAGCACCAAAAACCTTAAAGGTTCACATGTTTACTGCACCTAATGAACAATCTTTAATGCAAGATTATCATATTACTCATTGTCCATGGAGCTGATTAGAATGCGTGCTATCTCCATTACCACCCATTTCTCCAAATTCAATGGTCTTCCAAAGGAACCTATCAGATTCATAAAGGTCCTTCCTTTGCCCTCCTCCCAACCTCTATTGGGCCTACAGTATCTACTACTTCGCTTCTAACAATATGTTATAAACCCGCTCTATACATTAGTGTGGCTGCTACTAATAATGCGACTGCTGATGTGCTGGTGTCACTCTCCCTTGTTGTTAGTTCCATGGCTATCATATCTTTAGAACAAACTGTGTTATGCAAAATGGGGTGGATTCTGGTTATCAGCAACCTACACTCCACACTGTATGAACCTTTGGTTCTCTAGTCTTGCTCAATGTTTTCTCTGTAGCACAAAAGAAAACCACAGCCCCTGCAATATTTCTACATTAAGGACTCTACTACAAATACATCTAAAAGAGTACATCAGTAGTCCCACTCTGGAAATGAACAGTACTTCATTACTAATTACTAATACTACGTGTATAGGTACATTCTGGATCTGTGCATACCACCACACTCTGGGTTGCCCATATAGAGTGCCCTGGGAAATACACACTCCTTGTGTGTATGAACTGCAATATATTTACGACCATGCATATAATTTTAGTAGCAATAGTATTATTTATGTATTTATTGAATGTAATCGTTATTTAATGGAAGAGGAAGATTTTCAAAGCATACCTGATCTCCAAATGTTTTCTAATCTCCAGTGGAAAGCAGGTTCATAGACTGTGGGCTAGAAAGAGAAAGTAATGGCAGGTATGGTTGGATGGCGAACTGGCCTAATGTTTCATGTTCATAGATAGAATTGTGAGCCCGATAGGGAGATTGGAGCTACAATCCATGTGCGACCGCTTACATGAGTGAGTGTGTTTAATGTTAAATATATTTTTATTGAGTGCATAGTTACTAAAAACCGTTGCACCAATTATTACAACAAATTAATACTGACAATAAAATTCAATAGGCAAAATATTTATTCAAGAAATAAAAGCAATTAAAATGCAATCTAAGTTATGCAATGGACCCACATGTAGTCTCTATTGGAGAAGGCTCTGACCACTTTAGTAAAGTGACAGGGCAAAGAATATGCTTCTTATCACAAGAAGAACCACAGAACAAGGTTCACTTTAGGAGTGCTGTATTGCTGCAAGCCTGTGGATTTTCTGCTCAACTCTTTTCAGGTATTTCGCAAGCCTGCAGTTTAACTGACTGTCGGAAGAGTCAAGCAGTAACTGCCTGCCTACAACTCTGCAGCCCTCTCATGTTAAATGTTGGCCTCAGCAGGGCTTTGCGGTCCTCCAGAGTTCATTTGCGTATACAAATTTGATGAGTTTTTGTTTCTGGGCCTAATCCACATAGACAGCACATTTCCTTGCTGTAGTCACAAATCCAGGGTGGTAGATGTGGAAGCGGTGGCAAACAGCCCCGTCGATAGTTCAGGGAAGATATATGGGCTCCGGTGCCTTTGCCTAGGTGGGCCTACGGTGCTAAGGTTTTGTAAGTAGCTATAGTTACCCAGGCTTGCCATGGCTTCGGAAATGCATGTTTGTCGACCAGAAGGGAGGTGTGCTTGGTTGCTTTGTTGACAATAGTCTTAATTTGGGAGTAGCATTCTACTTGATCCCGCTGGTGTTTTAAACCTAAAGGAGTTAGGCCCGTGGATAGGTGGCTCCTAGATGGAGAATTGTCCCTGCCAGCAATTTCCTCCCAGAGGTAGTAGTTCAATGTGCCAGGAGGAGTGTTCCTTGGTTTGTACCAAAGCATTATGAAGGACCCTTGTCTTGCCAAGGTTTGTTTCATGAGGTCAAATTCAAATCTCAGCGGCGCTGGTGACGTATAACTAGGGAGATGAGATGTATGTATGTATGTATGTATGTATGTGTTTTTTGTAAAGCGCACTGCTGCCGAGGCGTCGTGGCGCTGTAGACCGCTGGGGAACCCGTCCTGGCTATCCCTGTGAGATGGTCCCTCCTGGGTATCTCCAAGGTGAAACCAGGCATCCCCGGCAAATGTGGGGGGCCGTTGTGGAGATGAGGCAAGCTAATGCCCGGAGTTGCCGAGTGTGATCCCTTGTTAGAGTGGGCACCGAGGAGAGAATTATCGAGTCCGCTGGCCCTGGTCCACGACCCTGCCGCGTCGGGAATTGAACCCTGGTCCCGGGCCGTCTTCTGCTTCCGTGTCTGCCGCCTCTAACCAGTGAGCCACACTACTCCACATACAGCCCTGTACAGCCTAGTTCTCAATTTGTCCAGAAGGATGGTGTCTCTGCCTCTCAGTGCTTCACTGCCATAGGCTATGGTGTGGACTAGCTTTGCCTGTGTGATCTTTAATAAGGATTTGTATGATGATGCCAAAATTGTCCACTTTAGGTGAGGAAAAGCGGCTGTGAGAGTGTTGGATTTCAGTCGCAGTTTCTCCATATGCTGCTTGAAGGAGGCCTGTCTATCAAATAAAACCCCAAGGTTTTTATATTCAGACATAACCTCAACTTCTTCGTTTCGCCAATGCCACTTTGGGGGGCCAGGAGGAGGCTGACCCAGAATCATGAATTGTGTTTCACTCAGATTCATCTCCATAGCAGAGTTTCTGGAGTCTGCAGCAGTGGTGTTCAAAGGTCATGAGTGAGTGTGCTCTATTATAATAATATTATTGCAATAGAGAATGCTAATAAAAGGAGTATTGCGAATAAGTAAATAACTCTGCTTTGAGCAGGATTGCTTGTGTTGCCCTTTCCTCCAGTGAGCCTTTTCTGAGGGTCGAATGAGTTCCTTGGGACCCAATAAGAATTGAATCAGCCTCAGGGAGATTTGGTTGCACCCTCCCTAATCACAGACTATCTTATCCTACTTTTAGGACTCATGTTCCATTTAAATGCAAGCAATGTAGCAACAATTTGGCAGTTTTTCTGAGGGTGGGAGAGGGTGACCCAGATTTGCATGGCGCATTCTCTAGTGCTAATAAGGCCTACCTCACTCGGTGGTGAGAGTCTATGGCTCTCATCGCAGGAGATTCCTGATGACAAGTGAATCCATCCATCACTGGATAATAAGCATTGTGCACAGGTTGTGTCGGCCTCACTCCCTAATAGTACACACTATGTTTTTACATCATGGGCCTTCTATCTATTGTTGGGGGACAAAATACACTCTTGTTAGATTTTGGTATAGCCAACCTCTGCACAGTGCTTGGACACAGTCATTCAATCCCCTCACTTTCAACCAAGGAGTGAATCTCAACTGATTGAGACTTTCCTTCTAATTAACTTTTGTTATCTGTGGTTGGAGTGTTGTCAAGTTCATTGCCCATCTCCAGCCATTAGTTAGGTCATGTCTGGTTATAAAGTGTTCACTGTGATAAAGTCAATTTAATGATCGGTGAAATGTTCTGTTTAATATTGCACAAGCAATGTCTTACAGGTTCCATTTTTGTACTTACAGGCAGATTCACCTGATATTTAGTTAATTTCATTAAAAATGGATGGCATACTTTAAACTAGAAATGATGATGCAATGTCCTTTTACAAGTTGGCTAGCTAATTTTCGTGCATCATAAACATGGAGCACAGGTATTTTCACCGCTTGGAGATGCACCTTTGCCTGCTTCCAGCTATCTGGCTATTGTTCATGCAGAATGAACACAAAGATAAATGTATAATTTCGAAATACTTAGGGGTTTGGATCCATTTGTTTGGACAAATTTTCTTTTATTTCAGTCTGATCAGCAGAAAATGAAGTATGTGACACTGACCACATGCCCCTGGAGTAGTACAAAACATATCTGTATGATTATAGAAATGCAAGTTGCCTTATGAGGCACTCATCAATACATGGCCACTTTCATGCCTGTGATATTTACTTTAAACACTCCTCCAACATGCACATTAAGCTGCAGTCCTAAGACTATTCTAGCTTACCCAGAGATCTTCTCTGCAGTCAGAGCTTCAAGAAGATGTGCACCTCTGAATTTAAGGTTTACCAGTTCAATCCCACCTGGTTTGCTTAGTGCTGGAAAGCAGACACTAAGTAGATCCGTTGTAAAGCTTACAGATCCTCCAGTCCTCCATGCCGGAAGAAATGTCTCACTATTCTACTCATGCATATTTATCTACACAGCAGGAATGCTTCAGTGTGTGCATGTGCATGTGCATGTGTGTGTGAACCTGATTTTTGTTAACTTGTTCCTCAATAGTCACAGAAATTGTTCATGAATAATTTGCATAAGTCTTTTTATTGAAAGGTATGAATTTAACAAGGAATATTTTGAGAAAATCTCTCTTTTTGCATGGTCATCCCTGTTTTTTCTGCTGGTTGGTACTGCTAGTTTTTTAGCTCTGCATACTCTGGCACTGCTGTCCAGTCCCTAGTGAGTATGCTCTTACCCTGGTGCTGCCGGGCACTGGCAAATGGCCACCAGCACCGCAGCCCCTGCTCAACCCGGAGGAGGAGGTAATTTAGGTCGAGATTTACTGCGGAGGTTCATGGACTCTGTCTCCCCAGTCCCCTGGACGCCTGCTATTTGCCAGAGCGGGGGAGATTGAGACTGCCATGTTTGAGCCGGTCTCTCTTCTCTATGTGCAAGGTGCAGGTCAGGAGGTTTAGCGACTGTCAAGGGGAGGGGAGTGTGTCCATTGGGCAGAGCCGCATTTGCCTTGAGTTTGTGCCTGAGGAGAGTCCATGCCGGAGTGAGTTGCGAGGTCACACGGATGCTGCCTGTCCAGTCACCAGGATGCCTGTGACCTGCCACAGCAGGGGATGCAAGGATTGGGGCGGCCATGTTGGGGCTGAGTGGGAACGGAGGGCTCCAGTGCATGGGACTCGCCTCCGGTGTTGAAGCAGAAAGAGCATGGTAACAAAAAGGACAATGCAGTGAACAATCATGACACAGGCACGCGTTAACTGGTATTCTGGTTTATCATAATATTGTTGATATCATAATGCTATGCTATATAATATCATTATGCTATTTCTATATTCTTTGTGCTCACTTCCCGCTAATATTGGCAGATTATATCTACGCTGTTAGTTCAAATCGTACATCTCTTGAACACACCTTTGTAATGTTTTCTTCTTGTGTTTAGATGCATGTATTTGTTTTGTATTTTATATCTAATTCATGTACTCTGAAGTCCTTATGTCATGTAACTGGTTGTATTGTAAAGCGCACTGACACCTTCGAGTAAGCTAAGTGCTATATAAAAACACATAAATATATAAATGAAGTTCCAGTAAGGTCATGCTATATTATTTAGGAAAATACAGCAAATGTATGGAAAGTTAATGTTACTTGTGGACTACAGCACATATTGTGCGATACACTAGGCTAACAATGAACAACATGTCTTCAGGCCTATATGTGTAATCTGACTACTGTGCTTTTAGTCCTGCAGGCGAACCTGTCAAAATAACGCTTTTTGACAGGAAATTATCCTACATTAAAATATTAAATAAGTCACCCCTACACAGGCCTAGTGGCCCAGAAAGGGTGGGGTGCCTGGTATTTAAAAGTGGTACATGCAACAATTTGGTCTTAGCATCTGCCTGCATTGACTGGATCCCAAAAGCTCTTTTCACTAACTTTGACTAGTAACCAGGGTGTCAGTTAACCCACTGCCCCATGCAGCCCTTTGCAGAAGAAGGAAAGGTTTCCTACTGAAATGAGTGGCCTCTGATGCTGTTGTAACTATGAGCTTTGCACTTTGTGAAGCTCATGAAGCTTAACAATGAAAATTGTGAAGATTTGAGCCGTGGAAAGTGTCAATTTTACACAGGCTGAAAGGCAGCTAGCTCTGCTGGTGTAAACCTCTGACCTGGAGACCCGTCCAACAAAGGGATGCTAGGTCACAGTGACGGCAGCCCAGCCATATTTAGGGCAGGGAAAGCTTCACTAATGGTCCCTCCCATAGCTGCCATGCAAGGCATCATGTAAAAGGCAGGAGAAAAGCAGTATGGGCCGCATGCGCGGGGAGAAAAGTATTTATGAGCTGACCACCAATCGCATGATGTCTCTGGTGGTTTCCTTCTGTCACTGTGTGTCTTCCACCATACCTCTCCCTGGAGTGAAACACATGGGTGCACTGTCGATTAAGCTGTTTCCAATTGGGTCCTGCATAAATAGTGTGCTGGCTGTGCTCTTCCAGAGTCCTGCGCGGATATAGCTTCATCATATCAATAGCTTCTCTGATAAAACAAAAAGGAACTCTATGTTAAATGTGCAACACTCCTCTTTATGACTATGTTAGTCGGGTCTGTTGTGATTAATGGATGAGTTTACAGTACCTATTTCTATGTATTTAATTGAGTACATGTTGTTATTACATATTCAAAGGTTCCGTTTCTGGTTATAAATCATATAAGTGAAAGGCTCTGTCATCATCCACTTTTATTTTCTCCCCATGGATAGTTGTTATGTCTTTCTCCTACTTTTCCCAAATTACCTGTTTTGTTCCTCAAATGCCCATGTTTCGCTGTTTTTTTGTTTTTTTAAAACGGTGAAAATTGTCCTTCCTGCTGTATTTCTTGTTGTCATGCAATGCACGCATGGGGACTCTCTTTTGTTTCAGCTCGAATTGTCCACGGTGTGACATTATGCTGGTCTAGAATATCCGGTGCAACCCCAGTGACCTCAAATATAAACTGCATTTGTAGTCCAGCAATGATGTAGTACGGGCTTTGCAAAAACCTTTCTCTCAGTCAAAAGCAGATGCATTTAAAAGCCGAATAGGTGGGATCTCCCAAACTGATGTTATTCAGTATGTCATTTTTAAACTAATGTTGTTCAGATAAAAGGTTTCGCCATCTTCTAAATACAGATTTTGGACATAAACAGAAATACCTTCTTATTTATTACATGTATACAAAACGGAAGAAGTGTCATTCCCCAAGTTCACGTTTTTATAATCCATTTACTCTATAAATAATAAAGAAAGTAACCCAGCCCAAAACGCACTAGTTGCTTGCTTAGCCAGTTCTAGCCTGAAAACCACAGTGCTTTGACGGCAGCAGTTTACTATAAACATTGCCGCTGAAGATGACAGACAAGTTATTGAGGAGAGGGCATCAAGGCGTCCAATAAAATGGCGGCTCTTCCTCCTGGCCATCACTTTCCGCGAGAGCTCGTTGTAGTCCTGTGAAAGGAGGGACTCGGTGAATGACCCCTAATAACGTGACAATGGTGTATCCTTTCGTCTAGTAATGTGTCTTGGGTATTCGCTCTGTTTCCTGGCCAACCTGGACTCCCTTAGGGCATGGAGAGTCACCGTGCTCTCTGAACCTAGCAGAACATATATAAATCGTCGAAATGAATACACTTCCACAGGTATTTCAAAAAGTGGGGCATTGGAAATCTCTTTGTGACTTTCTTTTTCCAAAACAGCACTGCGAATCTGTCAAAGCGTGGCGAGCCCATCCAGGAAGGGCCCATGAACCGCAAATATTTAGGTCAAATGCAGGACAAACAATCGCCATGTATTTGTCTTAACTGCTTTCAGACTTGAGGCAGACTACATACAGACCATCGCAAGAGTCCAAGGAATTCGGAGATATCACCGTCTTTATCTCCCAGACAAAACTATTGTTAAAATGTGCCTTTTTTTAACTGCAAAAACAAACTTGAGTGCGTCAGCTCCTGGGCCATTTGTTCATCACATGGGTGAGTTAACTTATAGCTAGGAATTTAACCTCGACTTCGACGAAGCTTGCAGCATCAATGACAGAACATTCTGTTCCTGGGCTCTGCTTTGTTAGACGCAATTTTATCTTTATTGGAAACTTGTAATAGTAGAGCTCAGTAGGAAACAATCATGTCTGAAGCACAAAGAAGAAAGGCCTTTTCATGGCCCCTGCAGGCGCCGTATTATCCTTCACAACATGGTCAATTTCTTATTTCTTTGGACAATTTCCTATATTGATTCCGTTGTTCTTTCGATCTTCCACGTTTGTTGAATCTGGTGCCTTGGAAGAAATTCTAATTGAATACAATTTGCTGAGATTAGACTCATTTGCAAAATGGCCAAGGAAACTAAGCAAAGACTGAATTTCCTAAAGTCTTCCAATAATATTGTTTATTCTTATTGCCATGATGCTAATACGTTTGCTACAGATTCTGAATCCAGGAGAAAGCAGCGACATTATGATCGTACACTTTTATTTGCTTTACGATTATGGGCTTGAAAATAGTAAATATATATACATCTGTGCCGTATATTTATGCACAGTGTCAATTTTACAGTAATGGCAGTAGCATCTCTTAAGTCAGGGGTGTCCAGAGCAAATCCAAGAGGACAAGACCCAGAGCATATTTATTTTTAATTTTTATTTTTTATTGAGCAGAATCAAAACTAACAAAGAACATACAGTTCTTATTACTTTATACAATTAAAATTCAATGTGTCTTCCTATCTTATAACTGAAATCAGTTTCCCTCGGTCCTCATCACATACAGCTGCATATTTCTGACATGTCTGCAAAATATATATTTACACATAGTGGTTATCCTCAAAACTGTGCATGGATTCCCTGGAGCTTTGATGGACACACCTGAATGTTTTAATAATTTCTTACTTTCAAAATTTAGTTAATATGCAAGGTCTCGACAAACTAAAGTTTGGAGGAATAAACCTAATACAAACATTCATTAAAACTACACTATAAATTTCAGGGGCTTAATCGTGCCATGAGATCTTTTGAGGGTAAACATTGTGCTAAATAGATAGATGGATGGATAGATAGATAGATAGATAGATAGATAGATAGATAGATAGATAGATAGATAGATAGATAGATAGATAGATAGATAGATAGATAGATAGATAGATAGATAGATAGATAGATAGATAGATCAGCATTTGTAGAGGGCAGCACTGTCACCACTGGGGGTATCTGGGTGCTGGTGAGCAAGGTCTCAGTTGAAGAGCCAGTTCTTGAGGAAACGGCGGAAAGAGGGAAGACATAATCAAAATGTGGCAAAATAGAGTGCAAAAAAAGAGCAAACAGAAAAGGCAAAACGGAGTGAAGAAAATCAAGCAGAGAAGGTAAAACAGATGGCAGAAAATGAGCAGAAAGGAAAAACAGAGCAGACAAGGGCAAAACAGAGTCCGAAAAATGAGCAGAAAAACAAAACACGGCACAGAAAAACAAAACAGCAGTCAGCAAAACAAAACAGCAAAGGCAAAACAGAGCAATAACAAGCAGCGGAGGCACAAACAGAGGGCAGCAGATAGACAGGCAGCAGAGGGTAGCAGACTGCGGGTAAGCTGGACAGGATAACTGTCTCAGGGAGAGCTGGCACAAGGACCTGCTCTCAATTTTGACTGTTTGAGATAGATAGATAGATAGATAGATAGATAGATAGATAGATAGATAGATAGATAGATAGATAGATAGATAGATAGATAGATAGATAGATAGATAGATAGATAGATAGATAGATAGATAGATAGATAGATAGATAGATAGATAGATAGATAGATAGATAGATAGTGTTGCAGGGATTCTGCAGAGTCACAGAACTATGCTTGGGATCATGGAACCTTAGTAGGCAGGGACTGTGTCATCCTACCACCGAGTACCAATGAGCCCGGGACTGACTAGCTATAGTGTCTCACTTGCCCTCCTACTTACTCACAGAGTAACAAGTGATTAGACACCCCATAACACAACACTGCTGAACCTCTCAGGAAGCGCGGTTACAGGACACACCCTTTCACTCTTACACTTGTACTAGTCCACAATAAGTTCTGACAGAAACACAAGGAAAGTAAGTAAATGCCTAACACAAATACGGTTAGCATAACAAGTACAGCATAAATCATAAATGGAGCTGACATTATATACAACAGTGTAGCCTAACCTCCCTCCCCTTCTACCGAAGCAAAATGATTATATATCAGAAGAACTGTAGGTGTTAGCAGCAGACCTCCCACCTTAGTGTACACAGATGAAAGTTCGACATCTCAGGTGCTGTCGCAATCTTTTCCCTGGAAAGGTCCCTCTCCAAGTGTGTGTTACCTATCTGTGCATCCCTATATGACAAAAGTATGTGTTCCCAAACAACAGCTGCATTTGCATGTTTTGTCTGTGTGCTAGGGTCTCACCTAAACACAAAAACAAGGGGCAATGTTGTTCGACCTTGTCTACATGTTCAGACTAAATCCCAGGAAGAACAGAGTGCAAAAGCAACAGCGTGTTCTGTGTGAAAGTACAATGTGGCACAAAGCAAAAATGTGTCTGTAGAGGAACTTGCAAAAAGCAGAGGGCAGTCTGCAACATGCTCATGCTAACATAGGCAAAATGACAATGGGCCTGCATGGGACATATGACACCCTCCCATTGGTCAGAATAGTAGCACCGAATGGCAACAGAAATCATTTGATAAGCAGAACCAAAGTTCATAAGCAAACCAGGTCAAGAGTGTCTGAAAATTAGTATTGCTCAATGAGATGGAATGTTTTCTGCACAAAAATATATCCAATTACAGCGTATCGGTGGGACCCAAGATGTAAGATGCCAAATGGAATGACAACAATTCCAGTAAGATATACTAGCCTTCCAAATTGGAAATAGCTGCCATCCAATTGAGCAGGACAAAGGAACAAACATGCTCCTTGTTTCCAATTTTTGATAGGACCATCCAAGGAGAACCTGTCTGCACTTTGATGAAACTGAGATCCAGGAGACGGTGTGCAGTTGCACAGAGACCACCTCCTGCCACTGGTCCCAACGCTGGGTTGTACACAAGCGGCATACCCAAGGAAAGGTCCTGATTATGGGCCACTAAAGGACCCATCAACATATCGAAATCCAGGGCAGCATGTGGTGGCCAGGCAGATATCCTGGGCAAACAGAAAGGGGCACCAGATGCAATAAAACACAGATTGCACACAGGTGAAGTAAGCAGATTGGAAAGTCAGACAGAATTTGGCATCTAGAGCCTCTAGAGGCACCATTACAAAAAATGGTGGCATTCACTCATTGTACAGCTGCAGCAATGCCTGTCCGGGCAGTATCACAGATGGAGCAGACATTGCAGAAAAGAAAAAACAACACAATGATGCCGAAAATCAAGATGAGCAGCAGCGGGAACCCTCTAAATATGCTGGAAGAAATAGAATGTACAAAAGCTGGGATTACTCCAAAAATAATTTGAAAAGAAGTCACGAGGCCGGAGCCTACGAGTTTAAAAAAGTGTGCCAGAAACAAAGTATCATACACATTAAATATTTGATGTATCAATTCCCCAAAATGCAGGCGGAGATTTGTGTTCAGTAATGATTGTATTTCACTAGACGTTCTTACCACCTACAATTTGAAGGTCGCAAGTGCTGAATTCAGAGCCACTTCTTGTTGAAACAATAGCGCTTTGAGTCTGCTTCGCTTATTGAAATCTGTTTCCAGGCTTGGAATGGAAGGCAACAATGAACTGTCCACACTTCCATGTTAAGGGGGAAACAGGGCATTGTTGCAACAAGTAACTAAGTGAGAAACAGACACTAAGTGCATGATTCCCATCCGCAGATCTCAACAGTCATGAATATTAAGAACAAGGTAACTGCCATTTGAAAGAAATGTGAGGGTGGGAATAATTGCAGGAATCAGAGTTCCTTACAAATACCCAGCCAGTTAGGGGCAGAAACATTACAGACGCTGTGGATTTTTACTTGTTGACAGACAAGGGAATGTCGAGCGGTGGAATCACACATTTCTCCCATAAAAAAAATAATCTCTTACAGCCCGTTGACAATGATATGTAAAAGGTAGGGACCATAACTCATGTATGTAACTGCTCCCAAGGGATTCATATCTACCTATAAGGAACTGTTTCATGCATTCAGTAAACTGAAACATCGCTATGGGTAGCAAAATAACCCCGTGCATTAACCAAACCACTGAATGAGTTTCCGCTACAGTGAAGGGAAGCTGTTCAAGTTTTTCTATATGTAGCATAGTAGAACTTGTGTCTTTCATAGCCATCAATTGTTGTTTACATGTTAAATTAATTAGTAAGAACAATGTGCTACAATTCAGGTAATGCCAAGGTACGATCCCAATTTTCAGTGTTTGCAATGTCCAACCAAATTGCATAATCGATCTAAGTTAATGTTGACCATGATACAAGTTAGACACTTCATTCTGCACAATATCAATAACAGAAGACACAATATTATCTAAAGTATAAAGATGAGATTATAAAGTATTAATGCTGTTGTTGACAGTAGCAAGCACTTTGTCTATATTTTCCTGATCAATTTGGCGTAGTCGCACAGCATCCACTATTTGTAACAATTTCCAAAATTCATTATATGCAGCATAAACAAATTGTTTTGAATGAGGGGATTTTGGACCCAAAAGGAAGTCAGAAAGGTTTATGACTTTCGATAGAGATGAAAGATGTTGTTTCACGGCAGACAATGTGGAATGTTCTAGCCATGTTGACATCATTTACCTACAGAATTAGGGGGAACAGTGTTGGAATGTGGGTAACGTGGTTGAGGTCTAATTAATGTGAACTCTGAAGTTGTATTCACAAAGGGCCATATGTAGGTACCTAAATACCGGTCGGTAACGGCCGAAAATCGGTAAATATCCCGTTACCGACCGGTATTTAGGCAATTGAGATGTAGGTGGCTGGATTTCAGGATTCGGTAATTTACCGATTCGGAATTTTAAGAAATCGGTAAAATACCGATTCGGTAAATTACCGAATCCTGAAATCCTATGTAGGGGGCACTCAAGTGAGTGCATTTTTGGTTTCTGGATTCGTTATTTACCACCAACTACAAGTTGATGGTAAATAACGAATACCTTTTAAAAAGCAATTTTGTGCTTTTTGAAAAGTGCCATGTGGCAGACATACATGCCCTTAGGGCATGCATGTGCGCCACATGTGCACACATGCATGATTCAGGGGTGCAACAGGGTGTCAATGTGACACCCTGCCACCCATGAATATGCTCCCCCTATTACCGATTCGGTATTTACCGAATCGGTAATAGTGAATGGCTTCCCATTCATTCCTATGGGCCTCCAGGCCCATAGGAATGAATTGGAAGAGATGCATTATTACCGATTCGGTAAATACCGATTCAGTAATACCGAATATTACCGATTCGGTAATAATTACCGAATGTTTACCTACATTCTATTTACCGATTCATAAATACCGAATCGGTAAAATTCGGTATTTATGAATCGGTAAATAGAAATTATCTACATATGGCCCAAAATGAGAATGACAAACATTAATGTTCAGAGGCCATAATGATCATACAATAGAAATATCGCAGTGGCATTAAATGTACTATTTTGTATCATACTATTTTGTTGGTCTGCAGTATAATTGGTATAAGATTGGCAAATATCAAACAGGGCCAATGATGGAATAGTGGGAGTATTTAATTCTTTAATCTTAGCCAGCCTCAGACAAGTAGTCTGTGGAAAGGTGTCATTAAGAATAATAATTTGAGCAGGTATCAGACAAGCATGGAATAAAGATTCCATACCTTGGACATGCCAGGACTTAGTAGCCCATACTGATTTCTAATTGATATTGTCTTTCCAATAATCGTATCCTTTCAGGGATAAGTTGTCAATAAAATGAGATGCATAAATTAACTTGGTCTGAGTAAGCGTGAATTTTTTAGAAAGACTGGAAGCCAATTAAAAATAGTATGACAACGAATCTGAAAAGTTATGACTGGTAAAATAAGTGTCCTTCATTTTCTGTATGTTAGAACTACCCTCAGATGGAGTTGGGCAATGTCCCATTGAGTATAGTTAATGTGGGGACACTGTCCATTTGATCTGTGCAGAAAATGATGACCTTAATGTTGATAACAGAAAAAATCGGCATAGTTAGCAGAATCAAATATAAATCTTCAGTAGTAAAAAACAGTGTAATATTGCAATTTGGAAAACATCGAATTCATAGCATTGGCATCCCAATCATCTGATTGTAGCCCAGGTATGATCACATCACCCATAGAAACACAGAATAAATATTGTATCTCTAGGGTCTCTATAGGACCGAATACATCGAATGGTACTTTATCCCACACAATTCCATCAGTGACTGGGACTGATGAAATGTTAACATGGGACTGGTCTCTTTTCATTTCATGCGAGGATTAATGTGAGGCCAACAACCCGTTGAAAGCTCTGCAGTAGAACGTTCTGAAAGGTAGTGGCCATTAATCAAAAGGAAAAAAAACTCACAAATCCAATCCACATTAGTAAAAATATCATGAAAAACACTATCCACACATACGCCCAAGGGGGAAACAGATAAGCGTTTTTAACAAAGAGACAAACACACAAATCCTCGCTGGTGGTGGGGATAAAACTGAAGACAACGAAGAACTGTCTGAAGAAAAAATGTCTTGATCAATATAGAAACCAGAAGAACTCAGCTGAAATAATGGAGGCTGGGTTCTGGATTTAAATTTAAGACTTGCCCTCTCGTATTGGATTCAATGGGTTGATCAGAATAAACGATTTCCATTGTGGAGGGTCTAGAAGGAAAAACAGATATCAGGTCAACTGAAGACTCGACATCCCCCTCCTGAAGCCGGGGAGAATCAGAAAGAACAGAGCTCACAGGCTGTAAAGGAATATCCCGTCCTGGGGCACCCCAAGGCATACTATTCTGTATTGGCCACATGGTGTAACTTGCCATGTTCAATAGGAACAAAGTCATTATCCTTGTATCCAGGCAGAGGAGGCATAATAACAGTTCAGAAACCCTGAAGACCAAGCACTGGAACAGGAGCACGGTAGGAGAGACCAAATTATTTCTTGATCGCCACATTTTCACGAACCACATCACCAACTTTAGGGAGCCAGACTGAAACAGGAATCAGAACTGCTGCTTCTTCAGGTGAAGTTGATGGCAAATTAGTTTTTGCCTGAGCATTACAACACTTTTGCAGATCCCGTAAGACATCACAGTGGTTATCTATGTCAAATATTGTGGCAGCCGCCGAAAACGTATAGACCTTCAAAGTCTGGAACAAAGATCTTGATACCAAAAAGCATTTAGTTTGGAGTACACCCACCTAAAGATTTTCTTGGGAGATTATTAAGAGCACGTGGAACCCATAAAGGTGAGCTAAACAACCACGTCCCGTAACTAATACTCTTGCTGTTAAAGATTGCTTTAAGTCAAGGTCATTCGCTCCACAACAGATTTGCCCTAGGGCCTATATGGAAAGGAGAAATGCGCCTGATCTCCCATGGACTTCATTCAATCATGGTAAGCCTTAGAGGCAAAAGCCAGACCTTGGTTGGAATGGACAGTGCCACAGGCATAAGTCTCAACAAAGACATGCAAATCCTTTATAACAGTGCAAGCGTCAGCAGATCGCTAAGGCCAAACCCAGAGGAACCTAGTTCAAGAATCCACTGCATCCAAAATATATTTGAAAGCAGTGTCAGACATTAAATTACCACAATGATCAAGGTAAATTCAACCAGAATGATGGTTAGAAATAAAAATATGAATCTGGGATGGACGCAACACAGTGGAACTCTTAAATTGTTTACTAACATCAAAACAAAGGACATATTTGCTAGCTTTCTTGAATAACCCACGCCACCAATAGCATTGTTGTAAAAGAGAAACAGAAGCCACGGCACCAGTGTGAGCAGAAGTCATGCCTTCATTGGCAGCCACTATAAGAGACTGTCTACGGTCAAGGTTGGGAATCAAGCAATCGCCAACTATAGGAACAGGAACTTTGTCAGTAGTTAACTGATAAGTATAGCAAGAAGGGATACTTTGTGGAAAAGGAGTACCCTCCCTAATTGGGGCAATTTCTGTCAAAATGTCATTGTCAATTTTAGTCATAGAACAAGTAACAGCGGTTACTCTAACTGTGTCTACTTCAGATTTGGCTGCTTCATTAGCCAAAGAATTACCAACAGCTTACGTTCCCGCACGTTAATGTCCCAATGTATGGACAACATGTGTATGGGGCAAGCGTTCCTTAAGGGCCGCCACCCTAACCAAAAGTGTTTAATGCCTTTTTGGGCTACCTTTATAGTCCCAAAAATCATTTTGTTTAAAAAAAATACAAATTGGCATAAAAAAATTGTATACAGTAAAAAGAATCACACACAACAAGGGTGGGTAATTCAGGAACAGCATGTTCAAGAGCCAAGAGGAGTGTACGTAACTCAGCCAACTGGACCTTGCAGTCTTCAAGGGACTGCGTGTGCACCAAGGTAGATATTAAAACTAAATGTTTCATTGTACCACGACAATAGCATAAGCCGCTGAATAAGCCTGCTTAGAAAGGGAGAGGGTGAACTTGTTCATACTGAAGAAATTCTTATGTGTGAAAAAAAGATTCAAAAACAAAACTGACCTAAGCCGATGCCACTGATGTAACCCATTGAATCCAATGAGGATGAAGAGCTTTAGAATTAGGGACGCTGGTTTTTTTGACCGCCTTTAGGGCGAGCACTGGAGATATGACAAAAATGTGTTTACCTTGTACCAGAGGTCCCTCTTCCAGAACAGCCATCTGCACAGCAGTGAGAATTCTTTCAGTAAAAGAGAAACTCAATTCTGCAGAAGTACACAGATGCGATGAATAAGCGAGTGGGAGTTGGTCACCCTCATTAAAAGTCACACAAGTTAAACCGATCACTCTGGGCAGAATCCGGATGACCACATTTGTAGTATTCAATCTAGTTTGTAAGTACTACGTCACAAGTAAGTCAGACTGCAAAGCACACAGCAACGCAATGTGTTCCAGAAGCCAAGAGCAAACAGAAAAGGATAGGTGTATCAAAGCATAAAGAGGTTTGATAAGCAGAGCATAGTCAGGAATGTAATTCCTGCCAAAATTAAGAAAATCTAGCAGTGACTGCAATTCTTTGAGGGTAGATGGAGATTGCAACTGAGCACACTTCTACAAAAAATGGGGGGCCAAACTCCTGCCCTCATTTGTCAGTTCATAACCAAGAAAGAGAACGGCCAGATATGCAATATGTGATTTCGCAAAATTGAATTTGTAGCCAAGAGCTGCAAATCGTTTAATGATGAGATACACTATCGCAAAATGGGGATTCAATTCATCTTCTTTCAGGCATATGTCATGGACATAAAAAAAGGTATCAGGGTCAATTTCATTCAAAAGGGACACAATACATGGCGCTAAAACACCAGGCTATTCTTATACCCCATATGCAGTCTTGCATAGCACCTCAGAGTGCTGAGGGCACTGAATGTGGACCAGTCCTGGCTCTCAGGATCCAGGTTGTGACTTAAAAAGCCATTTGAAATATCAAAAGTAGTTTAAAAACGTTTACGTACAATATTATTGACTAATCCTGTACTATACGTGTTTTTTTGTGTTTCATTTTTTAAAAATTAATATTGAGTAAGTAAACAATAGTCATACAACATGGGTATGAATCACTCTGCTTCCAATTGTAAAAACACTTGTAAGAATAGGGACAGGGTGATACTATCCCTCATATGAAAAAGGGGATAAAGGGGATAGATTTATATACACAGAGAGAGGAGTAGAAGGTAATAACTAGTACATACTAAAATATACTAGGAGAAACTGAAGCCATGTGGTGGCAACCTTGGTAAACGAGAATAGGGGGATGAGTGGAGGGGGGAAGGTGCAGTTCTCTGAGGGGAATTTGACCATTAGATGGCCTATGCAGTCAAAGTTGTTGAGCCTGAGAGCTTCAGAAGAGAACACGGCTGAGTGAGGACTTTGGGAGTGGGCATCTCCTGTGTTGAGGGGTGGTGAATCAGTGGGATGGACCACCATGGACCAGGTGGTACAGGCAGCGGGTTTGGGCAAGAGTCTGGGTCATGTCAGTAAAAAGGGAGACAAGGGAAGGAAAGAGAAATCTTTCGTTGTCGATGTAGGGGACTCTTTTATGGTTTGCAAGGCGAGTAGATAGAGGTACTGTGGAGGCTGGAGCTGGTGAATCTAGGGGTGGTAGGTGTTGTCCTTTGCGAGGAGGGGGCAACCCTCCTCGTCTGAGTGTCTGAGTGTCCGGTGTTTGGGGGGGAAGGAGGTCATGGGCTAGGGGAGTGGAGTGAGGTATAAGAGAGGCAGAGAGGAAGATGGTAAAAGGCGGTTGAGACATACTATTCATGTTTTACACTGCATAAGTACGGGAATGACCATCCAAATGTCTATAATCCAAAACAATGCAATATGAACCATCAGGTTTCAGAACCAGGAGGAGCGGGTCATTCATCGCAGAGACACAGGGTTCAATCATACCTTGATATTCCAATTGAGTCAGAATCTCTTTAACGGACAACCTTGCATCAATTTTAATTGGATATTGAGGCTGTGGCTGAGGAACAGGACAAACACGCACAACATGCGGTGGAGAATCCATATCCCAACCAGCTTGGTTGCGGTCGAAGGCTGTGGCTAAGGGAAGTGCCCACTCAGTAGCATAAGCATGCTTAGTCTCATCAGGGACATTTTGCAAAAATGTAGGCATAATCACATCCTCGCCTTGAGGACAAGCAAGAACAAATGGGGGAGGCCAAACAACCTCTGCCAGTAGAATGTCATAAGAAGATGTCAATTTTTCCCCCAAAAATAGCATATATGGTGCGCTTAATGTCACCTTCAATCTGAATGTCTACATGATAAAGTCTATCAGGGAGAGCTAAGGGGGTGTCCGCAGTCTCAACAGTTATGAAAGTATCAGTTGCTTTAGCCTCCAGAAATGGGTGGAGTGTCTGACACACTGGTAACTTCCACTGTGCTGTCAAGGAAAGTCACCGCCCACTTCCTGTCCAGGACGAGGTTTCTCACCGCCTGGGGAATATTTCGCTGTTTATGCCACAACTTTTTCCTTCTGGAACAGGGCTCTATAAGGAGGTGGTTTCTATCTCTTGACTTTCACTTCAAAAGAGTGCTGCAGGGTCTGCTTGGGTTGCGCAGACTCGTCGTGTCTGCAATCTTGCCGTCCTCCTCAGTAGTACTGTTGAGCAGATGATTCCTGAAAGGAATGAGGAGAATGAGGATCATGAACCCGAAACCTCTCAAGAGTTTTAATCTTAGAGCGATCACGTAAATCACATATATGTTCAGAAGTATCCGGTTGTGGTGAACTACGACAAGACCCAGACTTTAGTTGCTGATTATTTTTGTACCATGTCTTCTTTGGAAAGACTGGACGTCCCTCCTTTTTAGGAGGGGCCTTACCCTCAGACTGAGGAGAAAGCCTAACCCCCAAATTATTGCGTCCTAAGGTTGAATAAACGTCAGCAATAATAATCGGCAGCTCACGTTCCCGATCAATGTCAGACACCACCGAAAGGCATTGGCGAACCATCAAAGCCGCTGCTTCACCTTTAACATGAGACAGAATCATACCGGAGACAACAGGAAAAATACCCAACAACTTTATCCCTAAATTCAGGTCAGGACCTGCCCCATGTTCATTTTGAATTTGTTTGAGAATGCCTGAGAAAACATAATCGAGGGGCTGCCATAAAAAAGTGTATACACTGAGGCAAACACCGTACCCCAGGTGTTTCAGTCCGCTAAAGGAGCAATTAGACCACTAGGCAAGCACATAGCAAGGATCCTGTGCTTTTCCACAGGACCCATAAGAGGGAAAACTGCATAAAGTTGTTCAATTTTCTGAGCAATCCAAAATGGCAAGTCCTCATGATTCTCAGGACATTTCCCCATCATCGAATTAATAATAACGGGGCTAATCACAAGACCTCCACTGTGTGCAGTCTGCACTGGAGACACAGCCCCATGGGGAGCCACTAGAAAAGCACAGGCAACAAATTGGATCAGGCATCTATAAAGAAGAACTACCTGTCAACAAACGTACCTCCGCCAAATTAGCATTAAGAAAATTAGAATGGAGAGTAAATCTGGCCAAAACAGGCCATGTGGCGCCATCAATACTCAAGGGGCCCATACGAACAAAAGAAATAGGATGGGGTAGAGGGCCATTAGTCCAAATTTGGTGCTTTCAGGCTGTAAGAGGAACTTCAACAACCGCATAAGGGTGATAAGCTGCCAGAACAGCGACAAGAGTATAAGCATGGAAAGAATTATCATTCGCATCCACAGCGGGGAACATAACTCAGGAGAAACACTTTGAAATGGTATGCAGGATCAGCTTTAACTACATAAACAACTGGAGACACCGCATTGGGGTCTCCATGTTGCAACAAATGTTGAATAATTACAACGTGGCAATGAGCCGGAATCCCAATTGGTTGAGCCATCACTGAAAGTCAAGGGAAACAAACTGTAGCACAAATTGGGTCTAAACCCCTTTAAAGATCAATCTTGAAAAACCTACAGCAATAGGTCATCCCTAAAAACTGAGGAGGCAAAGCCCTCACACCACGGACGTCACTGGGAAACAGTGCAATGGTATTGTGGATAAGCACAAGAACTACTCAGGGGTTCCATGTATAAGTACCAGACCAAACGTTGGAAGCGCCATGTCGGCGGACTTCTGTGGATTACAGAACTATGCTTGGGATCATAGAACCGTAGTACGCAGGGACTGAGTCATCCTAGCACCTGAGTACCCATGAGCCTGCAAATGACTTGCTATAGTGTCTCACTTGATCTCCTACTCACTCACAGAGTAACAAGTGATTAGGCATCCCAGAACAGAATACTCCCTAACTGTGGTTACAGCACACACCCTTTCGCTCTCACAATTGTACTAGTACACAATTAGTTCGGACAGAGACACACAGAAAATTTACAATATTGTTTTTAAGTATTGTGCTCCTGTATGCAGTGTATGTGCCACAACAAGTAGGAAAATACTGAACACAAATACGGTTAGCATAACAAGTAGTCTGTAAAGCAGAAATGGAGCTGTCATTATATACAATAGTGTAACATATCCTCCCTCCCCTTCTACAGAAGCAAAATGATTATATATCTGAAGATCTCTAGGTGTTAGCATCAGACCATGTACCTTAGTATACACAGATGAAGGTTCTACATCTCAGGTGCTGTCACAATCTTTTCCCTGGAAAGGTCCCTCTCCAAGTGTGTGTTACCTATCTGTTTATCCCTATATCACAAAGGTATGAGTTCCCAAACAAAAGCTTCAGTTGCATGTTTTGTCTAGGCGCTAAGGTGTCGCCAAAACAGAATAACAAGGGGCATTGTTGTTCGACCTCATCTACATGTTCAGACTAAATCCCAGGAAGAACAGAACCCCAAAACATCAGCATGTTCTGTGTGAAAGTACAGTGTGGCACAAAGCAAAATGTGTCTGTAGAGTAACATGTGCAACACATAAGTGCTGTTCTCCGAGTGTATGATGCAGCTATAGCAAAATTGACATTAGATATTTTCATCAAATATGAACAAGGTGAAGTCCCTTATTGAAACTTACACTCATTTCTCTGCCTTGTAAAAATCTGTTAAATATTTCTGGCAAAAAAATCTAAACACTATTGTTCAAATGAGGTTAACAAATGCTTAGATAGCCTAGTACTTGCTTTGCCATCTTGGATTTGCCAAGTCTGTCAATCAAAAGTAAAATAAAAAAGGAATCTGATAGGACAAGGCAACCCCTTTTCCAGTTGCCCAGTGAAAATTTGTAGATCGATAGAAAACTACAAATCCGTGCATTCTGACTGGCTGTTCGTATCTAAATATTTTTGTTGTTGCAGCCGATATGGGATGGAGGCACTGTAGTATGATTCCTGAAGAGATATTTTGACACATAGATAGGAGTAAAAGGGAATTCCCCAGACCACAAAGAGGATGTGTGGGTGACCCAGAGGAACAGATAATGCCTTAAAAAGCTGCTGTTTTCATTACAGGATTCACAGATCTGCAGAGGCATTCATAGACTCACAGGCCAAAATGTTATAATAGATTCAAAGGCACATATTTTCTTAATTATTATTTTTCCTTGATGTAAATTATAAAAAAAGGTTTTGAGGAAAAATCCATTAAATATCTAAAGTGCATATTTGAACGGCCAAAGTCCATTACAACTGAGCGCTAGGTAAGTGTGGATTTTGTACATGACACAGATGGTGTGGGAAGGAGACCTGAATGGCTATGTACCCAGACCCCACAGCTTATGATGGCCATTCATAGATGGTTTCAGTAGGACCAGTTCTAGTGTAGTACTAGTGCCTTGTCTATGAGAGCTATGCTCAGGTTTTGTTGTGGAACACCAAATGGCATGCACATTTGTTCAGGTAGTATGGAGCTGGGGCAAAAGTGCCCTGCCATAGACAAGACCCTGTACCGAGATCTGACCACGCATGAACAGAGAACATGTACACCAGTGTTGAGTGTGACAACTGCTGGTTTATAGCCTTTCTTGCAGTGAGGGCATCTTTCCAGAGATCGCTATAAATGGTCGAAGGTGCTGATATTAGTGGAATGATCCCTAAGCACAGGCCCTGGCATTAGACAAGACATGTTCCGGAGTGACCTGTGTATGTCAAAGACCGTGTAGAAGAAGTAATAGGCCATAAGGCAGGGTTGTTCCTTTTGGGGTAATTTGGCATGGCGAAGGTAAGTCACAACTGCTTTATATTGAATAGTACTGGATGCAGTGTTTGGTATGAAAATTAGCCGTGGGTGAATTTCAATAATTTCATAATAATCAGAGAAATTTCAGTAATTCTGCGTTACTCTATAATACGCAACTATTATCATAACTTGATTACAAATACTTTCATATTTAGGAGTAATTTGGGTGAAAAAATCATACTGTGAGATCACATTTAGTGAATGCAAGTGGCTCCTCAAGCTGATGCTTATGTTCTGCTCAATTTAGCGCTATTTTCTTAGCAACAAATTCATTCTCGTATCAGTTTAGGACTCGAGGATGCACTTTGTGCTAAGAAATGCACTTAATGCTGGGAGTAAGTTAGGAAAGATCCTACCACAGTGCACATTTAGTGAGCAGGGTGCAAATGGATGCTCTTCCACGGTATTCATGCCCTGTTTATTTATTGCTATTTCTTAGCGCAAAATGCATCCTCACAGCTATTTTTAATGCAAGGGGAACTTTTGCACCAAGACAATAGTGCTAAATGCCGAATTACTCTTCTTGGGTAATTCTGCATAATCTCTGATAATTTTGGGGTAATTCCCATTAATTATACTTAACAGAATTACGCAAGTTACTCCCATGCCTAATAAAATTAAAAATCACTAAAAGCATCCACAGATATTTCTGTCCATATGGGAGTATAGCACAACTCCTGCTGCATATGGTCAGTAGTTGTGCACAGTGAGTTATGCTCACATGAAGGTAGAACACTTTTTTCATAAACCTTAGATGAACTGTAATCCTCATCTTCTCATTAGCTTCTCATAGCCATCTCAAATCTCATGCCATGGCTTCAGACATGAGATCCAGTAGGCAGCCTCTGCATGGAGGGTGCTGGAAAAAGACCTGGGCACTCTTTGTTGTACCAAAAATGTTCCTTTAGTCCTGTACTTTGAACAATGGATTCCAATATGGTGCCAATGTAGTTTATAAGCATGGCATTCTTTAGAATGTGCTTGCAATTTTGAATGTATTTGTTTACATGAGTTATCCGACAATCTCTTTAATATATTTTGCTTGAGAAGCTTCCCTATAGAATTGTCACATTGTCTATAAGTTGAAAATCTCTGTATTTCCTAACTACTAACTGTGGAACTCACAGTTCCCTGTCCATTGATTGAGCTGTATGTTTTAATTTTGGAAAGATAGCAAAATTATTTTGTAGATGATTGTATTGATAATCTGTTATCTATTATTGTATTCAATAAAATATCATCTATCAGCTATCTAATACTGCATTTCTAAAAAAACATTGACACTGAACACACATATTTGGAAACAAATTAAATAGTTTACTGTTGTAGTGACACATACTAATCTAAAAAGCAATGGTTGTTACAAATTAATTCAAAACAAAAGACAATGTTTCTTCGTGATATGAAAACAAAGTGCTTGTCCATGTCTTTGTTGACCAACAAAGGTATAAAATAACAGCCTAATTCAGTGAAATGAGTAGTCAAGCAGGTGCGCCTCACATAGAGATTAATTAATTGACAAAACAGCAAATTTCTTCACATCAAATAAATCTAATGTCACTGGAAAAACTTTAAGTACTTTAAGCTCCGAAGAACAGTTTATGAGTTAAATAAATATATAGCACATTTAAGCTATGCAAAAGAATTAGGCAGTGGTGCACACTTTAAAATCTTCAGAGCCTTTTATTTAGTGATTTATTAGTAATATTCAAGGAGACTTAGATTTGAAAATATGTCTGCGATATTGGTTGCTGAAATGAGGAGGATTTTAAAAGCTTATGTCCACTCCTGATGGAAGCAATGGTTGAATAGTAGGATTTCCATTTCCATTGTGAACATTACATACATTGTGATTATTCTGATAACAGAGGGGATGGGATTTCTGATTCTTTGGCACTTTCTTGAAAGGACTGATTTAGTGTCTTAGACTTTAGGGCTACATTCTCAAGAAAGAGGGTTTCTGAGCTCCTTCTGCAATTCAAAGCTTCTTAGCTAGGTAATTCAGTGTGCCTTTATGCAACACTCTATGAAAAGTGCATACATCTTTCAGTGTTTTCCTCAGTTTAATGGGGAACTACTTCAAGCAATCAGAATGGAGATGCATGGTTATATTTCCTTCATCTAGTGATTTGTCTGGCAGCTGCATGTCTGGCTGCCTTTAGAGGACCTAGGTGTATTTTGAGAATGTCTAGTAGAAGGAAGTTACCATGGTCCAATCTACAAAGTGCAAGCTCTTGAACAACGTGCTTGAAATCAGGTACTGGGATGATTTCTTTGATGCCTCTTAGCAGTTTAAACTGGGATTGCACTCCCTCTGCTAGATTATTAGTGTATAAATGTAGGTGCAGTCGCTTGTCCAGGATTAACCCAGGGATTCCACAGAGTCAATGTTGTCTGGGGTGACATTGAGAATTGTGTTTTCTCTAATCCATGCTTGTACCAGGATGATGATATTTCAGGTGAAATGAAGAGGAATTCCCTTTGCATTATGTTTAATTTCAGTTGGAGAAGAGAAATTCTATATTCTGACAATCTAAATATGTACTTGGGAGATTAGATTTTTAGATTGAGTTTTGTCATCTGCAAAAAAATGGCAGGTGAAGTAAAGTTATAATGTTAAGAAAAAACAAGGTCTTAGAATGAATAAAGTTTTGAGTCAATGAGCGCAAGATCGTTTTATAGTCTGAGAATGTCTCTATCACATGTAATCCAGTTTTTAATAAATTGTAGTTCTCTTTTGTGCCACAGTATTACTGGGGCACATAGTTGTTTTCCTAAATATTTAAGATTTCTCACTACATATTTTATTTTAAGTTTATCATGCCCTTATCAATTATTGGATTGGTAAAACAAATGAAATCTATGCCCCCTCACAACTAGCCCTTGAACATGATGAAATGTTATTATAAGCTTTGATAATAAAATGAAGAAAATAAAGTTGGACTTTTGTGTACATTTTATTTAATGTTTCAATTTACATAAAGCCTCACAATGGATAAATTGATCAAACACTAAAGAATTTCTTTTAAACCTATTATTCACTTTTTCATTGCTAACCTTATTGCTTTATTTATGATGGTAATGGCATTTTAAACCCTGCTGGATTTTCCTCTTTTTCTCCACTTCTGAAGATCTTTTCATGGTCCTGGTGACACATTTATCATAGCTTAGAGACAGGAGGTAATGAGTGCCTTTGCCATTGAATTAATTAGATGGGGAAAGAAGGAAATGTTACTGGATTCACTCTAAATGCATACTTGGGTGTAGGCTTAACAGAGAGTAACAAGAGGATCATATTAAGCGTTCATCTTCCCATTATTAGCAGTTTATTAAGAGAAATCTCTGAGGTAGACCTTCAACAATGTTTGATTATTTGCTTTTCAGCAGCTCTTTGAAAACCTCAATAAAGTTTGAAATGTGTATTGCATTAAAATTCAAAGCATGGGAACTATTTCACTAAGCATAGTATGGATTAGCAATAACAGTCAAACAACAAAAAGAGGAAACAACATAACATCCCCAGATTAAGAGAAGATAAGTTACAGTACTGAACAATACAAAACAATTTAGATCAAATATGTAAGACAGTTTCAATAAAGCAAGTGAATGTCCATATGCATTCCGTGTCAGATAAGGGATTGTTTCAACACCTTTCCACGCTGATCTTGATATCTCTGTAGCAAGAGACACAAACCTTGCTTGGTTTTTAGGCTTGATGTTGGTGGCACCAGTGAGAAATTAGGTTGTTGGTTGAGTGAGGGTGTGAGCCTTTCTCAAACACAATCCTTGGCAGGGTGAACCACAAAAGTCATAAAATTAACCTGTGCTTAAACCTCTAGTAGCTAGGCAAAAAAACTGTCAGCCTTAAATTAGACATCAATTTAGAAAAAATTGGGGATATGCAATTTCAAAGATTTAAGGTATAGCACCTAACAGAGCAAAGTGCCACTTGCGGTTATCTGGTTGCGCAAGACCGGTTGTAAGTAATAGGTTTAGGCTGACTGCGATGGAGCACAGGCCAGATACAGGAACCAGGTTCATCACGCTGAAAAAAGTTACCTTCTAATGTCCAGTGAGAAGAGTCCAGTTCACAGTGGGGGAGGCCATGAGGAGCCAAGAAAGTGGCTGGTCGTCGCTGAGCATGAAGAGCAAGCTTGACGTCATGGACAGTCATTGCTGAAGCTTCGTGTTGGCAGTCACTGCGGGCTGTTGATGCTGTAGCACAAAGTGCAGAGCTTGTGTTGCGGTTGTCACTGGCAGTCACGGTATCATGAATAGTCAGGTTCACCAGAGCTTCACATTGGCAGTCAGTTCAGGCAGTGTGGGCGCCAAGACCTTGGCATGAACAGGCCTGATTGTGGTCAACTGATGCAACACCAAAGGTCCAGAACCTGGGAGGCACCTCTTTGGGATCAGGAATTTATTCCAGCAGAGGCAAGCTGGGCTCAGGCAGGTGCACTCGGAGGTCCAGGCAGGTCCAGTGCAGCAGGTCAGCTAGGCAGTTGCAGAGAGTCCTTTGGAGTTGGTTGTGTATCTATAGCTAAGAACAGGATGCCACCTAACCAACCCTTGGAGTCACTCAGGTTGTATGGTGTTGCTTGAACATGAAATACCTTGAAACAACAAGAGGCATTAGGCAAAAAAGGAACACATTGTTTAAATAAACAATGCGGTTGGGAGTACAGTCACAGGCATAGTCTCTGAGGACTGTCTCAATTTAAAATCGGTCAAACACAGACTTTTATACAGTTCATTGAATGTAATAAAGAGTTTCTGGTGATCCTTTTTTGGTAAGGAATGTGTGCCTCTGTCTTTGGAGCCATAAATTGAGGTATTGGATGAGGAATCCAGGTGGGCCTCGACCTTGCGTGGATACAATGCCAGTGGGTATTGTGTCCAGATGTATAGCATGGGGAGCATGTGATCACTGTGAGTACTGAGTGTGCTGCATCTTGAGTGGCTGAGTGTTCCTAACTTCATATAGCACATGACTTTATGGTGTTTTGAGAATGTGTGCACCCCATGTGTGCTATAGTGGGGCCAATCTCCTTGGACCATTGTGGTGTCACTGCGCCTATCTGTGGGTTCGATCTAGGATTTCCTGTTTGTATGTTTGTTTGCTGGCTACATGCTACCCCTAAATTAGTGACCTTGGGCCTGGGTTTCAGGGCCTGCATAACCACTTATTTCTGAGTCAGGGTTGATGTAGAGTTCACAATTGGAGAATATGTCAATAAAGATGAGATTTTTTTTAATACATGAATGTATCCTTATTCACATTGACATCGACTTTCTTAATATTAATAATGGGATGAAGGGTGCAGTTCCAGTCTACCTTCTCAAACAGTAGGAAAGGTCTCAAGCAGCAAGGTAGTCCTCTGGCAGTAGGACTGAAGGAGTATACAGAAGACTGGATCTGAGGGTTCCCTTTTAATATTGGTGTCCAAGTGGAAGAAACTTCTTGAGCCTTTCTCCTACAGAAATGTCTGGAATTTTCTGCTTCCCTGCCCTAGTCCCAGTCTGTCTGCAGACACAATAGGCTAGTGTGAAGGTCTTTGTGTGTTAGCTGAGGCAGTGCCTTTGAAGTGCAAGTGTGACAGGTGACAGCCCCACCCTCTTATCAAGTCAGGATGGCCTATCCTGCCAACAACCAGACTCTCTATTAGGTGGCTGTGTGGGAGGAATACACAAAGGCCAACTTCCAACCACACCTAGTCATGTGACCCGTGATACAAGCTGCAGGCACCAAATGATTAGGACAAAAAACTTCAACTTTTTAAAAGTGGTATTTTCAGAATTTTGACTTAAAATCTCACTTCACCATTAAACGGGGTTTTGCATTAAAATTCCTCAGATAACAAATATGACATACCTACCTGCTCCCAAACAAAGGGTATCATTTATTAAATGTAATAAGGTAACTCAGTGTTATCCCATAGGAGAGGTAGGCCGTGCAATAGCAAAATTAATTCTGAGAGTTTTTTCACTACCAGGACATGTAAAACGTAAAAGTACAAGTCCAACTTTATAAGTATCCAAAACTGGCTGCCGCATCATTACGCTCCAGTCGCAAGCTGCACAGCCGTACTGTCATAAGTCACTCAGAAAAAAACGAAACTTCAATTTTCTTCCATATATACACCATGTTTATTCCATGCTCTTTAGTTCTATATAATTCACCATGGAGGCAACTCAATTCCAAGCATCAAATGCTACAGAAATGCCCATTAAGGCTTTATCTTGCAACACTATGGAATTAATAATACATTGGGGTTAATCATGAAGATAATGACCCCATGCATTTCAGGCTGAAAGCCCTTCTTGAAGTGTAACTACAATTTAAGGAAAGCCCATTAACATTGTGGAAAATCTTAGAAATCGGCAACCAAAGTAAACCTTCAAAACATACAGTCGTTTTACCTTAATGTGCAATAAACCGCACTCCTGTGCCCAATTCTACCGTGCAAGACATGCCACTGCCATGCCAAATATCATTCCAGCTGAAACCTTCAAGGCTATGTCCTATGTCCACTCCATTTCTACATATATGTAATCCTGGATTACACCATCTGTAGCCATGGTTCATACACAAAACATGACACATTTGTCATTTTGTGTAACACAAAATTTTGTATGATTATTCGTAAATAAATGTATTCAGGTCCCTTGAACCATTACAACAGAACGCTTTGAGCTCAATCAACTTCTCTCCTGCGAACAGAACTCCATCTCCCACAACTAGAAACCTTGGTGTGATATTCAGTTACGACATGACTTTTTTCTTTCCATTACAGTTACCATTGACAGATAGATGTTAGGTCCCATATTGTAATCCACACTGGCAAAACCTATATCAACATTGCATTCTATTTTAGAAATCTACTACGATTGGCTCGGTGTCCCAACACAGACTATACTCTCCGGGAAGAGGGAGCTAAGCAAGCCACAAGTGTTGCTGGGTTGTTTCTGCATGCTGCTCTTTGCTGCCTTTGCCCAGTGGAGAAGAGAGAGAAGGACGAAGGTGAATGAACTCAAAATAACACACAAACGAACACAAATCGGGGACATACAACAAATGCAAGCATTGCCAGATGCCGTGATGAGTTTGTGCAAGCTACTTATAGTGCCTCTGCCACTCCCGCCCGGAAGTGCTGTGTCCCTGAACCTTATGTGCTGCAGAAGTGCCGTTTCCTGCATGTGGTCAAGCCGTGACCGGCCAGTCCTCAGGAAAAACACTTCCAGAAGCCTGATGTAGGTAATTTAGTTATTGATCAGGTGTATCAAGTTGTGCTGCAGCCTCAGAGTGAGGGCTATTACATTTCACAAGCAAACCCAACGATCCATAGATTGCAATAACAAAATCCTCACAGGTGTGGGAGTAAATAATGATACAGTAACAGCAGAAGCAGCTCCTCTGCTATGGGGGAGGAGACTCGCCCCACTGCTGAAATGCAGCAGTCAGACGAAACATAAAATGACAATAAAACAATGTTGTCATTTTATTTGTATTTCCAGTTTGCCGAGAGGAGGGCAGGGCCAGGTCGCAGTGTCACACAGCACAGGGAGGGGTGTTAGGCACTAAAAGTGTGCATGTCAGTTTGGCCATCCTTCCACGGCCAGCCAAATCAGCATGCGCACTTGGATATCTCCAGTGCGCAGGTTCCCAGATCCTGCTGGATCGCAAAACCCAGCCCGCTCCACCCAATACTAGCACTTCTCTCATGCAGGAAGAAGAGCTGGGATTGTGTGGTGTCTGAAAGCCTGTGCCCATTGAAATTGTGGTGCTGTGATGGGAACAGAGGAGCAGGGTGGTGCAGGAGCAGAAGTTGGGGGCCACGTGCAGGAAGGCAAGTTTATATATATATCTTTTTTCCCTCCCCCCCACTTCGAATTGGCAGAAGCCGCACCTGAGTAACAGAGGACACCCCTTCAGGCTTCCACAATGGACATTAGTGGTATTCTGTCAAGAATTCCTGTCATGCGAGGGGAGGAAAACGGTAACCAGCGTAAACGGACTACATCTCCCAGGATGCTTAGCGGTTGAGAGGTTATGTAAACAGGAGAGCTGTTACATAACTCAAGGAAAACACGCCCTTATGTAAACAGGAGAGCTGTTACATAACTCAAGGGAAAACACGCCCTTATGTAAACAGGAGAGCTGTTACATAACTCAAGGGAAAACACGCCCTTATGTAAACAGGAGAGCTGTTACATAACTCAAGGAAAACACGCCCTATAAAGGGAGGAACCGGGAGGTACAAGGCTGTCGGATATTGTGTTTACACCGACGTACCTGCTTCGTGAAGAGCAGTGTTCCGGAGTGGTGCTCCAGTAAGGCAAGAACGGAGGTAGGTCGAGTCGTTACTCCCTGGGCCGTGTCTTGCCCCATCGTCACCTGTGAAGGACCCGGAAGCTCTACCGGTCAACCATTGAGCTTCGCTTTTTGACTCGGCTGAGTCAAAGCGCAGTGGCGCTTTTGCTGGTTGGAGTCGTAACTCCCAGCCCGACCAGAGATACAGGGACTGCCAGCTGTAACGCACACCAGGAGGTGTTTGCCGCGTTACAGACTCGGAAGTCCACAGGATCGATCGAGCGGCTGCTCTCGGTTCAGTCTTCTTGCTTTTGATTGGGGTATCGGTGACGCATCACCAGGAGGTGACTCCGCGTCCCGGTGCAGTCGGAGGAAGAGGTTGAGCGGCTGCTCCCTTCAGGTAGAGACCCCGGCTGGGTGTTTCCCTGACTCCTCGATTCTCCCCAACACTCGTCGTGCCCCTCACAGCCTACCGATTGGCATTGTCGGCCATTTCATTTCTGCCCTCTGTTGGCATACGCCGGGATCGGCGTATATGCAGAGGACGGTTAGGACCATCCGTGCTGTGGGCTGGTAACGTACTTAGCCTGGAGGATTCCAGTGACTATAACTTTTGTTTATTCGTTGTATTGTTTTTGCCTTCATTAAAATAACTAACCCTTCACAAGTGGTTGCGTCCTCATTATCGTGTCTGTTAAACGATCCTGAGACGTTCAGGGCGTTACAAAATATCTGACCGTAATAACACTAACTGTCTCCCGGTCGATAACAGACATGGCAACACTTGATGATGTGCTGGCTGCTTTAGCGACCGTGCAAGTTGAAGTGGCTGCCTCTAGGCAAGAAACAGCCGATGTAAAAGCCAGACTGGATGCTATCCAATTGGACCCGCTCACGCCCAGCACCTCCCTCACGAACCAGACCCCTGCGGTAGTAGTGGAAATGCCGGTAGCCATCCCCTTGGCAACACCAGAGAGGTACAATGGGGATCCTAACACAGTGCAGGTATTCCTCACACAAGTGGCGCTACATTTATCGTGCAAACCAAAGGCGTTCCCCACGAGTCAGGCTCGTGTGGCTTTCCTTATTTCCTATTTGGCTGGAAACGCGGCACAATGGGCCGTACCTCTGGTGAGCAGGGACGACCCCATCTTATGTGATTGGGGTGCTTTTCGCGAGGAATTCCTGAAGGTATTCGACAGAAGGGCTGACTCGTACACGGCGGACCGTGAAATGCTTGAGTTGAGACAGGGATCCAACGACCTGGTGCAGTATCTCAACGCGTTCCGACGGCTAGTTGCGGAAACCAAGTGGCCTGTTGCTAAACAGACGGCGCTCTTCCATCACGGGCTGTGCGATGAGCTCAAAGACGCCGTGGCTCATATTGACCCTCAACCCAAGACATGTGAGGGCCTTATCAACCTGGTATTACGGCTGGAACATAGGCTGAGTGAAAGAAAAGGGGATCATGGGAGAAAAGGAAAATCCCTTCCATCCTATGTGACGGTGGGAAGTCCTGAAACTTCCACCGCATCCAAGGGAGAACCCATGGACATCGGCGCAATACGAGCGAGCCTCACAGCCACGGAGAAAGAGTCACGCCGTAAACAAGGATTGTGCCTATATTGTGGCAAAAAAGGCCACTACGTACGTGAATGCTCTGCCAAACCGAAGACGTCACGTTATCGGGCCAACCGGTCGGTAACAGCCGTGGTGGACATACCGGCGGAAAACTAGAGGACTCCCAGACCAAAGAAGGGGCATCTCGGAGTCACTCATCCATCCCTTCACTCTCCAACTCGGTCACTAAGGGACACCGACACCTGTTTCTCACGGTGCACGTGGGAGTGCATGACCAGTGGATACCCGTTGTGGCCATGGTGGATTCAGGGGCCACTGGCATGTTTATGGACCACAACGAGGCATGCAGGCTAGGGCTAGTGCTTCTTCCCAAAGCTGTACCCGAAGACGTCTATGCTGTAGACGGAAGGCGATTGGTGACAGGGCCCATCGGGCAGCACACGGGGGTCCTTCCGATGAGATATGGGAGGAACCATTTGGAACAAATCGATTTTAACATCATCCGAGCGCCCCAATATGGCGTCATATTGGGATTGCCGTGGCTACAGAAACACAACCCCTCTGTGGATTGGCCAACACATCGCGTCGAAATGACGTCACCGTATTGCATCCTGCATTGTGGAAAAAGAACGGAATCCCTTGACGCAGATGAGAGCGGGAGTCAGACGGTGGCTACAGCGGCAGAAAAAGATGTGGCTCTCCCCCAGGCTTATCACAGTTTTGAGGATGTATTTGATGAGGTGAAGGCGGAAGTGCTACCACCACATAGACAGTTTGACTGCCAGATCGACCTGGTGCCAGGGGCCAGCGTTCCCAGCGGCAGGCTGTATGCCCTGACGGAGCCTGAAAACGTGCATCTCCGGGGGTACCTGGATAAACTCCTCAAGCTAGGATTCATCCGCCCGTCCAAGTCTCCGGCCGCCTCGCCACTCTTCTTCATCCCGAAAGCTAATGGGGAGCTGAGAGCCTGTGTGGACTTTAGGGCATTGAATGCGATAACCATAAAGAATCGGTACCCCTTGCCTCTCATCAGTGTACTGCTGGAACAGGTCAAGAAAGCTCGTATCTACACCAAGTTGGATTTGAAAGGGGCATACCATCTGGTGCGCATGAGGGACGGAGACGAGTGGAAGACCGCCTTTAAGACCAGGTTCGGCCTTTTTGAGTACCTCGTCATGCCGTTCGGTCTGTGCAACGCCCCGGCAGCCTTTCAGTACTTTTTGAATGAGGTATTCAGAGAGGAGTTGGATATCTACGTGGTCGTATATATCGACGACATCCTCATCTACTCGTCCAGTGTGGAGGAGCACGTACACCACGTCAATGCTGTGCTCCAAAAGCTGAGGGAAAACAAGCTGTTTTGTAAACTCAGCAAGTGTGACTTCCACGTCACGTCCGTGGAATTCCTCGGAGTGATGCTGAGTCCAGAGGGACAGGAGATGGCAGAACGAAAGATCAAGGCGGTGAAAGAATGGCCGGTGCCCCAAAGCGTGAAGGACGTCCAAAGTTTCATTGGCTTCGCCAACTTTTACAGGCGGTTTATAGATGGATTTTCAGGATTGGTGGCCCCAATCACACAGCTACTGAGGAAGTCCAAGGAGTTTGTCTGGTCCCCTGAAGCGAACACAGCCTTTGAGGCCCTGAAAAGCGCCTTTGGTAAGGCGCCGGTGTTGGCTCACCCCGATCCGGATCTCCCCTACGTGGTGGAAGCGGACGCTTCGGATGTGGCGCTGGGGGCTATCTTGTCCCAACGCAACCACGACACAGGGGTGCTTCATCCCGTTGCGTACATGTCCCGCAAACTCAACGACGCCGAACGCAACTACCATATTGCGGAGAAGGAGCTTCTCGCAATCAAGGACGCCTTCACCGAATGGAGGCATTGGTTGATGGGGGCAAGACATGTGGTATCGGTGTACACGGACCATCGGAATCTACAGTTCATGACGGCCACAAGACACCTTTCTCCCAGGCAGCTGCGGTGGATGATCTTCTTTGCGGGGTTCAACTTCCGCATCACATATCGGCCGGGGACGGAAAACCGGAAGGCGGACGCCCTGTCCCGTCAATCTGCAGTTAAGGAACCATTGCCTGCGACCGAGCGTTCCATCATTTCCCCGAGGATGGTATTGGGGGTTATCCAACCGGATACTTTCCTGAGGGGAATAAAGAGAGGGATCAGGTCATTCGCATGGCGGAGGTGGCTCCTCAGTCACAGAGAATGGCAGCTGAAGGACGGGATACCCCTGAAGGGCAGGTGCCTGTTGATACCCACACCTAGGCTAAGGAAACAAGCATTCATCTGGTGCCATGACTCTCCATGCGCAGGTCATTTGGGCTTTGAAAAAACGGTGGCTAGCATGGGACGGCATTTCTGGTGGCCAACCATGAGAGTGGATGTCAGGAGGTGGGGACAGGAGTGTCCTACGTGTGCTACCATGAAGGCCGACCATGGCCGAACCCAAGGGCTCTTACATCCACTTCCGACCCCGGATAGACCATGGGATAGCATATCACTGGACTTCGTGGTGGGCCTACCGGTAGACCAGGGGATGACGGCAATACTGGTGGTGGTGGATTACTTGACGAAAATGGGGCACTTCATCCCCTGCAAGAGAGTCCCTACGGCCGGGGAATTGGCGTCACTACTCCTAAAGAATGTGGTACGACTGCATGGATTACCTGGGGTGATCGTGTCGGACCGGGGGTCGCAGTTTACTGCGCAATTCTGGAAGACTTGGTGCACTGCGCTGCATGTTAAGACCGCCCTGTCCACCAGCTACCACCCTCAAACGGACGGCCAAACCGAGCGCCTGAACCAAACGCTCAAACAGTATCTGCAATGTTTTGTGGACCAGGGCAGGGAAGAATGGGTCGACTTGCTATGGGTTGCAGAGATAGCCTATAACAACGCCACTCACAGCTCCACACAGTCATCTCCGTTCTATAGCAACTATGGCCAACATCCCAGGTTCTTGCCATTTCTACATCCGTTCAGAGAGGACAGGATTCCCGCCACAGCGGACAGGGTGGCACACATTAAAGACACGTTGATGCGCTCAAGGGCTGTCCTAATAGAGGCCAAGAGACGATACAAGGCTGCGGCCGACAGGAAGAGAAGGCCCGGGCCACTGTACCGCACTGGAGACTACGTCTGGATATCCACAAGAAACATGAGGTTTCGAAAGAACAGTGTGTTCCATCCCAAGTACATGGGCCCCTATCGCATTACCAAGTGTATGGGTCCCGTGAACGTGAAGGTGTGCTTGCCCCAGTCATTGCGGATACACCCTGTCTTTCATGTATCATTGCTCAAACCAGCACCCTCCAAGCCGTCTGGGACACCTAGGCCGGTATGCGTGGAGTCGGAGGTGGAGTATGAAGTGTCGGGCATACGGGCGTCCAAATGGCGCAGGGGGAAGCTGTGGTACCTGGTTGCGTGGAAAGGCTATGGCCCGGAGGAGCAATCATGGGAACCGGCTGAAGGGGTTCATGCTCCGCGCTTGGTCTCCTTGTTCCATCGGCGTTTTCCTGCCAGCGCTGGACCCGTGGGGAGCCGCTGAGAGGGAGGATGTACTGTCAAGAATTCCTGTCATGCGAGGGGAGGAAAACGGTAACCAGCGTAAACGGACTACATCTCCCAGGATGCTTAGCGGTTGAGAGGTTATGTAAACAGGAGAGCTGTTACATAACTCAAGGAAAACACGCCCTTATGTAAACAGGAGAGCTGTTACATAACTCAAGGGAAAACACGCCCTTATGTAAACAGGAGAGCTGTTACATAACTCAAGGGAAAACACGCCCTTATGTAAACAGGAGAGCTGTTACATAACTCAAGGAAAACACGCCCTATAAAGGGAGGAACCGGGAGGTACAAGGCTGTCGGATATTGTGTTTACACCGACGTACCTGCTTCGTGAAGAGCAGTGTTCCGGAGTGGTGCTCCAGTAAGGCAAGAACGGAGGTAGGTCGAGTCGTTACTCCCTGGGCCGTGTCTTGCCCCATCGTCACCTGTGAAGGACCCGGAAGCTCTACCGGTCAACCATTGAGCTTCGCTTTTTGACTCGGCTGAGTCAAAGCGCAGTGGCGCTTTTGCTGGTTGGAGTCGTAACTCCCAGCCCGACCAGAGATACAGGGACTGCCAGCTGTAACGCACACCAGGAGGTGTTTGCCGCGTTACAGACTCGGAAGTCCACAGGATCGATCGAGCGGCTGCTCTCGGTTCAGTCTTCTTGCTTTTGATTGGGGTATCGGTGACGCATCACCAGGAGGTGACTCCGCGTCCCGGTGCAGTCGGAGGAAGAGGTTGAGCGGCTGCTCCCTTCAGGTAGAGACCCCGGCTGGGTGTTTCCCTGACTCCTCGATTCTCCCCAACACTCGTCGTGCCCCTCACAGCCTACCGATTGGCATTGTCGGCCATTTCATTTCTGCCCTCTGTTGGCATACGCCGGGATCGGCGTATATGCAGAGGACGGTTAGGACCATCCGTGCTGTGGGCTGGTAACGTACTTAGCCTGGAGGATTCCAGTGACTATAACTTTTGTTTATTCGTTGTATTGTTTTTGCCTTCATTAAAATAACTAACCCTTCACAAGTGGTTGCGTCCTCATTATCGTGTCTGTTAAACGATCCTGAGACGTTCAGGGCGTTACATATTCATCCCTCAAGCTTTTACCTTTTCAATTGCTTGTCACTAATAATGCATCTAAAGTAATATCTTAAATAAAGATATGCAGCAACCTAATTTAAATTAGATTCAGAACGGTATAGTTATCCCTGCTCAGGATAAATGCCGGGCAAGAGAGTCCCATTCACACTGATTTTACATTTTTTATTTACAAACAGTGGATCTGATATTTAGAAGGTCGAAGGTCGAAGGAACTGTAAGTTATTATCATAGTCTCTATTTGGAACCGGAGCATCACCTGATGGTCTCACAAAATCAGTGCAGTGTCTGCTTTTTTATGGAAGATGGATTAGGGTGAATGATGTTTTCTGCCACTGACCCTGAATGCTGTGCCATTGACACACTGTTTTAGGATCCTCCCTACTCCCTAGGCACTTGAAGGGAAATTTGTTGCCTGAAGGAATATAACAATAATTGGACAGAATACTTTATAACTCCCATTATAACTGTTTTGTTTTGCTTTTTGAGTCGAATGAATGTGGTATTTCTGATAGGGGAGAGATGCAGTCCGGCCATAGGAAGTGCGGAGAAGGGCAGTCAGGAGGGAGCTTGTGGTTTGAAAGAGGTCTGAGAATGGCAGAAGACTGAATGAGCCTGAGGCATAGTAGGAAAGACAAGGGGAAACATGTTGTGTGCACTCCACCGTACATGCGCGTCATTTAGTTCAGCAGGACTTGGCATGTTGCACCAGCAATTCTTCTGTATTTTGGGGCTTTCCTATCAGTGAACAACTTTAACAAAATCTGGGTACCTAAATAAATAAAATAAATACCAGTATTTGTAAAGCGCACAGCTACCTCCGAAGAGGTGTCCCGGCGCTCGGGGCCCTCGGGAAGATTAAGCGAGCTATTGCCCAGAGTCACATGGTGCTGGGCTAACCTGCTGCCGGCGATCGAACCGTGAAGCCCGTAGTCTGGAGTCAGGCACCCTGGCCGCTGCGCCACACCTCCTGAACATATCAATGAAAACAGCGATGTCAGTCACTTCCCGTAGTCATGGTAGCCCTGAAGGCTTCTAAGTTGACAAGTAGACAGATTTTCATCTTGTGATGACCTATGTGGACCGGAAGTCATCTTACTAGGTATTGTGAGAAAGCATTAGTTACTGGGTCCACCACCATGGGTTGCGGTCAGTACGGCCGATAAGTCCATCTAACCCAGCCCGGGAATGCCAGGTTCATATGGAATAGATCCTTTTGAAGGATGCTCCCCTCTTGGTGAAGGACATTCGCAGAGATGAAGTCAAGTGGTACATAATATGTTTTATAATAATTTATTTATTGGTCTACAGGGCCATATATGCAACAAAAAAATGAAATAGTTGTTTTCCCTCGCTAGCTGACCATTCAACAGCATATGCGAGGGGGAGCCACTCATTGCTGCGTTAATGCTGACCCTATAGAGGCCCCACGCTCATTTGTGTTAGTGCATCCTACAGACGGCAGCAAAGGTTCACGTGGACCCTCCTCTGTGGGGTAGTAAAGCTCATCCTTCTTCTGTCCCAGAGATAGTGACCGAGAACGCATTGTCATTGAAACAAATCTGTCTGTGCTATTTGTCGTACTATATAAAAGTGACTAAGGGATCACATTTCATGCCAGCTGTTTGACAAATGCATGCCAGCTGCCGAAACACCAAAGCGTATTCACTTCATTGGCATCAAAATGAATCAATCCCTACCTTAAAACGTGCAATCAGCCCATTCTGTGCAATGGTAAAAAAAAGTTGTTTTTTTCGAGAGTGTATTATGATTTGACCATTCTAAAAATATATTCAAGTGAACTAATGTATTACTAGCTTACAGTGCATGCTTGGATATTTAAATATTTTATTTCTCTCAAGCACAAGTAATCTTGATTAGAAAATATTTCGAAAGACAACATTGTTATTTTCTGCAATTTCTGTAGTTCAAAATATTTGCTTGGACTGTTCGATAAGTCTAAAGGAATGTGTTATTATGTTGGTGTCAAGGAACTGTGCGCATAACACAGCTGTCAATAGCAGCAGTGAGCCAATCAATGGCAGCCTCTGCAAACAGTGCTCTGAAAAGGCTCTCTTTCCACAAGATCTCAATCACTCCACAGAGCAGAGGGCGCAGAGGATCGTTTGCTATTCTACAATATTGATGAAAAGTGAAAACACCAGAGCTGCGTCAAGCAGGATGATGTTGCCCCCATCCCCCATAGAATGCAATGGAGGGCCCCTCAGATTACCATATCTCAGAGATGGCCAAAGGCTTTTGAGTAAATGGTGTCTCTCTGATGGTGGGTGGCGGGGGGGTGTCTACACTGTAGGCAGTGCATGGGCTTATCTTATGCCTCCGCTCCATCATATGGTCCTGTTTATGAAAAGCAGCGAAATTCCGATCCCGGTGCAAACTCATGCTTCTGCTAGGATCCGAATTCCAAGTACTGGGCGACTTTTCCTTCAGAAATTCCCTGATGATTGGTAGCAGATGAAATCATTCTAAATTTACAAGGGAGAAACAAGCAGGAAAACTCCAGTATATGTGGAAATTGGTACACTAGTTACGTCATTCCACATTTTCGGAGTGTCAGCTCAAAATATAAGGGACCAGATTTACAGGGGCGTAACTTCGGGGGGTAAAGGGGCTTGGGGGTGTTACACCCCCTAATAAATGTACTTACCTATCAATAGTTGGGTACAGGGGCTTTCAGTCCGGTATGGTGAAATATCTGTCGGATTTAATCAAGGATGTTTCTATAGACAAAAACGCACACACACACTCACCCTCTCTGTTTTGAAAGTCAACAAAAATATTCGTTATTTTACAAAATATTGTGTTTTCTCTCTTAGTATTCCCTGCCAATCTGCAATCCTCTCCCTTTCCACTGCCCCTTATGCCCCTAATATGAACCCTGCTTGTTGTATAATGTATTTTAACATTATATGCCAGCCTGATTGTTGTAAAATCTGAAGCTCACACCCCACCAATCTTGCTGACCAAGCTACGCCCCTGCAGATTCACTAAAGGCTTTCTTTGCCCTTGTGTCACTCTAGGGAACTCAAGCCCTTAACTGGGATTTACTAAGAAACGCAAAGCCATCTTGCTTGGCTCTGCATGGTTTAGTAAATTCAAGGTAACGCAAGGCAGGAATTTCACTGACTTGCGTTACACTGCGGCAGGGAGGCAAGCCATAGGTGGAGCCTGAGATCTTGATGGATTCCCGGATTTACCAAGGTCAATAAACCTGGGACTGCATCAAAATAGTACGTCTTCCCAAGTGAGGCGTAAAGAGGAGAAGTATCTTTATTTCCTCTCTCCAAGTGTGCGGCATAGAAGAGGAAAATGCCTTTGAGGATTGCTGTTGTGCACTAAGGTATCTCTTCCTGCACAATAACAATCCTGCCTGTAACCCAGTCACCTTTGCACTATGCTGCAAGAATGCTTGCATTGGTGTTAGGCAGCACAGGGAAAAGCAGAAAGGCGTCATATCATCGTAGATATGGCACATTTCTTCTCTCTCGCTGTCACGCAATGGTGCGTTGCAAGTTGTCTTGCTGCGTTGCGTGACTTCATAGTAAATCTGCCCAAAGGTTTTTACTGCACCCTTTATACTGCATATGGCAAATAGCTTTACCCCAGTTTGTCCTATTCATAATAAGAGGCTATATGTTAATTCAGCATTGATTAGTTGAGAGAGGGGTAAAGAAATTCATGTCGGCCATATAGTAAGGATATTGAGGTTTTGTGCACTGATTACTGTATGATTCATATTGTTGCCGACCTTTTTCACGTGGCAATTTTGAAAAACTCTTCATGTGCAGTAACTCCCATGTGTTCTAATTGTCCCTCCTCGGAATACAGTTTATGTGCAAAATACTGTTTTCATGCAAAAGTAAATGTTCCTATCTATTTGGAAATAGGGCGCAAGGGTTTGCTGCTAATGAAACAGGAACCAAAAGGGAAAAAAACTAAAGGGCTGGTTTGACAAATCATTATTTTGCTATTATCATCAACTATAGGGTTAGCTATGTGTATCTGCGATGTTTACGTTGCGTCAGCGGTTCATCATGCGTGTGTGCTTTGCTTGCTATGTGCGCATTGTGATTGGGCATTGAATTCACGTAGGGCATAGATGGACGCCACAAACAGCTCTCGTGCACAGGACACCGAGAACGAGAACCTTTAATCCGATTGATGAAATACATGAAAAGTAATCCATCCTCCATTCAGCAGCTCGCTGATAATATGAAAGAATTTCTACACGAGCTAGGGAAGCTGTAAAGAAAAAAAGGCCTCTTTCATCCTGTCAGCCTCGCTTTTTTTTTTTGTTTAGAAAAAGTTAAGTTTCTCCTCATGGTTCAAGGGAGCTCTTGTAAAACGTTCATTGAAAATTTAAGAGCAATTACAGTGTCAGACAGCCAGAAAAATTGCTTTTACTGAGTGAGCCTTCTCTGACAGAGGCATTGTGGGAGAATTGATTCTTCCTCTGGGAGAAGTGAGTTGTCATTGTGAGTCTGTTCTCGTGACATCTCGCTGGATGTCATCTGCTCTGTAACAGGAGATTTGGATCGGACAACTGTACTCATCACCAGGCAGTATCTAGATGAGCTCGCTAAAAAGTCAGCTTTATATCAAAAGGCATCAAGAGAGTTTTTTTTTTGTTTTTGGAGGATTACAATGGGCAATGATTGCAGAAATGTTAACGAGATCAAAGAGAAAACAACGAAACCTCTTTCTGAAGTCTGTTTTTCCTGCTGTGAGGTCTGTCATAACCCAGGTGGAAGTAAATAAAGCAACGTTTACGGCCATTACTACGTTTTCCTCGTGTGGTAGCTGGAAAATGCATCTTCATGTGGATGGAAGGGTGGAAAAAGAAATAACTGTGCAGACCCAGCTCAACGAGGTTGAAATCCACACTGAATTCCCAATTATGTGGGGTTTAAGGTTGCCATTTACTGCCTGTTTCAGCATGCAACAGCGGGTCAATGTGGGGTGAGTAGTGAGAGAACAGAGCAGGGGGTTTTCAGGAGCAGGTCAGGCTGCGGGTTGGCAGGCTGGAGCAATCCATGCTCCCTGCACCACAGGCGAATATCAGGCAGGGGTGGACTGCACTTGTGCCCCCTACTTTTATCTGTTACATAAGTGCTTTTACTGATGAAATTTTCCAGTTGGCATAATCAGGTGTTATTTTCCTGGAAACACCAAAGCTCTAATTACGAGGCACTGGGGAAGACTTACTATATGCAAATTTGCATGCAAATTTACTATCAGCTTGTGGTGAATCTGACTCAGCACTGTGTAATTACAAGCTCCCCGTGGAATAGGGAATTACCTCTGACAGGGGGAGCATTGTATCCTTCCCCCTGTCAAAATGCAATGAGGAATGCGACTGGACCTCTGCTGCAGCCAAAGCCTCATGTGAGTTTATTGTGTAGAATGACTGCATGGCAAAATTGTTTCTTGTTCTTCCAAACCTTGAAAAAACAGGGGGCAGATTTATGTTCCCTGGCGCATCCCTGCAAATCAGCATGGATGCGCCAGGGAAGATGCGTCACGCAAGTTTACCCTTGCGCCACAATAGATGCGCCGTATTTACAATGCAGCGCATCGTGGCGCAAGAATAAACAGATGCGTGACGCATCTGATGGCGGAAGGGCGGCGCATTGCTGGAGTTGCGTCGCAAGCACGACGCAGCTCCAGCAAGGCTCGGGGGTGCCCTATCGGTACAATGCTGCGTCAATCCTTACGCCTGCTTCAAGCAGGCGCAGGGATTTGACGCAGCATGGCCGGCAAAGTGACTGAGTGAAATCTTGTAGATTTCACTCAGCCACTTTTCAGAGGCGTTCCTGCGCCGCAACGCCCCCCCTGTGAAGGTACGCCCACATGTGGCGCAAGCTTTACAACGTGACGCATCTCCCTAGATGCGTCACGTTGTAAATCTGCCACAGCATGGCGCTGGCTTTGCGCCGCCGCTGCGTCACAAAAGTGACGCAATGGCGGCGCAAAAGTGACGCACAGGGCTTATAAATCTGCCCCCAGGTGTGTAAAAACTGACCACGTGGAATTAGGAAGAGCGGATGCCCATGCCTTAATTGCTCCCTGCCTGGCTCATAATGAGGGCCCAAGCCAGATGTGATCAGCTGAACGGTATCCGCACCAAGGTCCACGCTCTCCTGTCTTGTAGGGCCTGATTCACAAAGGTAAACATTACATCTGTGTAAGTTTGCTCGTTTTTGGTATTCCCAAACTATGATTTAGTAGTAATAATATGGCTGTCGGGACTCCACAGACGGGGCAGAGAACTCCGCACATAAAAAAGATAGGCCTGTTGTTAGAAAACCCCGGGCAACCGGGGTTAGCAGTCACCCGGTTTTTCCCAGCACACAAGGGGTAGCTTGGCTCGAGCGGTCGGGGGTCAGGCACCCTCACAATAACCATGCGTTCATCCGTTCCAAAAACGACACTACACCGTAAAAATTTATGAAAATATATCTGTGTTTATCTTGTTTTCTCTTAGTTGCAGGTTAAATAAATAATAACACACTTACAGTACACAAAGCTTCTTCTGTAAAAAGGGTAGGTCAAATAAATAAGCTCAGATCATAAATAATCAATGAATAAATAGATGTGCATAAAATACATAGGCAAATAAATACTGGGAGGGAATAAATACTGTGAGACAATAAATAGGATAAATACAAAGAATACAATACTCTCAATAAATATAAGCCATCAGACCACTTTCAAATCAGGTCACATTTGTGAGGTACTAAGGGTTGATTTGGCCCAATCACAGCTTGTGGTTATGTGGATGGCCTGAGGGTGTCTCACCTAACTTGGATAAGGCTGAGGCTAAAACTGAGGTAGATCAAGGGTAATCTAGGAATCTGGCTCTCCCAAACTACACAACCCCTCACACAGGTCACTGTATCAGTCTCAGTCCACCCCTGGCACTCCCAGGCTGGTCCTAACACCTCTCTAGCCCCTAGGATGGTCTCTTAGGGCTCCACAGGGCCTTAGGCGCCCTCTATTCCACTTACTGCCCTCTTTATGAACTTCCGACTCCGCCGGAGTCGTGTCGACGCCGTGAGGCGGTTCCGGTTCGATGTCGCTAGCCGGCCTCGGCTCGATGTCAGTTCTTGTTGACGCCGTGAGGCGGTTCCGGATCGATGTCGGCGGACGGCCTCGGCTCGATGTCAGTTCCTGTCGACGCCGTGAGGTGGTTCCGGATCGATGTCGGCGGGCGGCCTCGGCTCGATGTCGCTGGGCAGCCTCGATTCGATGTCGGTCTCCGGCGTCACAGGGACACGATCTCCCTACTTCCGGGTGTCTCCGGAGTGCAACCTCCACTCCCGACCTCCGGTGCTCTTCCCTTCAGGTTCCGGCGACTCCGGAGTGCGATCTCCACTCCCGACCTCCGGTGCTCCTTTCCTCAGGTTCCGGCGACTCCGGAGTGCGATCTCCACTCCCGACCTCCGGTGCTCCTTTCCTCAGGTTCCGGCGACTCTGGAGTGCGATCTCCACTCCCGACATCCGGCACGATTCACCTCGGTCTCCGGCGACTCCGGAGGGCGGACTTCACTCCCCCGTTGACGCCGCACACTCGACCTCAGGTGTCTTCCTCCTCGACCTCTGGTGACTCCACGACCTCCGTCGGCGCCCTCTCTCGACCTCTGGCGGCTCCGGGTACGACGTCTGCTTTCCAGTCAGCGCCGCTTCTTCACCTCCGGCCCCAGGTCTCTAGGCTTCTCGGCGTCGGACTCCAGGAAGATACCAATAGACAGGTCAGGAACTTGCTGTTCTTTACTTTCAAGGCCTGTTCCGGCTGTTCAGGTCCTTGAGTTAGTTCTTCTTGACTTTATCCCACACAGGGCTCTAGGCTGGGCTCAGTCAGTAGGGACTAGTATCAAGGGTGGGTTTCTGGACCCCACTCCAGGCACAAGTTTCCACCCCTGCTGCCTCACTCCTTCCTCCTTCAGTGTTGTGCTGCTCTCCCTTCACTAGTCAGGTGCCAACTGCCTACTCCAACTGCCAACTCTGAGCTGGCTTCCCAACATTCTAAACCTGCCTCACACTGTCACAGGGTTCTAGAATGTTCTGGAAGGTACTAGTAGGTTCCAGCTATGTCTCAGGTGACAATGGGTGGCCACCATTTTGTGTTTCAGGCCCTCAGACAGAAGTTCCAGGGGCCTGGAGTGGACCACGCCAATGCAGACGGTCTCTCAAGGTATTTCCGCCTTAGTGATGAGAACTCCCAAGGGGTTGGGTAGCTCTCCCCACTTTCAGCTGGGGGGGACGCGTGTTAGACCTGTCAGCCCTTTGGGTGGTCCCTCCTCATCATTATTTATTTTGTCCCACTTTTGCCTCAAACCCTGTTAGTATTTTTCCTTTTTGGGAACCACCAGACTTTTTAGTGTTGATGCAGGGTCAGGGAGCCATTTTCCCTACCCCTGGAACTCCGCGCCTGCGTGTGTCGAGTATTGACTCCGGCTGGCGTTCTGCTGTTGTCATGGTAATGTGCCTACACAGTTATCAATGGTTCGTACGTATCGCTGAGTAATAGTGGTGTGAGCAGTGTATCTTCACAGTTCGAAGTGGCTAATCTCCCACGGTAAATGCGGCGCTCTATTGTAGGAAGACTGTGTGTTATTTGAATTAATGTGGTGCCCGTATATGTACAATCAATCATAGACTCGTAAAAATCCACGTGCTTAGTGCTGGATGAGTCTCGGGGGCAACGGGGAGAGGGGGGAGAGAATCATAATCACATACCCAACCCCTAATGTTTTCACAGGTAGCTGCCTGCCCGATTGACCAAAACGTCGGAAGAGATAGGGGAGTTACGTGTGTTGGGTGCTCCTAGCTGCGACAAACCCCCAAGTCCACACTCACTATTATTCTTTTTGGTCCTGAGGAAGCGCCAAGGATCCTTTTTTGGACCATTGGGGCGCGAAACATGTCGACCACTTGACCACACACTAGTTACCTAATGGCACATTATTTCCAATAAGGTAACACCTAACCTACGGGTTTTTTAGTATGTCAAGGGTGCTATTTACATTAAACCCTATCACCTTAGTAACCCTTAGACATTTTTAGGCTATCACGTCACTGACACACCCCCATCACCACATGTCTTTTTATTAGGACCCAAACCACACACCCGCATGCACCCAACGGCGTTTTCTCTAAAAGATCTCCGCTAAAGTGACCCTTCGGGGGACCCGTAGGGCATTGCAGCGCCGGCCCGACGAGGAGCAAAACGCCCAATGATGAAGCATGACATCCTTCGGGGTGTGTGAGGGCAACAAGAGAAACTAAGGTATGCCCTCCCCCTTGATCTAGTTTTTTGGGCCTAATACTAGCCTAGGACTTTACTCTTCCATATTTCTTTCCGAATTGGTCTCTTTTGCCCTTTCCCTCTTTAGGAACAGTGTCTCCATTTGAGTATTATAGACGACACACGGAGCACAGACACTGGACCATAACTAGCTCCCGGTCCCCCCCTTCTCTTTGTTGTACAGAATATCCGGTGAGGCCCAGAAAAGCTCGGACCTCAGTCTGAGTCTTGGGGGGTTCCCAGGCCATGATGGCCTCGATCTTCGCCTGGAGGGGTTGCACCGCTCCCCTACCCACCAAGTGTCCAAGGTACACTACCGACCCCTGCCCGATCTGGCACTTGCTGGCCTTGATCGTTAAACCAGCTTGTCTCAGGGCCTGGAGAACAGCTTGCAGGTGACGCAAGTGATCCTCCCAGCTGTTACTAAAGACGGCTATGTCATCCAGATAAGCAGCAGAGAATCTCTCCATTCCAGTGAGGATCTGGTTCACCAGACGCTGAAACGTGGCAGGTGCGTTGTAGAGCCCAAAGGGCATCACACAGAACTGGTAGTGGCCTTTGGGCGTGGAGAAGGCTGACCTTTCCCTAGCTCCGTCAGTCAGAGAGATCTGCCAGTACCCAGAAGTAAGGTCAAAGGTACTTAGATATTGGGCAGCTCCCAGCCGGTCAATCAATTCATCCGCCCTTGGGATCGGATGAGCATCAGTCTTGGTTACTGAGTTCAGTCCCCGGTAGTCCACACAGAACCTCAGTTCCGGTTGGGCACCCGGTGGTGCGGCTTTTGGTACTAGCACCACCGGACTGGACCAGGGGCTGCTGGAAGGTTCGATCACTCCTAGCTCCAGCATCTTAGTGACTTCACTGTGAATGCTGGCCTTCACCTTGTCTGACATCCGGTAGATCTTGGACTTCACAGGTGGGCTGTCTCCTGTGTCCACATCATGGACGCACAGGTGAGTCCTACCCGGAACAAGGGAGAACAACGAAGAGTACTGTCCCAGGACCTGGCGGCAGTCCTCCTGCTGTTCAGGAGTTAGAGATGGGGAGAGAATCACTCCCTCCACCGACCCATCCTTCTCTTGAGACGCAAACAAATCGGGGAGAGGCTCGCTTTCCACGTCCTCTGCTCCGTCAGTCACCATCATCAAAATGACTTCGGGCCTCTCGTGGTGGGGTTTGAGGCGGTTGGCATGCAGCACCCGTAGGGGCTGACGAGGGGTCTTAAGATCCACCAAGTAGGTAGCCTTACCCTTCTTCTCCAATACCTCAAAGGGTCCTGACCAGCGATCCTGGAGGGCGCTAAGCTCTCCTGGTTCGATCACCCACACCTTCTGGCCAGGCTCCAATTCCACCGGGTGAGCGTTGTGGTCATTCCACGCCTTCATTACTGCTTGGCTGGCCTCCAAGTTGTCAGAAGCTTGCTTCCACAACTTAGCCATTTGGCTTCGGAAGGCCAGCATGTAGCTCACCACGTCCTGGGGAAGCTTTCTGGGAGTTCTTTCCCATCCGTCTCTCACCAGGCTGAGAGGTCCACGCACAAGGTGCCCATACAAAAGCTCGAAGGGGCTGAAGCCCACTCCCTTCTGTGGCACTTCCCTGTAGGAAAACAATAGACAGGGTAGGAGGACGTCCCATTTCCTCCGCAGGCTTTCAGGCAGACTTCTAATCATGCCTTTCAAGGTTTTGTTAAACCTCTCCACCAGACCATTGGTCTGGGGGTGGTAAGGAGTTGTGAACCGGTAGGTCACTCCACACTCCTTCCACATGGCCCGCATGTATGCTGACATGAAGTTGGTCCCCCTGTCGGACACAACTTCCTTGGGAAAACCCACTCGGGTAAAGATTCCCATCAGGGCCCTAGCCACAACAGGTGCTGTAATGGTCCTTAGAGGTATAGCCTCTGGATACCGTGTGGCATGATCCACCAGAACCAGGATAAACCTGTGACCAGCTGTAGTAGGCGGATCTAATGGACCCACAATGTCGATGCCCACCCTTTCAAAGGGGGTGCTAACGACAGGAAGTGGTTCCAGGGGAGCTTTCAGCTTCACCCCTGTTTTCCCACTGGCTTGGCAAGACACACATGTCCGGCAGTAGGTGTCGGACGACACTTTCATTTGAGGCCAATAAAAGTGTGGGACAAGACGGGCGAAGGTCTTGTCTTGCCCCAGGTGTCCTGCCAAGGGGATCTCGTGAGCCAATTCCAGTAGGAAGGCTCGGTAACGTTGAGGGACTACTAAGGCTCGTGACGATCCATGTAGGGGTGCCTTGGGTTCACTGTAGAGGAGGCCATCCTCCCAGTAAAGGTTGTAGTTCCCCTCAACGTTCCCTGCTGCCTGGGCTTCGGCATGTCGCCTCAGTCCCTCAAGGGTAGGGCACTCCCTCTGGCCCTTGCAGAATTCCTCCCTGGTCGGCCCTCCCTCCACGTGCCACTCGGCCGGGATGGGTAGGTCCTCCAGTTTGGTAACATCCCCCACCGCGGACTCCTGGTCCACCACCTCCGGTGGCCTATTCGTCACACCGGGCGCGGATGCCGAGGCAGGCTCCTCCTGTCCTCTGTTCTTCCCTTGGTCGGCAGCCGGCTGTGCCTTTGTTCCAGGCTCCAGTCGAAACAAACTCCCTCTCCGGGTAGTCGCGGACCCTGTGCTAACACAGGCCCAGTCAGGTGTACCCAGCATCTCAGCATGAGTCCGGTATTCCACCTCCTTCCAAGCGTTGTGCTCCATATCATTCCCCAGCAGACAATCGACTGGCACGGCAGGGCTTACGGCAACTCGAAGTGAACCTGCAACCCCTTCCCATTCAAATGGAACCTCGGCCACCGGATAGTGGCCGGTTCTGCCGTCAGCCATCGCGGCTGGGTGGAGTACATCGGGAATTACCTCCTCTGGAGACACCAGTTGGCTACGTACCATAGTCATACTGGCTCCTGTGTCTCTCAGAGCCTCCCCTCTTTGGCCGTTGATGGTGACCCACTGCCCATACTTTATGGTATTTGCGGGCACCTGGATCTTAGGAACCATCTCCCGTTCTCCCAGGGACACTAAAGTGACACCCGCCCACTCCCTTCCCTTAGTTAAGGGCATCTCCTCCCCGAGCACTACACTAGCTACTCCGGGGGCCTTTCCTCCAATGGGAGGGGGTGGTCTTTTCGGGCACTTCGCATCTCCCTTATAGTGTCCGACGCCACCGCACTCGAAGCAATGGACAACCCTTGGCTGCTGACTCTGGCCAGGATTAGGGTTTCTGGGTGGGTTAGCCCTAGGGGTGAATCCTGTTCCCTTTCCTTGGAAGTTATTTTGGGGGCCTTTAGAGAACTCCTTTTTCTTTTCCCCTCCCTCTTTCTTCTGGGGGGCGCCCTGTCCGGCCTTTTGAGTATCCCCTCCAGTCCCCCTTGTGGACACCCGGGTACTAGCCCAAATGTCCGCCTCCTCAGCAAGCTTCCGGGGATTGGTCAGCTTGCTATCCACCAGGTGTTGACGCAGTTCAGGGAAACATTTTTCGAGCAGGTGTTCCTTCAACATTAAATCAAACAACCCCTCGTAGTCCCTCACCTCACTGCCCTGAATCCAACCCTCTAATGCCTTCTTTGCATAGTCCAGGAAATCCACCCAATTCTGTGTGCCCAGTTTGTGGCTACCCCGGAACTTCTGTCTGTACTTCTCGGGTGTTAGTCCAAACTTTCTTACGAGCGCCACTTTCATGGTGGGGTAGTGGGTCTGCTCATCCTGCTCTAGGGCCAATAATGCATCCCTACCAGCTGGAGGCATGTATTTGTACAATCCCCCTCCCCAGTACTTCTCTGGCACCCCATGGGCCCTTAAAGAGACCTCATAGGCCGCTAGCCACTTGGCAATATCATCCCCTGCACTATAGCTAGCTACTATGTCTTTTGGCAGATAGGGTTTGGGTTCCCTGGTGATTTCTTTGTCTTTGCTGCCACCATTAGGAACAGTGTGTGCCCCGACTTGTAGGATCTGGAGATCTATTTCCCTCAGCCTCAACTCGTGAGCCATCCTCTGTCCCTCCTTCTCTTTCTCCAGCTCCGCCAACTTCCATGTGAGCTGTCTTTTCTCCCTCCGGTCAGTTAATTCTACTTCTGATAAGCCACCGCTAGAGACAGTGCTGCCCTTCCTGGAAAGTGTTCTGGGCCCCGCTAACAGGTTCCCCACCTCAGGTTGGTACAACCCAGCCCCCTCGCTAACAGGCTCTCCATCCCTGTCCTCCTGCTCAGCCTTACTTTCCCGTCGTGCCTCCCCCCAAGCCCTCAAGCTGGTCTGGAGTTCAGCCTTCTTGGCACCCGGGGGACAATACACCCCCTCTCGCTGACAAAACTCTCTGAGTTGGGCCACAGTGTAAGTTTCCAAATCTTCCAACACAAACTCCATTTTGCCCACTCAGAATAGAAGACAGGTGTTTACAGAAGCTATGCAGGGGGGTACCTTTTGTAATACCTCCTCCCACCACCAGAGTAAATTTGGAAAAAACAAAACTCAGAATTAGGAAGTCCGCTTTGAGAAAACTCCCGGTGTAGGCCTATGGACTACCCACAGTTATTGTCGAGTGGACGCAAGCACAGCTCTATCCCACCGCTGAACACCAATTATGTTAGAAAACCCCGGGCAACCGGGGTTAGCAGTCACCCGGTTTTTCCCAGCACACAAGGGGTAGCTTGGCTCGAGCGGTCGGGGGTCAGGCACCGTGTTAAGCGTACGTCACACCCTCACAATAACCATGCGTTCATCCGTTCCAAAAACGACACTACACCGTAAAAATTTATGAAAATATATCTGTGTTTATCTTGTTTTCTCTTAGTTGCAGGTTAATTAAATAATAACACACTTACAGTACACAAAGCTTCTTCTGTAAAAAGGGTAGGTCAAATAAATAAGCTCAGATCATAAATAATCAATGAATAAATAGATGTGCATAAAATGCATAGGCAAATAAATACTGGGAGGGAATAAATACTGTGAGACAATAAATAGGATAAATACAAAGAATACAATACTCTCAATAAATATAAGCCATCAGACCACTTTCAAATCAGGTCACATTTGTGAGGTACTAAGGGTTGATTTGGCCCAATCACAGCTTGTGGTTATGTGGATGGCCTGAGGGTGTCTCACCTAACTTGGATAAGGCTGAGGCTAAAACTGAGGTAGATCAAGGGTAATCTAGGAATCTGGCTCTCCCAAACTACACAACCCCTCACACAGGTCACTGTATCAGTCTCAGTCCACCCCTGGCACTCTCAGGCTGGTCCTAACACCTCTCTAGCCCCTAGGATGGTCTCTTAGGGCTCCACAGGGCCTTAGGCGCCCTCTATTCCACTTACTGCCCTCTTTATGAACTTCCGACTCCGCCGGAGTCGTGTCGACGCCGTGAGGCGGTTCCGGTTCGATGTCGCTAGCCGGCCTCGGCTCGATGTCAGTTCTTGTCGACGCCGTGAGGCGGTTCCGGATCGATGTCGGCGGACGGCCTCGGCTCGATGTCAGTTCCTGTCGACGCCGTGAGGTGGTTCCGGATCGATGTCGGCGGGCGGCCTCGGCTCGATGTCGCTGGGCAGCCTCGATTCGATGTCGGTCTCCGGCGTCACAGGGACACGATCTCCCTACTTCCGGGTGTCTCCGGAGTGCGACCTCCACTCCCGACCTCCGGTGCTCTTCCCTTCAGGTTCCGGCAACTACGGAGTGCGATCTCCACTCCCGACCTCCGGTGCTCCTTTCCTCAGGTTCCGGCGACTCCGGAGTGCGATCTCCACTCCCGACCTCCGGTGCTCCTTTCCTCAGGTTCCGGCGACTCCGGAGTGCGATCTCCACTCCCGACCTCCGGCACGATTCACCTCGGTCTCCGGCGACTCCGGAGGGCGGACTTCACTCCCCCGTTGACGCCGCACACTCGACCTCAGGTGTCTTCCTCCTCGACCTCTGGTGACTCCACGACCTCCGTCGGCGCCCTCTCTCGACCTCTGGCGGCTCCGGGTACGACGTCTGCTTTCCAGTCAGCGCCGCTTCTTCACCTCCGGCCCCAGGTCTCTAGGCTTCTCGGCATCGGACTCCAGGAAGATACCAATAGACAGGTCAGGAACTTGCTGTTCTTTACTTTCAAGGCCTGTTCCGGCTGTTCAGGTCCTTGAGTTAGTTCTTCTTGACTTTATCCCACACAGGGCTCTAGGCTGGGCTCAGTCAGTAGGGACTAGTATCAAGGGTGGGTTTCTGGACCCCACTCCAGGCACAAGTTTCCACCCCTGCTGCCTCACTCCTTCCTCCTTCAGTGTTGTGCTGCTCTCCCTTCACCAGTCAGGTGCCAACTGCCTACTCCAACTGCCAACTCTGAGCTGGCTTCCCAACATTCTAAACCTGCCTCACACTGTCACAGGGTTCTAGAATGTTCTGGAAGGTACTAGTAGGTTCCAGCTATGTCTCAGGTGACAATGGGTGGCCACCATTTTGTGTTTCAGGCCCTCAGACAGAAGTTCCAGGGGTAGGGAAAATGGCTCCCTGACCCTGCATCAACACTAAAAAGTCTGGTGGTTCCCAAAAAGGAAAAATACTAACAGGGTTTGAGGCAAAAGTGGGACAAAATAAATAATGATGAGGAGGGACCACCCAAAGGGCTGACAGGTCTAACACCTGTTTTGCATTGTACAACTCCTGTTCCCAACCTGTAAGAAGCAAGACCTGGACACTGAGGTTTAGTTTGAACAGCTATTTCTGTTTTTTCCATATAAATTGTTACAGCCAAAGGTCTTTGTGTTGTTATTAAACCTGAGATCCTTGGTGTGTTGTTACATTTTGCCTTTACCTCTCTTGTTTGCTGTATTAGCTTTTTTTTATGGTGTTAGGACTCTGCGCTTTACCACTGTTAATCAGTGGTAAAGTACTTGTGCTCTCTCCTTCAAACATAGTCAAATTGGACTACACCTAATTGGCACATTTAATTTACTTGTAAGTCTATAATAAATGGTACTACCAGTACCCAGGGCCTGTAAATTCAATGCTACTAGTGGGCAGCAGCACTCATTGTGCCACCCACTAAAAGTAGCACTGTAAAACATGTCATAGGAAAGTCACGGCAGCCAATGTCGACAGTTTTCAACTGCCATTTCTTTCTGGCAAAATAAACCTATTGCCAGGCATAAACCTTTTAATACTAGTAAGTCATCTTCAGGGGCGTAGCTTTAGGGGGAGTGTTTAGGGTGTTACACCCCCTAACCCCTCAATAAATGTATTGTTTAATAAAATAGTTGGGTACAGGAGCTTTCATTTGGGCATGATAACATATCTGTCGGATTTCACCCGGGATTTCAAATTACTCACTCAGACAAAAATACTAATGCAGACACTGTTTTCTCTGTTTTGAAGGTCTAAAAACAGTTATTTTACAAAATACTGTTTTAATTACCTCTCACATTCCACACTCCTTTCCCTTTCCACTGGCCCATAAGCCCAAATCATGCACTGCTTCTCAGAAAAAGGTGACCGTGATGTGCCACGTGATTGTCGTAAAATCTGTTGATCACTGTTAGACCTGGCATCATTGGCGTGGGTTTCACCTGTATTTTTGCCTTTGCCTCCTGTATTTTTGCTGTGTGTTGGACTTCATTTTGCCGGTCTAGATGCTTTGGGCACTTTCCCACTGCTGTTCAGTGCCAAAGTGCAAGTAATCCCTTTCTAAATTATTGGTATTTATTTATTTTGAGAGTTTTATATAGCGCTGACACGACCCGAGGGTATCAGAGTGCTTTACAACATGTACACAATGTAAACAAGGGAGAGCAGATAGATAGGGCAAAAAGGAGAGTGTTCGGGAAGGTGCTATGGTGTATTGGTCAGAAGGTTGGAGGTGTCGGGCGAGGAGGACATCCTTAGTTTTTTTTTTTTAAGGTCATGAAGGAGGAGTTGGTTCTGAGGTCTGGTGGAAGGGAGTTCCACATTTTGGGGTTGTTTCCCAAAAAGGAGTGCGCCAGGGCTTTGTGTTTGTGTCTCTTTGGGGGAATGAGAAGTAGGTTGTTGGTGCTCCTCAGATTTCTTGCCTGGCCTGACTTGGTGAGCTTGGCTGCAACGTAGACTGGCTTGCCAGTGTGAAGGACTTTGTGGGTGAGACAGGTAGTTTTGAACTGGCAGCAAGCTTCAATGGGGAGCCATTTGAGGTTTTTCAGGGAGGGTGAGATATGATCGTGTCTTCTTGCTCCAGTGACCATCCTTGCTGCTGCGTTTAGAGTTGTTCTCATGGGGGGCTAGGTGAGATTTTGCTGTGCCTGTGAGGGTAGCGTTTACGTAGTCTAGTCTAGATAGGACCAGGGCTTGCGTTGCGGTCTTGAGATCATTAGGCGGGAGGAAGGGCTTGATTTTGCTGAGTAGTTTTAGTTTATAGTGGGCGCTCCTCACGGTAGTCTTTATATGCACACTCATGTTCAGGTTAGGGTCCTGTATGATGCCCAGCGACTTGGCAGGCCGGTAAGGGTACGGTCAAAGTTTAGGGAGTCCATAAGCTTAATCCTTTCTTGGACCTGGTGGGTTTGTCCGTCGTTAGAGAGGAGAAGGATTTCTGTCTTATCTTGATTAAGTTTTAGGTGGTTATGTCATAGCCAGTTTTGAATTTTTCTTAGGGTGTCGTTGAGACGCCGAATGGCTTGATTGGTTATGGTGGTGAGGGGTTCCATGTAGATATTGAAGAGGGTGGGTGAGAGGACTGAACCCTGAGGGACAACTCTAGTTATAGTGCAGGTTTCGGAGATTGCGTTATTCATTTTGATTTGTTGCAAGAGGTTTTGGAAGAAAGCGGTGAACCATTTCAGCACCATGCCGTCTGCTCCGATCCGTTGCTTTAGTGTGTTGAGCAGAAGTTTATGTTCCACCGTGCCGAAGACCGTGGATAGGTCTAGGAGGATGAGCAAGCAGCCGCGACCGGCATCCATACATTTGTGGATGTCATCTGCTATAGTTAGTAGGGCTGTCTCTGTGCTGCAGTCTTTTCTAAAGCCTGATTGGTGAGAGTCCAAGAGATTGTTTGTGTTGCTATGCTGGTTGAGTTGGAGTAGGACACATTTCTCGAGGATTTTGGCCAGCAAGGGCAGGTTAGAGATTGGCCTGAAGTTGTTGAGGTCCTCGGGGTCTAGCCTGGTTTTTTTAGTAGTGGAGAGACTTGGCCAAGTTTTAGGCAGTCTGGGATGACCCCTGTGTTTAGCGAGCTGTTAATTATCATCGTCCAGAGGGGTGAGATGACGTGACTGAGGTTTTTTGCCATGGAGGCCGGGAGGGGGTCTGCGAAGTGGGAGTAGGGTTTTGAGTTCGCAATTAGTTTGGAGATGTCCATTTCCGAGAGTGGCTTGAATGATTTCCAGCAAGTAAGGTTAGATGGTGATCCTGGGGCTTGGATGCCCTCATTTGCCTCAGGGAGGGGGAGTCATGCTTCGGAGTCTGGCGTTTGTATGTGTTTATCGAGGGAGGACTCCATCAGCGTGATTTTTTCATCAAAGAATTTGGCAAAATTATTGTACCATTCTTTGGAGCCCTAGTGGGAGGTTTCGAAGTCTGGTTTTTTATGATGTTGAAAAGGATTTTTGGCCGATTTATTGCATTGTCAAGGGCGCTGCGGAAGAAGGCTGCTTTTTCTTTGGTGATGTGGTTTTTGTAAGTTCTGCGTTCTGCTCTGAGTCAGTGGAGATGAGTTGAGGGGGGGTTTACTTGCCAGAGACTTTCAGCGGCTCTGAGCTCTGAGTCGTCGTCTTTTTGAGTTGAGGTCTGTGGTGAACCAGGATCTCGGAGTGTCTCTAATCTTTTTGAGTTTCAGAGGTGCTACTTGGTCTAGAGCGGCTGTCATCATAGAGTTAAAGTGGGCTGTGAGTTTGATAGTTGAGAGGTCGCCTGATTTAGGTGGGAGGCTAAAGATCATTATTTTTTCCAGCTCAGCTAGTGGAGCTTGGTGTAGGTTTCTGGACTATTGAAGGGTTTTATTAGTATGGATGGGGTATGATTCTTCCAGGTGTAAGTGGAAGAGGATGATGCAGTGGTCAGACCAATCAACTGGGAAGATGTTGTTGATGGTTGACATCTTCTCCTGGGCTATGATGGCGTCAAGGGTTGCGCCTCTTTTGTGGGTTTGTTCTTTGCAGTGTTGGTTGAGGTTGTGCTTAAGTAGGAGTTCTTTTAAGGATTGGATTTGGGTGTTTGATTCATCATTCCAGTGGAGGTTGAAATCGCCAAGGATTATGTTGTTGGCATCTGAGTGAGCAGTGAGTTATCAGGTCTGATAGGTGTTCAATGAAGGGGGAATGTTGCCTGGGGGGTGGTAGAGAAGGTGGAAGTTTGTTGACTTCTTGTTTTTCAGCCGAATAGAGGTGTTGAGATATTCAAAGGTGCTGTAAGACAGATTCCACCATCGTGATGGTATTTTTGTGGATAATGGCTAAGCCCCCACCTATTTGGTCAATTTTGCCTTTTTTGATGATTGAGAATCCAGGAGGAACTAGTAAGTCGAGGATCGGGTAGGATGATTTATTTAGCCAGGTCTCTGTGATGAAAGCAATGTCAGTGTCATAGTTTAGGATTGTTTCTGCCAGTTCTGTCGTATGTTTGGAGGCAGATCCACAGTTTATAAGTAGACAGTTGGTATTGTTTGGGTTGCTGTTGTGTTTGAGAGAGGAGGGTGCCCTGTGGATATCCAAAAGGTTTGCTGGTGGTCTAGCCATTGGCCTGGGGGACCAGGGTTTCTCTCAAAACCAGTGATCACCTGGATCTTGGAGGTGGGTTCTCTATTTCTGGATGGTGTCAATTTGTATTTTTTGGCCATCTTTATCGCTTCGCTGTGTGATAACTTAGGAGAAGTTTGAATCGGTTTGTGGGTGCCGGTTTTTGAAGGAGTGGTGAGCCAGCTGTTAGGCTTAGTTTCTGGGGGTGGAGTGGAGGTCTGGAGTTGTCTGAGGGGAAGAGGGATGACAAGTGACCATGGTTGGGGCCGGTTTTGAGGGTCATTAGGATTTTGTTGATACCTAGTATCACTTTCTTGAGCTGAGTTTCCATGAGATTAAGTCTTTTTGTTAGGTCTGGTGAGGGGGTGTGGTTGGGGGAGGGAATGGGGGTTAGTAGCTGTGACTTGTTGGGTGTGAGGTGTGCAGAGTGAGCGGGGAGCAGGTTAGCGAGTGAAGGAGGAGGTTGGGTGTAGGTACTTTGTCTATTCGGGGTGGATTCGGAGGGTGCTTCAAGTGGATTTGGCATGGGGTCGGTCCGTAGGTTGGGAGGGGGAGAGGGGGTATTGTGCCTATTCAGAGTGGGAGCTGTTTCCCTAATAGTCTGGGTGGATGGACGGGTGTGTGTGGTTTGGGGGTGGGGTAGTGGGAGAGGAGCTGGTTTGAGTGGGGCGATTGAAGTGGGAGTTCGGGTCTGTGCTAATAGTGATGGTTTTCGCCACATGGTTGTTGTTCTGGGGGTTAGGGTTCCTGATCTGGGTAGGAGGGAGGTTTGTGTCTGGCTTCGTGTAGGTGGGGTGTGGAAGCTGTGGTTGTGAAGAGGCTAGGGGCAGAAGCTTGGGGGAGGTTGAGGTAGATAGCCTTTTTCTGGATGGTATCTCTGTGGGGGGTTTTGTTTAGGGAGGGGTTGCGTATGGGGGAGAGGGCCTTGCAGAGAGTGGGGAATATGGATTCAAAAGAGCATAGGTTGGCGTCTGTTGCTTGGATAAGTACTATACCGGTTCTGTAGATAGCCTTGCCTTCGAACATGAAGGAGTGAGATAGCATCAGTATATGGCCGTGAGGGATGGTGGAAGTTTTGCTTATGCGTAGGTAGTTGGTGAGGGTAGAAATCCATTTCAGGGGTCAGATGGTGAAGAAGATGAGATCGGATTTTTCTTGTCCATTGGAGGGGTTGTGATAGAGATCCGTTATGAGTGTTTCATGATGTTGTTTGATTAGATAGTGTTTGAGATTTTTGTGGCAGTGAGTGAGAGGTTTGGGGGGTAGGATATGTAGAAGGAATGTGGGCCAAGAGGTTTCAGTAGATGAGACATAGGAGAGTGGGGGACTGTGGAGGCAGGCATGGTGGTGTGGACTGGAGGGATAAAGAAAGTGGGATGGATGTTGTTTCGTGTCTAATTGACCATAAAAGCGAGGGCCTGTGGTGAAAGAAATGGTAGAGGGGAAGGGCTAGTAGGAAGGAGGGCCGTTTCGGATTAGAGGACATGGGCAAGGACGTGCGGAAATAGAATCGCTTGAATATTGATATATATAGATAAATATGAACATACATATGTATAGCTATATATAAGTGTGTGGAATAAGTACAAAAACACAACTAATAAATCAGATTAGTGGCAGCAGCTAATGTGGGGGTGACTAGTGTTCAGGTTCATGGAAATAGGGAATATTGGATGGGTGGTTAAGAGGAAAAGAGGGAAGCTAGTGGGGGGAGGTTTCCCGCTCCAAGATGGCCGTTCTGTGGGCTGGGGTAGTCCTATTTCTGTGTTAGTGTCGGCTGGATTTCAGAGGGAGGGGGCTGAGGATTCAGAAAGGTAGGGGTAAATATCTAGACAAGAATCACAGGAGGGGCTATGGTGGCCCACTTTCCATGCTTATAGGTCTTTTCTTTGAGGCAGTTTTTGGAGGGAGAGTAGTCCTCTTTTTGTTTCTGGTTGAGACTGGGAAGGGGGAGAGGAAGGAGAATTTAAAATGGAGGCTTAGGAGATACAGGACTCAAAATGGGCGTCCGAACACAGTTCTGGTTCTTCTTTGGACTGCATTTGCAGGTTAACTGAGGTGCCCTGTGGGGACTCAGGGGTTAGGTGCCTGATTGTGTCTGCAGACGAAAAAGGTTTATAGGCAGAATGCCGCCTGTATCCGAGGGTGAGATCGGAGCAGAAGAGAGCCGCCGCCTTCAGTTCTATAAGCCCCGCCCACAGCGAGGGTCAGCTCTCAATGGAGCCAGTCCAGAGCTAGGTGTCTCTGAGGGATGGGGGCAATTTTCGTGGCCGGATGTGGAATCTCTCTGCTAGGATTTCTAAAGTCAAATAAAAGTGAGCAATGCTGAAATTTCTTTTCTTTTTGGCGGTAGGGTTGCTGTAAGGCATTCGGTGGTACATAAGACGTTTTCACTGCCCACAGGATGCGGTGCAAGCATGGTGGTTGGTGATTGGTGATTCCATGATTGGCATATTTGATTTACTAGTCAGTCCCTAGTTCAGTGCACTGTGTGTGCCCTGGGCCTGTAAATCAAATGTTGCTAGTGGACGGAAGCACTGATTGTGCCACCCACATAAGCATCCTGTAAATGTCACTCAGGCCTGCCATTGCAGAGCTCGTGTGCAGTGTGGTACTGCCATGTTGACTTGGCAAGTGCACCCACTTGTCAGGCCCTAACCTTCCATTTTCTTACATGTGAGTCACCCTTAAGGTAGGCCCAAGGTACCCCGGTGGGCAAGGTGCAGTGTATGAGAAAGGAGTGACATGCCCTGATGTGTGTAGCATGTCCTGATAGTGAAATACTGACAATTTAGTTTTTCACTGTTGCAAGGCTACCTGTTCCCATAAGATACAATGGGGAGTTTGTTATAACATCTTAAAAACATAACTACCCCTGGGAACAAGGTGGGAAAATAAAGTTTAGTATGCCTGGACTCAGAATGTTAAAATGCATCTTTTAGTGAGGGTGAATTTTACATTCTGTGTTTGAAAATACCACTTTTAGAAAAAAGGTATTTTCTTGCTTAGCCATCCAGTGTGCCTCTGCTAGGATGTGTATTGACTGTCTGGGTTTGGAGTGGCAGTGGCTGGGGATCTGCAGTGTCTCCGGAGAGTCTGGATGAGTCAGGGCTGGGCTGAATAGACCTGGGCTGCATTTAGAGTAGGGGCAGGAGATTTCCTTTCACATGAATGGGCCTGGTCTGCCTTCCACAATGCTCCACCCCCTTACAGGAAGCTGCACCAGAGAGGACAGAACTGGTTTTGACTGAGCACAGAGCTTCTTTGCCACCAGAGAACAAATGATTTTACTGTATAAAAAGAGAGGCTTAGACCCCAGACTTTTAGATCACTTTTGGACTTCAAGAGGAACCTCTGCCAAGGAGAAGAGCTGGAGAAACTGGAGGATGAGTACTGCCCCTTTGCTGTGTGCTCTCTGGGGATGGCCTGCAGTGACTATTTCTGCCAAGGAGAGATCCTGTCTGTGCATCCTGCTTGAGTAAGTATCTCTAAGGGCCTGAAGAGGAGCTTGCACCCTGTTCAAGAGGTCTCAGGAACAGCATAAACCTCATCATTATCCATGGCACTGTCTCTGGTTCCGCTGGTCCCAGTCGCCACAGAAGATAAGAGCAACCGACTCTGTCACTGAGTCCGTCTAAGGATTCCGTACCCTAAAGGCACTGCAGAGAGCCATGTTTCACTTCACAATGCAACCCTGGTCTCACCGACTCCGTCAACGAGCCGCTGTTTGCACCGCATCCTGTGGGCACCGCAATCCACAATGCTTCGCTAAACCCTGCACAGATGTCACCGACTCCGTCGCTGCTCGACTTGAACATTAACCAGCTCCGTCGTTGTACCGTGACCGGCAAACACTGCATCGAGCACCGTCTCACCCTGCAACGCAAGCCTTAGTCTCATCGACTCCATCAACGAGCCGCTGGCTGCACCAAGCCATGAGGACACCACAGCCTACAACACTTCCATCTCACATCGCAACCGCGATGGTTGCCCCTAACCAGCTCACATCATTGTGTCAGCTGCAACAAGAAAAGTTCTGTCTCCGAGACTTTTGATGCTTTGTCTAAACTGTATTGACGTGGTTCGCTGGTATTGTTAGACTCTGTTGTGTTCAATATTGCGGTAGGAGGAGACGGTGGAACTGTGTCTTCATGTTGTTCCTGAAATTTAAAGGTTATTTTGCACAGTAACTATTTTTAAAAGTATTGTATGCTGCATTTTTGCCATTTTCTGGTCTTGTTGGTTTGGATAACGTTTTACTTATTTTTCTAAACTGGTGTAGTGTCCATTTGTGTTACTTTATGCATGTACAAATGCTTTACACACTACCACTGAGTTAAGCCTGTCTGCTCGTGCCAAGCTACCAAGGGGGTGAGCAGGGATTATCTTAGAAGTGTATCCTCCTTACCCTGACTAGGAAGAAGGCCCCCTACTTGTACAATGGTGCAAACCATTTCCAACTAGAGACCCCATTTCTAATACTCACACCTTTAGGGTAGGCCCTGAAGGCTCATAGGGCAGAGTACCCTGTATTTTAAAAGTAAGCCATGTGTGTTTAGGTTTTGCATGTCCTGGCAGTGAAAAATTCCTGAAGGCATTTTTAAATTTTTAGATTGGGATATACTGTTGACTCTCAAATTAATTGTAATTTGAAATCCCCTTCAGTGGATAAATCCGATTTTAAGGTATAATTCTGAAAATGTCAATTTTAGGCAGTTCCCTATCAAAGATGGTAGAATACACTCTGACTTACAATGTCCTTCACAGTTATAAATGCTCAAGGCTACGATAGACGCGTGCTACCCTGGTACGCTCTCCGTCCGTGTGCGTGAATATAAATCTGGATACTGGAGCCTCATCAGGTTCCCCAGGATCCACTGCAATAAGACAGTCCAAAGAATTTAAACATTTCCTTCCATTTTTAAATCCAATTTCAAATCAAGTAGGGCATGGTAAACCAAAACTTAATCCAAACATATTTAAACTCCAGATTTTCCAAGGTTCAACAAGTGCCTGTACATAGATACGTGGAGGTTCAAGATTCCTCACAACCCAACATGAAGATTGTGATCCCAATGCATTTGCGGCAAATGTTGCACTTTTTCAGGGGTAACTGTGTTGAAGAAACCAACATAAGAACCATGTGTTACCATCTAAAATTTAAAGGATAATTAATATAAATATAAACCAGCTGTGGTGTGCGAATGTGAGTACATTATACTTTCATCCGTGTAACCATTCTACTCTCCCATCAAAAGATGTGACCTAAAAAAAACACTTTCTCCGTGCTTATAACCAGTGCTCAAGAACAATGGTCTGTGCTCTGTGTGTCTCATGCCTCCTAAATCACCTGAAAATGACTCAATCAACCTGCAAATCTAAGGTGCTGTGAATCTAGATGCCATAAGAAACAATTCCTTAAAAAAAACAAATGAAGTAAACCCCCTCCATAAAATGCGTTCCAAACCATCTGTGCATGTTCAAGTGCCAACCACCAGTTTCACTATATAAAACATACCTCCACAAAGGGCATAGATCACACATTCCAAACCATCTGTGCATGCTCAAATGCATCCTCTGAGTGAAACAAATCTTTTGTAAGTCGTGTCACGTGATAAGGCTGTATCATATGACACAACTTGCAGTGACAACATAAAATAAATACTCTCCTTCTCATACGTGCCATGCCATAAAAGTTGATTTAATGCAGGTGTAATACATAAATTATTAGACAAAACAAAACATCCTATCTAAAAGTGTGCTATAAAACCAATGTCAGTAAACCATAAAATGTACACATGAATTTGACTATACGATTCAACCATCACTATACTGAGAAAAACTGAAATATGAAATAGGTCCTGAGCCCTTGGCTGGCATCAGTGAAATAATCTCCAAGAAGAAAATATGATAATCCTGAAGTTTGGACACGTTGCAACTGCTCATGCCAAAACTCTGCCACCATGACATCTGCCAACGCAAAGCTCCAGCAAGACCTGCTCTTTACCCAACAGTGATGTTCCACAGTGACTGGCAATGCTACTCCTGCACTTTGTGCTACAGCAATTACTGTTAGTGATGCTCAACCTGTTCTTCACACCGGAAGCCTCCTCCTCATGGTCTCCTTCAGTGCGAACATGAGTCTTTGCTACAGACTTAAGAAGGTATATTTTCAATGGGACTCACCTGCTCCCTGTACCCAGCCTCTGCTCCAACAGCCTAATCTTGTGACTTTTCCTCAGGTGTAGCATGACCTGATGACCGCGAGTGACATTTTGTTCTTCTAGGCATTATTTTCACTAAAAACGTTAATATTGAATATCTCTGGTTTGTCATTCTGGTAATATTTATTTATTAGATTGTACTCTATGTTTCTAAATTGGTTTGGGATGTTTCTTGTGTTGTGTTTTTACTTTATTACTGTTTGTGTGTTGCGTAAATACTTTACACACTGCCTCTAAGTTAAGACTGAATGCTTTGGGCCAAGGTACCAGAGGATTAAACACAGATTTATTTAGGGACTTTTGTGGTTCACCCTGACAAGGATTGTGGTTTTTGCCTTAATGAGGTTTACACCCCAGCAACCAATAACCCAATTTCTTACAGTTGTTGACTAATTTGTTGATTTATCCTTATGGTCTGCATAATAGATGAGAGGAAGTGTTAATGCTTTTTGTCATAATCCATCAGGAACCACTGTTTTAATATATCTCTATTGCATCTGGTTCAAGTCAGTTTACAAAGGCGGCCAGTGTTGATTGTATTTTTTGCGTGAACTACTTCACACATATTTATGTGAAGAAAAGCCCAATGTTTGTGATATTACTACCAAGAGTTAATCTCAGGTTTATCATTCACACTGTTTTGACAGAACAAAATATTTGATTATCGATATTAAAGAACTCTTCTCATAAATTAATAATCAGGAATTTCACGAATGGTTAAAAGGCAATACATTACAAAACAAATGGTACTGCGTCTCAATACATTGAGAAACCAGGGTTATGGTCTTCAGAAACTGTATACCTTTCACTATCAGCAATTTACCAAAGAAAAGCATAATGTTATGTTATGTTATTGTAATTTTATAGCGCGCACAGCTACTCCTAGGAGTGTCCCGGCGCGAGCTAAGAGGACAGTGACACAAAGGAAATTAGAACAAGAATGTTTTGAGGTGCTTCCTGAACAGCATTGAGTCCTGAATAGCACGTAAGGATAGTGGCAGTGCATAATACCAGTGCAGTTGATAGACTAGTTCAAAAACCTTTTGCAAACACGTAAAGTTCACGATTTTTACCCAATCCTGTAATATTCACTGTATATTAGAGGGCAATAATTATCCCACCTAAAGAGTTGGGGGCATATCTACAAGGCGGCAATAGAAAATTATCGCCGCTTTTGCTGCCGTTTTTGGCCGAAAAACGGCGATCGTTTTATCGCCTAATCAGCAAGGTCACGCTATCGCGCGAAACCTTGCATTGGCACACAAATTCTTAACGCCCAGCTTTGCATCTCTCATGAGATGCAAAGTGGGCGTTCCTGACCTGACCTGACATGACAGGAGAAATGTCGCTAAGCGACATTTGTCCTATCATCAAGCCCCACGCTATGAAGCATAGCTGCAGGAAAAGTAGCGATAACCCCTGTTATTGCTACTTCCCTTACGCCTGCTTCAGGACTGACTTAGCCATGATATCCTATGGAAGGTGGATATCATGGCTAAGTATGTGAGGCCCTATCATCAAGCTAATGCCAAACTTCGTTAGATTATCGCTGGGTTTCCAGCGATATTCTCACGTTTGGCAGTTAGCGCTAGGATTTTTATCGCTTTTTAGATAAGCGTTGCTAATAGCACGCTATCTCAGCGATAAAAATCCACACTAGCCGGCGATAATTATCCTAGCGCTAAGTGCACTTAGCGATAATTATCGCCAGTTGTTGCTGATATGCCCCTTGCTTTCTTAAGGGCAGCTAATCTTGTCATTACTAAACTGAATGATCATGGACATGAAAAACAGGATGTAACAAAGAGAAACACTGCAGAAACTCAAATACATTGCCGCAGTTATCTGCAGGAGAAATGGACACTGCCTCAGAGTTTGATAAATAGAGTAACGGGATCTGGGGATATAATCTGGATGTCTCAAGAGCTGGTATTCTGGAGACACTCGGTAAGCAGCTTCTACCAAACTTAAATCTAAATGAGGGCCGACCACACTTTGACCTGCAGGATCTTATCAATCTGGGGAGTGAGAATGTCAACAGGGTGCATGCAATCAAAACAATTCACATAATAAACAACAAATAGGAAAAATAATTGGTTCAGAGAGGAAGTGTGCTCACCACGCAGTGCCCATGTACACATTTCTGGGATTCATAGGTAGGCTGGTGAATTCCTCTCAGACACTGGAGACAAGAAGAGAGGCCAACAAAGAGTCAGTGGGGCCTTCAATACTCCAACATGAAACTGACTGCACTTAGCTCCACATTCTTGAAGCTACAGCAGATCCCTAATTGAAAGAGGTGTTTTATTATCTGGAAGGGGGCTTTAATTCATATTTTCAAGTACTGCTAGTTGGGAATCAGCATAATACCAACACAACCTGTGCATCCTTAGAGCTTGAGAATCCAGATATCTATAGAGTTTCCCTCCTAATAGCATCACCTTTAAAAGATCCCTTATAATATTGCCAAAATGCATTGTAGTTTCCACTGCCTTCTACTGGCTGGCTATGTACAACTTGCAAGACTCTACTCAGGGAATGCAACTTGTGATTTCTCCCTGGGGGAAAAAAGAACAGTAGAGAAAGACGTAGGGTTTGAGAGTATCTACTGTATGCTGAATCTAGTCTTTGTCTTGCAAACACTACTCTCGCAAATATACAGATGCTTATAATTAGCTAAAGATGTTTTTAATTACTAGTGTTGTACAAGGGATTTCAAATAATTTTTTCTCCCACTCGTTCTAATATTCCTGGGCATGAATGGGGCCTGATAACATTGCTTTCTTTAGGGTGTGAAAAGCCTTTTGTCAGCCCACTGTCCAGTTAACCTTTTTAGGAATCTTTTTGGAGATCAGTTCTGTGAGGAGGACCACAATGGACCCACATCCCTTCACAAACCTCCTGTAGTACCTAGTCAAGTCAAGGAATGCCCTGACTTGAATCTCGGTGGTTGAAGCTACCATTTCCAGAATAGTCTAGATTTTGGGTGTAGGGATTGAACTTGGCCTCCATCTGCAAGGCGGCCCAAGTATACAACTGTGCCCTGCCCTATATGGCACTTGCTTGCCTTGATACTGAGGCCTGCATCCTTCAGAGCCTCCAGGACCTCCCCAGGTGGATCAGGTGATCTAGCCATGTAGAGCTAAGGACAGCAATGTCATCAAGATATGCTGTACTAAAAGACTCCAGCCCAGCAAGTACTCTGTTCACTAGGTTTTAGAAGGTGGCAGGGGAATTCTTTAGTCCAAAGGGCCTCACAGTAAACTGATAGTGTTCATACAGGGTTGAAAATCCTGATTTTTCTTTGGCGCGAGGGGTCAGACCAATTTGCCAGTACCCTGATGTGAGATCAAACGTACTGAGATATCCGGCTGCCCCTTACCTGTCAATAGTTTTATCAGCCCTAGAATTGGGTGTGCATCAGTTTTTGTCACAGCATTGATGCCCCTGTCATCCACACAAAACCTAATTTCTTTCTTGTCACCCTGGGAGTGAGGTTTGGGGACTAAAACAGTAGGGCTGGCCATTGGACTCTCTGACGGTTCATTGGCACCCAGTTCCAGCATCTTGCTGGCTTTAGCCTTGCTGCTCTCTTTGAAATGATGAGACTGTCTGTAGATTGTATTGTTATCTGGAGGGCTGTCACCAGTGCCCACATCACGTATACACCAGTTAGTCAGAGCAGGGATCAAGGAGAAGACCTCAGCAATCTGATTTAGGAGTTGCTTGCATTCAGTCTGCTTTTAGGCAATGAGGGTGTCTGACAAGACCACTCCTCCAACTGACCCATCTTTAGGGTTGTTTGAGAGGAGGCCAGGGGGATATTCACTCTCTGCTTCCTGATACTCACCTGTGACAATGAGCATGGTCATTTCAGCCCTGTCATTATAGGGTTTAAGGTGGTTTCCATGTAGGACCTTCTTGAGTTTCCTGCCTGTGTCAAGGTCCACTAAGTAAGTGACCTCCCCTTTTCTTTCAAGGATAGGGTAGGGCCCAGTATATTTGTCCTGGGGGCCCTAGGAGCCAAAGGCTTCACCACTCATTCCTTCTTCCCTGGTTGGAACTCCACCATGGCAGCCTTCTGGTCATACCACCAGAGCTTCTGGAGCTCCTGTCTGGCCTCAAGGTTTTTGGTTGCTTTTTTCATGTACTGGAACAAGGGGCAAGCACATAATCCATAATGCCCTTCTTAGGTTCTTTGAGAGTTCTATTCCATTGTTACTTCAGAAGACACAATGGTCCCCTTACAGGGTGTCCAAGAAAAAATTCAAAGGGGGACAATACTACTCCTTTTTGTGGCACCTACATGTAAGCAAAAAGCAGGCATGTATCAAGACATCCCATCTCCTTCTGAGCTTTCCAGGGAGTCCATTAATCATACCATTAAGGGTCCTATTAAATCTTTCAGCAAGCCCATTTGTCTGTGAATGGTATGGGGTAGTGAACTTATAAGTCACTTATAAGCAAAAACCCCAGTTTTCCAAAGCTTATGGTGAATCTAAGGAGGATTTACATCATACCATCCGTGGCAGCTCTTGCGTCATTGTATACCCCTGTGCAGCATTATATGCTCTAGTGACCAAGTGTCGATGAGAGTAGCTGGCTATCATTGTTTGCAGGGCACTTAGAATGAGAGGTTCCTCCGGGAATGTAGGTAACAGTAGCATGATGGCAGATCGCAGATGGTGATATGCGAATGTGAAAAGCGGCTTTGTGTTATTAACAAATGACAGGTCTGTCTGTTCTATAAAGTTACCCCTTTGGTATATATCTCCCATCAATGCTAACTCCACCTGTTGAAATAGGTCCAGCGTATTCACCTCTTGTGTTACCGATAGGGACAGGTGGTGGCCTGTGGGCTGTTTAAGGGCATACAATGGGAGTTTGTTGGCTCTTGATCCCACAGCTGTCCAGGCCAATGTTGTGCAGTGTATCATGTTTATTTCGGTGCAGTGTGTGTTTGTGTGCTTATGTGTTAAGATGTATTGGAGCGCTACTGGATGTGCATCCCCAGCTTAAAACGCCAGATGCGGCATGTGTGCCTGTGGTTAGTACTAATGGTGTGTGTATTGCACTTGGGCACAGAGATGGTATAGATGCAGATCAGGTGCACCAAACTCTGCCTGCTAGTACAGTAGTGTCATACGTTTCCACCTAATATGAAGCTGTTTGCCAGCCAAAACTAGTGTAATCAGGTGCATGCAAAGACTTTAAAAAAAGGATTGTGGTAGTATTACAAGTATATTGCTAAATAAGTACAGTAAGCATGGCACTATGATCATTTTCATGACTGCCACTCTCTCAGCTAAGGAGAGGGTTTTCTTTATCCATCGCGCAACTTGGTTTTCCAATCTCTCCACTGCCCTTCCATGATTTTGTAGATAAGTACGTCAGGTTCTCTATGAATCCATACCCCCAGATATTTCACTGAGTCCATGCCCCATTCTGCTGGGTAGTCCAGAGCATGTAGTGCCATGGACTCAAGAATATATCCAAGACAAATCTATAAAAATAAATCTGATTTTGCTGTAATTTGTCAGATCAGGAACATTGTTCAAAACAAAGTACTTTTTAAATTATGAATTTTCAAGTTTGCAATATAAATCACTTTTGCGCGCATTTACACACCATTGAAGTCAATGGGAGAAAATAGGTAAAAGCATAGAAAATCACACAGTGGGTCCTCGAGGTTCAATTTCTGGATTCAGGTAAGTAGCAAGGCCAGATCCAGTGTTCCAATAGCTGGAGTTCAGGAGAGTCCCGGATTCGTCCAGGAGCAGGGTGCTGAGGTCATTGGTGGCAAATGCGCTATAAAGATGGGGGGCCTGCTGAAAAACACTGCACTGCCGGACTTAAGGGTAAGTCCGTGGGTCCCACCTGAGGGAGCAGGTCGCAAGGACCTCAGGACCATGGAAGCATAGCTGGTTGGTCATTACCCAGACCATGTGGGCTGGGTGCAGAGCAGATAGGTCATCCAAGCGTTGTGCGTTGAGATGGTCCTCATGGTCAGGGGCAGGCATGTTTCAGAGGTGATTCAGGGACAGCTTTACCACTCACAGGGTGGGTTTCAGGGGGTTCCAAAGACCCTCGATGGGTGTCGGTGTCCTGTGTTGTTGGAGTCCAGATTGAACTCCTTCTTCTCAGTCTTCAGTGCAGGGAATCCTGGGTATTTTTGCAGCATGGCTCCAGGATGTCCTGGTGTCCTCTAACAGGAGGGGGGACAGATACTACCATTCAGAGCAGATGTACCTCTCCTTGCTTGGTTGCTGCGTCAGAGTGATTAAGGCCAGCAGATCGGTAAACTGGTCTTCGTGGTTCGCTGTCTGCAGGCTGCCGGGCAGTAGCCCCTCTACTACAAGGGAAGTTCTCAGCAATTAGTCAAAGACTGGAGAAGTTCTGTGGTTCTTGGATGCCTCACAGTTGCAAGTCAAGACTATACACCACAATTGTTGGGACCTCAAGGCAGCAGGCAGGGTTTGGTGCCAATGTTCTGCAGGTCATCAGCCCTTGGGTCAGCAGCTCTTCTTTGTCCTTTTCTTCTTTGTGTCCATTTAGTCTTAGTCTAGGGTCCAGGATGCTACCTAGATACTACATTTAGGGGTGGTAAAGGGGGAGACAGGTAATAGACAAAGTGCTACCTACCTTTAGGGTGCCTACATCCTCTAAGTGGCCACCTCTTGTGAGGAGGGGCACTACCCGAACCGTAATTGAGTAAATTCCCTGACAAACCAAGATCGAAGGAAATAAAAAGTTGTTTCCACATCACTAGCCCCACCTTTTTTTTTGCAGAGTTTTATATAGCGCAAACTTGACCCGAATCCAATCAGGTATCAGAGCGCTTTACATAGCACCAGTTACGTTACATGAGGACACACATTCATTTTTTGTTAGGCACAGGGAGATAAAGTGATTTGCCCAGAATCACAGGATGTTTAACGCCATTACCGAGACTCAAACTCAGTTCCCCAGGTCCGAGGTCGAGCACCCTAGCCGTTAGGCCAACTCCTCTCCTCTCACCTTAGGGGTGGTGCTGGCTGAATGGCGACCCACCTCCTAATTTACCTAATTTTCCCACCAGTCCTCCCACCAAATATGGAGCAGGAAAGAGGGTTGGTATCCCCCACTAGATGGAGCTGCCTGGGTTGCATATCAAAAGTGGCACTGTATTTGAAGCTTCCCGCCTTGGAAAGCCATCCTGTGCTAGGGGAGGTGTGAAGCACCTCTGCCCAGATCAGGCTTTGTTACTGGCCTCTAACTGCGTAGGCCCTCACTCTATGAGGTCAGAAACTTGTCTGGTGGTGGCAGGCTGACTGAGACTAGTCAAAAACCACACCACTGCTTGATAGATTTTAAGGGGACCCTCTAAGGGGTCTCCTGTGTGCCTTTATTAATAAATCTATCACTGGCATCAGTGAGGATTTATTTAGACAAGATGTTTGGTACCAGACATCTTAGGGTACAGTGAAGTGATGATGGAGCTATGAAACTCATAATGACAAGTATCCAGCTCTTGTACTCTCTATGGCTTCCATGTGCACTTAAAATATCCAAAAATGGACTGGCATTGTATATCTACTCATGCAGATATTTCCAGACATGACATATAGTGTACTCTTCCTTAGGGCTGTAAGGCCTGCTGTAAAGGTGTCTTATCTATGTCTCATGCAGTGTATGGGGGCATTGGCACACAGAGCTGTGTGCCATGTTGACTCTGGTTTTCTCTACACCAAGACACACAGCATGCAATGTCCATTTGCATAGTCTTGGTGAGGGGTCTCAGGGGTGGCGCAATTGGTGCTGCAGCCCCAGTGGACCCTCTTCATCACCAAAGCCCTAGGTATCAGGGTTACCATGTAGTAGGGACTTACAGGGGTGGCTGAAGTTGTGGCAATTGTGGAAAGGTTTTGGAAAAGTGGTCTGGCACTGGGAACCTGGTTGGCAGGGACACCGTGCACTTTCAATTTGAAATCACACCATACACCAGGCAAAAAGTGGGGGTGAACCATGTTAAAAGAGGTACTTTCCTATTCACACACTCAGATACTCATGCAGCCACACACATATCCACTCAGAGACCCATGTACAAACTCAGAGTCATCCACCCACTCACTGACCTACTCAGAGACTCATGCACCCACTCAGAGACACATGCCCAGTCACAGACCCACTCAGAGATTAATGCACCCAATCACAAACCCACTCAGAGGCACATGCACACACTCACAGAACCACTCAAAAACTCACACACCTACTCAACAGACCCACTCAGAGACTCACGCACCCAGTCACAGACCCACTTAGAGACTCATGCACTAACTCACAGACCCACTCAGAGACTCATGCACCAACTCACAGACCCACTCAGAGAGTCATGCACCCGGTCACAGACCCACTGAGACACTTATGCATCCACTTACAGACCTACTCAGACACTCATAGACCGACTCACAGACACACTCAGTGACTCATACATGTACTTATTTAAATAGTGATGTACCCAGTGTGATGCACAGAAACATTTATATAGTTATGAGTTTGAGTGGTGTCTATTGAATGTGTGCTTTAGTTTTGCGAATTTGCAACACATTCACAAATTTTGTTTAAAAAAAATATACTTTTAAGGAATATGGACAACATTTTGGTAAGTAGGGTGACTCTGAGAGGAGCCTCTGTGTTGATTGTGTGTGTATGACAGCTACACATAAGACAGGATGTTGAGTTCCAAGTTGCTGAGAAACACCCTGTTGCCTTCATCTGTGAAGTGAACTTCATCACTTCAATACATTCCATGCATGTTAAACCCCAGGTATTGTTCTAAATAGAGCCCATGTTATGGTCTCAGATGAACACAGAAACTGTTTTATTAACATGTTTCCTGGCATTGCCACTCTGTGGACAGAATTGATTAGACCTCGTCCATTTCTGCCTTTGCCGTATGTTGGAATACACCAAGGCCGTGTGATGGAAAAGTGTCATTAATTGTGCAAAGGTGTCCTTCATTAGGATTTCCAGTACTTCCCCAGTCAGTGTGCCTAGGTCATTGCCAACACAGTGCACAATCATGAGGTCAGGGGTTGGCAATCCACAAAGCTTTCCAGCAAAGCCAGCAATTGATTACACTTCAACCCTATCTGGCCAATCCATGTAAAGTCTGCATTAGCCTAACCCAAGTCCCAGTGAATACCATTCTTTTTAGCAGACTCTCTAGCCTAAAACATATCACTGTGGCCCACAAACCATGCTGTAACCATTTTGAAGTGAAACAGAAGTAGCAGACAACAGAAGGCTGGAGCTGAATGATACAGTTTTCAAAATTAAAGGCAGTTAAAATTGATGTCATGTGCTGATTCAAAAAAAGAGATATTTGATTGGTTGCTTTAAATATACAGGTTAATAAAATTAGGTAGTGTCTTTAGGGGATAAGTAAGTAGATCTCTAATTGGCTCTGGTAAAAAGTAAATGTGTAATGCAACCATGGATATGCTTTTAATTCTGAATAGTCTACCACACCTGCTCCAGTTGATTTTGTAACTAGAATGGTCCTTCTAGAATGTGCTGTGAACTTGTTGCCTCCTGGTTCTAGCAGGTTCCCATGGAGACAGTGCTAAGAGTGTATTGGGAAGGGTGTTAAAGAGAGAGTTGTCAGTTTTTAGAAATTAGAGGTGGTTAGACTGAATTCTGCTTAATAAGGGTTTAATTTCCTAATTAGGGCTTGCTAATAAAGGGTTCTGTAGAATTAAAGTAAAAAAAATGGCATGCTCAATATGTTTTTGGATTCCCGTTTTCTTTTCTCACCAATTCATCACAATGATTGCAACTAAGTAGTGACCATGCACAAATACCTTACCATATTTGGCTGCTTTAGAAAAGTGCATTAAATGGTTAACACTTACTAACCATTCAGATGTGGAGTTAGAAAACTAAAAAATAAAAGATATGTTTTTATTTGCTGCCTACCGCACTAACAGAGAGTGCAAAGTTGAAAAGGTTGCCATTAATGGTTGCTTTGTATGAGAGCGGTGTGCCATTCTTGTGCTTAGTGCAAAAAAAAACGATTTCATCAATGAATTACATTTTCAGGTATGTCAATTACATATATATTGTACATCTGTTGTTTTACTGTATGCTCCAGATTGCTAGAAAACCACTGTTTACCAGGGGTTAGATTTATATTTAACAATTTATTAGAAGAGTTGCAAAGTTTTAAATATACAAACATAATGTGCTGCTCATATAGAATGTTTTTCTTTGAACTCTGGGACTTGCAGTCCTATTTATTCAATTTTAAAAGAGGAGTACTAGTCCCAGAATTGAAAGGAATAAACAGGCACTGTAAAGTGTGTATAGCACTTGAACCTGAGAAATTTGACAGCTATGTTTTAGATACCCTTTAGGATAGGTGTGGTAAATTATAGGGCAGGTTTGTATGTCTTTAGATGGTAACACATGCTCTTTAAACTAATATTGAGTCACATGTGTAGTATGAGAGTGCAAAGTGTAGTTAGATGTGCAGTGTTTAAACATGGGTCAGACCTACCAATGCAGACTCTATCTATGCAATCTCTAAGCCATTAGTCAAGGGTTAAATCTACATGTAAGTACAGATAACTCACCTCTCAGATACACTGTAAGTATAAATAACAAGCAGTATCCCGCCCAAAGAAAACAAATTTATATAAAATTAAATATTAAGTGGTTGCACAATTCTCTACTAAAGAGGTCAGATCATGTATCTGTACCAAGACTGGGAGCAGTATTGTAACCCTCACACACTCTAATAGTGTCACACTTCATCATTGGGTTTGCCCTGGCTACTAAAGACCAGGGTGAGCTCAACCGTGTTTCAGGGAGCACTTAGGAAAAAGGGCCCGGGCGGTTAAAGATTAAAAATCCTTAAAACACTCCAGGTATCCCTTTAATACAGAGTAATGAAGGATATTGAAAACACATAGTAGGGTGTCCTAAGGATGCAATCGTCCTATGACCCTATCTTCATTGCCAACATGTTTGAGCCTGTGAACGGCTCTATGGGTCCACCGCTTTCTTCAGGGCAACACCATAATGTCAAATCCCTTCTTGAAAAGAACAGCAAGCTAAAAAACAGAACTTTTTGTTCAATCAAAACGCTGTATGGATATACTTATCCTCAGTATGGCGTTTGGGTCGAAAGGTTCGTCCAACCTGTAGGGAGACAGAACAAAATACAAATCTTTTTGATGTGATCACATAATGGGAGAATTAAAGTGCCATGTGGTATTTCCTCCACCTCTTACCCCATTTTTAAAGAGGGAAAAGAAGCGCAATATTGAAATTGTATGGTGTGTAAAAATCAACGCATCTCAAATCACATACTCATAGGGATCAAGGGTCAAAAACCGGCAACTACCCGATCTCCTAAAGCACACACTATCATGAAAAGCAACCCAACATGGAAATTGACCACAAATATCATAATATGGAGTCACTAGCTCCAGACAAAGTTTTTCGTCATCTATCAACTAGGAATCCCAATAAAAACAGTATAACCTTTATATACAAACAGGTGCTCTTGTAGTGAAGCATACTTCTTTTTGTATCTAACACCCACAGTGAATATCAAAGTGTGCAGGAAAGACTAAAGCTCTTACCCAATTGAAAGGGACAAATCACTTATCACGAGTGCAGAGAAGTATGGGCATTCCTATAGTCAAACTCTATGGAGGGAGTCAATGTGGGTAAAATTATAACATTGATTCAACAAACCCAGTGCTGATTACTCTCTTGCACACCCACATCCCCATCTCTGTTGAGTCCCCCACTTACTATGTCAAGGATCCTGGCCCTGCGGCAACACCTACTAGGGTCTGCTACTCCCGGCGTGAGTGCCGTTGGGCCAGGCTCAAGTCTCTTATAAAGGAAGAGGTGAGTTGGTGACTGTAGGTATGCCATAAAGCATGGTGCTGTGTGCTTTAAAGTTTGAGAGATGTCCTTTTCAGTTTTAATAAGTTACTCAAGCACTTGCAGACCACTATGCCAAGCACTAAATACAGTATACCACCAATAATGCAACAGACACAGAGCAATAGAGGGAATATACATTAACTCACATACTCAGAAAATACTCATGTATGTAGCAGTATCAAATAAAGCTGCAGACACACCAAAATATCCCTGTAAACCTTAACACAGGCACTGAGGTATTTGTTCAGCCACTTAAATATGCATTTAGAGAGCTACATTAGTACTACAACAGACAGTATCATACCAGGTCATTGACTTACACATCTTATGGCACTGCTATAGGGGGACTTCACCGGCGTCCTGGCATACTCATCCATCCAGACAAATACTCCTCTAAACATTGGTTTGGCCTACTAGTGCAGACACTGTCTGTGAACTCTCACTGCAGCTCAATTTGGCATATAAAAGCCCTTTGCCAACTGATAAACCCATTTTGTAGTACACATAACTCGCCTCTAAAATAAGCTGTAAGCATGCCAAAAGCATGGTGGTTTGTACTTAAAAGAAGAGCGATGCCCTTGTCAGTTTCTGTAAGTTACTCATTCACTTGCAAATCACTCTACTAACCACTCAATAGAGTATACAACTCATAATGCAACTGATTTAGATGTTCTAAAGCCTAGAGCCTGTCTCTTAACCAGTCACAGAGAGACTATACATTCACGCATGTCATCAGAAACTACTTATGTATGTAGGACTATGAAAGGCAGTTGCAGACAAATGTACATGCCCCTCTAATGCCTAACACAGGCACTGAGGTATTTGTACAGCCACATGCATACACATTGAAAGAGCCATGGTGGTACTAAAACAGAGAGTCATATATTGGCTCAGTTACTTAAATATCTTACGGGTCTGCTACAGCTGGACTCCTACACTCACTCAGATATATAGGTAAGTACTGACACAAGCTAGTCCTCCATCCAGACAAATACTCCTTTAAACATGGGTGAGGCCTACGAGGACAGACTAACTGCCCATTCTCTCTGCCAGCTCAATTTGGCATGTAAATGCCCTTTTCTATCTGCTATGTTTTAGTACTCAAAACTCACCTCTAACATAAGCTGTAGGTATGCCATAAAGCACAATGTTTTGTACTCAAAAGAAGAGAGATGTTCTTTTGAGTTTCTGTAGGTACATACATGTTTTCAAAGCATAGATCCTGACTACCACCCATTCACAGAGTGACAGACGGAGTATACATTCACTCATATACTCAGAAACTACTTATATATACACAGCAGTATCTGAAAGGCAGCTGCTGACATACCTACATACCCCTCTAATCCCTGACACAGGCACTGAGGTATTCGTTCATCATCCTTACATACACATTTAAAGAGCCATAGTTGTAGTAAAACACATATTGGCACAGTTACTTAACTATCTTATGGACCTGCTACAGCTGGACTCCTACACTCACTCAGATATGTAGGTAAGTACTGACAAAAGCTAGTCTTCCATCCAGACAAATACTCCTATAACCATGAATGAGGCCTACTATTGCAGACTCTGTCCATACATTCTCATTGCCAGCTGAATGTGGCATGTAAAAGCCTGTTTCCAAGTGTTAAACCCATGTTTTAGTACACATAACTCACCTCTAACATAAGCTGAAGGTATACCATAAAGAATGGTTCATTGTGCTTAAAAGAAGAGGGATGTCCTTTTAAGTTGTTGTAAGGTATGCCTGTACTTGCTGACCCGTATCCAAGCACTGCAACGAGTATGCCACTAATAATGCAACTGATATACAAGTTTTCAAAACATACAGTCTCTCTCTCACCCACTGGTAGAGCGACAGACGAACTATACATTCACTCACATACTCAGAAGCTACATCTCTAAGCAGGAGTATGAAAGGCAGTTGCAAACCACTTACATACCCCAGTAATCCCTAACACAGGTGCTGAAGTATTCGTTCAGCCACTTACATACACATTTGTTACTAAAAGAAACAATAACATACCAGTATATTTACTGAAACATCTGATTGCACTCCTACATGTGGATTACTACAGTCACTTTGACTTGTAGCCAAGTACTGACAAAACCTATTGATCTATCAAGACTAATTGTCCTTTAAACATGGGTGCAGCCTACTAGTGCAGAGCCTGTCTCTGCACTGTCACTTATAGCTTGACTTGGCATATACAACTCCTTATCAAGTCTTAAATCCATGACTTTGTATACTTAAGTAACTCCTGATATAAGCTGTAGGTATTCCATAAAGCATGGAGCTTTGTGTTTAAAAGTTGAAAGATGTTATTTTGAGTTTCAGTAAGTTACTCGTGCACTTGCAGACCCCTATACCTAGTACTACATAGAGTTTACCATCTGTAATGCAACAGGTACACATGTAGAGAAAAGGATAGGGTTTATCATTCCCTCAGTCAGACAACAACTGAGGGACTTATACATTCACTCACACATTCATAAACTAGTTGTGTATACAGCAGTCTCAAAAGCAGTTACAGTTCCACTTACTAACTGAGGCACTACTGTATTCGTTCAGCCACTTACACATTTAGAGATCCATTGTGGGACTAAAACAGACATTTACATACTGGCACACTTACTAAAACATCTCATGTAACTGCTGTAGGTGAATTCCTAGACCTACTCTGATATGTCGCTAAGTACTAACACAACCTATTCATCCATTCAGACAAATTGTATTTTAACATTGGTCAGGCCTACTACTGCAGAGCCTGTCTCTGCACTCTCACTTCAAGCTCAACTTCTCATGTAAAGACCCTTCATTAAGTGCTAAAGCCATGTTTTAGTATACATAAGAGTATAAGACACCTCTGAGATAAGTTGTAGGTATACAATAAAGCACAGTGCTTTGTGCTGTACAGATGAATAGATGTTGTTTTGAGTTTCAGTAAGTTAAAATGCACTTGCAGACCCCTATGCTTAGTACTACATAGAATATACCACCCATAATGTAACTGACATACTTGTTTCCAAAATGTAGAGACTCTCTCTGTTATAGTTAGACAGTGACAGAAAGACTTATACATTCACTTACATGCTCAAAAAGTACTTATGTGTACAGCAGTGTCAAAAGCAGTTCCAGACACACTTACATACCCCTCTAATCTCTAAAAGAGGTACTAAGGTATTTGTTCAGCCACCCATGTATACATTGTGAGAGACCTAGACTTACCAAAACAGAAATGCATATACTGTTACACTTACTTAAACATCTGATAGCACTTCTACAGCTGGGCCCGTACACTCACTCAGATATATAGCCAAGTACTGACATCCTTAGCTTCTTCTTCAGACAATTGGTCCTTTAAAATAGATTGATTCTCAGAAACAGAGAAACATAGGGGCATATTATCAAGACAGGCGATAAAATTATCGCCGCTTTAGCGGCAGAAAACTGCCGCTAAAACGGAGATAATGGGCTTGATAATATGCTCTACGGAATTCCAATTGAAGCTCAGGTTACATGTCCTTCACATCTAACATGGGTTTCAATTGGAATTCTATAGCGCATATTATCAAGCCCATTATCACCGTTTTAGCGGCGGTATTCTGCCGCTAAAGCGTAGGTGATAGACGGTGATAGACGGTGATAGACGGTGTGAGTTTTGGCTGTATCACCCGAATCAGGGAATAAAAACTGGTGTCGTAGATCTTATGTCTCAGATTTCTAAATGCTTCTGCTGTCGCTATCCCCCTCTTTTTATGGCCTCCCATTGAGCGGAGAAATTCCATTTGCTGTCGATAATGAATCCCAGATATTTGTACAATTTCCAGCTGATGTGTTGCCAGGTGGCAGGGGTAGAATGGCCTTTTTCGGCGTGTATTCATGCACATGACCTTTGTTTTTTCTTGATTAATGCTCAGTCCATTATCTTCTGATAATAATTTACAAGGACATTCACTGGCATGTCTATCAAAGAAAGTGTGCAGAAGCACCTTTCCTCACTTTGAAATCTTAGCTGTTCACTACATTGAAATGTGAAAATTAGTTAGGAGGCTTTATTATGTTAACCTCTTCAATGCCCATGACGAGCTGGTCTCGTCATGGGCCGCGGTTGCGCTGTGCCCATGACGAGACCAGCTCGTCATAAACCCCGCCCGCTAATGCAACGGCCGGCACAGGGCGGGGAAAGGGGCGGGCACTGAAGGGGTTAAAACACCTGCCCTATGTTTAGGAGAAGTGAATATAGCTCTTTTGCATGGTACAGTTCAAGAGGTAGAAGAAGTTTGTGATGATGTTCAGTTTCATTTCTCTGGTCCTGCTAAGGAGTGTAGGAAAGCGGAGGTCTTGGTATCTGCAGCTGTAGTGGAACAGGATACAGGTATTAGTGTTGATAACTTTCAAGAAGAAATTTGAAAGTTTAACACAGTCTGTTCAGAGAAACAAACTGTCTTTGTATCTGTTGTCAACACACTTACTAAAAAATTCAGACTCGTTATGTTATTGTACCTTCAAAAACTAAAGAAAATAATTTGCAGGTTATTTATTTGTAGTGGAACGCTTTGATTGTTCCACATGACAAATTATATGTAAGTACTGTTATGTTAAGTTATAGGATAATAAACTGCCAACTAGAGCAGTCCACAGCAAGTTAGTCAGAATTAGTTGCAATTACACAATAACTTCAAGATTTATAATGTGTATGAATCAACTCCATCCACAGCGTATACACCCAATACAAGCTATAGTTCATATGGAGCCAAAGACAGGGAAGGTTTACCTCCAACAGAGTTACAGAAAGGTCTTAAAGGTAGTATTGTGTACTTTCCATTAGATTTCAAGAAGACTATTGAAACTGTAGGAGTGCAGAGAGATTTGGAAGAAGCACATAATATTCTAGTCAATGGTGCCCCTAGAAAGAGCACAAAAAATTGCAAGATTTAATCGATCTTAGCAAACTAAAAAAACACCATTATTTCTGGTACAAAATAATATTTATTACAAGGATATAGATGTTCTTCAAGATATAACACATATAGAGGATGACACATCATCATCAAGAGATCAAGTTGAAATGGGGGATCGATCCACATCAGAAAGAATTTTATGAACGCTACAGTATTCACCCTCTGCATCCTAAAGAGACTAATTGGCATGCTATTGATCTCTTTCAAATGAAAAAAGCAGAAGGAGCTCACTTGAGCGTGTGGGAGTAAATTTTGAAGCTTGCTATTTTCCACACCTGTTTCCTACTGGAGCAAGTGGTAGATATGATGACTGGCATGTACCATCCTGGGGGACACCACAGCTGATGTCTTTTTTTCTCGAGAAGAACTGACCCATTTGTACCATCTGGGTTCTGTTTTTGAGAAAAGAGTTGAGCCATTGGAGGGCTTTGGCATGGATACCCTTTTCATAAAGGATTTTTAGCAAAAGGTCATGTGATACCGTGTCGAACGCCGCCGACAAGTCCAGTAGGATCAGGGCAACAGCTTTACCCTGATCCGTCGATGATCTTATGTCGTCGAGGACCGCTAAGAGGGTGGTCTCTGTGCTGTTGGTGGCTCTAAAGCCAGTTTGAGAACAGTCTAGGAGTTCATTAGTCTCCAGGTAGTTGGCCAGTTGTCTGTTTACTAGTTTCTCCAGAACCTTAGAGAGGTATGGGAGCTGGGAGATAGGCCGATAATTTTCAGGATTATGAACGTTTGTTCCAGCCTTCTTTAACAGGGGGGTCACTACAGCCTGTTTCCATATTTCTGGGAATACTGTTGTATCCAGTGATCTATTAAGGAGATGAGTAACATAGGGGCATATTGTCGGGGTGATCTGAGAAAATATATAATGGCGGCATTGATCTAAGGGGGATCCTGATTTTACTTCCGTCATAACTTTTCCGACCTCTAGTTCTGTAAAAGGGGAGAAGTTGCCCATATGTGTCACGCCGACTGGATATGGAGGTAGATATTCCCAGTTGGATTGGGGTAGGGAGGGATCGTTGGTAAATGATGAATAGATTGTACTGATCTTATTGGAGAAGAACTCGCTAATCTTCTCACAATTTTCAACAATAGGAGGCAGGGTTTGAGACAGACTGGCTGGTTTACAAAGATCCTTCACAATTCTAAAAAGTTCCTTGGCCGAGTTACAGTTTTCTTTTATCCGGGTGGAGAAGTAGGTCTTCTTTGCTGCTTTAATGGTGTTATTGTATATCCTTAACTCAGTCCTATAATTTATTCTGTCTGATTCTAATTTCGACATTCTCCAGGAGTGTTCTAGTGATTTCCCTTCCTTTTCAGTGTCTTAAGATCCTGTGAATACCCCTTTTCAGAAAGAGACTTGTTTCTAACCTGGAATGTGAGTTTGGGTGCAAAAGTATCTAGAGTCTTAGAAATGTCAGCTTCGAGTCGAATGTCTTCTGTATTTGCTGAAAGATCTTCTAGGGTAGCTATATTGTCTGGGGAGAAGTGGACTTGGAACCGATCCTGGGTAACTAATTTCCAGGCTCTGTTTGCCACTCGTGCAGTTTTAATGAGTACAAATGAGTACAAATGTACAAATAAACAGTTAAATATGACTAATAGCACCTCCACTTCATCATGCAGACATGACGCAGGGCATTTTTGTCCCCAGAGGTGCCGTTCCTAGGAGTCGGAGAGGTGGGTCAGTGTGCTTTGTTGGCAGGCAGACCTTTTGATAATACTGAGGTAGAAAGTCGTGCCCAAGTTTGATATGTTCAAGTTTTTTCACACTATTTTGTTACATGTCCCCAACTCTGGGATATGACAGCAGAGCTTTGGTATAGCCAATAGATCTTGCCTTTGGGACCTTATAAGTGTTTAGCTATGCAACAGTTGATGTTGTTGCACCAAGGATATTTTGCTGGATAACTAAACACTTATAAGGTCCCAAAGGTGAGACCTATCAGCTATGCCAATGCTTGTTCAGATTGCCTATGTGCAGGGGCATAGTGAACCATGCCCCGCCCCACCCCTTGCTTTAGGAACTACAGCGAGAGTGGAGTTCTTGATGGGTCTCTTCTGTCTTCAACTCTGCAGACAAAGGCTCAGCCCATAATTAATGTGAAAAGATGAGTGAGTATGTAAGTGAAGGGATGGGTGGATGGATGCTGGATGGATGAGTGAAATGATGGATGGATGATGGATGAGTGAAAGGGTGCCTGATGGGTGAGTGAATGGGTGGATGGATGAGTAAAATGATGGATGGATTGATGAAATGATAAGTGAAAGGGCGCATTGATGAATTGATAAGTGAAAGGGTGAATGGATGGACGTATGAGTGAAAGGGTGGATGTAAGGCTGGATGAGTGAGTGAAAGGGCGGGTAGATGGACAAAAGGATGGATAGATGAGTGAAGGAGTGAAAGGGTGGATGGATGAAAGGATGGATGGATGAGTAAAAGGATGGATGACTGATAGGTTCAATGGATGGATTCATGAGTGGATGGGTGGGTGGATGGAAGGATGGATGGCTAAGTGAAAGGGGAATTGAGAGAGAAAGGGAGGATGGGTTAATGGATGACTGAACGGGTGAATGGGTGGAAGGATGGGTGACTGGGTGGATGAATGCGTAAGTGATAGGATGACTGGATAGGTAAATGGCTGGATTTATGACTGAATGGATGGGTGGAAGAGTGGATGGATGAGTGTACGGATAGATAGGGTGAAAGGGTGGATGAATGGATAATGGATGTATGAGTAAAAGGGTGGATGGAGGGATGGATGAGTGAAATGATGGATGGAAGGATAGGTTTGTAAATGGTTGAATATGGGCATGGATGGGCACACAGATGGAAGGACAGAATGAATGGTGAAAGACTGAATGATGGATGAAAGTATGATTACACATTGTAATCCCCATTATCTTAAGCAACATTTCCTATACATTGACTTTCACATTTATATGAGTGATTGTCTCTATATAATATGTGTGTGTTGTAACGCACTCCAACACTCTGCCCCACATACTTGGGATGAGTAGCACTATAGAAGAAATTAAATACACATGAGAGAGGGTCTATGTGAAGATGAGGGGCGCCGTTGGAGGGTGGTAGCAAGGCCAGACTGGCCGGACCGGGCATCAGGCGTTTTCTCCGGGAGCTGGAAAGGTGGGGTGGGGGCGGTTTTGTTACCACAAAAAGACCTGCACATTTGCTTAAAGCTGCGCGCATACTGAAAAACCATGAAGTGCACAATTGTCTCAACCTAATATAAACTTACTTTCACTTGTTCTTAAGTGGTTGTCTATTTACTTACTTATATACTATTATGCAACCACCTCTGATGTGTCCGTAAAACTTACCTTTTGTCCTGAATTTTGACCTCCTGTTCTGAATTTTTGTCCAGCATTTTGACCCTTTGTCTTGAATTTTTACACTCACTGTCCTGAATTTGCACCCATGCCACTTGGTCACTGTTGGAAACGGCCCTTTTTGCAGGGTTATCCCCAAACTTTTTGCTTCTTCCTCCTTTATTTTTTCTGACCCATGGTTGTTGGCAATAGGACTCTGGGCACTTTACCACTGCTGATCAGTGCTAAAGTGCATATGCTCTCTGTATAAATTGTTATATTGATTGGTTATCCATGATTGGTATATTTGTTTCACCTGTTAGCCCCTAGTAAAGTGCACTGCGTGTGCCAGGGCTGGTGATTTAAATGCTACTAGTGGGCTGCAGCACTGATTGTGCCACCCACAGGAGTAGCGCTAAAATTATGTCTTAGGCCTGCTTGCAGTGCCTATGTGCAGTCCAGGACTGCCATGTCGACCTGGCCAGTGCACCCACTGACCAGGCCTTATCCTTCCCTTTCTGTACATGTCAGGCATCCCTATGGTGGCCCTAGGTACCCCCCTGGGCTGGGTGCAGTGTATCTGAAAGGTAGGGCATGTACTGAGGTGTGTAACATGCCCTGGTAGTGAATCACAGCCATTTTCGTTTTTCACTGCTGAGAGGCTATCTTGCCCATAGGATAGAATGGGGAAGGCTGTTTACATGCCTATCTTCCCATAAGAGCAAGATAGAAAATCCAAGTTTGGTATCTCTGTGTTCAGAATTTAATCATACATCTTTTTAGCAAGATGGTTTTTAAATTCACTGTGTGAGAATAGCACTTTTTAGAAAGTAGCTATTCTCCTGTTTAACCTTCCTGTGTGCCTGTGTGCTGGTTGGCTGACTGGTGTCAGGTGATGTGCTAGGTGGCTCCAGGAGCCTGGATGAGTCAGCAGCAGGGTGAATAGGGAGATCTGCTTTAGATGGGTGGGAGGAGTAGTCCCTGGGTCTGAATAGGGCTGCCCCTGACAAACACAAAGCTGGCTCCACCCCCTGCTGGCCAGGCTGAGGACTCTGCCTCTGCTGGCACAAAGAAGGCTCCACCTCCTGCTGAGCGTCTAACGACCCTGCCCCTCACTCTGAAAGGAACCAGGTGCTCCAGAGCAGAGCACACCCAGGAACCGGTTTGAGCAGGGGAATCCCCCCACTGGAACAAAGAGAGACAAAGACTTGGAGGGGTATAAGAAGAGGACCCCAGACACCTAAAACTTTGGATCACTCTGGAACTAAGAAGAAACCTCTGCCAAGGAGAAAGCTGGAAGAAACTGAAGAGGAGAAGACTGCCTGCTTGCTGTTTTGCTTTGCTGCCAAGGAGAGGGGAAGGACTTTGCTGTGTCCCCTTCTTTTGATTCTGATCTCCAAGGGCCTGAGAAGAGCTGGCTCCCTGTTAAGAAGTCCCAGGAACAAAAGGACTTCACCACCAGCTCCCCTGGAACTCTGCTGAGAGAGTTCTGACCTGCCTTGGAGTGCTTGCCCAGTCTTGGGGCTTCAGGAGGTCGTTTTGCTGTGTTGAGGGAGCTGGGAAGCAGAAGCGTGAACAAGAGTGACTGGTACCCAGCGCATCATCCGATTGCGTGTCGCAAGACGAGAGTGCGTGGAAAATTTCATCGCGGCACCATCGCAACACGCAGGGTCTCCGCATCGCCGAGTGCGTCGAGCATCGTCCCGAAGCGTGAAGCTTCCTGCCATTGCGAGGGTTGTCGCAGAACCAGTTTGCGGGCCGCACCACTGCCGGTGCGTGAAAAGTCTCCAATCGCTGCGTGCGTCGACGCAGAGTCCCGTTCCGTGGCGCATCGAGAGTTGCGGCGCCGGAAGGCAACGCTGCGCCACGCATCGCACCACATCGAAGAGTGTTGCATCGAACCTGTGCGTGAAGCTTCCCCCTAAGAAACCTACGCAACGAAGGCCAAAGGTATCGCATCCTCCCCCTACAGATCGGAGCCGGCGCATCCACCTCTGCTGCGTGAAGCAGGGCTGCTGCAAAGCCTCCCCAGGATCTCAGGAGCATCGCATCGCCTTTGCCATCTTCCTTGTTATAGCTTTTGGGAACCTTATCGCAACTACAGGTACTGTTGGGCACGAAAGTGTCGCATTTTGTGCATTGAGAGTCGCATTGTGCAGGACACTGACTTTGACATCCTGGAGTACTTTCTGCAAACTCTTGAACTATCCTTAAAGTAACCTTTTTGAATTATATGTTGGTTTGTCTGTAATATTTGGTCTTGTGAAGTTTTTAGTAAAGATACATTATTTTTCTAAAACTGGTGTGGAGTAAACCTGTGGTGTTTTCACTGTGTTACTGTGAGTGTTGGTACAAATACTTTACACATTGCCTTTGATAGCCTAGACTGCTCAGGCCAAGCTACCTAGAGGGTGAGCAGGGGTTATCTTAACAGTGTATCCCCCTTTCCCTGACTAGAAGCAAGGTTCCCTACTTGGACAGTGGTACCTACCCTGCCAACTAGAGACCCCCAGATCTAACATTGGTGGTCAGCGGTGAGGATTGAACTTGTATTTGTACTTGACCCACAGTAATTGGTGTACATCACTAGGAGTGCAGACCAATAGACAACCACATACTGTATTATTTTTGATTCTATTTTTGAGTAACTCTTCAAGAGCATCATGTCTCAGGTGGCAACAAGTGAGAGGGCAGAATTGGAGTTTTCCATTGAGGATTTGTATTCGTACAAAGTTGAGGAGCTCAAGCAATTCTGCAAAGACCTTGGTTGCCCTGTGAAAAGCGGATCTAGAAAGGATGTGCTACAAAGATTCTTGAAGGCCTGTTGGGAGGCCCAAGAGGAAGATGATGCAGATGAAGAGAATGGTTTTGTTCCCCAAGATCTGCCCGTGGGCAGAGCAGTCTCAAGGGCTGGCAGCTCCCATTCCAGTAGGGGGCTCACTCCAGAGGAGTTGGAGGAGAATCAAAGGGTGAGAAACCATGAATTAGAAATAATGAAAATGAAAATGAAGCAATCGGAAGTAGACAAGGCGGCGGAGGAGAGCAGGAATGCCCGTGCCTTGGAGGAGAAGAAATTGCTTCTGGCTCATGAGTTGAGGATGAGGGAGCTTGATTTGGAGCTCGAGAGGCTTGAGGCCATGAGTGTCCCAGCTGAAGAAGAATGGTTAGCTCAAGAAGTGAGCTTTGCTGAGTTGGAGGTGGAGTCCAGCTCAGATGGTGGCAGCAAGATTGTAATATCCAGTGCTGAGGGAGAGGTACAAACACCCAGAGATGTGGCGCCTAACTTGAGGGAGGGGGTTGACATACACCAGGGGGTTCAGGTTTATGATGTAGTTCCAGTGGAGTGCAGTGTCCCTGAAGTGGATTGGGGAACTGGCACAGGGGACCATATTCCTAGTGGTGGGAGGGACACTCTACTGACCCTAGATGAGAGGTACAGGGAGAGGGGTTCCCCCATGGTAGAAACCTTGGTGTGGGAGTGTGAAGACCGCCCAGAAGAGTGTGAGTTGTGTGACAGAGACAGGCAGGTACTGTCTTGCCAATCTCAGGAGAGTGGTGTGGGGTACTTGTGTGAGGCACTGGAGGGTGAGGCAAACGGTAGCTTGGTTAACAACTATGGGGGGCTGTGTGATTCATTTGTTGGAGAGCATATTTTAAGTCCCTGTTTTCCAGAGCTATGCCAACACCCGGTGGAGTGTGAGTTCTCTGGTTCCAGAGAGCTTGCGTTGGAGGCAGACCTTTGGTTGGATGCCAAAAGGTCTGGAGAGGCATTGGGGAGTGATCCCAAAAGGAGTGGCCCAGATATCTTCCAGACCTGTGAGGTGGAAGAGGTTCAGTGTAGCCCGGTTAGGTCCCAGTGTAGTGGGAGGGGTGTAGGGGCTCACGTCCTGTCTCAGTGGAGAAGGGGTGAGTGTGGGACTGTGGGTCCCAAGGTGCCCGAAACCCAGTCTCAGGGCCTGGTGGGTTCCTTAATGGAACACCAGGTTGGGGGCTTAGACAGTGCTAGTTGGCCATTTGAGGAGGATCTCCTAGTGTCAGGAGAACCTGGAGCCTCTGTAAACAGAGCTCCAGTGGTTCTGGTGTCTAGCGGTACCGCTCCAGTTGGGAGGGTGCAGAAGTCCAGACTGAGGGGTGAGAGGGGGATGTGTTCCCCAGTGGGAGAACCAGTGTGTCAGGGACAAGCCAGAAGGGCTGAGTCCCCTAGGAGTGACCATGGTGACACCACTTCTGTCCTGGGGGATCTTCGCGCACTGTCAGGTGGACAGGGGCCGGGAGATCTGCGCCAGGCAGACTGTCACGAGACACATGAGTCATGTGTCACCCTCGGGGAGATACTGTGTGAGTCCCCAGAAGTCCTGGCATGCCAGGCAGGTGTGCAACCGCAGGGTTTAGTCCCTGGGTTGGGAGGCCAGGTTAAGGATCTGCCTGACCTGGGGGGAAGGACATCTGTAAGCTGTGTCCTGACCGGTTTGGCTTCCAGGGGTACCCCTCCAGTGGGGAGGGTGCAACTCTCTGGAGGGGGGTGCAGAGGGAGAGAGTCCTTGCCTCTGACCCCGGTGCAACCTGAGGGTTTAGACCCTAGGTTGGAGGGCCAGGTCCGGGGTGTCCCCCCTGACCTGGGATCCCAGTTGCAGGATAGAACCCCTGAACTGGTGGGCGAATGGTGCAGGGCACCTGCCACAGGTGCCCTGACTATTCTAGAAGGGGGTACCGCTCCAGGTGGGAGGGTACAGAGCCCCAAGGAAGAGAAGGACTGGGTATGGAAAAGCCTACCCCAGCCTCCTGTCCAGCCACCGGATACAGGCCCGGGGCTGGTGGGTCAGTGCCAGGTTGTCAGACCCGACCTGACAGGAAAAGAAGTGGACAAAGGGTGCCCAGCACCTGGGGCTACTGCCCCCCACCTTCTGACGCCACAGGGGTTTGAGGGCCCTGAGAGGCATAAGGCCTGGGTCTCATCCCTGACCACTGTCACTGGTCACTGCGGCTTGCTGTCTGTCTGTTGGGAAACACCTGTGAGCAAATTAAGGCTAGGTGCTGCACAGGTGGTGTCCACAGGTGAAGAGAAGGGTTCCACATGGGTTGGTTTGGTGGACCCTGAGAGTATGGATGGAGAGATCCAACCGGGTTCAGGAAGGCGTAGAACAGGAATAGTGCCCTGCTGTGTGGGACAGTTTCCGTGTTCTCTCGCCCTAAGCAGGGAATCCCATCGAGGTATCGCTTGGTCTACCCTGGCTTTAGGCTGGAAGGGGGTTGTGTTGGAAACGGCCCTTTTTGCAGGGTTATCCCCAAACTTTTTGCTTCTTCCTCCTTTATTTTTTCTGACCCGTGGTTGTTGGCAATAGGACTCTGGGCACTTTACCACTGCTGATCAGTGCTAAAGTGCATATGCTCTCTGTATAAATTGTTATATTGATTGGTTATCCATGATTGGTATATTTGTTTCACCTGTTAGCCCCTAGTAAAGTGCACTGCGTGTGCCAGGGCTGGTGATTTAAATGCTACTAGTGGGCTGCAGCACTGATTGTGCCACCCACAGGAGTAGCGCTAAAATGATGTCTTAGGCCTGCTTGCAGTGCCTATGTGCAGTCCAGGACTGCCATGTCGACCTGGCCAGTGCACCCACTGACCAGGCCTTATCCTTCCCTTTCTGTACATGTCAGGCATCCCTATGGTGGCCCTAGGTACCCCCCCTGGGCTGGGTGCAGTGTATCTGAAAGGTAGGGCATGTACTGAGGTGTGTAACATGCCCTGGTAGTGAATCACAGCCATTTTCGTTTTTCACTGCTGAGAGGCTATCTTGCCCATAGGATAGAATGGGGAAGGCTGTTTACATGCCTATCTTCCCATAAGAGCAAGATAGAAAATCCAAGTTTGGTATCTCTGTGTTCAGAATTTAATCATACATCTTTTTAGCAAGATGGTTTTTAAATTCACTGTGTGAGAATAGCACTTTTTAGAAAGTAGCTATTCTCCTGTTTAACCTTCCTGTGTGCCTGTGTGCTGGTTGGCTGACTGGTGTCAGGTGATGTGCTAGGTGGCTCCAGGAGCCTGGATGAGTCAGCAGCAGGGTGAATAGGGAGATCTGCTTTAGATGGGTGGGAGGAGTAGTCCCTGGGTCTGAATAGGGCTGCCCCTGACAAACACAAAGCTGGCTCCACCCCCTGCTGGCCAGGCTGAGGACTCTGCCTCTGCTGGCACAAAGAAGGCTCCACCTCCTGCTGAGCGTCTAACGACCCTGCCCCTCACTCTGAAAGGAACCAGGTGCTCCAGAGCAGAGCACACCCAGGAACCGGTTTGAGCAGGGGAATCCCCCCACTGGAACAAAGAGAGACAAAGACTTGGAGGGGTATAAGAAGAGGACCCCAGACACCTAAAACTTTGGATCACTCTGGAACTAAGAAGAAACCTCTGCCAAGGAGAAAGCTGGAAGAAACTGAAGAGGAGAAGACTGCCTGCTTGCTGTTTTGCTTTGCTGCCAAGGAGAGGGGAAGGACTTTGCTGTGTCCCCTTCTTTTGATTCTGATCTCCAAGGGCCTGAGAAGAGCTGGCTCCCTGTTAAGAAGTCCCAGGAACAAAAGGACTTCACCACCAGCTCCCCTGGAACTCTGCTGAGAGAGTTCTGACCTGCCTTGGAGTGCTTGCCCAGTCTTGGGGCTTCAGGAGGTCGTTTTGCTGTGTTGAGGGAGCTGGGAAGCAGAAGCGTGAACAAGAGTGACTGGTACCCAGCGCATCATCCGATTGCGTGTCGCAAGACGAGAGTGCGTGGAAAATTTCATCGCGGCACCATCGCAACACGCAGGGTCTCCGCATCGCCGAGTGCGTCGAGCATCGTCCCGAAGCGTGAAGCTTCCTGCCATTGCGAGGGTTGTCGCAGAACCAGTTTGCGGGCCGCACCACTGCCGGTGCGTGAAAAGTCTCCAATCGCTGCGTGCGTCGACGCAGAGTCCCGTTCCGTGGCGCATCGAGAGTTGCGGCGCCGGAAGGCAACGCTGCGCCACGCATCGCACCACATCGAAGAGTGTCGCATCGAACCTGTGCGTGAAGCTTCCCCCTAAGAAACCTACGCAACGAAGGCCAAAGGTATCGCATCCTCCCCCTACAGATCGGAGCCGGCGCATCCACCTCTGCTGCGTGAAGCAGGGCTGCTGCAAAGCCTCCCCAGGATCTCAGGAGCATCGCATCGCCTTTGCCATCTTCCTTGTTATAGCTTTTGGGAACCTTATCGCAACTACAGGTACTGTTGGGCACGAAAGTGTCGCATTTTGTGCATTGAGAGTCGCATTGTGCAGGACACTGACTTTGACATCCTGGAGTACTTTCTGCAAACTCTTGAACTATCCTTAAAGTGACCTTTTTGAATTATATGTTGGTTTGTCTGTAATATTTGGTCTTGTGAAGTTTTTAGTAAAGATACATTATTTTTCTAAAACTGGTGTGGAGTAAACCTGTGGTGTTTTCACTGTGTTACTGTGAGTGTTGGTACAAATACTTTACACATTGCCTTTGATAGCCTAGACTGCTCAGGCCAAGCTACCTAGAGGGTGAGCAGGGGTTATCTTAACAGTGTATCCCCCTTTCCCTGACTAGAAGCAAGGTTCCCTACTTGGACAGTGGTACCTACCCTGCCAACTAGAGACCCCCAGATCTAACAGTCACCCTAAACTGAGCAGCTCAGTGGATGTCGAGGATTTACTAAAAGCCCCCCCTAAATGGATGTGCTTTTATAATGATCTTTTTTTTAGGGTGGCAGGGCCAAACTTGTCTTTAGGTCAGACCTAAAAATTATACTTAGAAATATAATCAGTGCATGTGGATGTGAATACACAGTGGAGGGCTGTGGGAGGAAAGGCCTCGAACGCCCCCACCCCTCTAATTCTCGCCACAATAGCTAATGGTACATCTTTCTCTCCGCAATGAAACAAATGCGTTGTTGCCTCACTCTCACTGCGTGCCTTGGAAGTGCATTCAGCGGTGTAATATATGCTACTATTATTGTAAAACAAGCGTTTATTACATGGCCAAGTAAGCTGATCTTTGTAACAGAGCACAGGCGCATTGAAACAAAAAAATAAAAAAAAGACTTAATCCAATCTTCCCTAATACAATTTCTTTCTCAGAGAACAGGCACCGCCTGTTAAGTAACAAAGGATGCCGGGCCCTCATTCATGGACAAAGTGTCCTCATTCAGAGTCACTTTCTAAAGCTGGCTTTTCTCCCTTCTCGACTTTCTTTTCGGACAAGAAACGCGATTCCCGGGATCCTTATTTTCGGTTAACTGGCAGAGCGGCTCAGGTCTCACAGGGCCAGTGACACCTCCGCGGCACACACTGCGCGCTGCCTTGTTGTGTGGAAATGGTAGTAGAGGGGAGGCGGAGAAACATGCAACAGGTGGGCCAGGGCAAGGTGGCATTCACAAATGTTTCGTGGGTGCAGGACAAGCTCGCGATCCTTTCAGGGGACACAACAATCGCTTTATTGAAATGATTTTACGTGAGGTGTTGCCTTACATCCGCAGACTCGAGGAGGTCTGCAAAGGCTGACAGCCTCGTGGTGTCGTCATCAAGAGCAGATTGATGAAAAGAAGGGACCTGCACGGTGGGTCTGCATTGAATGAGCAGACGTGTAAAGCCAAATTAGAGTGCTAAACATTGTTGGAGCAAAATACTCTAGGCACACATTTAGAAAAGTAGATGTTTTGGCAAATTATCTCATTATTTCGAAATGCATTGGTTTTAGGTGTTAAATGTACAGAGGCATTTGTACTTGAAAGTTCAATTTACATGAATGAATTGCCAAAATTCGGAAATGTGAGTTTTCACTCACTCGTAAATTGATTTAGTAATCTGCAATGTTACCAAAGGATGGTGTAATTTTGCGCATGAATAAAGCTTTCTATTGGGCGAGAAGTTGGCATCCTAGAGCGAATAAGAAACAAGCATTGGCATAGCCAGAAAGTCTATCAATCAATCAATCAATCAATCATAGCATTTGTAAAGCGCGCTACATACCCGTGAGGGTCTAAAGGCGCTGGGGGGGAGCTTCTACTGTTCGAAGAGCCAGGTTTTGAGGAGTCTTCTGAAGGTCAGAAGGTCTTCGGTCTGCCGTAGGTGGATGAGGAGTGTGTTCCATGTCTTGGCGGCGAGGTGAGAGAATGATGTGCTGCCGGTGGTCACTCTTTGGATGTGGGGGACTGCGGCGAGGGCGCGGTCTGCGGAGTGGAGCTGACGAGTGGAGATGTAGAGGCTGAGTCGGCTGTTGAGGTACGTTGGTCCGGTGTTGTGGAGTGCCTTGTGTGCGTGGGTGAGGAGTTTGAAGGTTATCCTCTTGTTGACAGGGAGCCAGTGTAGGTCTCTCAGCTGGGGTGTGATGTGGCTGCGGCGAGGGATGTCGAGGATCAGGCGTGCGGAGGCATTTTGGATGCGTTGAAGCCGTTTTAGGAGTTTGGCTGGGGCTCCTGCGTAGAGTGCGTTTCCGTAGTCCAGTCTACTGCTGACAAGGGCCTGGGTGATCGTCCTTCTTGTTTCGGTGGGGATCCACTTGAAGATCCTGCGAAGCAGGAGGAGGGTGTTGAAGCAGGAGGAGGAGACGGCGTTGACCTGCTTGGTCATGGAGAGGGTAGAGTTGAGGATGACCACTACGTTGCATGCGTGGTCAGTGGGTGTTGGGGGTGTTCCTAGTGCAGTCGGCCACCAGGAGTCATCCCAGGCCGAGGGGGTGGATCCGAGGATGTGGACCTCTGTCTTGTCTGAGTTCAGCTTCAGTCGGCTGTTCCTCATCCAGTCAGTAATGGCCTTCATTCCTTCGTGGAGGTTAGCTTTGGCAGTGTGGGGGTCCTTGGTGAGGGAGAGGATCAGCTGGGTGTCATCGGCATAGGAGATGATGTTGAGGTCATGCCGTCGTGCGATGTGGGCGATTGGTGCCATGTAGATGTTGAACAATGTTGGGCTCAGGGATGAGCCTTGGGGTACGCCGCAGATGATCTCGGTGGCTTCAGAGCGGAAGGGAGGGAGGCGGACGCTCTGTGTTCTGCCGGAGAGGAAGGAGGAGGTCCAGTCCAGGGCCTTCTCTTGGATTCCAGCATCATAGAGGCGTGTTCGTAGTGTGCGGTGGCAGACCATGTCGAAGGCGGCTAACAGGTCCAGGAGGATGAGGGACACGGTTTCTCTGTTGTCTAGCAGGGTCCTGATGTCATCGGTGGCGGCGAGGAGGGCAGTTTCGGTGCTGTGGTGGGGTCCAGGATGCTTTTCTCCTCAAGGAAGCTGGTCAGTTGTTTGTTGACGGCCTTTTCGATGACCTTCGCTGGGAACAGGAGCAGGGAGATGGGTCGGAAGTTCTTGAGATCCTTGGGGTCCGCCTTGGGTTTCTTGAGTAAGGCGTTGATCTCTGCGTGCTTCCAGCTCTCCGGGAAGCTCGCTGTCTCGAAGGAGATGTTGATGGTTTTCCGGAGATGGGGTGCGATGGTGCTGCTGGCTTTGTTGAAGATGTGGTGTGGGCAGGGGTTTTCCGGGGATCCGGGGGGGACAGTGTTCATGATCTTGATGGTGTCGTCGTCGTTGATGTTGGTCCAGGCGATCAGGCGGTTGGTGCGGGTGGTGGTCGTGGGAGCGGGGGTCTCAGTGGTTGCCGGGGTGGTGATGGCGTTGAAGCTGTTGTGGATGTCTGCGATCTTGCGATGGAAGAAGGTGGCCAGCAAGTCGCACAGATCTTGTGAAGGTGGGATGTCATTGGTGTTGGAGAGTTCCTTCATGATGTTGAAGAGCTCTTTGCTGTTGTGTGCGTTGTTGTCTAGGCGGTCTTTGAAGGAGGTCATTTTGGCGGATCTGATGAGGTGGTGGTGTCTGCGGGTGGCGTTCTTGTGGGCTGCGTAGCTTTATGGTGTTTGTTCACAGTTCCAGTTTTTTTCGTGTTTTCGGCAGGTTTGCTTGGAGGCCTGGAGGTCTTTGGTGAACCAGCTGGCTTTCTTGCTAGTGTGGGTGTTGGTGGATTTCTTGAGGGGGCGAGGGTGTGGGTGCAGTCGTTGATCCACTGTTTGAGGTTGCGACCAGTGGTGTCGGGGTCGGTCGAATCTGTGGGTGGGCTCCGGGCGGGGGTGGTGGAAAGCTGGTCTTCGGTGACTTTGCTCCAGCAGCAGCGCGGCATATGTTGGGTGCGGTCGTGCATGGTGGGTTTCCGGAAGGTGAAGTGGATGCAGCGGTGATCAGTCCAGTGGAGCTCGGTGGTGTGGTTGAAGGTGACGTGGGAGATTGCAGAGAAGATGGGGTCAAGCATATGGACGGCAGAGTGGGTGGGTGTAGTGACGAGTTGTCTGAGTCCAAGGTTGGCAAGGTTGTCGATCAGGGTGGAGGAGTTGGTGTCGCTGTTGTTCTCGAGGTGGAAGTTCAGGTCCCCGAGGAGGATGTAGTCTGTGGAGGCGAGGGCGTGTGTGCTGACGAGGTCGGTGATGGAGTCGCTGAACTGTGCTCATTGTCCGGGGGGTCTGTAGATGAGGGTTCCTCTGAGGGTGGTGTTGGGATCGGTGTGGATCTGCAAGTGCAGGTGTTCGGTGGTGCTGAGGGTGTCGTCGGTGTTGGTTGAGACTTTGAGAGAGTTCCTGTGGACGATAGTGATTCCTCCTCCTACTCCATTGGTGAGGTCCCTGCAGGTGATCTTCTAGCCTTCCTGGATGGCTATGGTGGTGTCGGGTGCCGAGGAGGGGTGCAGCCAGGTCTCCGTCAGGAAGGCGACGTCTGGGGAGGTTGAGTCGAGTAGGTCCCGGAGTTCCACGGCGTGTTTGCATGTGGAGCGGGTGATGAGAAGGATGCATCTGAGGTGGTTGGGTTCTTTGGTAGGTGGTTTGGTGGGCCGGATGCTGGTGAAGCTGCAGTTCCGGCAGGAAAAGGGTCCTTGGGTGCGCTTCGGGGCGGCCAGGCAGCAGGTGCATGATCGTCTGGCTTTGAGTGTGTGGAGGGTGCTGGAGTTGTCATGGAGACAGCCGTCGCGGCGTTCGTGGGGGCCTGGGGTCCTGGTGCTTGCCACGGTCCAGGCACGGACGGGCTTGCCTTAGGTGCGCCACTGGCGTGCCAGCGGCACGCCCGCTGATCGCGGCTGCACAGCGGCCGCCATATATGGGGAGATGGGATGGAGGAGCAGCTGGGAGGCGGGAGGCGGGAGGTAGGGGCAGCAAATGGACAGTCAGGGGAGCGGGGCCACAGGGGATGCAGCGGCGGGAACGGGAGCGGTGGACGGCACAGAGGGCAAGGGCACAGAATCACGGGGGTCACAGAAGGAAAAACGGGCACAGATAATAGGGGCACAGAAGGAAAAAGAGGGCACAGATCACGGGGGCACAGAAGGAAAAAGAGGGCACAGATCACGAGGTCACAGAAGGAAAAACGGGCACAGATCACGAGGGTGACGATGGTAACAGAAGGAAAGAAGGGTACAGGAGAAAATACAGGAACAGGGGGAAGACAGACAACAGCAGTCACAGACAGCAAAAGAGAAAATGATACGGGCAGTACAATGAACAATAGAACAGACCTAAGGCCTACCACTGACCGTAGGAGGGCCTCAACTTACCTCAGCAGCGGCAGCTGGGGCAGGGACAGGATGCACAGGCGGTGCTGTGCGGAGGGGGAGCGACCTACCTAACAAGGTCAAGGTTCGCTCACCTCACCGCGCAGCGGCCGCCATATATGGAGAGGTGGGAGGGAGTTGCAGCTGGGAGGCGGGAGGTAGGAGCAGCGAATGGACAGTCAGGGGGGCGGGGACGCAGGGGACGCAGCGGTGGGGACGGGAGCGGTGAATGGCTTGGAGGGCAAGGGCACAGAATCACGGGGGGCACAGAAGGCAAAAACGGCACAGATTACGGGGGCACAGAAGGAAGAAAGGGCACAGATCACGGGGGTCACAGAAGGAAAAATGGGCACAGATCACGGGGGCACAGAAGGAAAAACGGCACAGATCAGGGGGCACAGAAGGAAAAACGGGCACAGATCACGGGGCCACAGAAGGAAGAAAGGGCACAGATCACAGGGGTCACAGAAGGAAAAACTGGCACAGATCACGGGGGCACAGAGGAACAAACGGGCACAGATCACGAGGCCACAGAAGGAAAAAAGGGCACAGATCACTGGGGCACAGAAGGAAAAAGGGCACAGATTATGGGGGTCACAGAAGGTAAAACGGGCACAGATCAGGGGGCACAGAAAGAAAAATGGGCACAGATCACGGGGGCACAGAAGGAAGAAAGGGCACAGATCACAGGGGTCACAGAAGGAAAAACAGGCACAGATCACGGGGCACAGAGTGACAAACAGGCACAGATCACGGGGCACAGAAGGAAAAAAGGGCACAGATCACGGGGGCACAGAAGGAAAAACGGGCACAGATTACGGGGGTCACAGAAGGAAAAACGGGCACAGATCACGGGGGCACAGAAGGAAGAAAGGGCACAGATCATGGGAACAGAAGGAAAGAAGGGTACAGGAGAAAATACAGGCACAGGGGGAAGACAGACAACAGCAGTCACAGACAGCAAAAGAGAAAACGATACAGGCAGTACAATGAACAATAGAACAGACCTAAGGCCTACCACTGGCCACCAGGGATGAGGCGCAGGTTGTAGCGTGCGGGTGGAGGAGGGCCTCAACTTTCCTCAGCAGCGGCAGCTGGGGCAGGGACAGGATGCACAGGTGGTGATGTGCAGAGGGGGAGCGACCTACCTAACAAGGACCTACCTAACAAGGACAAGGTCAAGATAACTGTCTCCTAAGTTCTCTTTCCTTGACCCTCATCTCCTCTTTATGTAACTAGACATCTATTTATGATCCTGCTAAGTAAGAGGATGGATGGGGCAAGGTACAGGACAAAGATATAAAGAGAAGAGTATAGAGAGAGACCAATGGGGTAAAGTAGAAGAGGTGAGGTGAATTAAGTTGAGAGAAATGACACAGAAAGTTTATTTTTGTAATTAACTTGTCAACGACTGCCTAAGGGTGTGGAGCTTAAGGTTGGGCAGGTCAGGCTTGGACATTATTGGCCAGATGTGCAAACACTTTGTGCCAGGGAAAAGTCACGATGTGTGACTCAAAGCAGCACAAAGTGACGTTTTGGGAAAGCCAGAATGAGTGTGGTGTGGAATGTTGGATGGATGGAATGTTGGATGTCTGTGAATGTCAGTTGGGTATGGGCTGAGCAGCAGGACAGCTGCTCCTGGTGGGGTTTCTCTTGTTTCTTAACAACTTAATAAAAGAACTTAACTAATCTATGCTAGAAGTACAGATCTTCATTGGGATTACAACATTTTTGCGCCAGATGTGTGAACTTGTGCTAATACTGCCTCTATACCTACTGCACTAGCATCTACAGTAAGAATCGACCTTAATTTAGTGTCAAATGGAGTCAAGATCCCTGCCTCACAAATTTCCTTTTTAATCTTCTCAAAAGTCTCTTGTTGTTCCCTGTCCCACACAAATTTGAATCCCTTCCTAAGGAGTATTTTAATTTTTTCATTTTTTTCAGCAAAGTTGTGTACAAATTTTGCATAGTACTCTATGAGTCCTAAAAATGATCTAAGTTGATCTTTGTCTGAGGGTGGTGGAGCCTTCCTTATAGCCTCCAAAAGATCATGTTTTGGTTTAACACCTTCACTGGATAAGGTATAACCAAGATACTCTACCTCTTCTACAGCAAATTTACACTTCTCTTTTTTAAGTGTTAGACCAGCATTATCCATTTTACATAACACCTCTTTTAAAACAAGATCGTGACATTCCTTCGTGTCCCCAAAAACTAAGACATCATCCTGAAAATAAACAACATTCTTTATATTCTTCAAAACTTCCCCCATCATTCGCTGAAACACCCCAGCAGCAGACGCCAAACCGAACGGCATTCTTGTGAACTGAAATATGCCTTCCGTAGTAATGAATGCCATTAGTGGTTTTGACTCTGCATGCAACTTAATCTGATGATACGCACTGCGTAGGTCTAGTTTTGAAAAATATCTTCCCCCTTTTAACGATAAGATAAGTTCATTTATATTTGGTAATGGATAATTATCAACCACAATATTTTGGTTGAGTGTGCGCAAGTCCACACAGAACCTGTAACTGCCGTCAGGTTTGCCCGTGATGACAACAGGTGAAATCCAACTTGAAGTCTCAATTTGTTCTATTACACCTTGTTCCACCATCTCACACAACATTCGTTTAACCTCCTCTCTAGCAATAATAGGAACTTTCCTGACCTTATGCTGCATTGGAATTGCATTAGGTTTAAGTACAATCTTATGAACATAACCCTTGAGTTCGCCAATTTCATCTGAAAACACATTACTCATTCCCTCTACAATTGTGTCTGTCGTGATTTTATCAACCACCATTACCTGGTTTACAGCCCTTGGATTAATAATTATGTGTAGATCGTACTGGTGTGCCCATCCCAATATTGGTGGACCACTGTGTGCCACATATACCTTCCCCTTTACACATCTATCATGGAAAGAAATGTCTACAACCATATACCCAATGATATCTATTTTCTCCCCTTGGTACCCTCCTGGATTGATATCCTTAGGGAGTAACTTTTCATTAGGCCAATTCTGTTTGAACAATATACGAGGAATGATTGTCCAAAACGACCCCGAATCAACCATTAATTCTACTACTTTTCCATATATTGAAAACATGGCCTTGGGTCTTACTCTTCTTCCTACTGGGTCTGTTATATTCTCATCATCTACACACAAAATTTTATTCACACCTTCAACCTCACATAACAATGTTATATTTCCTACCTCACTTTGTACTATTGATATCTTAGGTTTGTATGTTTTACACATCTTGTAAAAATGACCTTTGCGTCCACATTTCTTACACTCCTTATCAATGGCATAACATCTTTTATAGTCAGCCGTGTGGTATGTACTACCGCACCAAGTACACATACTCTCATGTGTCTTACTATTTTCCGAACTTGTACTAGAATTATTGCCATATTTTTTACCGGATGCTCCCCTCCTTTCATTACTTTCGGTACTTTTGCTAGAACTCAAGGCTGCTACATCATCTTTACCTATACATGTTACAGATGTGGTACTCTCCTTTTTTTTCCATTTCCTTCATACACAATTTCGATTGCTCCACTACTTTTGCTATGTCAATAGCATTTGTGAGTGTAGGGTTCTTTGCAGCCCATAGTCTTTCCTGCATTTTTTTGTTGCAACATTGTACAATAAATTGGTCCCTAATTATCTCTTCCCTCATGCCCCCAAACTGACATTCTAGGGATAACTCACGTAGGCGTGTTACAAACTGATCAATGGTTTCATCATGCCTCTGCGGTTGCGTATAAAATTTGTGCCTACACATCACTATGTTTCTTTATTTAGCATATTGTTTTCTTAATATTTCTTTTGCTTCTAAGTAAACATTTGATATCGCCCTTCCTTCCACATCCACACCAACAGGTAAAAATTTAAATGCATGTTGACCCTCCTTTCCTAACGTACTTAATAATAAGGCTTTTTTCCTTGACGCACTAAAGTCCTTACCATCCAATGCCTCAATATAATTTTCGAATATTTCTATCCATTCCTCCCACTCTATGGGAGGATCACCAGGTTGTTGAAGGAATAAGGGTGGGGCTATTACGATAACGTTTTCCATATCTCAATGTTACAGTTAGTTGCCCACAATTTGTATTACTATATTTCTTAAATTGCTGTAATATCTTTAACGTTTCTTTCTCTATATAACTCTATTACCCAATGTCTCACTACTAATGTGTTACTTTTTTTTTTTTACAATTAATGGTTCCTTGCTGTGAAGTTAACAAGAGTTCTCTTTTTCCCCTTTTTTTTTTTGAAAGGAAAACGAAAATAAACAAAACCACAACCGTATCCTAACTCAATCCGTAGCGCTCTCTGAATGTTAATTTCTCTTCCGGTTGGTAGTACGAAGAGCGCGTAACCAGTCGTCTATTTCATTACGGAAGAGTTGGTTCCCATAGTAATGATACACCTCAAACAATATGGCCGCCGTTTGCGTCAACATGCCACCGTCAATCGCGTCTTGACGCTTCCAACGTCAGCACGATAGCGTTTCGATTGTTCATCAGATTCGTCCGTGAGATGGCAGACGTCAAAGAGTAGCCGCCCGATGTTGTTATAATCCAAAGAGGTAACCGTTTGTCATACCATCCGTTGATGCTTCAAATGTTTGCAAACATATAACAATCCGCCTTCCTGAAATTATTTCTCGTGGCTTTTGATTGAGAAAACTCTTGGCCGCATCTAGCACTCACAATATTCCTCCGTTTTCGAATTTTTCTCTTTGACACACAAACAGGAATTAGCGCTCCCTCAGCAGCCGTAGGTTCCCCTTTTCGAAATAAGTTCTCTCTGTCCAAATGTTCATTCCACTTTACTACTTGGGCAACAACTTCACTCTTGAATATATTCTCCGTGTTAGGTCGATTCCTAAACACCTTCGTGGGTTCTTTTCACCAACGTACAATTCACTCTGCGCTCTTGCTTCTTACTTGCTGGCTAATCGTCGCCATCTGTTGTAATCAAGAAAGTAATCTCCATACACGGTTGAAGTATCATACTGTAAATGTTTTATTCAGAGTGCAGGAACAGCGTTGGTATCCCCATAACAGCCAGCATACAACTGGAAGTCTAGGAACACCACTATGATGCGTCCCATAGCAACGCTAGAACACAAAGTAGAATCCAACATTTAAAGTACCATAACATACATAATATCATGTAGTAATAAACAAACATAACATAGATGCTTTCCAGTGCCAAACTTGATTTGTATATGAAAATTGTCTAAAAGTAGAACCATGAGTTGTTTTGTATTGCGTCGTGTTGTGTTGCATTGCTTTCCGTCAGTGGTGCTTTCCCATGCTAGCACATATGGTTTTTGACACAAAGTCTTATCTTTTGACAATTGTGGGCAGGACTTTGCACCAAATAAATACATTTCCTTGAATCCCAATTTGCATGTGTGCTATATTGTACAGCCCATATAAAAAGTGGGAAAAGTTTTAAAGGTAGACTAAGCATGGTGTTCTGTACTGGAAAGATACACGTCCAGTACTAAACCTATGCAAGACACATGCACGCACCTTTGAATAATGGTGCAAAGGGTCCGTGTGTGACACAAGACAGCCTAATTGTTTGCCAGTGCTTTAGAAGAGAGCAACAGTGCCATATCTTACTAGAGAGTGCACTGTCCTGTTGTCTACCTAAACGCATTGCAGTGCACCCGTTTTGGTTGCTGCTCTGCCTTATGTGAAAAAATAGTAAAATTGGCCCCACTGTTCAGGCTGTGGGACAGACTGGGGCTACTGGAGCTCATACATGGGGGCTGAGGTAATTTTCTCCTGATGTTCCAGGGCCCCTCCTACTATGGCTCTGCAAACTAAACCAATCATCTCTCTTTTCACACCTGACTCTCAGGGTAGTGAGGGAGAGCAGTCACAGTCTTCTCAGGCAAGTTGTGTGGCATGCTTAAGTTCAGAGTGCAGCCATCAACTAAACCAATCCAACAAAACAAATGCCCATCCCAGCATTTGTTTCTAATTAGGACTTACTCAGATCATACCGTTGCACTCAATACTACACACTACAATAGTCATAATCTCTCTCTCTCTCTCTCTCTCTCTCTCCACCCCCCCCTATTCAGGAGTATTGTAATTATGGCCCAGGTGCACTCCGATCACCACAAGGCATACATGCCCTCACTCTCAAGTCTTTTAGTCTTACTCCTTCAGGAGAGGAGCAAGGATAAGAGGGTTACTTTATCTCCACCCTGCATTCTACTGGAGCATCAACATACTCACAATAGCAGTGGCATGCCAACAGTTAACACTGGTGTCGCCTTGATGCTGGGCAGAAGGCTCTACTTAGCTGCTCACCCATACAGCCTTCACTTTGCCATCACAGCCTCCTAGATGGAGCAGCCTCTGTATTACCTGTGCAGTTGTTTGTCTGAAGATCGGCATTCATGGGATAATATGGTACTAATCAGACCATTGATAGATGCAGTCCCACAGGGTCCCTCACAACTAAAAGTAGTAGTCCATATCCAGGATGACTGGATTCTAGGGGTCTGATTCGCAAAGGTGAACTTTCACTTTTGTGCAAATTTACGATTGTTTACAATTCACAAAGAATTTTTACAAATAGTATATTTACGACTTCCTATCTTTTTATGTGCAGAGTCTTTGCCATGAGTGCCAAGATTCCACAGGCTTGAAGATACCAATTGTAAAATTCCTTTTTGTGTTGCAAAAAATTAAAACTTACACAAAAGTGTAAGTTTACATTTGGGAATCAGGCACCAGGTGTAGACAGCGATTCAGCCATATGCAATTTGACAGATGGAGTCTTACACTGGCTGATCAGCAATTCCGCAGATGCAACCTCATTACGATCAGTCAGAGGTTTGCCAGATGCAGCCCCATGTGGGTCACTTACAGATACGTAATCACAGTCCCAACCAGGCCTTCAGTAATAATGTCATCACTGAATCGTGGTTCCCGCCAGAAACCAACTGGCCCTTTGGCAGCAGGGACCTCCCATTTCACTCTCAAGCAGTATGCATTTTCTGGTCACCCGTACAGTAATACAGATGCGCTGGACCTCCCTCCTTCCAGGGCAGTCTCTTCTCCTGCATTGCCAGGCAAACTACTTCCTTTTCCCAGCAGGCAAGCAGGCAGGCAGGCAGGCAGGCTTCTAGGTGCTTTTGGACAGGTACACAGTTCTTCCAGCAAAAGATTAAAACATCAGGTGATGTCTCCTCACCTCCAGGAGACAAGTTGTCAACAGGTTACATAGCACCCGTCTGTGTTTTCCGTGGATCTCTCGGTTCCTTGGTCATAGAGGACTAGGACCTGGAACAAAGAGGGTTTTTCGAGATCCCTCCTTTATGCACAACTAGCAGACAGAAGATGTGTATCCACTGTCTCAAACTGCAGAACCAGTTTGGGCTGGATCTTCTTTCAAGTGCCCTAACTGGGCTGTTTTCCTGACAATACCTTTGTGTAGATCAATGCTTCTAACAGCAGGTTTGTGTCAATCTTGGAGCACCCACAAAAGAGGCAAAACAGTGTGAGGTTTATCCATCTGGATTTCATCTGTCCAAATAAGGATTATTCTGGGCAAGACAAAAGGGCAGGCCTCACCTCAAGTCTTCCTTACCTTTCACCACAGAGTCACCCCCCTCCCCATCCAGCACATGGCAGTGTTTAGGAAGCAGCCCCTTGCTAGCCAAAAGGTCTTAAAAACATCAAAATGAGCCCCGTCTCCACTCCCCGCTCTCCAATGTCTAGGTCTCCACCACCCACCTGCAGGAATGTGAATGATACACTTCCACTGGATTGCAGCACAGACCACACCCTATATTTTATGTAAGACCAGACCGGTGTGTCCAAAAAGGATCACACGGGTCTCTTTTGCTCTTGTTCACACACAACTTCTGCACACACAATAAACACCAGCACGCTGAGCATGAACTCTGGATATTAGTGCAAAGGCGTGGGAAAATGCATAGGAATATAATTTTATATGAGTGGATTAGGCCTCCACTATAGTTCAGTTCAGTTTAACTTTATTTCGGCAAAATAGCCATAAAAGCAAAATACAGAATAAATAACACATATGACATACATGACCCAGACTAGCAATAAATATTTTTTACATACAATTGACAAAAAGGTTATGTCTCCATGATTTGAGCAATACCGCGTATTAAAAATGTAAATAACAGTTTTAAATTAGTTAAAAGCCAGAATTTAAAAATCTAAAAACTGAATAAAACTAGGGGAGACAGTCCATCATGTTTCTATATGGAAAAGGAAATGGATAGGCTCCCCTCCTTACATTACAATTTGTAACTAGACCGTTTCCTAATGAGATACACATTAAATAAGAATCTACTTATACCAAACACCACTAATTGTGAGGTATTGGACCTGATTATACGCTCTGCTTCTTTGTAGGATCTAACCCCCACGTATTTACATAGGGGTTTGATCCAACAAACCCTCGGTTTCTTGTATACCGGGCAGAAGAAGAGTAGATGGGCATCATCCTCCTTTGCCCCTAGGGAACAGAGAGTACACAAATCTGAACCTTTTTCCCCACCCCACCTACACGTATAAACACTGATCTGTAGAACCCCATACCTAAATTGTAAATATAGTGTTTTAGCTAGTGGTGGGCCAATCTCGTCCATGAATTCTTCAAAATTGGGTATGTCTTTTATATTTAGGAATTTCCGGGTCAATGTGCCAATTGTAGATCTATGCATTAGCTCACCGTTAACATAGGACCAGAAGGTATCCTTTACAATTTTTTTGGAAGTCAAGGTCATGTTCTGGGGAGCCTCCCATAAATGGGAAAGCCCTAGTCTCTCGTACCACTTACATATATACTTTAGCCATGGGGTTTTCAAGTGCCCATCAATCTGGATTATTTCAGTCAATCCACACCTATAATCGCTCAACTCTGGGGTTGACCATAACCTGACCCAATACAACAAAGGTCTCAATGAGGCTAGATAATCTGTTCTTTTGAAATTTATATCAAGGAATACGGGGACAAGGGGGGTTCTGGTCGGTATTTTGAGAAGCCTACGTACAAAATAGTTTTCTACCTTCCCAAATTTGTTATTACAACAGTAACCCCAAACCTCGGCACCATAGAGAGCAGCCGATTGAGCCTTCGCTTTAAATACCTCTAGTGCTGGTGAAATAGCTTTGGAATAGCTAGCACCATGTACTTTTAGGATAGGCATTGAATTTTGTTTGAGGGATATTGAACTTTTATCCAGCTGCCCTTTCCAAGTCAGATTGTTATCCAGCATTAATCCTAAATAGTTAAAACTCCCTACCTGTTCCAGTTTTTGGTTCTCTAAAAACAGATTTTTCCTAGGAGTTTTGTAGGGATTTATGGACATATATTTGGTTTTAGTTGGGTTTATTTCTAACCCCTTCTCCACACAATACTTTTGGAAGGAGTTAACCAAATTTTGTAGACCCCTCGGTGTCTGAGAAATAAGAATGGTATCGTCAGCAAATAATAAAGACGTGATTGTTTCACCACCTAATTTCGGGGAGTCATGAACACAATTCCTTAGGTAACTTGGGATATCATTAACATACAGTGAGAAGAGTGTAGGAGCTAACACGCAAACCTTGGCGCACACCACGATCTACGGGTATGGCCCTTGAAGTTTCACCACCCTTCCCCCATCTAATTTTGGCGTAATTCCCAGTATGTAGCTTAATGAGTTCATTAAGTAACTCATCTGGGACCGCCATGTTCCTTAATGTAGTCCACAGTAAATTACGCGGAACAAGATCGAAGGCGGCCCTTAAATCCATAAACGCCACGTAAAGGCTACCCTTCCTAATATTTATATATTTCCAACAGATAAATATAAACCTAAACACCTGGTCGACTGTACTGATTTTGGATCTAAATCCTGCTTGGTATTTGGTTAATATCTTTGTCTCCTCGATCCAGTCTAAAAGCCTGTTTAAAATATGTCTGGCAAAAATTTTTTGTAAAATGTCTATTAAACTAATTGGGCGGTAATTACTTGGATCATAGCGATCACCTTTTTTGAAAATTGTTATAATTTCTGCCCCTTTCCTTGATTCAGGGATCGGTGTTCCAGCCACAATTGAATTACTCAGAAAGTTTATATAAGGCCCCCACACTTCCACGTCATGTTTTAGTAGATCACCAGAGATTTTTTCTGGGCCTGGAGCTTTACCTATTTTAACAGCTTGTAATGCTTGGTTAGTTTCTTCTAGGCTAAAATATAGAGGAACAGTACTCTTTTCTATATTGATTTCTTTATCGCCAGGGGACAACCCATCCTTACCAATAGAGTAAAGCTTCAAGAAGTGATCACACCAAGTATTTTCATCCAGGAAAATGTCCTTTGGTGACCTACCCTTTTTGTTTCCCTTGGCGATTAAGTTCCAAAACGTACTCTGATCACGTAACTTGGCTGCATTCAGGAGGTCCTCCCATAAGCTTGCATCCCAAGTTTTTTTGATTGGGCCATAGTATTGTTATAGGCCTGTCTACCGTTTTTTATATCAAGTTGATTCCTGGATTTTACTGCCTGAATCAACCTTGATTTTGCTGTTCTACAGTCGTGGTTGTACCATGGGTTTACTGACTCGGGATAGTTCCCTTTCCTATTCCCATCTTCTTTGTATATTTTGATCAAGAGGGGGGTTAATGCGTCGACCAGCTTATAATGTAATTCAAGAACATCCTGTGTGCCTAGTAAAGGCATCTGGGATGCTCCAACGGTTTCAGTGAATGTATTATAGATGTTGGTCAGCGCTTTTTCTTTACCCAGGATACAAGACCATCTTAGAGCACGCCTGTTGTTAGTTATCTGTAATTCCCCGACCGGAGAATTTAATAGAGCCTCTCTATATGGTCTATTAATAAAAGGTAAAGAATCTAGCCATAGTTGGAGGGGAAAATGATCACTCTCCGTCCTGGGATCTACCTTGAAGTCAGATATTAGACCCCACAGGTTCCGGGAAGCCATTACAAAATCTATGTGTGACCTAAGAGTTCCCTTAAAATATGTTGGAGCTGGTGGTCTATCGGATCGGAAACGTCCGTTACATGCCCTTAGGTCATGCAACACAGTCAACTGTAAAATCTGTGTGGCAGCTATTGTACTTTTAACTGGTCTTAAGAGATCCAAACACATGATATCATTAGCAGCATCTTGTTTGTCAAACAATGTTTCCAGGCCCTGAATAGGTTCATATTTACAATTGAAATCCCCACAGACTAGTACCTGTACATTTTGTCCTAGGTCTTCTAAAATGGAATCCAGAATTACTACCACCTTTGATTCCTTGTTAGATGGATACGGTCTATTGTAAATATTTATTAGATATATAACTTCTTTCCCTCTTGTCACAATTTTAAGTCCTAACAAATCAGGAGAGGGAATGGATAACTGAGTGACACCTATTTCCAAAGTAACTTTAACCCAGATGACCAGCCCCCCAGATGCCCTTCCTCTGATTGATGGTATTGCATTAGAGCTAAATGTCTTATATCCTAATCTATGGGGGGTTTCTACCATCCAGGTTTCTTGTAAAAGTATAATATCATAGTTCTCGATATATGAATACCATACTAGATCCTTTAGATTCCTAGATAAACCAGCTATATTCCAAGAAATCAGTCTGGTGTTAAGGTTTGCTTCTACATATGGTAAAGATGTTCCTGTTAGTATGTCATCTCTGTCAGTATCATCCTCAAATGTGACTAGGGAATTTACCTCTTCCACTAAGTTATCATCTTTATTATTTCCTTTTGCCTCCGACCGTACTAAAGGAGACTTATCGGCCATACCCGATTCAACTACCTCATCCAACCGGACATAAGTAATTCCGTCGCTATTTGACGGCTCGTCTAATGGCATATCTATAGGACTACGTGCTACTAAGATTATAGAGTCGAGGTCTACACTACTCGAGTTAGACCCCCACATCAAGGTGTCTACTGCGGATTCTGGAACTTTTTTCCCGGCCTTTGAAAGTCAGTCGTTTTGGTCTAATGAACTCAGTACTGTGAATCTATTTTCAGTTGGGATGTCAAAGATTGAGAGTCTATTGGTACACATAGGCCTTTTTCTATACGTAGTTTGTACTGACCTATCCAAATGGCTATAAAAATAACCCAAAGGGTGTACACCCACATCATTCTCCCTCAAGACCAGTGATGCTGCTCTTAATAGGACAGTTGCAACGTGCTGAGGGTATCTGAAATTTATGATTACACAATCCCCCTTACATGTTTTCTTTGCATTGCCTATCCAAGACACTCGTCTAGTGGACAATATTTGATCAGAAAAGTTGGTAGGAAATCCACAGTTTTTATTTAGCCAAGCAACTGATTTCCGTTTAAGTGAATCATGTGATTCCTCATGAAAATTAGGTGCTGCTAGGTCTAGGGGTGGGACATTTGTAAGAACGATGACATAAGGTTCGCAATCTGGTGGAAGATTAGCATAATGGGGTTTTCGCTCAGGGGCCATGAACCTCTCACTACTAGATGGAGCTGCTTTGGTTTTAATAGTATTACCAGCTGCTTGCAATAATTTCATAGAACTAGGGGATCTTACTCCCTCAATTACTGTCGGCTGTACAGTGTGATCAGGTTGTACCAATATCTCAGGCAATTTTATAGACTGTTCCGTATGAATCCTCTCTAGAAGACCACCCAATCTTAATACTTCGATAGATAACAAATCAATTTTCTCCACAAGTGGTTTGGTTATGAGCTCTAATTTTGCCTCAAATATCTTAGCGATGTGCCCCAAAAGAGCAGAATTCACGTCCTCATTGGTAATTGAGGTCTCGTTATGAGCCACAGTACTCCTCTGGCACAGATCCAGCAATGTCTTATGGTGTACACTCCCCCGCTTGATTTGAGTTTTCCTACATTTCCTAACGGCTCTTTTAGGAGGAGGAGAATGAAGTAATATAGGCTCAATGGGAGACTCCAATAAAACTTGATTTGTTCATCACGATCCAGAAACAAAATTGCTGGGTTCTCCATAAGGGGGGCTTCAGTAGGAGAGTCCATTATGGTGGTACTACTACTATCATTTAAAGGTAGCAGCACAGTGTCTGGCAAGGACTCCTTCTCTAATGATTTCCTTCTTTCACTATTGATTTTGGTAACCCTTTTAACCAGGTAATTATCCATGGTGATTTTGTTTTTGGCCATAATAGAACACAAATCTCTAGGTATACAAAAAGGTGCGGGCTGGATATTAACAATGACACTACAGAGTTATACACCGAACTAACTGTCAATATCCATTAAGAGTACTTGCAACTATGAAAGACTCCTCACAGCTTAGGGGGGTGGTCCGACCCGGCCTCCTCCGGCCCCCTAATGGCCACACAATGGCCCGCCCTTTTCCCGGGCTTAGCCCGGCGCCACCCGCGCGCGTCCCGCGACGCGGAGGGAGGCGCGTTCTTTTATGCGCCTCCGGGCGCGTGGGTGGCGTCAGCGGCCGCAAAGGAGCCTGGGAGTTGTAGTCTCCCCCCGCTCTCGGCCGCGAGATGTAGTGGCGGCGGCGGGGGAGACACACAGCGTGAGGGGCCCAGGAGCGGCAGCAGCAGCACAGGCACAACAGGACAGCAGGACAGCAGGTAGGTCCCCCAGCAGTAAGGCAATCCTCGATTTTGAAGTTCCCGCTCCCCCGAGGGAGGCGCGTTCTTTTATGCGCCTCCGGGCGCGTGGGTGGCGTCAGCGGCTGCAAAGGAGCCTGGGAGCTGTGGTCTCCCCCCGCTCTCGGCCGCGAGATGTAGTGGCGGCGGCAGGGGACACACACAGCGTGAGGGGCCCAGGAGTGGCGGCAGCAGCACAGGCACAACAGGACAGCAGGACAGCAGGTAGGTCCCCCAGCAGTAAGGCAATCCTCGATTTTGAAGTTCCCCTATAGTCAAACCAGGTAAAAAAATATGGTCATACTAATGATCCTCAAAACATAGTATGCTGCTAATACTGCTCTGCGTACTACACCCAATGACAAGGACAGTAGTGCTCTTGCACAAGGCCATTTCTGGTGCACCTCTCTATGTCACAGGACAAACCCAGGAACTTTCATAGCCAAGGACAGCCTTGTGTCTCTGTGAACGTGCTAGATTGGAGTGACGTCAAGGACAAAAATAAAAAGTCAGCATACCTGAAACGTTCAGTGAGGCACTTGGGAAATGGAACACACCAATTCACCATGTAGGGGACATTCCTGTACCAACAATTTAGATAATACAGCTGTAGAGGAATGTTCCTAAATATATTTGTCTGCATTTAATTTTAATTGTAGCACTAAACATTGTCTTTTCTAATAAAAAAGGTACCAAAACGCTCAGGGAGTATTTCAAACTATGCAAATTGATTTTCAATTATAATTCTCAGCTATCTTGTTTACATTCTCTCAGTTATTTGTGAACTCTGGAGCAGGACTAGTTACATTCCAGCAAGACACCTCTTCCTCTTGATACCATCATATGCAGTACCTGGAATGCAAACAACAGATTATCATATTTTACAAGAACTCCCTAGGCTCTTATTTCTTTTCGTATTTTTTTTTTAAATAGAGTATTATTTGTACAGAAAGCGATCTGTATGCCTGTTGTCAACTTCTCCACACTCACTAAGAAAATGTGTTTAAGCTGCTACCAATGCTTGAAGGTTTTGGGGAAAGCATGTGTTCAAGACAACTGTTTTATCCCTGTTTTTATTTTAAACATAGCAGAATGTTTACCATACGGCATTTTATCTATATTATTAATTAGAAATCACCAGTGAAGCATACATGTCTACACTGCAATTTGCTGAGCGAATGGGGATTATAGAGACTTAAAAAACCTTCGACCAATATCCTTCATGCCTGTTCTGGCTAAAATATTTGAAAAGTACATCAAGAATTAGCCCAGGTTATAATTACTCATGGTCTTCTGGACCCATCAAAGAATGGCCACAGTATGGAATCGGCATTGGTCACCGCGGCAGATTCCATTCATTTCCAGGTGGATCAGTGAAGTGCGGCTGTCCTGGTAATTTTTTATCTGTCAGCGGCCTTTGACACAATATCTCCATCCCGCCTGGTGCAAAATACTGCAACAAGCTGGGCTGAGGAATACCGCTATGAATCTCCTGGGATCCTTTCTGGTGAATAGGACCCAAATAGTCGGCTGTGGAGACTATTGGGCTAAACCATTCCAGCTGCTTTGTGGAGTTCTGCAGGGGTCCTTAATCAAAGCCACTGTGTTTAAGCCTTATGTGGTCCCATTGGCAAAGATATATGTTATCACTGGAAGAGAATATATGCCCTGAGATACCAATGTAGGCTCTATAGAAATCTAAGGAATTGAAGAAATATTATGACAGAGGCACAGTGTACACAGTGGTAGATTTTTTCGTGGTGTCCCTTATAGATCATTTGACTCATAGAGAGAGAATAATGTATTAGAAGCAGGAAATTTTATGGCCCATTCAGCATTGATAAGGGTGGGCAAATCTACAGGGGTAGAGGGGGACAGACGAGCAGAAAATGAATACTGCTTTAATGTATATCCTCACTTTTCGGAATTGCTGATGCATGGGCACATTTACTAATTTTTCAAGCAACACAGAACAGCAAGAGAATTTGCTGCACTTCATTGCATGAAAAGGAAAAAGTGAAAATGTTTCATACTTTTTTTTTTTTTTTTTTTTTGAAAAACCTTTATTGAGCATAAAGAAATAGTACACAGCTGTACGCCTACATCCTGAATGATCAGGCCGGCAGCGACAACATGCGGTGGGGGCATCGCTGAACATATTTTGAAAAGCAATCACTGGTTTACACAGCATGTCGCCTACAACCCAAACGGGCCGGCCGCGTAGCATAGGAACTAGAACTGTGTAGGCATGTAGTAGGGAACAATCAGAGCTGCATGAAGTGATCCAGCATGAGGAACCTGAGGTTTCATTCAACTTTAATAACGGAACCAAAAAAGTGCTACATAAACAGTGCTCTTCCAGCAGAGATCCAGCACACCTAGCATGAGGCATCCATGGCAGTGTGGCGCCTGGCTGTGCGGGTCGCGTATCACGCTATGGCACGCGGGACCCAACCAAGGTGCCGACGTCACGCGCACCAAGGCACCGTAAAATGATCTGAGAGGGCATGGCAATGGCCCTAGTAGAGAACATGACATGATGCTGCCTCCGGTAGTGTCGCGCATGCTATGCCGTAGTGGGGGGGGGGGGTGGAGGGGGGGAGAGGGGGGAGGGACAATAAGCACGCAGCTCCCACCACCCGCATATCCCGCGGGTGTTAGGCGATTCCACGGGACGTGTGTAGCCCAGCCGAGTGTAGCGAGAGCACTGGCGTCGCATGTATGGGGAACTAAGGGAGTGCGGGAGGGGGGGCCAAACCAGTGTCAGCTGGCAGTGGATTAGGTGCAGGAGCCGACGAGGTGGACCGGCCCTCCGCTGTAACATCCCCACTCGCACCTGCCGTGGGCTCGTCTGGGAGCTGCATTTTCAGGAGATACGCAGTGAGAGGACCCCAAAGCTCCTTGGGGCGCGATTTGTGAGGCAGAAGGTCCGAATAGTTGTGCAGTTGTTCCTGCCAAGTTGTCATCGTATCCAGCCAAGTCTTGAATTTAGGCGCTCGCCCTCGCCCCCACCGGCATGCGACATGGCGTTTTGCCAACAGTAGGCCCATCGCAAAGAATTTCCGGTGCGCCTTAATAGCGGGGTTGGAGTGGCCCAGCAGGGCAATCTTAGGACAAGGAGCAATGCTTACCCCAATCATTTCAGTGAGAGCTGCAAACACCTCCTCCCAATAGGTGGCAACGGCCCGGCAGGACCACGCCAGGTGCATGAAGTCCGCGCCTGGCCTTCTGCAGCGTAGGCAGCAATCGGTGTCCCGGAGTCCGAAGCGGTGTAGTTTAGCGGGTGTAAAGTAGAGGCGATGCAGAAATTTAAAATGAACCAGGCGAAGGCGGGCATTTCCCGTCACTGTGCTGGTATGGGAGCAGCTCTCCTCCCACTGAGCGTCCGACAGTGGTTCCCCCAGATCGCAATCCCAGTCATTACGCGCTCGGAGAGGGGGGGGGGGACGGGGCTGCCTGGGCGTGGGTATATAACATGGAGACCACATGTGTCGGAGTTCCCTTCTGCAGCAGGGCATGGAGTGGCGCCATGGTGTCAGGCTAGCTCGGAAAATCGGGGGTGACCGCCTTGATATTTTGCCGGAGCCGAATGTAGAGAAAGGTATCCATAACGGAAGGAGTGGTATCCCTGAAGAAATGTGTAGCTGTGCGGAAACTCCCCTGGTGGTACAGATCCCCCCAGGTGTGCACCGCAAGCTTTGCGAGCATTCTACGGCCAATTTCCTCACGGGCCACGCTCACCCTTGGATCGTGGGCTAAGGCCATACGAGGGGAGTATAGGAATTTTACTTCCATGCGTTCCGCCAGTCGTCTCCAGGCACTGACAGTGCAGTCGACCGTGGTGGGGTCTCTATGTTCTATTCGGGCTGGCGTGTACAAATATCCGGAAGGTTGTTCCGGCCTCATATACCCATCTTCGACTGCCAAGTGCGCCATAAAGGGGGGAGGGTGAAGCCAATAAGCGGCGAAGTGACCTTGTGCGCAATCATAGTATCGCTGGAAATTGGGGACGTCAAACCCCCCTTGGTGATAAGGTAGCATAAGGGTTCGCAGCCCGAGTCGGGCTTGCTTGCCTCCCCAGATAAGTCGAGATAGCTGGGAATTGAGGGCACGGAAGAAATATGCGCCAGGACTGTATGGTATGTTTGTAAAGAGATACAGCAGCTTGGGGAGGACCACCATTTTGATCAGTGAGATCCGACCCGCCATTGACAATGGGAGGCGGATCCATTGGGTAACTTTGTCCGTGAGTTTATCCACAACAGTCCCGTAGTTGGCTCTAATCAGGGCTTCCCGATTTCTTGTCACCTGGATGCCCAGGTATTTGATCTCCTCTTGCTCCCACACCAGGGGATAATCCAGGGGGAACTGTGTAGTGCTGTCAGTCAAGGGGAACAAGGCAGACTTCGTCCAATTTATCTGAATCCCCGAGAGGGCACCGAATTTAGTGACCTCCCGCAGCAAAGGGTTCAAGTTTTCACGCGGCTTATGCACATAAAGGGTCATGTCATCCGCATATAGTGCAATGAGCAGTTGGCGCTCAGGGTATATGAGAGATCGGTGATTATGATGCTGCCGAAGCTTGGCCGCTAGGGGCTCTATGGCTAGTGCGAACAGCACCGGGGAGAGGGGACATCCTTGTCGGGTCCCCCTGTGAATCTCGAAGGGGGAGGAGCGGGCACCATTAAGCAGCACCATTGCTCGAGGCCGGCAGTATAACAGTCGGATCCAGTCCAAGAAATTGAAGGGCATGCCCATCCGCTCCAGCAAGGCTAGGAGATAATCCCACTCGAGGGAATCGAACGCCTTAGTGGCGTCGAGAAAGACCGCGGCCGCCTCGCTCTTCGGGTCAATATCCTGTATCACCGCCTGAAGAGTGCGCAAGTTATGAGAAGTTGCCCGGTTGGGGACAAACCCGGCCTGGTCTGGGAGCACGAGGCGCTCCATCAGGAGATTAAGGCGCGTAGCCAGGACCTTCGCTAATATTTTAACGTCTGTATTTAACAGTGAGAGGGGCCTGTAGGAGTCGCAATGTTCCGGCGCCTTACCAGGTTTTAACAAAGACGTTATGAGCGCCTCTCGCATCGTGGCAGGCAGGGATCCCTCCTCTAATGAAGAGTAGTACACCTGCTGTAGAATGGGGGCCAACACATGCTTGAAGGCTTTGTAGAAGTCGATCGGTAGCCCGTCCGACCCTGGCGCCTTTCCCGACTTCATGGACATAATTGCATCCGTTATCTCATCTAGTTCCAGTGGATGGTGGAGGAACTGCTGCTGTGTGGGGCCCAGCCATGCCAGCGCGGTGTCATCAAGGTAATCATGTAACACAATCGGTGCGGTCCTTTGGGAGGTGTATAGCCTAGTGTAGTAATCCGTGAGTACCTTGAGTTGGTCAGAAAGATCCCGCTGCAGGGTGCCATGTTCATCCAGCAAGGTAGCAACGTAATTACTATACCTAGGGGAGCGAGTCGCGGTGGCTAACGCCCTGCCAGGTCTGTCGCCCTCACCATACACTCGGGAGACAAAGGGTCTCCCCAGAAACTTACTCTCTTTGGCTGCGGCTTCCGTGTATTCATTTAGCTTCTCTCGCATCTGCGCCGCTGTGCTAGGGTCTCACCCAGTTCGCTCCATTTCGTTCTCCAGCTTACGGAGTTCAGCCTCGAGCCTGCGTAAATCTCCGCGTAGAAACTTAAGGACCCCGCCTCCCTTAGCTATGCACCAGCCTCTCACGGTAACTTTGAACGCCTCCCAGACTGTAGTAAGGCTGGAAACGGAATCTATGTTACGCTCAAAAAAGTCCTTTATGTCTTGCTCAAGTTCCGCCTGAAACACCGGGTCTGTGAGGTGTGCAGGATTCAGTCGCCAACTCAGATAAGGGGAGATCGCGAGGGGAATACGCAGGGACAGAAGGACCGGAGAGTGGTCAGAGAATGTGCGAGCCAGATGAAGCGCTCCACCCAGCCAAGGGGAGAGGCCAGATGAAAGGAATACGTAGTCAATACGCGCCCAGGTGGAATGTACTGCGGAGTGGTGGGTGCCCTGTCGGAGCGTGGGGTGGAAGTGCCTCCATGCATCAATTAAGCGATGCTCGTCCACTATATTCAACAACGCGCGCTGTGTGCGTGTAGTGCGACGCCTGCGGGTGTGACCTGTCGATCCCAGGCCAGAGTGCAGTGTTGAAATCACCCCCCAGTATAATGTGGGAAATACCTAGGGACTGGATCTTACCCCACATAGAGAGGAGCGCAGTAGGGTCATCCGTGTTGGGGCCATAGTAACAAGCAAACAAAATCGTATGCGAGTGCAGTGTCCCCCAAGCCATGCAGTATCGCCCCCCAGAATCTACCTCAGTACCTGCCAGCGTATACCCCATCCCCCGTCTCACTAGAATGGTCACTCCCCTCGCGTAACTCGAGTATGACGAGAACACCCTGGTCGTAGCCCATCGTGATGCAAATGGGGGGGTCATCCCAGGTTGTAGGTGCGTTTCCTGGAGCATGGCAACGGACACTCCCTGCCGAGTCAGGTAGCCGAGGACTTGCCTCTTCTTCCTCGGGTCGTTTAACCCGCGCACATTCCATGAAAGCAACTGAAAGTTCTGCGCAGGGCGCTTATCAGTTAAGTCCCCCATTCCCCCGTGTAAAGGCATAAGTGGCATGTTACCACAGCTGGCAATTGCTCGTAGCACTCAGTAACGAACTCCATAACAAAACCCTAGTGAACTACCCCCCCACCCGTCCTCCCGCATCTTGTGCTGAGGAGACAGCTAACCCAGATGCAGAGCGGAGCATTCGACCACCCACGCCGGCTACCCCAACTGGCCGGGTACACATTACCCACCCATCCCCTCCCCCCACTATCCAACCCAACCCATCAAACAGAAAAAATACAGTAACTACCCCTGCCTTGATGAGGAAAGGGGTACTTTGGGGTGCGCCCATTGGGGGGTCGTACTCTAGGGGCGCCAGACCTGCCAACCACCTCCCTACTCGCACCCACGGGGACCCAGAGTTGCACTAGGCCCTCAAAGTGGGACGGAGGTGGGCGACCGGGCACAAAATGCAACAACGACCCATCCAAGTGATATTGGCATGAAACAAAGAGAGGTACCTCACCAGGAGTGACGATGATCCGTTCGGGCAAGTGTTGTCCCAACAGCAGAGTGAGTCCGAGGGGGGGAACAGCCCCCCCGATATGTTCAGTCCTGTTGCTCCATCGGCGAGGGCGACCGAGAGGGCCGCGGCCCAGCAGCCCCCCCAGCCGAGTCTCCACGTTGCCGCCTGAGGAAGTCCTCCACCTGCTGCGGCTGCTGAAAAAACAATTGTTTGCCCTGATGTGAGACCTTAAGTTTAGCAGGGTATAGCATTGCATACGGAATCTCCCGGGCCTGTAGTTTCTTTTTTACCCCAGCAAATTTCCGACGGGCCTCCTGCACCGATGCTGTGAAATCGGGGAAGAAGGACAGCGTAGTGTTGCAGTAGAGCACTGTTCCCATCTCTCGTGCACGTCTGAGCACCACATCCCGGTCCCGATAGTTAAGGAAGCGTGCAATTATGGGCCGGGGCTGGCCGCCAGGGGGGGGGCGGGCAGCAAGGGACCTGTGGGCCCTCTCCACAATGAAGTGTGGGGAGAAGGATTCCCGCCCGAACAGGTCGGCCAACAGGTTCTCGACGAAGACCTCCATTTTTCCGGTGTTGGTGGTCTCCGCAAGGCCCAGGATGCGGACGTTGTTGCGACGGGACCTCGCTTCTAGGTCCTCATTCTTGTCCGCAATTATCTTAAGGAGACGATCCATTTGAGTAACATGTCTGCCTGTAGAGGTGGCACCGTCTTCCAGTGCGGAGATCCTGTCCTCCGTCTCTTTGATGCGGGTATCGTGCCGCTCCAGCCTGGCCACCACACCATCCAGCCTGGTAGTGATGGTGTCAATTTTAGAGTCTATGGTTGTTAAGCTTTGTTTTAATCCCAGCAGGAGAGATTTCCAGTCTTCGTCAGGAGGGGCAGCGGCGGATGGGCCAGGCTCGGACGCCGGCGCGGGGGCCTTCTTGGCGTCAAACGGCAGCTTGGACTGCCGCGCGTCGTTGCGCCCCATGACGCCCGGCCGCTGAACCCGCTCAGGTCACCCCACCGGCAGCCCAGGCGAGGCAGGGGGTCCCGTCCAGACCAGGCCACAACCCCACGAATGGAGAGGGGTGGTGCGGCTCCTTAAATCCGCCGCTAGGGAGGCGGCCAGTCCAGGCGATCGAGTGAGCAGGGAGGACGGGGGGGGGGCGACCTAGCAGCAGTCTCCGGGCCCCACAGGCCTCGGCCCGCACCCACAGGATAGCAGAGAGTGAGTCCCAATCCACTCAGTTCAGGCAGCCCCTAGGGGAGTCCAGCAGCAAGGAGTGGCCGGTAGTCCGTCAGGTTCGGGCGAGGCTTCCGTAGTATAAGGCAGGCGAAGGACTCCAAGCAGCACCCGTCCACGGAGCCGCAAACCCCCCACGCCCGCAGCCACAGTCGCCAAGGCGGGGGGCAGCAGTCGTCACGGCCTCCCAGACCGCTCCGCCGGTCACTGCAGGACAGCGCGCGCCAACGGGGCCACGCTCCGAAGCCTCACTCGGCGCGATCCGGCAGCCAGGCCCCGGACGGATGTCTCTCCACGCGAAGATGCGTGAGGGGGAGGGGGGAGGGACAGGATAGCCCCCAAGGCCGTGCTCGGATATCCCAGCGGGGTCGACGGCAGCCCGCGAGCGTAAGCCCCGGGCGCAGGCCTCAGCTAGCGGACGGTGAGCGGGCGAAGAGCTCCCTGGTTCGGCCCAGCCTCGGAGATGTCGCAGAGCACCCGTCTCAGGTAGGGATGGCCGCCGATCCTCCGGTGTCGCTCGCAGCTCCAACAGACAGAGCCGTCCCGCGTCGCGAAGGCCCCGGAGCACCGGGCTCCCGTGGATCGCGTCCCCCGCAGCGCGCCGGCCGCAGACGAGCCCTCACTCTCGGCCGGGGGAACTTCAGCGAGTATCTCCGCACTCCGGCGGGATCCAGGGACGTGTCGGGTATCGGGGTGCAGCGTAGGTTACTGCCGATGCAGCCGTGGAGGTGAGGCCGAGGATAGCCTGGTCAGGATGGCAGGAAGGATCTTGAAAGCGCCCGGTCTGGCGAGAGCCTCACTCTTGTGTGGCCATCTTGGTTCGGCGCCCTCTAGCGCCCCGAAAATGCTTCATACTTACAAAGAAATGGAGCATTTCAGCTGTCTCCTTGCGTTGGACCAGTGTGCGCTGCCTAGTGTGAACGCAGGCACACTTGCACCATAGTGCAGAGGTGCCTGCATTATGGACAGGAATGTTTTTGTGCATTGAGGAACACTGTCCTGCACAAAAACAATCCTTAGCGGTTTATTTGTCTTTCTATGTGTGCTGCAGAATGCAGTATAAATGGAAAGAGGAGGTAACAAGGAGAAATAAAGATGTTTCTCCTTGTTGCACCTCTGTCATGTAGGCACACCATTTTGGAATAAACTCAGGATTACATGTCCTTGGAAATCTGTTTTTGCATTAAAATACACGGATGGATGCATGGGAATGCCCATGGTCAACTGATGTAACGCCTACCCGATGCAAAGTAACGCAAGGCAGTGCTATGCGCTATCATGAGTTCATTCGTGTTTACCTAACCATTCAAAGTCATGGAAAGTGCTTTGCATGTCTTATTTAATGCCAAAAATCATTTTGTGTTGAGGCTGTGCCACAAAAACTACACAATTTCAAGGTAAATCAAAGTAAATCAGGGCAATTGAGTGTACATATCAATGGCGTTGACATTTCATTGCGACGACTCAAAGGCCAAGCAAGTCTGGGAGAGAAAGAAATAGGTGCAGAGATTGGAAATAAAACCTGGATATCAATCCTGGAGTATGCAAAGGTGGTTAATCGCAATGTACGCTGTGAATTTCCCACTAATGGATTATATTCATCAAACATATCTCTCACCTTGTAGGATTGTCAAAATTTAGCCTAGGGCAGGGAATAGTTGCCCCAGGAGTCTGCTGACATGGGTTTCATTTTAGCACATGTCAGGGACTGCATGTACATTGGGTACTTCTGGAGAAAGATTGTGACCATAACTAAAGGGCAGACTGTCCCACTGGATCCAGTGAACTGTCTCCTAGACCAATTAAAGTAGTCCAAATCTCATAAACAGAGAAGTAAATTCAATGACTTGGCATTAGTTTTAGTTAAAGGGAACATATTAATGTACTGGAAAATGAGAAAGGCTCCTAGTACTGATAAGTGTCTGTGGGATGTAATCAAGTGGGCAAGAGTGGAAGTGACACATAATACTATTGCAGATAAATGACATAGATTGGTTGGCTGGGACAGAGCTAACGCGGTAACCAGTATCCTTATTGAGCTATAAGGTAATTGGGGGAGGGGCTATGGGGATTGTTTACTTTTGGAATTGTTTACGTGCTTATAGGAGATATAAGAAATTTGATTACTATTATTTTTATTTGTGTGATCCAGTCTGGTGCCGGTGATTCTTCTGATCACACTTCAGTTTTGTTATAGAGCACTAAAAAAGGATAATTGGAATTGAATCTAGTCGAATAAGTGCATATGGAATGCAGTGTATCTGTTGACTTTTATGGGGTGTCAAGATCTACGTTGAAATATAAACAGGAATTAACATTAAAAAAAGCTTTGAAAAAAGCAACTAATAAGGTATCATTAAAAATTACTTGATTCATGTATGGCATGTCGTTTCATTTCATATGGCAAGGTCAATGTAGTAGCTGTGATATGGTAGTCATACAATATATCACATAAGATATAGTGAAAGACTACCACTAAGATGCTATCATGTATATTTACCATTATTTTTGTTTCCTATACATCATGATAAGTAATGCAAATAGGAAGAAGAGTAAAAGCAAAATCAATTAGAACCTCCCCCCACACATACAACTGAATACATCAAACAATACATTGTGTAGGAATCTTACTTTTTCATGTGGTATGCTGGAACATTTTAAATACTTTTATTGCTAGTATTTTTTGACATCTGCACAGTGAGTGCATGCCAAATACCTCTCACTACATATGTTTCCCCCCCAAAAAATAACATGCAATAGGCAGTTACCAATTAGTGCATTTCTTTTCAACATACTTCCACAGTGAAAAGTTGCACAGCAAAAGTAGGTGATAAATGTTGAGTGTCCAATGTATGGTTTTATAAACATAGCAGTACGGGGAGCAAGCTCTGTAGCCTTTGAGACTAAACCGCAGTGCTCACATGTTGGGCTAGTTATTTTCAACATATTTAAGACTTTCTCTGAAATTAGATAAGTTGCTTGTTAAGTATGCCTCGATGAGGGTAAGACCAAAGTGTATAATATTTTGAAGGAAAACATGCTAGTTGTACTAAACTTGATGTGTCATTAGTAACACCATCCTAAATGCTTTATTAAATAAGCAGAAGGCAGATTCCCCCTAACAAAGCTGAAAATGTGTTCTAAACATATTTGTGTATTGTGTTGTAGGTACTGAGGTTCAGATGTCATCATTGTGATATTGAACAACAGAGCAACATTTTAACTCAATTTGATTTGTAGTACCTGTAGTGTCGTGTGAGTTAAAAATGATGGAACCCTTTTGTCTCCGTAGAACTGTGATGTAAGTGTTAGAGTGTAGTAAGGTGAATGCATGTTTATAATTTTGGGTTTGTGGTTACATCCAGATGAATAAAGACGTGTTATACTAAGCTCAATGTGGATTCTGCCATAGTGGCAGTGCCCAAACAGGACAGCATTTGCGTTGATATGCATCAAGTGAAAAAGGCAATTGAATGAGAATGACATCCAGGTCCACACATTGCTGACATGATAACACAATTGAATGGTGAAAATGTCTTCTCCCACCTTGATTTAAATAAAGGATATCATCAGTTGGACCTCGAGGAGAGCTGCAGGTACAGTGCAACCTTTTCTACACATATTGGTCTGTTCGGAAACAAAAGGCTACGTTTTGGTGTATCATCAGCTGCAGAGCTGTTTCAAGATGTAATTTGATTAGGGGGGACGCTAGAGAGCCCACAGCAAGATGGCTCTAGTGCTGCTCTGCCAGCCAAGTAAAAGGATTGGTTAATTATCCTTGCCCCGGAGGGCCATCCCGACATAGAAAAAGGTGAATGGGTCCAGGAACGCGGCGGGACGCAGAAACACCCAGTGAACAATGGTGAGAGAAAAAAGCAACCGCCTGAGCCGAGAACGGGGAGAAAACCTCTGTGTGTGTGCGGCTCAGAGATTGGAGTAACCCTACCAGAGCCTCTGCTTCATATTGTGGGAAGGCAGCGGTAAGCGGATCTGGGCGCAGCAGGAGCCCAGAAAGCAGTGATAGGCACGGAGCGGCAAGGTCATCCCGGCAGGCTCTGTGGGAATTGGCAGCACGGTGGGTGCCGGACTGAAGGTTGTGTATGATGCGATGAGCATGCGGCTGGGGCCTAAGCACGCGTAGTGGTGATTTGGAACCTGGGTTTGAGGATTAGCAGCGGAAGTCAGTGGAAGAACATACCCCAGTGAATACAAAGAGCTTCCACATAAGAGAAGGCAGACATAATTAAAGTAACAGTGAGCGACCATAGGAGTGCACTGTGCAAGTCGAGTGCCCGGGTGATTGTACTGAATGTTGAGGCAGTTAGCAAGCAAGTCGTATAGGTGGGCCTGGTTAGCAAGGCCACATAGCATATTGTACTTTGGAAGTGTGGGGTGCTGTGCTGTCCCACGACCATGGGGAAAATAGACAAGCAGCAAGCGCGCCTAACCTTTGAAATGTGCAGGCCTGCAAAAACTAAGCAGCACACCTTATCTGACTCGGAGCAGGAGCCCCCATAGAAGAGCGCTTATGGGCTGGAGGCGATGCTGTTGGCAATGCAATCCAGTCTACAGTTCATCGATGGTAAAATAGATGCGCTCAACCTGTGGATGGACCACATGGCGGCAAATTTAGGTAAGTAGGGCACCAGGCTAGGAGAGGCAGAGCAGCGCATATCCACTGCGGAAGATGGACTGCACGCCGTCTCCACCAAATGCTAAATATGGAAAAGGTGTGGGCGGTAATACAGGCCAAAAATGAGGACTTAGAGGCGAGGTCCCACTGCAATAATTTGTGCATTACTGGGCTGCCGGAGTCTACAAACAGGCCGGCTCGAGCTGTATGTTAAGAAGATGTTGAAGGAGATCTTCGGACCAGACAACCTCTCCAGTGTTCTTATAGTGGAGAGAGCGGATAGATCGGTAGTAGCCCAGCCAGTCCCAGGTGCACTTTCGAGGCCGATCATCGCCAGGTTTCTTAATTATTGGGATCCCGATGGGGTATTGAGCCTTGCACGTGAGAAAAGGTCCATCAATTATCAGAATAATGCCATTGCCCTTCATCTAGATTTTACAGCAACCGTCAAGCAGCATTGAGAGAATATTTGCCCATCAAGAGGAAGCTTCAAGATGCACAGATAAAGTATGCCATGCTATACCCGGCCTGGCTGCACATAGAAGTGGAGGACAAGTCTTTCAATACACCTAAGGCCGCAATGGACTTCGTCAAGACCATAACGAGGCCACAGAAAGAGCAAGCTGCACACTCAGAGGACAGTGCAACTTTTGGGGATTAGGCCGGCCTGCATGCTGAGAGAGCGGTATATATGTGCACCTCCCAAGGTACGAGATGCCCTTGCCATATGGTAAGATGGTGTGAAGTGAAAAACAGCACAGGGAAGATGATGTATGGCGGCCCTGTGGATTGTATGAGGGTCTGTAGTGACTGGATCTGCAAGAAACCGCTTGGTATGCAGAACTTTATATGGGCCACCTTCTCAGTTGCATCATCTACTGAGAGGGCAGCTCACAGAGGTACTGGGGCCTTACATAGACTGATATGGAACACCTCCTTTTCCGAAACGTTACTTGGACACCCCCGACCATCAGGTGGGATTAGGGGCTCTGGCACCTCCGAAGGGTAAACCCCAGTGATAGATGACTGTATTTGTTTACATTTGTATAAGTGTCTGTTGTATTGGGAAGGCTTTACCAATTTGGGAATGCCGAAGTGGGTGGGGGGGTGGTTACTGTTATTGTGTGGAGGCAGGTAGATTGCATGTCAAATAACAATCTTAGGTCCTGGATGCCCAACCAGCAATGTGATACACCTCACTGGAAGCATAGAACATATAAGCGGAAAGATGGAAAAAAGGGGTCTGACTAAACATCTGATATGGAATGTCAGGGTTTGAATACACCCAAAAAAATAAGACAGGTATTGTCATATCTCAACAGACATGGGGTACATGTAGCATTGTTTTTTTTTTTTTTTTTTTTTTTGTCCTCATCTCACCTATAAACTGCTAGCAGGACATAACCAGTCAGTTTTAATAATGGGGCGCCCTCCGACCGCCTGCCATTGTTTAGGTTATCCAACCAATCCCCTTTTGTCGTCCGGGATTTAGGTGTTAATCATAGGACCATGGTATTTATCGACCATTAGCAACTGCAGAATGGAATCACCAGAGTCTCAATTCCTGGCCCAGACGAACAAAGGGTGCCCAAAGTGAAGGAAGGCTAGGGCTGGAGCTCATAACATCTAACCGGGCCATAGCCAGTGCTGATTTTAACCAATCTTCTACTTTCGGGGGGAGGGGGTCTTTCCACCTGAAACATATCTCCCTTCGGGCCAGCAAAATCAAACATAATAACAGCCCTCTGAGTGGTTGAGCCAAACAAGCAGTGGACACCTGGTCATTGGCAAAAAAGATCAGAGAGCCGTTCAACACGATATCTATTCCGAAGGTCATACATAAGTATCTGCACACCCCTTCCCAATATTTTCCTAATTCAGCGCATTCAAAAAAGATGTGTACGTCGTTGGCTTTAGGGAGGGAGCACCTGGGGCATCTCGGCTCCGGGTCTGGGGCAAATTTCGAGATCTTCTCCGGAGTATAGTAAATTCGATTAGAAACAAAAAAGTGATTTCTCTTCAGACTGGCAGATTTAGTGTATTTATAAAGCAGGGTCATGGAGGGTTCCAGGAGGCTCCCAATATCCGGTTCAAAAGGAGAGTCATTCCAGGCTGAAACCTGATGAGGAATACCAACGTCATCTGCGTTGATCAGGAGCCTGTACCAGATAGAGATTTCCTTCTTAAGATATTGAATGTTCTTGAGAGCATCTTCCACCTCACCATTTCCCCTTAGGTTCTCCTTCTCCGTTTCAAACCATGATTTTAGTTGAATAAACTTGAACCTCGAGAACCCCGAGCCTATTCTTGCTTTCAATACCTCCCAAGGATGTATGCCATTTTCATCCCCCAACTCAGACCAAGTCGCGACCCCGGCTCTTTTAATTGGGAGTGCCATACTATCCTGGAGGCAGGGGGGGGTCCCCGGAGAGTCCCAGATCGGTGCCTGATCGGAGTAGTAACCTATCCCACATTTGGAGCGGATGAAATACCAGACCTCCAAGGCATTTTTGATCACCTTCAGCCTTACTCGTTTGAAGAATTTTGGGGCGCCAAACTTGTAGAGAAACCCTGCTTTATTCCCCCCGCCTTCAGTGCTGACCGACTCCCCCAACAACTTACCCCAGGCACATGCAGTTGGTACCCCTAAAAGCATTCTGATAGCCTTAAATTGAAAGGCAACCAGATAGCAGCGAATATCTGGAAGGGCCAATCCCCCTTTTGCTAGGCGGCGCCTCAATTTTTTCCAAGATAGCCTAACGCCCTTCTCACCCCAGATGAAACTCCCGATTTTACTTTGTGCCTTTGAGATAGAGTGTTTAGGGAAACCTAGAGGAACCGCGTTGAACAAGTACGTTAATTTCGGGAGGATAGTCATTTTAACTAAATTCACCTTCCCGAAGATAGTCAAGGGGAGGTTCCTCCACCTTGCAAACAGCTGGTCAATTTCATTTATTATTTTCCCTATATTAATAGATGGAATTTTCCCCAGATCTTTCACTATAACTATACCAAGATATTTAAATGTATTGCTGGTAACCCCACTCCACTGATCTATGTTCCAACACATAACCTCCGTCTTCGTGGGGTTAGCCAGATATCCTGAGACTGCTCCAAAATCTTCCAACAGAGCCCCGACCTTTGGCAGTGTTATCTCGGGGTCATCTGTGTAGATGATTATGTCATCCGCATATAAAGCGATTTTAGAGCGATATTGCTGTGTCTTAAACGGAGGTATGGTCTCATCCAGCCTTATAGCCTGGGCAAGAGGCTCAATATAGAGGTCGAACAGCAAAGGGGAAATAGGGCAACCCTGCCTGGTCCCTCTTTGGATAGTGAAACTGGGAGTAAGTGCACCGTTGATAAGGATCTTAGCTGAAGCATCCTGATAGCACCCTCTCAGAGTGTGAATAAAGATTGGGCCCAATCCCATCTCCTCCAACACCTCCCAGAGGTAGACCCAGCACACCCTGTCAAAGGCCTTGGCGGCGTCTAGCGCGACCACTGCCAGGGGTTCGAGTCTAGAGATCGCCAAATCGATGTTCCCAATAAGTAGCTGAGTTTGTTCTTGGATATGTCTCTCAGAAATGAACCCTTTTTGGTCTGTATTAACCAATCCAGGGGCTAGCTTGCCCAATCTCCCTGCCAAAATACCCATGAAGATTTTATAGTCCGCATTTAGCAGGGAGATTGGGCGATAGGAATCTGCTTTAGCTGGGTCTTTCCCTGGCTTCAGGACCAGAACAATGATTGCCTCCCTCCATGAATTGGGAACTTGACCTGTAGAGCTATAGATTGACTGAAAAAGGGATCCCAAAACAGGGATGACTTCCTCAGAGAGAGATTTGTACACCTCGTTTGGGAGGGCATCAATACCAGAGGCTTTGCCGTTTTTAGACTGCTTTATTTGAGTTCTTATCTCCTGCAGCGTAATAGGGGAATCGAGGAAGTCTTTGTTGGCCTGTGTCAGCGTGGAGAGGGATTTCGAGCTCAACCACCCACGTATTTGTTGTTTAGAAGGAGATAAGTTCTCCCTATATAGATCCGCAAATAGGGTGAGTATAGTATTTTGGATGTCGCCTATATCTGTGGATCTATCCCCTTGGTTATTTATCACCAACTCAGCTATGTCATTCTTCGAGCGTTCCGATCTCGCTTTCCACGCCAAAAGTGCCCCGGCCCTCTCGCCATATTCATAGTTCTCCATCCTATTCCTATCCCATTGCTTCTTGCACTTCTCTTCTAAGATGCCTCTATAGCGTTGTCTTGCCTGTTCAAGATCAAGTTCTACCCGCGACTTCCTTTGCCCATCTGGGGAGTTTGAAAGCCTCAAAAACTCGGCTTCCAGCAATCTGATCTTTTCTTCGCCCAGTTTCAATGCACTTCCCTCGGAACGATTTTTAAAACAAATGAGACTGTGCAGTCGGCCTCTTAGATTAGCCTTGAAGGCATCCCACACGACCTCAATGGCAGCTGAACCAATGTTGGTGTCAAAAAACTCCGAAGATGATGTTTTAACTGCCTGAATCAAATCTGGGTCGTCTAACCTTCCCCTGCTAAGTGTCCATCTCGATTGAGATTTTAAAGAAAAATTTTTGATGGAACAGAAAACGGGGGAATGGTCCGAAAGATGGCTAGGAAGAATGGATATGTCGGAGTCCTTGCCAAGTAGGAGCTTACTAGCTAAGAGGTAGTCAATCCTAGAGGAGTGATGGAATCTCTTGCTATAAAATGTATATCCAGCCCTATCACCTTTCAAAAACCTCCACACGTCTACCAGGCCAAGGTCATGCATCATATTCTTCATTGCCCGTCTAACAAGAGGATTCGGAATTGAACGAGCCTGATTTGACCTATCTAAATTGGGATCTAATAAAGCGTTGAAATCTCCTCCAACAATTATTGGAGGAGGTAACAACATAAGCTTAGATTGCAGCTTAACAATGTAAGAAGGATCGTCAATGTTAGGACCATAAAATGAAGCGCATGTTAAAACAGTGCCCCCAAAGTCCAACTGCGCTATCAACCATCTCCCTGATTTATCAGTCTGGATGGATTTAATTGTACAAGTTATCCCCCGTTTAACTAGAACAGCAACCCCACGGCTATTTATACCTTGGTCCGAAACGCCATATGCTTTTATCCAAGGGACTCCTGAAAACAATTTATCCGACTCCCCAATGGTCAGATGGGTTTCCTGTAAAAGACAGACCCGGGCTTTCGCGAGTTCGAGATATTTCATAATCAGCCTTTGCCTCCTAATACATCGTAACCCATTTACGTTCCATGCAAGAAGGCCCATACCGGTCTGGTCTATAGTTACATCAGCCATCGTATACAACGCCCCTCCACCTTGGTGTTGTTCCAAAGATTAAATCGCTAAAGTAAGATGAGGTTATTTTAGTTTTTTCATTTTTATTTGTATTTTTATATTCTCCCCTTGCCCAACCCAAGTGACCCCCCCCCAAAGATCCTCCCCCCTCCCACATCCCCGTGCCTACCCCTAAACCCATGAGGAACCCTCCCTTGAAGATGGGTGAACCCAATCGGTCGCACTCACCTCGGGTTCAGCTAAAAAATATACTAGGGGAAAAGAGAAGAGGAGGAGGGAGTAGGAGGAAAGAAGTGTAACAAGAGATATATAATGCCCAATAAGAGACCCCTCACTAACCACTTGATGATCCTCACTTTCCCTGCTCTGCCCTCCTTAATCCTGCCATAAAAAGATCTACCTCTTCAACTGTATGTAGTAGGTGCATTTGATTATTATGCATGGCCCTCAGCTTAGCCGGAAATTTCAGTTGCACCTTTACACCCAGGGACCTCAATTCCTCCAGTCTATTGCCCATTTCCCACTGCCTTGTAGCCGTTATGTGAGAAATGTCCGATCTTATTTGAAAGGTGAATGGATCCGTACCATTGGGGGAAAAGGTCAAGGAGCCCTCCTTAAGACCGAGTGACAAAACTAGCTCTTTTACTGAGTAGGAGAGGAAATTGACCAGAATCTTCCGGGGTTTCTGTTTTTTCGGGTTTATTCTGTAGGGATCTCGGTGAATTCTTTGAATCTCGGACATTAAATTAATGTCAGGCTGATCCTTCAAAACAGACCCCTTTAGTATAGAAATAACAAACCCCTTTAAGTCCGAACCTTCCAAGTTCTCGGGAATATTAAGGAGTCTCACATTGTTCTTCCTTGAGTGGTTTTCCAGCCTTTCGATATCGTCCTTCAGAGCCTTTTGTTGTAAGGTTAGCTTCCCTACTTCCTTAGTGGCCTCACTTATGGTGTCTTTAATGCCAGGTATTTCTGCTTCAAGAAGGCCCGTCCTAACCACCACCTCATCAAGCCTCTGAGATAGAATTTCACAGGAAGCCTTGATTGCTGCCTGATTGGCTTCAGAAACCGAGAACCTTCCCGCAAGTTCTGCTTGGTTAAGTTCCGATACCTTAAACCCGCTTAACATCTCCTTCTTCATAGCAATCAATATGTCAGACAGGGAACGTGCTTCGGAGCCATCTCCTGTTTCCGTGCTTCCAGCCTCAGCGCGCCCAAGAGGGGCTCCCGTTACAAGGTCTCTAGGGGGATCGTTGGTCAGCGCGGCCCCTTCTTCATCCCCTGACCCCAAGGCATTAAACCTATTTGAGAGGGTAAAACCTTGTTGCGGGGCCTTAGATGCTGGAGAGTTAGTTGGAGGCCCAATAGGTCGCTTGGGATTTTGCTTGACCCCCCTCTGTTTGCATTGAGAAAACGGGGTCATGGGGGAGGAAGCCCCCCCATCGTTTACAGCAGATTTCGGTTTAGACTTTGATTTAACTTTGGAAAAGAAACCCTCCGGGTCGTCAGGAGGCACTTCCGTAGATTGATTGGGCTCCGCTGTAGTAGCCATGACTCTATAATAACATGTTATGTTACAGGAACGCACCATAAAAAAGGTCACAAGCACACTATAGGTCGCAGATGGACTGCTTTGAGAGTGGCCTCGACATACTCCTCATATGCTGGAGTTGTGCTACTGTTGGTAAAGAAAGGTACTCTGTTCACGCTACTAAATACAGAGATGGATGAGCAGGGTAGATTTCTGCTGGTTCAGGGTTGCTTGGGTGGCACGAAGGTGACACTGGTTAATACATATTGACCAAATACTGATGACCCCAAATTTTACAGTATGATATGGAAGTGTCTGCTCTCCCTGCCCTCCATGGTGGTGATATGGGGAGGGGATCTAAATGTATATCTGGATCTAAAGTGTGATCGCTCAGCCAGCACAGACACGCATGGAAAACAAGCAGCAAACACATTTTATGAAATAATGGGGGCAGAGGGGCTGATGGATATATGGCGAGCCAGAAACTGCAACTCTAAAGAAGGGACGTTTGTCTACTTAATGCATGGCACCTGGTCCCACCTAGATTATTGACTTGTGTCATAAGAGGTCTGCAGCTGGGTTGTAAAGGTAACACACTTGGACAACACGCTATCAGATCATGCACCTGTCCTTCTGGAGCTCAACATACCCACATAAGTTAGACCCCCGTTTCAATGGCGGCTGCAGCTCTTGTCGTTACTAGACCCAGTATTTAAGAGTAGTGTAGGAACAGCCATTACTCACCTCTTCCTTGAAAATAAGGGTTCAGTCTAAACTGCTGGGACGCTATGGAAAGCATGCAAAGGAACCATAAGGGGAGAGTGCGTGGGGATGCAGGCAGGGGTGCTGAAAGCGCTTCAAAACATGATGACAAAAATTGAGAGCAAGCTCCAGGCCCTTGAAAGAAGTTTTGAAAGACTACCCAGGCATGTCCCATTAGCTCAGATACAAGAGCTGAGCATAGAATATAAGGAAACAGTGGAGCTAGAAGTGAAACTTAAATCCAGGAGGTGGACGGCGAAGGCATATGGGGAGGGGGCAGACTGTGCGGGCATTGGCCTCTAAATTAGCAGAACCTTAATTGCATGTACACATAGCTGAGATCATCGATGAACACTCAGTGAAACGCCACACAACACCTGAGATCCTTAAGGTATTTGAGAACTTCTATGCTCGGCTGTATGGGGCGCAAAAGTCAGCGCCCGAAATTGAGATTACTAGCTACCTGGAGGATGTGCCTCTGGGCTGTCCCTCACTAGGACAGAGGGAGTATTTAACACAGGCAATGACGGAGGAGGATGTAAGGGAGGCCATCATGGCACTACCAAGTGGGAAGGCAGCCGGTGCTGACGGGCTGCTGAGCGCAATCTATAAAACGTACGCTGATAGCCTAGCTCTGCACCTGCTAGAAGTATATGCAGACGTGTATGAGAAGGGGGTGCTGCCTCCCACACTAAGGGAAGCTGCGCTGATCACATTATTAAAACCAGATAAGGACCCATGCAGACGTATAGGCCTCTCACACTTATAAATATTGATACTAAAATTTTGGCAAAAATTATTACACCAGACTTCCACCTTTGGTGTCCAACCTGGTTCTGCCCGATCAATCTGTCTTTGTCGCTGAGCGGTCCACATCGCATAATTTGCAAACGCTGTTTGCGGTGCTTCATCAACTAGATCCGGAGATGAGGGCTGCGGCGGTGTTGCTCGATGCCGCCAAGGCTTCATACAGTGGAGATACATGTTCACGATACTACATCAGTTAGGGATGCTGTTGTCGTTCCTGCAGTGGATACGGTTGCTGTACAAAGACTCAGTAGCATGAATCAGAATCAATCAGGTCATGTCAGAGCCAATACCAATCTGTAGAGGAACTATGCAGGGATGGCCACTATCCCCAATGTTGCTCTCCCTGGTCATGGACCCTCTGGCATGCCTATTTTTTTATATATATGTTAATGAACATACTCATAATTTCAACCAAGGCTATGTTTAAAACTATTAGATCATGTATGCTAATGCTGGCTTGGGCGGTTGAGTAGCCGAGATGCAGTTGGAAGGTGCTAATACAGCCTTACAAAAGGGGTGGATTCGGGCTCCCAGATATGTATCTTTATTACCTTTCTGCGCAGTTCCAATTTGCACAATACTGATACTTCCCACAGAAATATTCTTCCACACCTAGCAATAGAGGTGGCTGATGTGCACCCTCTCCCACTGACCGCAATGGTGCTGCAGACTCGTCCTGAGATTCATAGGTTCGAAATAAACACAGTTAACAGCACCTCACTGGCGTGAAATGGACCACAGGTTAGAGCAGATAAGGGCTACATACATGCACTTCCGGTGTCCCAAATCGCACACCCACAAATATCAGACACACATGATTTAAAGGCAATGGAACTGTTAAGCACTGCTGGGGTAAAGGTACCAGGGGATCTCTCTGGGGACGGGAACTTCCTGCCACTAGAGGCACTCACAGCTGAACAACCTTATATGGCAATGCTGGGGTTCACATATACTAGACTAAGAGCTGCTGTGAGGTCTCTGTATTCCGGGTTTTCAAAAGAGCCGATAACCTTAAAGGCGCTACAGATGATACTTACAAATGTATCATGAACAGGGGCATCACCAGATTCTATAACACATCCCTCACAGAGAACCAGGAGACTAATACTAAGTCTCTTAATAGGTGGAATGAAGTGTTACTCAGGTTAATATCTCTGGAGGACTGGGAGGCATTCTGCACTCTTACAGGGCAACTTACCCCAAATTGCAATCTACAGATAATACATTTTAAATATCTCTAGCAGATGTATTACACTCCAGCACAGCTGCATAGATATGGCCTCCAGGATAACACCCGGTGTAGCCAGTGTGGGAAAGAGAAGGCAGACTTCACACACTTGGCCTGGGCATGCAGGCCGGTTCTCCAGTTTTGGACCCAGGTGACGCTAATACTGACTGAAATGGTGTTGGAACAAATTGAGTGCACTCCGCAAATATGCCTGTTGGGTCTGGTTAATTCACTAAAGCCATGTAATCGCAAATTGGTGGCAGTTATAACACTATTAGCAAAAAACTGGTGGCAAAGCATTGGGGCGGGAAGAACAATGGCTGAAGTACATTGTCTTCTGCAGGGAATAATTGAACACTTATGCAGAGGAATTACCTGACTCACCTAAGCCAAATGATTTCTAGAAGAGGTGTGGCTCAGCGGCCAGGGCGACTGCCTCCGGAATCTGAGGATCATGGTTCGATCCCTGGCGGCAGATTAGCCCAGCACCATGTGACTCTGGGCAATAGCTTGCTTAATCTTCCAGACGGCCCCCAGCGCCAAGAAACCCTTACTGGTGATTGTTCGTGCTTTATAAATGTGGATTATTGTTATTATTATTATTATTTCTTGGGCCTGGTTACGGTGTATCTTCTGAAGCATTCTGAGGTGGTATAAGGCTGTAAATTGTTCTCTGATCATAAATGTTAACGGGTGGTGAGGTTGGTATGGGCAGAGATATTCATCAAGACATTGCATCATCTGGTTGGGTATGTTGTGTAATGTACTGCTTGTGTTGTTATGTTTTTGTATGTGAAACATGTAATGTAGAAAGTATGTAAAAGCATAAATAAACAAAAAAAAGGATGTCATTTTATGTATCTTACAGCCTGTCATGAATGCATTTAATTACAGTGATGAATTATTGTTTTTTCAAGCTACACAGAAGGAGCATGCTACAGCTCTCAAGTAAGTGTGTCATTTACTTGCCGATGTAGGTTTGATTTTGAATGCTGATAAATGTGAGTTCCATAAGACAAACTGAAATTGTTTGACGATATTTTTTCTGATGAGGTATGACACCGAATCCAGCTAAAGGACAAACAAAGGCAACTCCCAGTCCCACACAAGGTGTTTCTCTGTTACGTTTACTCCTTGGCATGGCTAGTTCCTGTTCTAGATACATACAAACCTTTGCCAATGTAAGTGCTCCGTTGAGAGACTTGACTAAAAAGAATGTGGCATATTCTCAAGGACCTATCGTCGAGTTATCAGCACTTTATCACAGCCAAAGTCGCGATAAATTTATCACCCCATTCACAAGGTGGTGCAAACAGCCAATATCACCAGTTTTCCGGTGATAGCATCCTCAAAAGACATCGCCACAGATGACCCCGGCAACTATCGCTAATGAGATGCAGAGTAGGCGTTCCCAAGTAAAAAGCTGCAACAACACCACACCTCAACATTCTCAAAGACCAGCCAGATTGGTGATAAGATCACAAAACTTGCGATAAGGCGCGTTAGCAGCAGGAAATTAACACCTGCTCTTACCTGGTGCAACCAGCACCAGAAAAGGGAGCCCAGAACACAGCCATACCTGAAGACCAACTGATGCCATGATCATGCAGCTCGGAGCCCCAACAGGGCCACAACACCCACCGCCACCACACCCAGGACCACCACTCCCCCGTAGCCCCTCCCCTGCCCCCCCGGACCACCATAGAGGTAGCGCAGACCAAGATAGCGGACCTTCAGAAAACGCACCAACCTCACAGACCCAACACCAGAGAATGTCATTGCCCACTAAAGGCTCAAAAGGACAACCTTCCTATGCATCCTGGCCACCATTGCCCACAGGCTGATGGTACCAACACAGCAGACAACCAACATCCCTCTGCAGACAAAGCTGCTGGCTGTGCTGCACATGTTGGCCTCTGAGACCTTCCAACCAACAACTGCCAGAGTCGGAGGAGTCTCACAGCCAGCCCTATCAAAGTTCCTCACAACTGTCATGGATGCCATCATCAGCTTGGTACCCCAGTACCTATACTCCCCCCACACTGCACAGGAACAGCTGGAGACCAAGCAAGGTGTATACGCCAAAGCTGGCTTCCCGCATGTGTTAGGGGGCAATTGACTGCACACATGTCCTACTTGTGCCCCATGGTGACGCTGCACACAATTACCTCAACAGAAAGCACAAGCATTCCATCAATGTGCAGGCAACAGTGGCCCACCTAGGAATCGCCACCAATGTCGTCGCCAACTACTCAGGCAGTGTGCATGATACCTACTTCAACCGACAGTCCATCATTAACCAGTGCTAACAGGATGGCACCCGTGGAAATGCACAGACTGCTCGTTGGCAAGTACCAAATGAACACACCTCACCCACCAACTCCACAATCATGCAACTCACAACTCTGGGAATGCACATGTCACAGACTTACATTCAACATGCCAAACAACATGCCCACCCACCAGACACAACAGCATAACTTACTGTGGCAACCTGGGCTAGCCATGTACAAGAGCCATCAATGGCATGGCACCTCAGCCACACAATATCGGAATGTGGGGAGAGGTGGGAACCAGGCATGTGCGAAGGAGGCAAGTGACCCATGAATGAGAAGGTACACAATGCCAAGTGTGGCGGAGATGTGCTGGACAGACTACAGTATGCAGACCACAGACATATCCATGTCCACATGCACTGCTGGTGTATGGAGTGTAGTGGACAGTGGACGCAACCATGTCACCCCAGACAGTGGGGAAGATCCCAGAAATGTAGCATGTAATGTCCCCCCGTAAGCATTAGAGGAGTGGGCCGGCTCGCATATGCCAGGCCAGTGTAGGGGTGTGAATAAAAAACACGTTGCTCTGGCCGTGGTTCATTAGAGGAAATGCGCATATGCATGTGTCTCTGTCGAGGTGTGGGTCTCCTTTGTGGGGTGTAGGTGGTCCCTGATGGGACTTGAACACCCACGTATGTGATCTAGTTTGGCTTCCATGAGCTCTGACCCCACCCGCACCTGTTCGGCCACCTCCTTTTGGCATTCTGACACCTGGCATTGGAATGCGATGTGTGCCGAGTAAAGTGTTGGGAGACAGCCGTGGTGGTGGGTGCTTCCTGCTGTGGGCTCTGTGCAGGGGCTGGGGTCTCCTCTAGGTAGCTTGGCTGCCCTGCTCCTGGGGGTGGGTTGCCTAAGATGTCCATGGGCTGTTGTAGGGCATCGGTGTTGAAGGTGTGGTGGTCCTCTCCAGCATCACTGATGAGTAGTCTGGTCTGCTGTGCTGGAGGTGTTGTTTGTCCCTCTGCAATGTGAAGGGGAGATGCATGTTGATATTGTGTTGACATGTATGTTGGTGCATGGTTCTAGTTTACATGCCGACTGTATGACAATGTACATTGTGACTGTTTGGGAGGTGCTGAATATTTGATGCAGGACAGTGGACATTTGAACTACATGACGGATGTGAGGATGTACACATACATTTCCATCTCAAAGTTTCCTGCTATGTTAGATGTGATTGGCCTGTTTCTGTGCATGAGAGGACCAAGTTGTGTCCTCTGTTCTGCAGTAGGGGTGGGCGGAATTTGCGGAATTAACCTTCGCAAATTATCGCGAAAATGTTTAAAATTATCGCAAACAAGCGGAAATATCGCGAAGATGCGGAAGTTTTTTTCCGGCATGTTCGCGAGATTTTCTGCATGGTTGCGGGTCGCCAACTTACCCATGTGGTTGCTTGCGGGCGCGGCCATCTTGTTTTGAGTTGTTCTCGCGGTGCATGATCGCGAGAAGAAAGACGTGATCGCGCGACACATGACGTCACTGCGGGCGCGAACTGTCGCGAGACAGCGCAAATGGCTAAAAACAATACAACATCTCATGGAGAACGCGACCGGATCAAGAAAACTTGTCGGCGAACGCAGGGATTCAGGTAAGGCGATCGCGCGCGCGAGAATGTATTATTTTACAGCGCGAGCAAGAAACAAATTATCGCCAAGCTGCGGAAACCGGAATTTTTGACATTTTCGCGCTCTCCGCGAAACGCGAAAATGTCAAATTATCGCAATTTCCGCGAACGGAACGAAATTTTCGCCCAGGCCTATTCTCCAGTGTCGGTGTTTCACTTTGTACCACATTGTCGTAGGCTGTGCTGTTATTGCTATGAGTGTGTGCTGCAGTGTGCCATGGGGATCAGGGACATGATCCAGGGTCATTGTGGGTGTGCAGTGTGCTACACATCATTGTACATATGTGCCATTGTGCCCATCTCCCCCGTCCCCCCAGTCCCTGGTCGTTTCTCACCCTGTTGATGTTGTGTCAGGTCCTATCGAGCTGTGTCCGGACTCCCAACTGCACCATCTCCACCCTGATGACTGTGGCTTCCATTTCCTCCAGCTCCTCCTGTGGCGCAGGACTCCCACCTCCTGTCGCTGTTGCTGCCTTCCTGTTGGCAGCGGGTTTGTGCTTGGTTTGGCTTTTCACATAATGCCAGCGCCTCTTGTCCTCCTCCATAGACCTCCTCGACACTCCACTGCATTCACATTTGTCATATTGACGTTAAGTGGATGGTAGTGTTCTGTCACCTCCGGGACGCTGATCTGATTTTCCTGCGGACTGCACCCCGTCTGCCTCTTCCTTTTCTCCTTGGCCTTCCCTGACGACAAGGTTCCTTGCTGGTGGACTGTGAGGCTTGTGGGGTTCGCGTTGGGCTCTGCACTCGGTCCGGGTGCATCCATGGTTCTACGCAGTTTCTTTTTTTCTTCCTTTTTTTGTTGTTGCTTTTATAGTGCATTTTCCCACATGACGCTTAGGAATTGCAGGTCTGTCGCTGGTTTTCGCTTATTTTTGTATCATGATTGGCCTCATTGCAGCTTTTTTTGTGTTCGTCTTTCGCATTTCTGCGGCGTGCCGTTGACTTTATCGCGGACATTTGACGCATTATCGTGAGCCTATCGCATGGTACCGTCGGCTTGAGAATACCACGTTACCACGGTGTTATTTTCCCACAATAGACTGCGATGTGCAGAGTTGCATTAAGCTAATTTTGCGATGATTATCACACGTTCTTGAGAATATCCCCCAATGTTTAATTTCATTGGTCATGTAAATGCTTGCTATGTTTCAAGAGAATCAAAAAAGTTATCAAGAACGCTACTGCAATGTCATACTTTGATCTAAAGCTTCATACAGAGGTTGTTGTAGATGCTAGCTCTGTCTGTTTAGGTGCCATTCTTGCACAGCACAAAGTATGTCCAAATGCTAGAAGACATATGGTGGCATATGCAAGCAGAAGTTTGTCCCAAACTCAGCATGCTTATTCACAACCTGAGAAAGAAAGTTTAGTCTGGTCTTGTGAACATTTCCACATATTCTGATATAGAAAGCCTTTCACGCTTGTGACGGATCATCAAGCATTGTTGACCATTTTTGGCAATCCAAAGGCCAAGATGCCTCCTCACATTGAACATTGGGGTCTACAATTGCAGGAATATAACTACAAAATCATACACCATCCAGGCAAAGATCAAAACCCTGACGGCTATTTCTCAAAAGTGCCTTTACAGTGCCATGCTACACCTCCCAAGACGGCTGAAGTCTAAGTTAATTTCTTAGTGAAATATTGCACCAGCTGCTAATTCTCACTGCCACGAGTCAAGAAAGTGACATGTTGAAACTAAAAGACATTATTACACATCAGTATTGGAACCAATACACTTAATCTCTTACCAGTGACAGTTAATACCAGAAGTTTAAAAATGTTAAAGATGAACTGTCTATTATTTAAGAAGGTGTTATCCTGAGAGGTTTGAGAATTGTTATTCTAGAGAGTCTGACAACAGATAATTGAAGGACATCGGGAATCAAGGTCACAAAACAGGCTCTCAAGACCGAGTCTGGTTTCCTCATCTCAAGAGTTGGAGTTGAAAGAGAATAGTCGGCCTATCATCTCTGCAGCTGCCCTTCATCGAAAACCACTCAACACACCTTAAACATGTAAGTTGCCAAAGATTGTATGGGGAAGAAGTGCTGCTGACTACTTCAGTCCTCTTGACAATGGATATCACCTGATGGTGATTGTTGATTAATACTTCTATATTCCATTTATAGAAGATCTCTCATCTATCACTCAAGAATAATCAAGAGATTAGACAGCATCTTTGCGACATGGGGTGTTCCTGCAATCCTAACATCTGTCAACAACCCACCTTTCTACAGTGGAGAATTCAGAGACTTTCTCAGTCATCTTAATGTGAAGCATCAGAAGAGTAAACCTCTTCGGACACAGGCCAACAGCATGGTCAAACATTCCATGAGTACTCTCAATAAAGCTGTTCAGCGTGCTGCATTGGAAATGCTCAACCTTAAAACTGCCTTGAACTCCACTGTTCAAGCTTACTGTTCGACCCCTCACTTTACCACAGGTGAAAGCCCTACAACCTTGATGTTCATGAGATCAATGACAACCAAGTTACCTCAATGGACCAACAGAAAATCAAGTACAGGGGAAGAAATCCTCAGTACGGGAGGAGATTGACTGCTTGCTCATCAGTTTAAAAAACATAAATCTGATGCTCCATTCAAAGCTGACCCATTTCATGTTGTGACCAGCAAGGAAAACATGGTGACTGCCCAATGTCTAGGGAAATCCATTACATGTGATTCATAGCATTTCTAACATGTGGCTCACCGTTCGTCAGGCACTGATGTCAATTGTAGAGATTGGGTCTGAAAGGACAATTGAGGACCCATTGACTGCTCTTGTTCCTACATCGCCAACACATATCATGGAAAGTTTGACTGACTGTCCCCAGTTTCCGAGAACAAAGTCGGGATGTGTGATCTAAATGCCATGAAGACTCACCGAGTCTATATTTTATTTTACAGAGTGGGACATGTAGTTTCATGAGAGTTAGCAGTGACGGAACACTTTTGACTCCTGATGGACTCCGTATATAGCTGTGATATAAGTATTAGAGTGGAGTGAAGTAAATGCAAGTTTAGAATGTTGGGTTCGTGGATTTTTTTGTAAGCTTGTTTCTGCTTCTTGAGCTGATAGTTAGCAGGCCAGTTCAGACAGCCCAGGTACCTACTGCAAGGAGTCCAATTAGCCTTCTCCTTAATCCAGACTTCCAGTTTGCAAGGGTTTAATTAATAATAAAAAGCCATCTATTGGAAACATAAAGGTTCTGCTGGACGAGAAGAGGTACAAGGTAAAGTGGATATTAATCACCAAATTACTGGGCAGGCTCACCTGGCATTCTCCCTCACATGCCAAAGACCAGACCAAGTGCAAAAAGACCATGTGTTAAGTTGGATGGGGTGGCCATCTATTTGGAGATTGAAGCAGATGAAGGTAGCTGATTGTAATAGAACCAGCCCAAGGGTTGGGCTAGAAAAAACAGAGGTCTTATTAGACCGGACGCTCACAGACCCCATTTTCAAATGGTAGTTTTTAGGATTATTTTGACCTCAAAGCAAGAAAAGTAGTGTTAACTAATGGTGTAACATCCTGTTAAAGTCAAGCTGATAAGCTCTAGAAGCAGCAGCTCTATGGTCCTTCACGATTCACTAGTCAGGACTTGGTGAAAGCAAGATAAGGTTGCTGACCATGAAGATGACAAAAGAAACAACAGAATGTGCTCTCAGGAAAAAATTCTACCACTTGAATCTCACGAAATAAAAGGCATTTTCGAGGGGCAGGAATGCTTGCCCCGTGTGTCCAAAAGGAGATAAAATGTAAATCAAGGAGAGGCACTCATGTGCCATGATTCCTCACAAGGTAAGGAAGATAGAAGAGTGTCTTAGAAACTGATTGTGCTTTTCTGTGTCAGAGAACTTTTGAAAAATAATTAAATTTTTTTATTGAGCAGAAACATAAATTTAGACGGTAAGCTATTACACAAAATCGATTTCACGAATGGACACCATGCCTTAAACATTTAAAGTGACTTTAGCAGAAATGATGATATTCTCAATAGATTCCTTTTCTATAGTGCATTGTGCACATTACCATCTTCTATATACAGTAGTAATCATTAATCGAGGAACTTCAAGTAGACTTTAATAAATAATTTAATAATAAATTAATATTTCAATTTGTTTATCACCCCACGCACCATCAATTTCATAAAGTGCAGTGCATTCAAATCCCATTAAGTGCATTTTTTACCTAGAATCAAGTGCAATTATGCTAAGACAAATTGGCGTTGCAATTTCCCCCCTACAATTGCAGGTTTTCCACTTGTTCCATATATCTCCATACAGAGGTGTATCTTTTGGTAGCACTGACCCTTTTAGCATAGGCATCTTCAAATTTTCTTGTTCGAATCATTTTACTGTGCCATTCTGCACAGACTGGTTCTTTGGTAATCCTCCAGTTCTGGAGAATCAGAGAGTGCGCCACTAAAGAGGCAATCACAACGAATGTCTCTTCCCATCTAGATATTAATAGAGTTTGTCTATTGCTAACGAAGCCAAAAAGTGCTATTGCTGCCTCAGTATCCAATCTTTTCTTTAATCCAAGGTTGAGAGCAGCGAAAACTCTCTCCCAGAACTGACCTAGCATCGGGCATGTGAAAAAAGTATGACGCCAGCTTCCCTCACCCGCTAGCTGACAGCGAAAGCTCCTCTTCTCCATTTCTGGATACTTCTTATGGAGTGGTTTTGGGGTATAGTACGCCCTCCAACGTGATAAAAAAGACATTCTTTTAAAATTGGCCGCTCTTAAAGCCTTGCTGCCAAGAAGTGAAATGGCTTGACACTCCAGATCTGAGAAAGTGCATTGAGTTTCCTGAGTAACCTTTTCTAGAAATGTATTAACCACCAAGGACTTTTCCGGTTGTGAGTATGAAATCCCATGACCAAGTCTACTTAGAGTGTGAATAATTTTAGATTTGCCTGTCAGTGTTTTTACAGCGTATGGGAGCAACTATTGCTTCGGGGACCTTCTGCTGGCCATTTGTCACTGCATATATAATGTCCTGACTGAATGATTGCATAAGTAAGGTGAGCCTTTCGGAAAGCTTTGTGTTTTCTGGATCTCCAGTCAAAAGTCCTAATAGGAACCGTTTAAGGTAATCAGGCAATATAAATGAATCTTTATCAACATCCGATGGATGACATGGCCTTGGTGTTGATTTCAAGTCTGTTTTATTAGTTGTTCATATGTGCGATGATGTTTGATCTGATAGTTCTCTTTTCAAACTCTGATTTTCTCTTACAACATCCTGTGGCATGACACTGTCAGGTTGGGCCAATAATTTTCCTTGGTTGTCTAGGAATATGTGGAGACTGTCACCAAACTCAGAGTCCAATTTGCTTCTAATATGCTTCTTCGTTGAATCTTCTATTTCCTGTATTCCTCTGTGGGTCATGAGGGTTTCAAGCCCTCCAGTGAGAGTCATCACACGTATCACAGTTCTAGTGTTTTAAAATAGTTCATCATATTCTTCATCTCTCATATATTTGTAGTGATTATCGGTTTGAATTCTAGATGCATGAACTTCCTCCTTTGCTTTAACCCTTGTATAGTTCCTATCACAAGATGCATGATAATGTGCTTCTGCAGCAACTTTATCCCTACTACAAATGGCTACGTTTTTGAATCACAATTAATGGTTGCACACTCTCAAAGTCTTTTGTCAATTCTAAGCTCCGTGTCCTTGATTAATTTCTCACACTTTGAAGTTACTTGTAGCATTTTATATTTCCACAAAATATACATTCTTCAGCATACACATTTGACTTTAATGATGTTCTTCTGTTTAAGCTTTTTCTCATGCACATACTCATTCCATCACAGACACTTGCTGTAAATCTCTCTTCATAATAAACAGGACCCTGCACTTCCTCTGGTAAAATACTTGGGGAACCATGTTGCTTTCCACATGTCTCACTATGTCTAACAGTGGAAAGTGATTCCTTACGTGACGTGACTCTAACAAAGTTTTCCATGATAAGTAGTCCTGCAGGCATGTCAGCGTAACTTCATGTTGGACATTAGACCATACATTAATTATACACTGAGAATCAGAGGGACAGTATGTGCTTGTTTCAGTCTTCTTCATAATGCTGCACGGTCATTCACCACCAGATCTGGAAAAAATAAATAAATTAAAACATTTATGAATTTTACTAGGCGTACTTAATATAATAATATTTACCATTATAATTATTATCAATTTATATAATCACATTTACTGTAATTGTTTTAAAAATAAATTCACAGTAATACAAATTATGAGAATATTTCCATTTACATCAAGATATCTTGGGAGTGGAGTGGTAACACACAAAAGGCAAAGAGTTATGCCTTGCCATCACATATGTTCCATCTCTAGGCACTCATATCTTGCCAATAAATCATATTAGAACCCATCTTCCCAAGTGGTACTGATAACATTGTTGGCTCAAGGCCTATAAGACTTTTTAATGAAGCACTTCTCTGAATTAGGGCTCAATAAATGTTACTCCTATTATAAGACTCTGGACAAAATAAATAGTTTAATTTTAGGTAAGTTAAAGAGAGTGTGTAGAGAAAAGACATGTGTTTTGTTTTTGGTGGACTTGGCCATTGATCCAGTATTATGTGAAAGAGATCTTAGCAAGTCTCTGAGATCTACCCTACTCTTGTGGCATATTGGTCTCTGTTATAGTGAGGAACATAACTGTGATATCATGTATAATTCTTTCTTGAGGATATCGCTAAATGGTTGTAGGCTGAGAACCCCTTTTTGAGCACAGGACCTGGATTACCTATACATTTATTTACAATACACTCCTCTCATCCATCTTTCTACACTATCTATGTGGTATAACTTTGATATTTATGACATTTAATCCTATCTATTAATTTCAACCTGCTCTTAATCTTATCTTGGCTATATCTTTGCATCATGAGTAATATTTCTATAGCAAGTACTATTTTGTAACTATTTAATTGTGTCCCACAACACATGCTACAGTTACAAGCAAAAACCTTAAGTAAAGTGGATTCATGATCTCAACTTCATTTGTCATTCTATTTCTTTGCACATTATGGTCTTACAACATAGCACTTAGGACACGCTCCTTGTTGTCAAGCTTGTAACCTGAGCTTTCAGTGATATCCGTTCACCTTTGGGAGATCGGTTGTAGGTCAGCCATAATGAAACAGTGGTTGTTTTACAATTTGTATACGCAGACACTGCAGGGTCACTGACACTACACAAAATGGGGAAATGGAGAGGAATTAAAGATGGCTCAAGAAATCTTGTCATAAGCGTAGGCATAGAAACAATCCAAGGTGCTCAAGGGTAACTGGCAAAAGAATCACAAGAAACCCTGAAAAGCAATTTTATTGGATGAGTTTTTTATAGTTCAAGAGGTGGAGAGCAAGGCAAGAATATTCTTCATGCCACAAGAAGATTTCTCATCACATTGAAAAAGTAAGAGGAGAATGAAGGAGCAATTTGAAAGCCAGTAGGAGACAGAGCATAGGAACAAGTGATCAACAATAAGCAAGGATTATTGATTTTTCAAGTAACAATTCCATGAGCAAATTCTCCAAACCTGAATTCTGACATTGTATAAACAACTAAATAAAAATGCAATCCACTGGAATAGAATTGAAATAGCAATAAAGTGACAACAGGGGATTAAGTCATTTTCGGTCTCCATCTATAGTGACAAGTGTTTTTCCACTCAAAACAATGCCATGAATTTAAAACATGAAACCCATATATTTTGGGGTGGATTATGTAAGCATAGCAAAAGTCGATGAAGCCCACATAACATTATACCCAGAGGTGAATGTGGACAGCCAAATAGATAGTGCATAAATAAGGGAAAAGCATTCATATCCATCTCAATATTGAGGCCATGAAGAGATCAAATATTGCACCCATTTCTGTGCCTAAATATTTTAGGGGAAGCTGAGAGTTAATGGGCCATAAACAAGATGTCTATTACTCAAGATCTTAGAAGGTGCAATGTTTTGCAAATGATTAAGAAAAATACATCAATACCTGATGAGGGAATATACAGAAGCAGCACCCAGTAACATGTAAATGGCATTAAGTTGATCTGTGGAGACTGAGCCAGATGATTGCCAGAACAATAGTCAAGCAAAAGTAGTTTTTAGCCAAATTGTTTTGTGTATAGAACTAAAGTAAGCTAAAGCCAGTGAAGTTGCTAATAAACGAATAAGTAAAACTGTAATAGTAAAATGTTTCATGATAAAACAGGAAGCATTGTGCGGTAAAATGGAGCTGCGCTTAATGTTTAAAAAACAAACTGAGAGGAGAACCATAATAGAAGAAACACAGTTACAATTAACGTAGCTAAGCCCTTGTCAGAACCATGCCTTGAAGAACAAGGTAAGTTCCTAGGTGCATGTGTCAGTTTCATGGGTATGCTGAGGGGGGGCTTTGATGAGCAGCAGATGAGAATCCCACTCTCACCCCTTGGTTTGAAAAGTTTGTCCCAATTAGGGATGAGGGATAGCTCATGTGGGGGGAGGAGGTTTAAAGGTGAGTGAGAGAGATACTCTGTTGTAGCTGGCTTATTCCAGAATGGTGATAGCAGATAATCAGCCAAGACATTCAGGGTTCATCAATGCTGTGCAATCGGATAGTGAACGGAGGACAATTAGTAAGTAAGATACCAGAAATAGGTTAAGGTAAGATACACACTATATAGAGACTTGTGGTCCTACCCTCTAGAGTAGTTCATGATATTGTAACCAGTCCCCCAGCTACCTAAAGATTACCAGAGAATTGAACAGAGATTTCCCAAGGCTTAAGCAAACTCAGCAGGAGCAGAATCAATGTTGTAAACAGTGTCAATGAGAAGAAAAGGTAGAAGTCTTTAGGAACCACAAGGTCAGACCTGTAGCATTCTTGAATCATGGAAAGAAACAGGATGACTTCTTTTGTTTCTGTTGATTGAATGGCTAATATGGAAGAAGGCTCTAGATTTGGTATGTCTTTCCTTCTGTTGTGAGACAATGCATATGCCTTTCCATTTCTATTCCCTTCATTGTATATGATCAGGTAATTGAACTGCCACATGGCAAAAACAACAGATGCAACGATGCAGGAGTTTTGCAAACTGAGCTGAACAAGAGTAACCCACCAACAGCTGTTGGTAGACACACATAATGTGCAGAAAGCGACCTCCTTCTCTGCTCTGGATATTGCTTAGTCTGAGTTGTAGACTCATCCAATACCAATGATTGTGTGCCGAAGTCCCTTCTGATAAGGTCACTATTGATGTCTCCCGATTAGCCTCATCCTCTTTGTGTATCTTTTTTATGTTGGCCTAGTCTTTTCAATGATTTCTGAATTTTGAAAGCGTAGACCTTTGTATAAATCCTGCCAGTAATTTCTCCACAAAAGCGACCACACTTTCTGAAGCACACATTTCGAAGGCAGTTGAGCATGGATTTTCTTTTAACAACTGGGGGTCATGAATAAAGGAGGCATTGTAACCTTACCATGAGGCTGTAAGATATATTTTGATTAACAAATAATGTTTGCTTAGCATCACAAATGTTTTGCACTCAAAACTACATTGCACATTACAGAACTATGGGGCAGATTTATGTTAACTGGCGCATCCCTGCATATCAGCAGGGATGCGCCAATTATTATGCGCCACAGCTGCGCCACCATGGATGCGCCGCATTTATAATGCGGCGCACCATGGGGCAAAAACGGCACAGATGCGTGACGCATCTGTGCCGTAAAAGTGGCGCATTGCTGGAGTTGCGTCGCAAGCGCGACGCAGCTCCAGCAATGTTCTGGGGGGCCCTATCTGTACAATGCTGCGTCAATCCTTACGCCTGCTTCAAGCAGGCGCAGGGTTTTGACGCAGCATGGGCCTAAAAGTGACTGAGTGAAATCTTGTAGATTTCACTCAGCCACTTTTAGGAGGCGTTCCTGCGCCGGAACGCCCCCACCTGCCCTGGAACGCCTACATGTGGCGCAGGGCTTTACAACGTGACTCATCTCCCAGATGCGTCACGTTGTAAATACCCTGCACCATGGCGCAGGATTTGCGCCGCTGCTGCGTCACAAAAGTGACGCAACGGCGGCGCAAAAGTGGCGCAAGTGCAACATAAATCTGCCCCTATATTTTTTTGGTATTGGGTTAGCTATGCCTAAACTTGGCCCATACTTTATCTTAAATTTCAACCTGGTCAAATCAACCAATGTGTTACATCATTTCATTGCCCACTGATTTTATGTGCAGCAAAATGTGCCCTAAAGCTTTGTGATGACATGATGATCTTGGTGAGCCTCAGAGGAAGCAGTCTGAAACAAAGGTAGCTGCTCAATCATCCCTCCTGCCTGCATATCAGAAGGCCTGCTGTTCTTGTGAGTCTGTTATTTTTGTGTGTATAATTAGATTTGTGCTGTCACATCGAATTACAAAAGTGTGCTCATTGAATATTTATTCAGGGCATGGATCAATCAATTCTGGATTTTGATTTGTTAAACTTATGTTACTTTTTGTGCACTTCGTGCTTAATGCCTACTGGGTGAGCCAGATGTGTCTGAATTCTTTTAGAGAGCAGACCCTTGCTAGTCTCTTTCATGGTATGACATTGTTTAATGTAATGGAAATACCTATTTCAAAAAGATCAATATCAGTTCTGGGGCAGAAGTATGTTCACTGATAGGGTCAAATGGACTATAATTAAGATGGAAGATTGTAGTACAATCATTTGGGAGGTCAACATTAAATCCATTGAAATTCAGGGCCAAGGCTGCATCGGAGTTTGTAAAGGTTTAGGCAAACTCATGGATTGGTATGCTCTTTGTTTGTGCACATGCCCTAGAAGAGACGAGAGGCCAAGTTTTTCTGATTCTTAGATGTCCAACCTCAGAAGAAGAATGGCATAATTTCATTGTTAGTCTATTATTTGAATGTAATCATCCAGAATATAAACACTCCCTTCATCCAGAATATAAATACTCCCTTCATGAAACCAGAACCCTTTTTTCTTTTCCTTTATTCTGCATATCTCCAAGATTCCTCATACATGGTGAATTGTTATTCTTCAATCATGGAAAGAAACAAGATTGCTTCTGTTATTTCTGCAGATTGAATTTTCAATATGGAAAGAGCTTCTAGATTTGGGATCTCTTTCCCACCGGTGTGTGATAATGCATCTACCTTTCCATTTCCGTCCCCCGCAAGATCAGGTCATTGAATCAGGTAAGAAAAAGAGACTAAAAGGCATGTCTGGGATTGATACATTTTATTCACTTTAGATAGTGCAGGCTCTTGTGATCTGTCCAAACATGCACTAGATGGTCTGCCCCTTCCAAATTGTGTCTCCAGTTGCCGAACACTTTCTTATTAGCAAGAAGTTGCTGATAGTATCATTCTTTTCTACTGATGATAATATGTGAGAAAAGAAAGTCACAGGATGCAATGCTTATGAAATAGGATGATATTTGGACAGAATGTTGCAAACGGCATAAGAAGAAGTAAATGTTTCTGTAATAAAGGGTAATGAATGGTCAGGATCTCTAAGAATAGGTGTGATTGCGAATGCAGTCTTTAAATGTTGAAATGCTTGTTTTTGTACTTCCTTCCTAGAAAATGGAACTCCTCTCTTAGTTTAATGGGTAGAACACTACACACAAAGTCTTTCATTGCATTTCTACAGGCACTTTGAAAATCGTGGAATTGTTCTCTTCTTTGACATTAGTTGGTGTTGGCTTTTCTTTTGCAGCAGAAGCAGAAGCTTCATTCACTTCTCTATTAGAGATCGTCTATTTTCAAGGACTGGTTCTAATGGCTGGTGGGAGGGTGTTCCAGATCTTAGTAGAGCTGCCTGAGAAGAGTTGGTTCAGTGTGAGAGCTTTTTTGTACAAATGAGTTTAAAGACATAAAGTTGGTGTTCCCACGCATCCACCCAGGGATTTTGGTGCATTGCCAGATTTACCATTAGTGGAAGACCTCGGAATGCGTCAAAATGCTATCCCTCCCCAGGTGAGGTGTAACAAGGACTTCTCCTTGTTTTTTACCTTTTCCTACATGTGCTGCATTCTGCAGCACACATAGAAAGAGGCAAATGCCTCCTAGGATTGTTTCTTCTGCAGGAAGGTGTCCATTCCTGCACTAAAATAGTCCTGTCTACAATGCTGGCACTCTTGCACCATGATGCAAGGGTGCCTCTGTTGGCACAAGGCAACCAAAAGTACGACAGCACTAGGAAAGGGCAGGAATATGCTGCATAATGGTAAATACAGCATTTTCCTATCCTTTCCCTTTCACACAGCGTAGTGCAGCAAGGTGGCTTGGTGCGTTGTGCTACATAAAGGAATGATAAATCTGGCACTTATATTCTTGGCCACTAAATAAAATAATGACCTTGCAGTCACATTATCTGAGTGTGTACCATCAATAATTTGTATTCATAGTGTGGTTTGCACATTTACAGGTAGAATTGGATAGATTCATTTATGTTGTTTAGGAATATCCTTTTCCCCGCTGCTGTGAAAAGAACTCCATCTCTTCTGTAGATACCAGAGGCCGTATTATGGAAGTGCCCTGGGGGCACAACCGGAGTTAACGCCTGCTTTGCATGCCCCGAGGGCACTTTGGTGTCACGGAAGGGGCCACAGACACTTGTGCATCCCCTTCTGTAATACCAATAGCGTTGTTGCACATAAAAACGCCAGTGCTATCATCAGAGGGCATCTGCGTGCTACAATCTGAAGCTGAGTTGTGCGCTCTAGAAAGAGGAGGCCGGCGACGTGAGCACATCCGGCCTCTGCGGGGGCGGGCAGACCTTGTAATCGAGCCTGCGGCGGCTGGCATGGCGTGGGCCTTGGCCGAGGCGACTGCGAGGAGCTCCCTTCTCCCTGGTAGCCCCGGAGGCGGTACCGGATCACGCCACAGAGCTGTGCTGCCCCGATGTGTGCCCCGCTACTCGCTACCCAGATTCTGAAGGTGAGGCACGTGGCGAAATGGTGGTGCGGTGCCCCATGAGCTGAAGGCACCATCTTGTAGCCAGGCCGCGCAGGGGCTCTGTGTGGTGATCATTGGTGGCGCGCACTGGGTCAGTGATTGGATCCTATCTGTCCACTGGTGACAATACCCACTAACACCTTCAAGTGACCTCAATCAATGTGCTCCTTGAAACTGGTTGTGCTAAATGCACTATCTTGAACCTGTGGGCTTGAGCTCCACGCGGTGGCCATTTTGCAAGGAGGACCTTGTGGTGGAGAGCCTGATGGCAATGCCGAAAATATGCAGATTGCGATGGGGGACGCTCAGGGTGACCCCTCTTGGTGCCACTGAGGTCAAATCATTGGAAAACCACTGTGGAGCAATCTTCATTTGAAGTGTGTGCCGATCTCTACTGGTGCATCCACTTGCTGGTCATGGTGCTGGTGGACCGCCTATGCTTCCCTGTGTACATTGACCCATGTGTACTCAGCAAAGGCTGCAGCGTGCAAGAGAGAGGACTGTGGGTGCTTGGCCTGCGCCGCGATGGGCGGGGAGGCCCTGCTTTTGTGACTGGTGACATCGGCACAAGACATGGGGAAACCGGATGCAAAGCAGCCGAAGCTAAACTTCGACCAGCGGAGGACAACTAGGCTTACTGAATCGGACCCCGTGGATGGCGCGGAGAGACTTACGGAGCAGCAGACGGAAGATCATGGGGAAGACCTCTGCACACTGATGCTTGAAATACGGTCAAGCCTGCGTAATATCTACACCAAGCTTGACGCGCTCACTACCCAACTGGATACCGTCAAGACCCAGGTATGGACCCACGAATATACACTTGACATACTTGAAAATAAAACTTCCGACTTTCACGAATTTCAAGTGGAAACGAAGGAACAACTTTTCCAGATGGATAGTGTTGGGGCTAATCCACGGTAAAAACGAAGATTTGGAGGCGATGTCTCACCACAACAACTTGCGTATTACAGAAATACCGGAGACCACGGCTATTGTCAAGATGGAGACCTGTGTGGCGGATTTACTTCGGGAGCTGTTTGACACGCACCTCTCTGCTGTCTTTGCGGTCAAGAGAGTGCATCGTGTGTTGGGCCCTAAACCTTCGGTCAGAGCTCCACCTCGGTCCATCCTGGCTCGGATCATTAATTACCAGGACCGCAACCTGATTCTGCATCTGGCACGTGAGAAGGGAAAATCACACACAAGGGTAGCCAAATTTCCTTTTACCCAGACTTCACACCAGCGGTGCGGACGGCGAGGCGCGAATTCCTGCCTGCAAAGGGACTTCTGCTACAGGCCCAGATCCCCTACTCGTAGTTGTATCCAGCAAAGCTCAAGGTTTCATATGACGGCTCTACACACTTCTTTACAGATGCTAAATCCGCCCTCAAATTTGCAAAACACGTCAGCGGTAAGCAGTCTAAACATGGCTCCAGGTCGGCGCACACAGCAGAGACCCAGCTAAGTGACAATGATGGACAGCTCTCATGTTATGCCATATTCCATGATCTGGTTGTTTAATATTGTGTTTGATGTTGGAAGACCTTTCTGGGTTCTTTTCTCTCCTGGCTTCTGACTGCTACATTGCGAATCCCTATGTTAAGTTTCTTCCTTTTGGATAGCTTCCCCTGGGCTTGGTGTGAGTGTTCTACCTCGGCGGAGGCCTGCTTGGAGGACTGAGAGGACCCTACGGCATGTCGGAAAGAGTTGAGGCACACCAGATTGGACAGAGTTATATTACCTGTCTGAACCCCAGCCAGATCCTAATGCTATGTGGATGGTCTATTTGAACTTTTCTCCTGTTATTGGCTTAGCTCTCTGCAGTATCTTGGCCACCCTGACTTGGCAGGGGAGCGCGCCGACGGTCCTGCACCCCTATGGGAGGATTCCCTTGTGCTAAATGTTTCTTTATGTCTTCATGGGAGGGTAATCTACAACCTGATTGGGTGGTTGGAGTGGGTGGGGTTGTGGAGGTGGGGGTTGTTGTTATGTTTTTAGCCAGTATGACTCTTTGCTGCTTGCTTGTCTGCAATGGGAGATCTAAGATTAAGCTGCACTGCCCTTGTCCCACTGCTTTCTTACACCTTTTACGGTGAGGCACCACGCCACCAGTTTGAACTTTTTAACATGGAACATTCGGGGCTAGCCAAGCGACGAATAGCCTGCAGATAGGGTAGGGGACGGGCACCCAAATTTAAAGACTGTCTGTCAGATATGATACTTTGGCAAGATCAACTCTGCACTTACGCTGCATTACTCCCACGTCCCTCCCACCCGCGTGACATATGGGGCCCACTGCAGACATACATATTGGAACACCCTGCAACGACGCAAACACACCTTAGAGACTAATTCTGCTTCCCATTGAATATATTTATCAACACATAATGTATCCTGCCCTTCAGGTGCCCCTGCTGGGCCATGGTTGTTTTCTTATATAACTATGTACCCCCTGACGTTTCCAGACTACTACAATTTGTGATGATGCATATATATGATGCTCTGCTTGCTCTTTGAATCATGTATATCCCGCTATAATGTATAATTGTCCGAACTGTCTACTTATTGTCAAACTTGCTGGCCATTATGTACTGTATTCTATGCATGCCACATGATTTCCTAAGTTCTAGCTGTATGTTCACTACACATGCTGATTTATATACTCTTGTATGGAAAACTCAATAAATAAATAAGAAAGAAAAAAAATGGAACATTCGGGGATTGAATGATGGTAGAAAGTCCAGGCTTGTGCATACCTACCTGTTGCAACATAATATAGACGTTTGTGTACTGCAGGAGACCCACCTTAACATCAAGCCTTCCCCCAGGCTGAAGCATAACCGATGGAGCCACGCGCACTCCTCCATATATTACAATTACTCCTGTGGAGTGGAGGTGTTGATAAGGCGGGCTTGGATTGGAGGGAAGGGGAACTGCACAGGGACCCGGAGGGCAGATTAATTATCATCCTGGGCACATTGGGTGGGGCCCCAGTCGTGATAGTCACGTTATACGGCCCTAATGTGGAATCCCCGAGCTTCTTTCATGACATCTGGGCTAGAGTTAAGGTGACCAGCTGCAGCACTATTATTTGGTGGGGGGATTTTAATGCAATCTTGGATGATAACTTGGATAGGATAGGGGCGGCCAGGGCCCTGCACCCTTCGGCTAGCGCAGCCCTGAACACCATAATTTCAGATGGAGATTTAGTCGACATCTGGCGATGTAGGCACCCTGCGATTAGGGAGGGTACCTGTATTTCTGAGCATCATGGTGCCTGGTCCAGATTGGATTTCTGGCTGGTGTCTCGCGATGTAGCCACCTGGACCAAGGGGGTATCTCATCTCTCTAGATCCCTGTCGGATCATGCCCCATGTCTTTTGCAATTGGTGCTCACCGAATTCCCCCGATGCCTGTTCTCCTGGCGGTTACCACAACATGCACTCTTAGATGAGGCTTTTAAGGAAGAAATTAGAACAGATATCACTGACTATTTCACCCTCAATTCCGGTTTGGTGGACACGGAGGCCTCCCTCTGGGAGGCATTTAAAGTGGTCATTAGGGGTAAGTGTATTGCTCGCCAGGCTGTCGTGTTAAAGGCCATTCGGGGTTTGCTTGCCTCCTTGGAGACTCAAATCAGGGGACTAGAAACGCAATATTATTCCTCCAACGACTCTACCACGTTAGCCCTTTTAAAGGCCAGACTGCTCGACTTTGAGGAGGAAGCGCAGCGTGGGGTTAAATTCCTTGGGAAATATGCCGAGGCACGAAGATATGGAGAGGGTGATAGGCCAGGAAGGACATCGGCGAGTTCAAACCGGGCACCGCAATCCACTGCTTACATTCCCAAACTAACTAGCATGCAGGGAGCTGCCAATAGGGGACAGGCAGGTATCCTGGACGAATTCTCCTTGTTCTATTCTAGACTCTATACTGCTACCCAAGAGACATGCCCAGAGGGCATGCAGTCCTTCCTCGATTCCCTAGAGCTACTCTGGTTCAGCCAAAGGCACAGAGATTATTTGGACTTCCCGTTCACTGTAGAAGATGTCTCTCAGGTCATCAAAAGTTTACCTTTAGACATGGCCCCCGGGTCTGATGGCCTCACCACCGCATTCTATAAAGCCTACGTGGAAGGACTAGCGCTGCATTTTATAGCGCTATATGAGGAAGCTCAAACTACTGGTATTTTACCACCAACCATGCGCGAGGCGATAATAATCAATTTGTTGAAACCCGGGAAGCTTGAGACTGAACTTGACTCATATAGGCCATTGTCATTAATAAATGTGGATGTTAAAATTCTGGCCAAATTGATAGCCAATAGGCTGCAGCCCCTGCTTCCCCTGATCAATCGGGATTCATTCCGGGGCAGTCTACCTCCCATAACCTCAGGACTGTTTTTTCGGTACTGCACTACCTTCATCCAGATGTACAGGCCGCTGTGGTTTTTCTTGACGCCACCAATGCGTTCGATACGCTCAAATGGCTGTATTCGTTCGCTATTCTTGGCCGCATGGGGTTTATCCCGCTTTTTATTAATCTTATCCATCTGTTATATACTAAGCCAATGGCTCGGATCTGAGTAAATGGCCTAATGTCAGAGCCTTCCCCTATTTCGCAGGGCACAAGGCAGGGATGCCCTCTGTCTCCTCTGCTTTTTGCAATTGAGATGGAGCCCCTAGCTGCACGTATCAGACAGCACCATATGGCCAAGGGGATTCGGTTTAGTACCAGAAGCCTTCTCATCTCATTATATGCTGATGACGTCACATTATACATCACTGACCCCGTAGTAAACCTGGAGCCCGTTCTGAGAGAGTTTATTAGATCCAGAGGATTGTCTGGTGTCTCCATCAACTGGACTAAGTCTGTTGTGTTTCCCATGACGGACACCACTGCTCTGTTGATCTCTGACTTTCCTTTAAAATGGGTGGACGAAATGGTTAAGTACCTGGGCATTTGGCTTAGCCAGAACTTACAGGAGGTGTGGAATTTAAATTACGGGTGTGCCATTACCTGGTTGGAGGAGAAGGTCGCATTGTGGGCTAGACTCCCATTATCCCTGGCAGGGAAAATCACCCTACCTAAAATGGTAGTACTGCCAAAAAGTCTTTATTTATTTGCTAACATCCCGATCCCTCTCACACATGCCTTTTTTAAGTCCCTCAGATCACTGATGGTTTCACTGGTATGGGCGGGCCATCAGGCTCGAGTATCCTGGGATTTACTGACACTTCCGCTGAGCCAAAGTGGAATGGGTGCCCCAGATATGTAACATTACGCCTGGTGTGCTCAGGCTCAATTCCTCCACCACTGAGTACACCCGACACCTTTCCAACCTCATGTGGCCGTGGAGACTGACGCAGTGGCGCCTATTCCGCTCCGTGTGGCGCTGTACCAACCATACCACCACCCCGAGATGGCATAGACACCACGGAGACCCTACGCTGGGCGTGGGAGGAAATGCGAAAGAGAGCGGGCTCTCCTATATTATATGCCCCTTCTATACCACTAGCACATAATCCTATGCTACCTAATATAAAGGACAGCATCAGCAGAACAATGGAACAAAAGTTGAAACTGCACACCTTCGCAGACCTATACCCAGGGAACACATTTCGACCCCCCTGGTTGCAGAAGAGGGAACAACGGTGCCCTTTGCTAAAATTTTCCCATACAATAAGCTTCGGGACACTTGTTGCTCACTGCATGACAGCTTCCCGGAACCCCCGCCATCTCTGTCAGCGTTAGAAAATCTGTTGAGCTCACCTTCGCACCGTAAACTTGCCACACGACTCTATACACACATACATGCAAAACACGGTGCCTTGGTGAAGCCTAGGGCATTACAGGGGTGGAACGATGAGCTGCCCGTTCCGCTCACTGAGGTCCAGTGGTCGTATTGCTGTCGCTAGCTCACTGAGTTATCCCCCAATTACAGGCTTCGCCTGATACTCTTCAAGTTCCTCCACCGATTTTACAGGACACCTATAGGCCTGCACTGTATGGGGTTGAGGGACGATGAAAGCTGTTGGGGCTGTGGGTTTACTCCTGCGTCTTTTCTACATATGGCCGAGTCTAACACAATTCTTGTCCTCAGTCTTCACACTGATCAATCAGATCATTGGCGCACCTGTGACCCCCACTCCCCAGCTGGGTTTGCTGAGTTATGTCAAAGACACACCCATTAAGATACGTAAACTGCATGCATGGCTTCTCCTGTTTGCCAAGCGCCAAGTTGCTGTGCGCTGGGGAGGAAGAGGGTGCCTTCCATTAAGGAGTGGATCAGGGACAACACGTATGGTCACACCCAATGAACCACATTCTGGGAATTAATGCCCCCCACTTCAAAATCCAGAGACATTTGGGAACCATTTATCACTTGGGCCCGCGAGAGGCAGGGGTCAGATGGTGACTCCTCGATGAATACGGAGTCGATGTGATGGGCCAGTGTGAAATGTTGTTTTTGTATTCCTTTACAGTTAACCCACCTGCTGTGCATACGATACAAGGTGATGCCCTGGATTTGTGGCCATGTCCCCCATATGTTTATTTTTTGTTTGGTATCGCAATGTGGCGATCATTTACATATTTTTTTAAATTTTTTTATTATTAGTGGGACAGGTACATATTGTATAACACTTGTAATGTTACGACTGTGCAGCTTTACTCATGAACATGCATTGCTAGCATGCTGGCGGCTAGTTGTTTACTGTGTATCTATTTTTGGGGGAAAATACCAATAAAAAGAATTTTTAAAAAAACAATAGGTAAAGATGGATGCCTTTTCATCCCTATGTTTCTAATTCAATTAATGTCCAAATTTGAAAAACCTAGAATCTTGTCAGTTTCTGAATCTTTTGCATAGATATTGTATGAGTGCACAAAGAAATGGCCTGCAGTGCATTCATGAACCAGAATGTTGGTATTCTGGTGCAGGTCAGAGAAGGATCTGCAGCAGAAGGAGAAGTGTATTGCAAGAGTGTGTGGTTTGAATAGAAAAGTATGTTTAATGTCCTAGCTTTCTTATTGGATGTGGTGGGAGTGCTGCAATAGGTTTGGTTTCAAGTAACTTCCATTTTGTTCGTTTTATTATAATCGGATGCCTGGTACTGCTAACTGAGAACTTTGTTGATATTGGTTTAAAGTGAGTAGCAGAAAATGAGGACTACCCATCATTACAATACCTATAGTGTTCTGTTGAGCAGTCAATAGCTGGTGAACTTTTGACCTGGAGACAAGATGCTAACATGATCTTATTTGTTCACCTACGACACTGTTGTACAATAGAGAGTGAGGGTTTACTGTTGTTTCAAACTGAAATACTTAGTGCAATGTAATATGTGTTCTCCTATTTGAGTAGAGTGTGACTAAAACATTTAACCTGCATAAAATAGAGTAACATAAAAGTACTGTTTAAAAAAATGTGATATAAAAGGTGCCTCTGTTATAACCATTCAATTTCATTTTCCTTTCATTTCTTTTCCTTTCCTTTCCTTTCCTTTCCTTTCCTTTCCTTTCCTTTCCTTTCCTTTCCTTTCCTTTCCTTGTAAGAAAAGATTGAGCAAGAGAAATGAAGACACAACAATGCAAGTAAGGGCAAAGAAAGGCCCTAGGAAAAGGATGTAAGAGAGGGAAAAGGAAAGGAATGGAAGAAAAAGAAAAGAAAAAACAGAATAGGAAAAATAGGACAAAACATAGAAATTCACTGAAAAAACAAATTTTAAAGTGGTGTTAGCTAGGCTTTCCAATAAGATCTTAATATATGACAAAAGAATTCACTGAAAAATCAAAGGCTAAAATGACATTATAGTTTTCGGAATGATACTTTCACTTACATTTAAAAACTGAAAAACTGCTGAAATTCACCACTTACAGTTCACTAAGTTAACTAGTTATTAATTTTTGATTTTCTGTAGCGTTGACATGGCCGTAGGCATCAGAGTGCTTTACAAAAAGCAGAATGTATCACTAACAAATAGAAAATGTGCATGTAACATTGAAAGTGGAGTGAAAACCAGGTTAGAATCCCCGTGATAGAGAGCGCTTCACATGTATTCATTTTAAAACAGTGACAAACAGCTGATATAAAATGAGCGCTTTACAAAAACCAGAAAATATGCATATAACATTAAAGGTAGAGAAAACATCAGATTAACCTGTCTTTGAGGTAGAACACTTCATTGTAAAACATAGGCGTGAGAAGCAGGTGGTACAGTACCATGTGCTGGACAACAGTCATTTGTGCAGGTAGAAGTTGGTCTGCACTAGTCATGAGCGTGAAGTGGAGAAACGGGATAGGTCTGGTGTTCAAAGAGAAGAGCTTTTTTTTTAAGGTGACCTGTCATGTGATACTCGATGAGAGAGAGTTCGATAATTTTGTAACACTTCTAGAGAAGGATTGGCTTATGTATGGCTCATGCTTGAAGGTGGGGAGATCGAGGAGGAGATTTTCAGTCTCTCTTAGAGGCACATGGGTAAAGAGGAGTGCAGAGCTTCATGAGTGATACAGGCAGTTTTAAATTGAGCTCCCACTACTATGGAAAGCCATTGAAGGGAGCGTAGAATGGGGAAGATGTGGTTAAATTTCTTGTGCCCTGTCAATTGCAGGAAGGACCATGTAGGACAGCTCTGGAGGACCTAGATGACCTTTGAGAATGCTGGAAAGGAGTTCAATCCCATCGTCGAGTCTGGAGAGCACAAGAGCCTTGACAACAGATTTAAGGTCATGTGCTGTGGTGAGGATGCTGATTCCCCAAAGAAGCCTTAGCTGGAAACAAGCACTCTTAGCCATGGAGGAAATACAGTTTTGGAGGTTAAGACATCTGTTGAGGATGGTTGAAGGGTGGCTGTCCATGTCTTGGAGGATATCCATCCAGTCTTGGATTAGCATGTTAGCTTTCTCTGGAGATATGAGAAGAAATTCAGTTTTTGCTTCCTGGCAAGAGGCCTTCGACTAAATTTGGATATCATCACCATATAGCTATATGAGATCTCCTGGATTCCTTAGGATTGTGCAGAGGGATTCGAAATAGATGTTGAAAAGAGTTGGGGAAAGAGTTCACCCTTGTGAGACACCTTGTTGCAGGCTGACCGAATTTGAGAGGCAATTCCCATTTTACAATTTGGGAGCAGTTAGTTGGGTAAGAGCTGAAGAGGTAAGGATAACACCATCAATACCCATTCAATTCTTCAGGGTGTCTAGTTGTGCCTGATGGTTGACTGTGTTAAACACTGTGGAGAGTTCAAGGAGCACAAGTAGATAGGACTTGCTCTTGTCTAGGATGCGGAGGGCGTCATCCACAATCTGCAGAATTGCAGTCTCAGTTCTGTGGCCCTGACAGAATCCTGATTGAGGGAGTCAAGGAGGCAGTTGTCCTGGATGTGGTATGGCAATTGGGAGGTTACTCAACTTTCAATCAACTAGCCTAGGAGAAGCAGGTTGGAAATACTGCAAAAGTTGTGGAAGACATTAGGGCCCCTGAGATCGTTTTTAGTAAAGGAGAAATGTGACCCCTTTTTAGACAGGCTGGTAACAAGCCCTGGTCCACTGGTGAGTTAACCAGGTTGTCCAAACAGTGAGAAATAGCTTGGCTTAGGATTTACTGATGAAGCCTAGACTGGCATTGCAAAGATGGATAGAGGGTGTTACCTTTGATAGAGTTCATAGTAAATCTGCCTCAGAGATTGGTCAGAAAGAGGATCATGCATGTTGCCTTGCAAGGCAGTGCCTCTTTGAGTATGTTGTTAACTTTGGAGGGAATGGAGATGTTAATGTCTTTGGTTTGTTTGCCAAAGAAAGCTACAAAGTTATTGCAAAGCTTAACTGTTGCCCTAAATGGGGGGCTGGAGGGAGGGTTGTTGGCATGATTAATTACCTAAAATACTTAATTCAGTCTATTCTTGCCTGTATCGAGGAGGTATATTTTATGTGATACCAGGACTGGTGGCTTAGTGGACTAATGCATCCATTGTAAGGACCAGTGTTTAACCGCATGGTCATAGGTTCAAATCCTGGAGGGTACACTCATCCTTCTGAGGACGGTAAAATGTGTACCATTGAGCTGGGTAACAATAAACATTTGTTATTTAGTGCCAAGATACCCACGAGTGAACATGCGCTTTACAAATACACAAGTGTGTGTTATGATGCCTGACTGTAGGGATGTGGCCTTTGTACTTTTGTTTTGCAGTATGAACCTTAGTTAGATTTAAAGGTGAGGGTGAGGGTGCTCGCCGCCAGTATTTCAATCATTTTCTGATGTTTTTTTTTTGTAGAGGGCTTTGGAGTACCAGGGGCAAGAGGGTTTGTGTGTACTGAATTTGCTCTTGATGGGTGTGGAGTCCTTGATCAGTGAGTCCATGCAGGAGTTGAGTCTGTGTGTGGCCTCATTGATGTCAAGTTGAGATACTATCGAGATGAGGTTTGGTAGGGCTAGGTTGGCCACGGTTTCTGAATGGATGTTAGTGGTATCTCTGAACCAGATATAACTTGTGCCCCTTTTGATTCACTGCTATTGACTTCACATATCACATAACTCACAGCATGTAAAGGACACCATTGATAACATTTGTGATGACATCATCCATGATACTCTTTTTCACATTTCTCCATAAACTTTTACATTATTTTAAAATTGAAACTCGTAAGTAAATTGTCTTTAGTCAAGAAGAGGCTAACATAACTGTGAATACGTGTTGCTACTTATAAAAGACCTTCCGAATGCTCTGGAGTCATTAGAATTCCTTCCCATTTGCTTCGGATTTTTACTATTTTGCAGGAATCGGTTCCATTGTTTGCTAAGCTTTTGCTTCCAGATGATACATAGGTCTTTATTTGTATGTTGTTTTCGTCAGATAAAATGTAATAATTGTGCTTCTTAGAGTATGGTTATTTACCTACACCGAGTTATATGCATTATGTCCTTGAACATACGTGTCTATTTGCACTTGCACAGTTGACATTGCACAATGGCTCTAGGCCTCAATATTCATGCACAATTATTTTCATGTTCATTGTTTAGTGTCTCTCATAGTGAAGGAAACATTATTTAAAGGATGCCTATACCTTATTTTCTTAAGACATCCTGAACTTTTTTGGTTTGCCCGGAGCATTACAGTTGTCAACTTGTCTTGTCTTTAACGGAGACTAACACACATTTACAAGATGTCTGTGGCTCATCCTACGGGATAAGACGGCTTAAATTGTCAGGTAATGGTAAATACTTGTTAGGAGGTAACATGATGGCAAGCTTTTTTCCAAATAGGCCTCTTATGTCTGAGATTTTGTAGCTGCTTATTTTAAGTGATGGGTGCTGCTCAAAATCATGTATGAAGACAGGACATGTGTTCATTATCTGCTTTCTGAAGTTTAAATGGCTCTCTTCACGTCAAACTTGTAGAATCATGTCATTAAATGAACTGTATTCTTGCACGTGCCGCAAATATTCCTTCATTTCCAAGCCACTGTTGTCTTGTGGAGTTGTATCTTTCATCTTTGCATTTTTAGTCAATGGTTTATCCTTTTATTCTGTACACTGCGTCCACCTCAAGATAACGCTAGTTAAATTGGTATTTTTCTTGGGGAAATGTTACATTCGCAACATAATATTTACTTTGAAAGTGCACATTTTTGCTTTTTCATGAAGAAAGTTTATAGAAATAGTTACAGAAGGCAGTTAAAGGCAATGCAGAAGAAAACTTGTATTTTGTATCCAGTTTGCACATGTTTGCAAATTAACAGTCAAACGTCAAAGTGTTCTACGAATGTAGTGCGCATGGGTGGCTGGCACAGATCGGGGTGACAGGGAGGAGGGGGTAAAGAAAACATGAATAAACCTACCTCCTCGCCTCGTCTCGCCGCGTCTCTCCGCTGTCATCTCTCCCACGACAGGAACAGCAAAAGAGCACCCAGGAGCCACCCAGGCTCTGCTAAGCCAATCACAATGCTGCAATGCAGCGTTGTGATTGGTCTGAGCTCCATGGTTTGGCTCTCAGGCATGGACTGGAAAATAGCTGTGCATGACCACAGAATTACAACTGTGGCTGTGTTTACCTCGTTTGCAATGCATTTTATGGATCACTGACACAATATCGTGGTAAACAATGTTGCTGACAAAAATAATGTGTCAAAAATATAATTTCCCATTACATTGTGCTCCTATACTTATAATTGTATGTACAAAATTATCAGAAAAAAATATCGCTGACACTAATATCATCACAAAATAGACAAACATTTTTTTTTAATAATATAAAGTTTAAAGTAGTAAATGTTAAATGTTTTAATATAGACATGTAATATAATGTAAATTAAAAATATTCTACTAATATTTAATACAGTATATAAATAAATACTTATATAAACAGGCAAAAACTTAAACATGTGTTTATATATATTAGATATATATATAGCACACTATAAGTCATAAAAATATTTATTTTATATTATAATATTGTTTATATTTTAAATCGCTTAATGTGAATATACATTATAATAAAAAATATTTATTTTACATTCTATTAATTACTATCCTAATTTACATTCATTACTATAAAAATATGCATACATGTATTTGCAGTAATACATTTAAAAGAGTAATAAAATACACATAGTTAGGTCAGCAGTTACAAAGTAAAAGCATATTTTTGTGTTGCTAATACCTCTGGCCCCGTTTGACAAATCTCCATGAACCATCCCAAAAAAGCGCTACTTTCTGACTAATTTTTGGAAGGAACGTTTCAGGGTGATTCGTTAAGTAGGTGCTGAGAAAACAAGCATTTATAATGCAATAGGTCTCGCCTTTGGGATCTTATAAAGGTTTAGCTACGCAGCATAATATTGATTAAATAACATTAGCCATTAAAGCTATTAAAGTTTGTGGTAAAATAGGATGACTGAGATCACTTATATACTCACAACCCCCAAACTATCAGTGTACTTAAGTGCTGGTAAAGTGCTTAAGGGTTGATGTCACTGTAGAATAATGAAAGCACAAGGAAAATGGAGCATGGTTTGGTGTTTGGGGAAAGAAATACAAAACAGCAATAATGTAAATCACACAAAAAAATGAATACATCTTTTTTCCATATACCACCACAGAATTATTCTTTTTAATTTTTAAAAGTTGTACTTTAGAAAGATCTGGTATAGCTGCAGGCAACTTTTGTATACTGTGCATATGTTAACAAAGGTAGAGTGTATTTTAAAAACACATGCACTTCTCACTTAAGATACACCATGGCCCCCTCCAGGCTTGTGAAAGAAGCTAAAGCGATGGCTTTTGAAGAGCTATATGGTAAGACTCGTTGTGCTTAATACAAATAAAAAATAAAGCGCTACAGGAAAGTTGGCAGTTGTAGCCTGGTGCTTCCGCAAACATAAAACCTGCAGCGCCTCAACTACAGTTGGATGCATGGAGAGTGCAACACAGTGGTGGCTAACTATGCATTTAGAGCCATGGGGGGTGGAGAGGAGTAGCATTTGTAGGCAGCAAGGACCATAAATAAAGGTAGCAAATGAAAAACATCATGCACAGCGTACTCACCATATACCATGGCCCCTCCGATCTCGTGCAAAAAGTGAAAGCGAGATGCAAAAATAAACACGCGGCGGGGCTTGTCTTTATGGAACCATGTGTTTGAAACGGTAAACAACGTTTACCACTAAACTTTTTCCCCGCAGGGAATCACCACGCGGTCGTTACAACGACCGCATTGTGATTCCGCATACCATTACTCCGCAAGTGGGAACAATGACTTGCGGGGGGGGCGGTGTTGGATTTAAAATCCAACACCTTCCCTAGTGTCCGCACAGACCGAAGTTGGAATAGTAAATTATACTATTCCAACATCCAGCGCCCCCCCTCCGCAAGTCGTTGTTCCGACCTGCAGAGTAATGGTATGCGGAATCACAACGCGGTCGTTGTAGTGACCGCGTTGTGATTCCCTGCGGGGAAAAAGACCACGGGATGAAGACATAGATTTGTTTGAAACACATAGCTCCATAAAGATAAGAAACCTTTTGCGACGCACTGAAGGCAGACTAGCCAGTCCAAGTGGGACGGCTCAAAAAGCCAAAAGTGAACGTCACAAAGAGCTCTTTCCCAATGGCTGGCCACTGTTTAGCATAAACGGTGACACCGGCCTATGGGAAAGAGGGGCGGGGCTTAAAGCCCTTTGCAGAAAATACCCAAAACGTTAAATCTCGCCAGCGAGACTGCGCATGTGCGCAGCCCACGCCAGCCGAGACCTAAAAAGGGGGTCCTGAAGGATAGTCTATCATCAAAAATGACACCCAAGTTTCTAGCTTTCTTGACGGGGATAGGTGGTAATCCCAGCTCAGTTGGCCACCAGGTCGGAGACCATCCTGGGGCAAGGTTTCCGAAGACCATTACCTCTGTCTTGGCTGAGGTTTTTTTAAGACAGTGATGAGACATCCAGGTACTAATAGCCAACATACCATCACAAAAGCTAGCCGAGACTGAGTCTCCATCCTTATGTATGGCAAGCACCAGTTGCGTTTCGTCCTCATATGATGTGTGACCCATGCCGAAAGATTTGATTACTCGTGCTAAGTCCGTCACGTATATGTCGAACAGAGTTGGACTTAGCGACGATCCTTGCGGAACACCACTTGGGAGTGAAAAAACTGGGCAATTGAAGTCACCCAGATTAACTGACTGGGTACGGTTAGATAAAAAAGAGGACAGAAGGGCTTTAACCTTGTGCCCGATGCCAATGGCAGAGACACGATTGATCAGCATAGCATGATCAACCGTGTCAAAAGCTGCCGATAGATCCAGCAGCACCAGTGCTGCGGCACCTCTATCAAGCACAAACCTAATTTCACCTGACGCTTTAATGAGTGCGGTTTCAGTGCTATGACCTTTCCTAAAGCCAAACTGCGTGTCATCTAACAGCTTGTTTTCTTCAATAAATTGTGCCTGCTGAGTATTCATGACCTTTTCAATAAGTTTAGCTGGAAAAGGGAGACGGGCAATTGGCCGATAATTGTTGGTCCCTCTTGGATCAATATTATTATGATTTTTTTTATAACCAATTTTATTGATTTTATGGGATCGCAACAAAGGTAACAGCACCAATCAAGGTCACAATATATAGGACAAGGTATAGGCAAAAACTAGGCCTGGGCAAAAATTTCGTTCCGTTCGCGGAAATTGCGATAATTTGACATTTTTGCGTTCCGCGGAGAGCGCGAAAATGTCAAAAATTCCGGTTTCCGCAGCTTGGCGATAATTTGTTTCTTGCTCGCGCTGTAAAATGATACATTCTCGCGCGCGCGCGATCGCCTTACCTGAATCCCTGCGTTCGCCGACAAGTTTTCTTGATCCGGTCGCGTTCTCCATGAGATGTTGTATTGTTTTTAGCCATTTGCGCTGTCTCGCGACAGTTCGCGCCCGCAGTGACGTCATGCGTCGCGCGATCACGTCTTTCTTCTCGCGATCATGCACCGCGAGAACAACTCAAAACAAGATGGCCGCGCCCGCAAGCAGCCACATGGGTAAGTTGGCGACCCGCAACCATGCAGAAAATCGCGCGAACATGCCGGAAAAAAACTTCCGCATCTTCGCGATATTTCTGCTTGTTTGCGATAATTTTAAACATTCTCGCGATAATTTGCGAAGGTTAATTCCGCAAATTCCGCCCACCCCTAGCAAAAACACATCACTTCCGCATGCAAAAGCTGACAGGCATAAAGAAAGTAGCGACATTCCAGCTCCAGTCCTTAACTGCATGATAAAAACCTCTTTAGCCCTCTACCACCCCCACCCATTTGCCCCACATTGGACGAAACTTTTTCGGGCACCCTCTGGCTGCATATAGGGGCCATTCTTGTGCGGCCCACAAGTCCACTCCCCTGCACCAGCGTGCCATTGTAGGTGGATCTCAGTTCAACCAATGAGCCGCTATGTCCCTCTTGGTCACCATCAGGGCTGTGTTGAGGAAGAGTTTCTCAGCCCTGGTACCGTCCAACTCCTCGGTGATGCCCAGGAGCACATTCAGTGGAGCGAGAGGGACCTCCCAGCCAGGATCTCAGCGAGTTCCCCGGTTCCTGATTCCCAATACCTCGTGATTGCAGAACGAAGCCATACAATGTGATAGAAATCTGCCTGTGGGTAAGAGCAGTGGGAGCAGGAAGCATCGGTCCGGAGCACCGCGCGGTGCAGGCAAAATGGCGTGAGGTAAGCAGTGTGAAGATAAAATGTTTGGACTAGTCGAAGCCTCGCTGAGACTGTAATTGTTTTGGGGGCCATCAATGCATCTCTCCAGTCAGCGTCTTCTAGGGCTCCAAGCCAACCCTCCCATGTAGCCCGGAGTTGAGATAGTGAATTGGGGGTGTTGTTTGTAAGGGATAAATAAATACGGGAGATTCTCCCTTCCCCAGATTACCGGTCATGACCTGGGCTTCCTGTGGGCTGTATTCAGGTAAGGAGGTACCCTCCGAAATATTGGAGCGAAGGGCATGGCGTAGCTGAAGGTAGTGGAAAAACTGGGATGAGTGAAGGGAGTATTGTGTCTGCAAGTCCTGGAAGGAGCGTAAGTGGTTCCCACTCCAGATGTCACCAAATACCGAAATTCCAATGAGATCCCACGGTTGGAATCCCGAAAGATTAGCAACCTCTCGGAGTCTGGTCGCGCACCACAGGGGACTATACTGGGTCAGCTTACCTGACCAGTGTATGTGGTGCAAAGAGGCCCGCCAGGACAAGAATACTCCGCTTGTGACCTCTGTAAGAGCTTGGGAGACGGTGTTACCGTATAGCATCCCCTGAATGTTAGACAGACCCAGGGTGTGTAGCTCCAGACGGCCAGCCGCCATTAAACCAATTGTGCACCGTAAGGAGTTGAGTCGCTAAATAATAAAGATACAGACTCGTCATCCCAAGACCGCCATCAAAGGGCAGGATCCGGCATTGGACCAGGGCTAGCCTGGGCCTCCTTCCTCCCCATAAAAACTTAATGGCCAAGCTGTCCATCTCTTGAAACCAGGATCTGGAGAAGGAGAGGTGCATGTTCTGGAGCAGGTACAGTAATCATCATTTTAAACAAGGCTATCCTGCCAAGAGGGTTTAGCGGTAACGTTTGCCATTTGAGGAGGTCGGCATGGACCTGCTTAACCAATAGCGTAATGTTAAGTGACCAAGCAAGGTTGGGGAGAAGGGCCACCCAGATCCCCAAGTACTTGAATGACTGCCGCAGGAAGAGGTATCACCGACTGCCAATCGAAACACTTCCGTGAGAGATGGAGGGGGACCAGGACGGACTTTTCCAGGTTTAACTGAAGGCCTGAGGTGAGCTCGAAGAGATTTAAGGCCCAGAGTCATCGGGGTCCCGACCGAGCAGGGCCTGCTAAAAATAACAACATGATGTCAGCATAGAGCACGATCTTGTCCTCCTCGAATCTGGGCCAACTCCATCGCGTGAGAGACTGGTCAGATTGGACAAGACAAGCAAAGGGTTCCATTGCCAATGCAAAAAGAAGCGGCGAGAGTGGGCACCCTTTTCTTGTGCCCCTTCTGATAGAGAAGGGACGGGACAGAGCCCTGTTGACTAGAACCTGAGCCCGTGGGTGGCAACGTCTTAACCAGAGTGTGGAAGGGGATTCCAAAGCCTATTTCCTCCAACACTGCCTCCAGGTAACTCCAATCCACCAAATCGAATGCCTTCTCAAAGTGCACAAGAAGGAGAGATAAATAGGGGGTCAGGAGGTTCCGATTTGCCAGGGCAAGGTGGAGGTGTCCGAGGCAGTGCCTGGTCCCTCTGGAGGGCATAAAACCAAAATGGTCTGGGTGGACCAGTTTGGCCAGGTGTGGTCTGATGCGTTTGGCCAAGATGGAGGCAAATATTTTATGCTCTGAATTAATTAGGGAAATGGGACGATAGTCAGAGCAACAGTTCGAGGGGGGCTGAGACTTAGGGATTACCACAATGGTGGCCAGGTCCATCTCTGGACGGAAGGAGCCGTGGTCTATCGCCTCTCAGTCCATTTTCAGGAGAGGTGGGACCAAGGTGTCCATAAAACTCTTGAGGGAGCCCGTCCGGTCCAGGTGTCTTACCTGCCGCCATGCGCAATATGGCGTCATCATGAACCTCCTCAAGGGAGATCGGAAGGTCAAGCGCCTCAGCCTCCGACTCACTAAGGCATGGGAGGGGAAACCGTTCGTGCCGAAGGAGCTCCAGGAGCAAGAGACTAGGTGCCTGAGCCGTGTAGAGAGTGGCGTAATAGGTGGCGAAGCATTGGGCCACCGTCGCCGGGGTGTGATGAGCTTCCACACTCGAATCGATCACCTCTGGGTTGATACGTTTGGCCATAGGGTAAGTGGCTAGGCAATGGAGGAGCTTCCCATTTTTGTATCCCCATCCATATACTCAGGCCACGGAAGATCTCCAGAGCAGCTTGGCAGCCTCCAGGGAGGTCTGTCTGATCTCATCTCTCAGAAACGCAAGTCTCCTGTCCTGAGCCTCGGTTCTGCCCTCCGGGGGCAAAGTCTCAAGCTGGGTGGCCTGGGTCTCCAGAAGTGTGAACTGGGAATCGTGCGCCGCGCGGTTAAGTTTGAGTTGGCCTTTGGCAAAACCTCGAATGGTACCCTTTCTGGCCTCCCAAAGGGTATGGAAGTACAACACTGAACCTTGAATGCTGGCGCAGTAGAGACGAAGCTCGGCTCCCACCTGCTCTCTGAATCCCTTGTCCTGGAGGAACCAGGCGTTGAGCTGCCAGATCGGACGTGAGGATGGAGGGAGAGTGCCTATCTGTAGCGCCACCGGGGAGTGGTCCGATAGGCCCCTGGGGAGGATGGTGATGGTCTGGATTGCCCGACAGTCTTGGGCCGGCAAGAAAACATAGTCTAGTCGCGCATGTGTGTGGGGGGAAGCTGAGGTATTAGTATAAGTCGAGTCGCCGGGTGCCAGAGTCTCCAGGCATCCTTGAGACCTAAATTGGTAGCCCAGGTCGATAGGAGGCCAGATTGGGCAATCCTAGTGGTGGAAGGGGGCGAGGCAGTGTCAAGGCCGGGGTCCATAACTGCGTTGAAGTTTCCACCAATAACAGTCGTACCCAAGGGCAAGGCAGCAATGAGGGAGGTGAGTTGTTTAAGTATAGAGGCCAGCAGGAAAGGGGGTAGGAGTAAACAGCAAGCAGGTTTAAAGGCCGATCTCCGAGGGTCCCCTCCAGGAGGACAAAGCAGCCCTGAGGGTCGTGCATCACTGCGCGTCACTAGTGAAAGACTGCGGCGCACCAGGAAGGTCACCCCCCTTGATCCCCTATTGAAGCCAGAGTGCCAGACTCCTCCGTAGCCATGTCGTGCCAGGAAGGGGCAGTGGTTGCCTATCAGGTGGGTCTCTTGAGGCTGAAGTATGTCTGTGGTGTGACGCTGGGCATATCGTAGGACCGCAGTGCGCTTGACCTTATCTAGCAGGCCGTTAACATTCCAGGACATTATATGGAGCGGTGCCGCCCTGGTATGACCATCAGACAGGGGGAAGATGGATAGGGGACCAGACAGACGGCAAGGGTGGCAAAGGAGGCCGGAGTGAGGCCGTGGTAGTAGGCAATGGACGTGTTGCCGTAGTGTTGGGTGATGTGCACTTGTCTTGTTGCGGTAAGGAAATGTTGGTGCAATAAACAATAGAAACAAACATTATAAACTGGGGCCGCTGCCCCTCTCCCCCAATCTCCCCCTCCCCCCTCCCTATACTTCAGGAACAGAAGCATCTGTCGCCCAAACAGTGGATAACTAAGAGAGAACCAAACTAAAACACTTGGGAACAGGTAATCGGGGAGGACCCCTCATGGTAGGATGTTCGTATCTGTGTCCATCGGGATATAAAATTGGTAACTAGACAGAGTGCACACTCTGGAACGGAATCGGTAGCCATCCGGGAAAGCAAGTGGCCTCAAGCGGGGCCTGGCAGAAGCGTCAGGCTGTGGGAAAGGTCTGTGTCAGGGAGATCCAGCAGTGATGGAGGAGGTGATGCAGTCCTTGGATCAGAGCAGCCCGAAGAGCCAGGTCGCTGCTAAAAGGGGGAGGCCCCTGCGAGTGACTCGGAGGTAAGCCGCCGAGAAGGGTCCAGCTGAGAGTCTGCCCGGGAGCGTCGCTGGCTCTTGCGCCTATTCGAGCGGTTGCGTTTTAGTCCGAGAAATGGTGCCCCCGGCATTGTCTAAGGAGGGTGGTTTAGGGGCGCTGAGCCTTAGTGGACGTTCCTCTGTCGCCCATGTCCAGGCTTCACCTGGATTGTCAAAGAAGAGAGTTCTGTCCTGAAACACCACTCTCAGACGGGCCGGGAAGAGGAGCCTGTAATGTATGCTGAGGGAGCTCAGCTTCTGCTTAACTTCCCAGAATGAGCGGCGCTGACCCTGGACCTCGCGGGTGTAGTCAGGGAAATCATGATTGCCCGGTTCTCATGCTGAAGGTGTTGGTGCGTACGGGCTTAGGCCAGTAGAGAGACCCAGTCTTTGAAGTTGAGGATCCGCATGATGACCGGTCTGGAGGGCGCTCCCGTTTGGGGTCGAGGAGCAAGCGAGCGATGTGCCAGTTCGATCGCAAACAATGGGGAGAGGGAGCCCTCGGGCAACCACAAGCGCATCCAGCGCTCCACAAAATCCGCCGTCTGACCCTGCTCCACACCCTCCGCAAATCAGACCAGTCGAATGTTGTTACGACGGGACCTGTTTTTGGCATCTTCCATCCGCCGGTGCAGCTCCTGGGTATGAGACTGAAGTCGGGTAACCTGGGCCTTGAGCTGCTGAACGTCATCCTCTACGGTGGATATGCGAGATTCAGTTTCTTTGATCCGAGGCACCCCCAGGCCACAGGGTACTCAGTGGAGCACGGGCCGGTCAGCCATCCCAGGCCGCTCAGAGCTCTGCAGACCGGATCAATCGGGCATCACCAGGGTGAGCCAAAGCGCCAGTCGCCTTTGGGGCCTTCACCCTTCATCTTGAGAATGCCACGCGGCGGGCTCGTGAATCCAAGGCAGCCCGCGCCCCCTGGAATCGCCACACGACTCCTCGGAAGGAAAGCCTCAGGGGCCCGAGGCCGCAAGGCACTCGATGTAGGGTTCAAAGGGGTCCAGATGGCGGCAGATTGCAGAGCGGATGACGGAGGGGTCCGGAGCACGGAGCACTCCTAAGGTGCGACCGCCATCTTGACGCTTTTGGCAACACCCATAAATGCTTCTTAAATGATATTTACAATCGATTGGTTTTTTTTAATAGTGGCAGAATGATGGCCTTTTCCATAGTGAGAGATAGGTGCCTGAACAGAACATAGAATTACAGATATTCACTAGGTTGGAACCTATTAGATCCGGGATCAAAGTCAGGACTGAAGGGGGGCATGGAACAGACAAGGAGCCTGATTTGACTGTTATCCAGATCCAAGATCTGTTCCACTGAAACTGTCCTAAATTCCATAAAGTTGGAGCAGTCTCCACTCTTGCTATTAACAGCCAACTGATTCCCGCCCTCCGCCTTGCACGGCTTAATAAATCTACAGTAATGCAGCACAAATTGCTGTGTTGAATTACTCTGCCTCTTCCCCAGCGAGACGTTCCATGGGTGGAGCATTGGTATTCCCACCCATCAACCCATTTATTTTGGTGCATTCCCAGATTTACCATTACTGGTAGACCCGGGAATGCATCAAAATGGTACGCCTCCCAAGGTGAGGTGTAAGGAGGATAAATATCTTTATTTCTACTTATTTTTACCTCTTTTTATGTGTGCTGCATTCTGTACTCATAGAAAGCAGAAAATGCCCCAGAGGATTGTTTTTGTGCAGGTGTGCCTGCCTGCACAAAAACAGTCCTGTCTACAACGAAGGCACCCTTGACCAATGATGAAAGGATGCCTTACTTTGGCATTAGGCTGCTAATTGTGCAACAGCACGGCAGAGGATAGGTATGCTGCTTATCTTGATTTATATGACGCATTCCCTCTTTCACATGGCCCCTTTAAAAAAGTTATGGCCCTGGGGAATGGATTTGCCAGGGTCTTTTAAAAGCTCAGGGGGGCCCTGGGGCATGGGGTCCCCAGGGCCTAATAAGGCTTAGGAAGGGCGGGCCATCTAATCACCCTTCCTTTTAATAAACATAAGACCATGGGAGATTGGGTTCCTAAGGCCTCATAAGGCTCAGGGAGCATGGCCACGTGGTCCCCCCTGTCAAAATAAAAAGACCAGGGTGGATCAGGTCTCCAGGGCCTGATAAGGCTGGGGAGTGGGGCTACATGGCCTCCCCCCACTTAAAAAAAATGGCCCTGTGACCAACTCCCTGCGATGCATGACCAAAGGCTGTGCGCTGCTGGTGGGTTGGCTTTAAATATAGTAATAGAATATAACTTTACATTGTAAAAAGCCTAGAAATTCACTGAAAAAAACAAGAAATTCACTGAAAAAAGGTTAAAGTACTGTTGTAGCTAGGTGAATATGTCAGTACCAACATTAACATTTTGAACTGAAAAACACAAACATTCAGCAGTTATAGGTTTGCTTTTTTGTAGAGTTTTATCTAGCACAAACTAGACCTGAAGATATCAGGTATCAGGGTGCTTTACGTGCGTGTCAGTTTCGTTACACAAGGACACATTCATTTTTTTTTGTTAAGCACAGGGAGATTAAGTGATTTGCCCAGAAACACAGGATGTTGAGAGTTGTTGCCAAGACTCAATCCCAGCTCCCCAGCTGCAAGGTCAGCCGCTCTAGCTGTAAGGCTACATCCTTTCCCCTCTAGCATAGCTAACTATAACTTGCGCCCCTCCAATGCATTGTTATGACCTCACATGATCTCACATATTACATCACTCATGACATGTTCTATGACATCATTTATGACATCACTGAAGACATCTCAAATAACATCACTCATGACCTCAACCAAGCTTCTTTTGTACATATTGCTGTATAGATGTATATAGCATTAGGGCTATGACTTTGAGTGCAAAATAGCTCAGAATAATATGAAGCATCGTTACTGCTAATAGATACCACCTCATAGGTAAAACAAGCTTGTGCTATGTGCAGCATTTACACTATACCATACACTTCATTGGTAGCAGAGTTATTATTTGCTATGAACCACAGATGGATGGGTAAACTATCTTGCACACAGTGTTCAATCTGTTTACAGCTGCTCAGGAAAAACCAAGGGGCATATTTACTGGAGAAGTGGTGGGCCTGGTGTTAACCTCCTTGGCCTAACGTCACACTCCACCACTTCTGAAATGCAGGACTGCACCATATTTACAACAATATGGTCCAGCCCTATATTTCCCCCTGAGCCGGTGCTAAATTTATCAGCCTATCACCAGCGCAGGCACCAGTGCACCATAGTGCAAGGGAGTCTGCATTGAGGGGAAGAGTGTTTATGTGCAGGAAGGTCTCCCTTCCTGCAACTAAAGAATCTTTAAATGGTGTTTTGTCACTTCTATGTGTGCTGCTTAATGCAGCACACACAGAAGTCACAAAATGTATTTTTTGTTGTTGATTGTTTATGTGCAGGAAGGAAACAAACACAAGGAGATGCCAGACAGAGCACTGAAACTTTTCAGACACTCACCCCCAGCCACAGATCTGGGTTGAATCCATCATCATTCTTTAGCTCATTTCGCCACCCCAGTTCAGACACAGCTATATGCAAATCAATCTTGACCCTGTGCCTCATGGGACACGTTAAGCGGCTTAATACTGCCTTGTAAATAAGGCGAAGCACATATCGCCACAGGAGCGTCACTAAAAGTGACATTCCTGTGGCGAAAGGGGCTTGTAAATATGCACCCAAGTTCCTCCAGATACTGAAACCCAGTTACATAACTAATTCTCTATTATGGACAATCTTTACCTGTATCAAACCCCTGAAAGTCACCAAACCTACATTGAAAAATACCATGCATATAAGTAGAAAGGTGGGTACTGTTAACACTGTTTACTTTATGGACAGAGAGTTTGCTCTGTATCACACTACTTGCAGACAGTGAAACTCTCATGAGAAATACACCACGCAGTATTAAATAATATCTACTATTAAAGGTGAACACTCAATGCAAAACTTTTCCAAAGACTGGCTATTCACTTAAAACAACCAAGGTCTAAATGTGCTAAAGATCATACTACCAGCAGCCTTTATACTGTGGTGAAAACTTTACAGATAACCCACTTCTGAAGCAAAACAAGTATATGTACGTAGGTAAGTACCTGGTACGCAGTCTTCTATATTAAGTAGAAATTATCAGGCTGAGCCGATTCTGTCTAATAACTCAAAGCTGCTTACAATGCTCAATATCTAGTATATAGAATTATTGTCAAGCAGGAAACTTTTTTCAAAGTACCAAAAGACTTGTGTTTAACATAATGAACAAAAGTCATTAACTGTAACCTGCGCACAGAGTTACTCTTCAATTCAAAGATTTATAATGTGTTAAATACTTCTACACACCTATGTGCATTAGGAGCTCTGATTGCTGCAGAGGCGGAATCCCACCACATTTTCTTTCCTTGTAGGTGGCCCGGCTGCCAAATATATGGTCAGAGCCTGGTTCCCTTGTCTTCCTTGCCTCAAGTGTGGGAGACATCTTGTAAGGGTTTATCCCCGTTTTAATACTTTTACCACTTTTCTTTTACTTATTCTTTGCTTTACCAGTAATCTTCCTGTCTTTGGGAAGCCTGAGACAGGAGTCGGGGATTGCTGGACCCCGGATTGCTCATTTTAATTGTTCTACTTGTTTTGGCTCTGCTTTGTCGTGGTCCAGTGTGAGCAAGCCACGCCTCTGGCCACGCCCCTTGCTCTATGGCCGGCTATTTACAGGGATGCATAGCGCGTCCGCACAGCTGAAACCTATCACTACTTTTGTTCCTAGTAGGTGGCCCGGCCTCCATATTTTTGGGAGGTGCCTGGCTCCCTTGCATCCCTTGTCTCAAGTGTGGGAGACATCTTGAAAGGGTTTATCCCTGTATTAAAACTTGTATGTGTTTGCTTTTACCACTTTGTCTTTTAGTTATTCTTTTTTTTACCAGTAGTATTCCTGTATCAGGGAAGCCTGAGACAGGAGTCGAGAGTTGCTGGACCCCGTTTTGCCTATTTTAATTTGCCCATTCATTTTTGCATTCATACATTTGCTTCACTGTGGTGCAGTGCAAGCAAGTCATGCCATTGTCCATACCTCCTGCTCTATGGCGGACTATTTACAGGGATGTATAGGGCTACCGTGCCGTTGGCTCACCGAGGCAAGCGCGTCTATGTCAGTCAGTTCCCCGGGAGCGGCCAACGCCAGCCATGCTGCCAGTCTGGGCCCTGAAGCTTGCGCCAGACTTATGTTCAAGTGTGATTCCCTGATGGCATCAAGCCTCCCTGGTGAGTCCTGGGGCTGCCCCCATTTTGACCCCATTTCTTTTTGGGCGAAGTGCAATTGATTATGGCATGCATCTGGGTTTGCCAGAGTCAGAACTACCGCCAGCCCCAAAAATCAATGTTAGCCATCAATTAGGCTATAATAGTCGTAGGATACACCTAAGATCTTTCTGTCTTGTGTGCTCCTTAACACCAGGATGCTGGTAAAACACAGTGTTGAATTTAGTCTGTATTTGGGGACACACAATCTCTCCCTGGTCTTTATTACTGAGACTTGGGCGTATTCATCCTCTAGCCCGGATATATTGTCAGCTATTCCTTAGTGCTTTGCCATCTTTAGACATGACTGATTAGGTAAACGGGGATGCAGCATTACATTCATATGCATAGCTGAATTAGAAGTTTGGTGCAGCACCTTGCCATCTTCTCTTTGTGAATAGCTTTCCTTCAGTGTAGAATTGTCTAAAACTCAGTGCTTTAAAGGTATTATAGGCTATCATCCACCTGGCCTGTGATCTATTTTCGCTCAGGAGATTAGCACCCTACTTAGCGACTATATGGTCTTAGGCAATTTTATATTCATCTTGATGCCCAATGTGACATTTATACAGTAGCCTTACTTCAAACTATGTCAATTCTTGGCCTGTTGCTACAGGTGGAAGGCCCTACGCACCTTACAGGACATACCTTGGATGGTATCTTTTAATCAATTCATCTGTATTGAATATAAAGATTCTCCCCTTACTGTGGACCGATCACAGTACTTTTTTCTTTAACATGAAGCATAGTCATGATGATCATGGACCCGTGGCCCAGCCGACCTGGACCTGCTCACGTGCTTGGCAGAAAATTCAGGAAGATGACTTTGGCCAAATGATACAAAATTCTCTCCTTGGTTCTTCGGAGGACCTTGAGTCAGCAGTTTCGCAGTATAGGCACTGGTTGGATTCTGCTGCCCATACATTGTCACCTGAAAAGGACAACGATCTCTGCTCCCTGGTTCTCCAAGGACCTCAGGGTTTTTAAGCAGTGCTGTTGGAGACAGAAGAAAAGATGGAGAGGTGGGTATTCTGAAATAGAGAAGTCCAAACAAAAAGTGTTTAGCCGAGTACAAAGCTTTGATCTCAAAAGAAAAAAATGATTATGTTGTTAGCAAAATTGAAGCAGCTAGAAATGTCTCTAAATACATTTTTATCTACTATTAAAAAATTGATCATTGACACTGCCAACATCTTCAAAGACTTTAGTCAGTCTTTCTGCAATACTGTGACAGATGCTTTCCATCACAAGTTGAAGAGGTTTATAACAAGTTTCCCAACATGCTGTCCACCCCTCTTTCGGACATGCACACTTCCTTATATTTGGATGTGGACAGCACCCTTAGCCAATTTATCCCACCAGCTAGAGAAGAGGTCATCAATCTGATTAAATTATGCAAATCAGGCTCTCCATGTGACCCATGTCCACCAAAGGTAGCTACCTTAGTAGCTGATATTATTGCTATTAAACTGACTGATATTTTTCATCTTACTTGCTGTTCTACCTCATTTCGCTCAGTATGGAAAAAGGCCTCTGTATTACATCTAATTAAGAAACCATCTCTTGACCCTTGATACCCTAATAGTTATCATCCAATTTCCTGTTTACCTTTGCTGGCGAAGCTCATCGAAAAAGTTAGGAACAAACAACCGGGCGAACATCACCACGTCCTCTCCCGGTTCATAATATACCGACTCGCAGGATTGATATCCCTGCCCTTTCTAAGGCCCTCTTGTCGACTTGTCCTCCAGTCACCAACGATCTAGAAGATGCGGTTGCTGGTTTCTCTTTGTGGATCAATCTAGGAGTCGGCGCAGTGTCGAAATCCCCCTCTGCTAGTCGTCCAAGAATAGTTCCATCTAAACCTTGGTATTCAGCCTCTCTTAAAGACCTCAAACTGTCATGTAAAACATTGGAACGGCACTAGCGTCGGGACTACTGCCCTTTGGCCAAAATTGCCTTGCGTAAAGCTCAGAGGAACTACTGTGCAGCTATTGGGGCAGCTAAAAGCAGCCTCTATGCTGTGCGAATTGCTAAAGCCAGTAACAATTGCAAAGAGATCTTTTCTATTGTAAGAGGTTTTCTATCTCCTGTTATTGAACAAACAACCCTCCCAGTTTCATCTGAATGGTGTGAGGAAAAGTCCTCTTTTTTGTTGAAAAAATCCAGACGATTCAAGATAGTTTTGGTCTGGACTCCCTCCCATTGGATGATTCTGTTTTCTTGCTGTCCTCAGTCCCTTCGGCTCCTTCTTCTCTATTCATTAGGTTTGCGCTCTGATACCTTGACCATTCCCAAATCCCTTAAATCGGGGTCTCCATCCGACCCCGTTCCTGCGAGGGTGCTTGCCGGTGTCACTGAGGTTGTATCTCTCGAGGCCAATAGGATCATAAATCTATCTCTACAGACTGCTGTTGTTCCAAGGAGTTGGAAACAGGCCAAACTCCTTCCACTTCTGAAGAAACCCTCTTTAGACCCGACAAAGCTAGTTAGCTACCGTCCTATTTCTCTTCAACCAGCTATGGCAAAAGTTTGTGAGAAGGTGGTTTTCCGTCAGCTGGAGTCGTATGTGGAATCATTTGGCCTTCTCCATCCAGCTCAGTCTGGGTTTAGGACATCCTACAGTACCGAGACCGCTTTGGTGGAAATGGCTGAAGCAATTCGGGAGTGCTTTGACGCGGGCGGCAGAGCAGCCCTGGTCTTACTCAACCTCTCTGCCGCCTTTGATACGGTACCCCACCAACTGCTCCTTTCTCGCCTTTCTACTATCGGTATTGTTGGCCCTGCCTGGGATTGGATGAAATCTTTCCTGGAGGATCGGATCCAGCAGGTATGGATGCCTCCCTTCTCCTCTACTGACAAGAAATTGTCTACTGGTGTCCCGCAGGGCTCTACCTTGAGCCCTTACTTTTTGATATCTACCTGACACCTCTGATCTTTTTGGCAGAGGAGTTAGGTGCAAAAATAATTGCATATGCGGATGACACCCAGCTTCTTTTTACCTGGAAGGACTCTGATTTGTCAACTGAGACTGCCCAGAACTGCCTCTCTGCGGTGTTTAGGTGGTTGGCCTCCGCCCAACTGAAATGTAACGAGGACAAGTCAGAGGTCCTATTGTATGCCCATTTTCCATCTACCTTTAGAGAATCTTTATGGCCTCCTGACTTTCCTCGTCCGAATTCTGAGGGTGCCCCAGCCAAAAATCTGGGGGTCTGGTTTGAAGAGGACCTACGGTTTACCCACCAAATTAAGAAACTTTCTGGAATGTGCTTCGGCATCCTTAAGTCCTTAAGAATGCTCCTTCCGCTGTTGCCGCAGTCAGCTAAGCAAACGGTCGTTCGTGCTCTTACTCTCTCCCGCCTCGACTATGCAAATGCTCTGTATGTGGGGATACCGGGATACCTACTCAAAAATTACAGACTATACAGAATGCCACTGCCAGACTTCTGTTTAATATTTCTGGAAGAGTCCGCGTAAAAAAATATCTACGCGACCTGCATTGGTTGCCTGTTGCCCAGAGAGTGCAATTTAAAGCTCTTACTCTGGCGCATAGAGCGCTGCATGATTCCGGCCCCATGTACATTCGGAAGCGGTTTGCCTTCTATGCTACGAATAGAGTGCTGCGGTCAGCTACTCACTGACGGATGTCGATTCCACGCTTCCGCAAGACTCGGCTAGGGGGCCAGTCTCTATCAGTCAAAGCAGCTATGGCTTGGAATGCTCTACCTCAGGAGCTACGGAATATTCAAGATCTCAGATTCTTTAAAAAACAATTGAAAACTTTCCTATTTCCAGAGTCGTGCTAAAGCCTTTCTCATCGGATCACTTTTAATTTCTCGCGCCAGGACACTCTTGAGTATCAGTGCGCGGTATAACTTTACTATAACATATAACATAACATGTTAATGCTAACAATCTTTTGGGTGCCACTCAGTTTGGCTTCCGTGCTGGTCAAAGTACTGAGACTGCACTTATCAAAGCCAATGAGGCGATCAGGCGGTCTCTTGATCAGGTTGGTAGAGCTACCCTTATCCTGCTGGATCTATGAGCAGTCTTTGATATTGTCAATAATTGACCGGTGATGGAGAATCTGGGCAGAATTTGAGTGACCGGTACAGGGTGAGAATTGCTTAATTTCTTTCTCAGCAATCGGGAACAGTCTGTTCGACTAGGGGATTTTACATCTCACCCCTACTCTCTACCTTGCGGGATACCCAAGGGGTCCTCATTTAGTTGGACTTTGTGCAATATTTATGCCACCCCACTGGGACAACTAATAGGATCTTTTGACTTTTCTCTGATGTCCTGTGCTGACTAACAACAAAATGTCATCTTGTTAGCAACTGAGGGCACTGGGACTGGGGCGAGATTCTGTGACTGCATGCAGGCAGTCAGCTTGTGGATGTCCGGCAAAATGGACACGATGGACAGTCTCCTAGACTTCCTGGTGCTGAAAGTGGACAAACACGACGAGCAGATCAAGGAAGCGGAAAGGAGGTTCTCAGACTCGGAAGACGCTGTGGCTCAAATGCAAAAACAAGTGACACAAATGGGCAAAATCCTGAACGTAATAGCCTATAAGAATGAAGACCTCGAAGCTAGAAGTCGCAGAAATAACATTCGAGTCCTAGGCATTTTGGAAACCACAAATACTGGTCGCATGGAGGACTACATCGAGCGGCTCCTGCATGACACCTTTGAAGCAACCGCCTTCTCCCCGCATTTGACTGTGGAGAGAGCTCATTGGTCTCTCGGGCCTCGCCCATCTCCATGCAGTGCTCCACGCTCTATTATTGTCCGAATCCTTATCTATCGAGACCAGGACACCGCACTTCGCCTAGCATGTGAAAGAAAGTCATTGACATATGAAGGTATGAAGTTTACCTTACATCCTGACATCACTGTTGCCGTGCAGAAAGCACGCCGCAAGTTTCTCCCTGTGAAACTGGTGCAGATCGGAGCTTCCAAATCCCCTTGACTTCCACGGACGGAGTGATCTCACAGTCACACACGCACACACGCATCACACACTGGTGGGGCCCATTACACTAACATTCATCCTACCACCCTATCCGTGCTTTGTATAAGGGGAAACACTTTCGATACCTAACCAATCTGCATGTACCCTGAGGTCAATGGCATCAACTAGTTGCTATAGATCTGGTGAAACATTCTAGGATTCGCAAATAAATTCAATAAGCATGACAATAAAATAACCACCCGACACAGTAATTCAAACAGAATATTTGTTTATCTAAAATTGTAAGAAAAGACAATTGAATGCAAAATCATTTCTTTCATATTTACCTATTCTGGCTAAAAGTCGTTTTTCTAAGTCAGAACCGGTCCTCAGCAAAATAATCAAAGTTTCTAGCCGTCATGTAGAGTCACCGTCCTCTCCGTCAGCATCGGGACCTCAGATCATCAGTTCGGGAAGAAGTGGCGCTAGACCTCTCTAGTCTACTAATATTTATACGAAATTTACATTCCAAAATGTTGCAATCATATCGTACAAAATGGATGAATGGCGGAAATAATGTCGTCTTGGTACATAGGGTTACATTGGTAGTTTTTCACACACATTGATCGTCTCAAATAATGAATAGAAATAAGGAGTCCATAACTAATTCGTTACTTCTACGGATGTCTCTTTTGGATAGATTGTATCTTCTTCGTGGGATCATTACAAGTTCATAAAGTCAGTATTTATTTTGGCAACAAATTTCATGTTCAGGGGCATTTGGCATCTCTCCTGGATTTGTCGTCATGATCATGGCTTTTCAGTTTCACAGGAGGGCAAGGTCACAGTCAGTGCGAAGCCTCCTTGTAATTTTTCCATCTACTCAAATAAAGGCTGCGGGTGGTAGCCATTTTCTAGCAGGCCACAATGGTCAACTTAAGTAAAAAGAAACACAAAACATAATTACTGCACTGAAATGATTATACAGTGTTATTCCACTACTAATACCCTTATGTGTATGTATTTATCTAGCCATTTGCGACATCAAAAGCCATTAATGCGTATTGATTATAAGCGCAAAACACAATAACATCACATAAGCAACATCTATTTTGTCAATTTGCTCACCAACTTAGTTCACTTATTATTTTAGCCATGCAATAGCATTCCCACGTGTAATTCTTCTGTTAATAAGGTTGGTTAGACAAGACTTCAACAAACTTTAATAATTAATAATTAATCAGTAGTATTTTTAATAATAACATACGAAAATGAAACAGGTATTTGGGTTCAAAGTAAAAACCCTGCTCCATCAATCCCCCCCTTTGGTGATATCTTATCACCACAAAAATCAAGAAAAAAAACCCCAAAACAAATCAATTTTAATTTCCCCTTTTGAAGAAATTCAAAATATCTTCTTGTTCATTTTTCAAACCCTTGTTTCCATCTCATCTTCTTTCTTTGTTTCTATATGCATGCTTTCCCTCAATTCTTCTAATTCTATTTCTTGTAGATCTCTTTCTGGTTTCTTTTGTCTCTTTTTAACATTTTCTCGTGTTATTTTCTTTTTATTTCTTCTATATCTACAACACATGCACCCTAATCTAAGAATTAATAGTGCAACAATTACACACGTTAATGGAAATAATATCTTACCAAAAAATGGTACTACCTATTTTGGCAACAAAATTCTTAATAGCAGTCATTTTATTAGCCATTTTAGTCCAGATACTTTCAGCTTCCAGTGGTACTAATTCTTCATGCAAATCAGTAATATTTTTGATGTAGACTTTTAGATCTTTGCTTTCGTCAGGAAGGTAAGTGCAACAATGTTGAACTTTCAGCATTCCACAGACTCCACCCTCTTTTGCCAATAGAATGTCAAGGGCAAGTCGATTTTGCATCGCCATAGCACGTAAAGCAACCATTTCAGTATTTACCAAAAGAAAGCCTCCAGCGGTGCTTGTTGACAAGCGGTCCACCACTTTTGACAGCTTCCGAATGCCAAAGGCATTCAAAGAAATTCCCACTGCTGGTATCAAAGCTCCAAAAATATCTCCTACAATTTCTGTCCATGTTTCTCTTCTATAGCATGTTAATGGATTAGTTTGTTCAGCATTTTCTACTCTATCCATGTGAAAAATCTTTGGAAAGACCAGGCCAACATAACATGTGCCAAACCAATGGTCAGGCAAACAGTAATAAGCCTTATTCCCACAAATATAATACACTCCCGGGTAGACTGGATCTTCTCCTCCTCTAAATCCCCATCCGGTTGCAATAAAGTATGTATCATGGCACTCACTAGTCCCTATAAATAATAATAATCATACTGGGATCTCTTCCTGGTAATGCATAGTTTGCCTTTCTGTGGTGCATCTATAGCCATAGTTGGACTGGCTCCATTTTTCAATTCTTTTTCTTTCTCAATATCCCACATTGTTTCACTAATTTCATGCCCTTCTGCTTTCTTATGCATGTTCAACCTTCTTCTCTCAACCATGTCTAGAAAAGCTTTCTCTTTTTCTTTCAAACTGCAAGTTAAATTATTTCTAAAAACATATTCTAATGTTAGTTCTTTTGTTTCTAAAAAAATCTCACCTTAAGTGTTAGCTTCCTTTGCAGGATTCAGTTCTTTATTCATAGGCAATTGCCCAAGAATATTATCTACATTAGACATATTATAATCTAATTTCCCTAACTGATAAAATATACTAATCAACACACTACATGAAATTCCATACGTAGCTGGAAGATGATGATAAGTCACTCCTTCCGAAACAGAGGCAGGTAATTGCTTGCAAACATAGCAATCCCTTACATCCATTGTCTTTACGTATTCATACAATAATTTTGAAAACACATTGCTAGAAAAATCATTAATTGACCTATCCTTATGTATATGTACATTGCTAGTTCTAGTTGGAACTATCTTCTGTGAGCTCTTCTCTATATTAGTCCTGTTCTCAGTATGTCCTTCTAAAGTGTCTATGGTTACTCGAAAAGAAATCAGTAGAGCAAGTACGCTCCAAAGCAGCATTAATAATCCTGTACAGCAGCAGCACATCTTGCACCATCTTTTCAGAAAAGTACATCTACTTTGATTATTGTTTGTGTTAGCCATCTTGCTAATTTGACCGTGTCTTTTGACTTAGCCTCTTCTACTCCACTACCGAACTTTAGGGTAGCAAGTGCCCAACAGATTATTACAATCTACTAGTTTAATTTTACTACTTTTCTTTCTTCTCCAAAACTTCTTTGGATTTATTCAATTTGGATTTTCATCACTTTTCACTGTTTCTTCATCATCGTCAAACTGTATTAGGTCCTGAACATCCGTTTCTTCTCCAATGTCGGACAAGATAACTCTCAGGATTCCCACAGCTTCTTCTTCATCAACCACTTTCAGCAAAGCCTCCTCTGGACTTCCTTGACTGTTTGCCTCTTCTCCTTGTTCAGGCAGTGCCACATACGTCCATTCTGGTGACTTATACCTCTGGTTTTGTTTTCTGATTCTTTTAGTTCTTTCAGATATATTTGTTTCTTCTTCTTTCGTTGGATTCTGACTTGACACTTCGTTCACTTGTTCAGCTTTTGAAGAGTTAACTCGTGTCAGTCGATACCTTAGTCTCTTTATCTTGTTAGGCCAAAGATCTCCTTTAGCATTTCTCTTTTGTCTTCCTTCTTTATTGTTTCTTTCTCCAATCCAAGTTCTCTTTCTCAGAACTCGTCCTCCATGTATCTCATTTTCACTTTCATCAGATTCTGTCTCAGTTGCCTCTTGTTCATCAACAGTTTTCTCTTTTCCAACCACTTCTTTTTCTCCAACAGTCTCTTTTTCCATCAATTGAGATTTCCCTAGTTCTGTCCCTCCTCGGGTCTCCGACACGCAATCTTTCTGCTGTCTACTTGTCCCTTCACCTAGCTTGTTGTCGATGTTCCCTACACCTCCTCGGGGTTCTTCCGCAATCTGTCCCTCTCTGTCTTTTCCTGTCCCTTCTTCTTCAAGAATTATCTCAGGTGGAACTTGTCCAAGTTCCTTATTTGATTCTGGTGTCACTTCTGTTGGAATGTTCTTTTCTTTTCTTTCTTTCTTTTTGTGTTGGTCACTGTTAGTTGAAACCTCAGACACTTCTTCAGAATCTGAACTCGCCTCTGCAGTTTGCAATGTTCCTTTCAGAACCTCTTCTGGTGGGATGAAAATTTCTCTTGACTCACTTTCCCCCCTTTCAGGATTCTTTTTCCTTCTTACTGCCTCACTGTCTGCATCATCACTGGAATCTTATTCTTCAAAGTATTCTTTTCCAGTGCCGTCTCTTGGATTTGGAACTCTCAGTGTGTGACTTGCATGTATCCAATTTTTCACTCCCGCACACTTCACAGCGGTGACTTGTCTTGGCCTTCCCCACCTTGGAACCAGGCAATTCCTTCTTCTATGGACTTTTATCCTTACCCAGTCCCCTGGGCTTAGATCATGGGCTGGTTTCTTTTCAAGAGTGGTGGCATCTTCTCCAACCTGGTGAAACACAGAATGAACTGCGTCAGCCAGGCCTTTACAGTAATCCAAAATCATGTCATCAGTTATAGTCATCAGCTTGTTGACTAGTACAAATGCATGTCTCATAGCACGTCCCATGATAATTTCATGTGGACTCAAACCTGTTGTTCTGTGTGGAGTAGACCTAATTGTCATCAGGACTAGAGGCAAGACATCAGGCCATTTAATTCCTATGGCCAAGCACATTTTTCCAATTCTGTTTTTGATGGTACCATTCATTTGTTCAACCACACCAGAAGCCTCTGGTCGGTAAGCACAATGTAGCTTCTGCTGTACACTCAATGCTTCACAGATCAAACCCATGATTTCATTATAAAAATGTCCTCCTCTGTCTGATTCAATGGTCACTGGGAACCCGTACCTTGGGATGAACTCTCTTAACAGTAGCTTGGCCACTGTTATCCCATCATTTCTTCTTGTTGGATAGGCCTCCACCCACCTGGAGAACAAACAGACCACCACCAGGACATACCTTAATCTATTGACTTGGGGCATTTCAATGAAGTCTATCTGCATTCTTGTGAAGGGTCCTCCCTCCCTGCCTATTGTTCCTAGGCTCACCACTGTTTTCTTTCCAGGATTGAACTGCTGACATATCAGACATCTCTGACAGAGACTCTCTGCTATCAGCCTAAATTTCGGACTATACCAGGTCTGCTTAAAGGCCCTTATCATAGCATCCCTCCCCAGGTGTCCTTGGCCATGATACATCCTTGCCATTGTTGACAGCATGCTATTTGTCATGACTGGTCTTCCATCCCTATAGACCCACACATGGTCTTTTTCCCTTGATGCACAACCTGCTTTCACCCAATCTTTCATTTCCTCATCTCCTGCCTCATCTTGGAACTGCTTCACTTCCTCCCATGTTCCCACCTCATTAGTAAACATTAAGGAACAAGAAGACATTTCTCTTTCTTTACTCCGATTAATGGAATGATTATTCCTCGCACAGTATTGTGCTATGTCATTAGCAAATTTGTTCCCAACGGTGACAAAATCATCACCTTGACCATGAGCAGCACATTTTACAACTGCTAGTTCTTTAGGCAGGTGTATCGCCTCTAGCAATTTTCCAACCACCTCAGCATTCTTTATGGGAGTTCCACTTGAGGTCAGGAAACCTCTTTGTAGCCATAGCTGGCCAAAATCATGGACAACTGCGAAGCCATACTGGCTGTCAGTCATTACAGTCACTCTCACATTTCTTCCAATTTTGCAGGCTTTCGTTAGTGCCACCAATTCTGCCACCTGAGCGGATTTAACTCCTTTCAAAGGTGATGCTTCCACAACTCCTGAAACCATACACACAGCATATGCAGCACTCAATGTTCCTTCATCCGTTCTCAAGCATGATCCATCCACAAACAACACATGATCACTCTCAGGCGGTGGCAGATCTCTTATGTCAGGTCTTGGTTTTGTACAGTAATCAAGCACATCCAGGCAGTCATGATCAACTTCATTTCTCACTCCCACACATTCAGCATCGGGCAACAGTGTCGCTGGATTCACATTCACACATCTCTCAAGGCTCACATTTGTTGCACCAAGAATGACTTTCTCATATTTAGTCAACCGACTATGAGACATGAATTGTGTCCGACTCCTTGTTAAAAGGATTGCCACATCATGAGGTACGAATACCCGTACAGGATATCCCATTATGATTCCCTCACTTTGTTCCAGACTTTTGCATGTAGCAGCTACTGCTTTTAGGCAACCTGGTAAACCCACAGCTACTGGGTCAAGTGTTGATGAGAAGTATGCAATTGGCCTCCTCAGACGTCCATGTTTCTGGATTAGCACTGAAAGTGCACATCCATTTCTCTCACTACAGTACAGCTCAAATTCTTTTTCGTAATCTGGCATTCCTAGGGCTGGAGCTTCACACGGCCTGTTCTTTAATTCTTTAAATGCTGCCATTTCCTCTGGGTTTAGTTCCAATGGGTCTTTCACCTCACTTTTGGTCAATTTAATCAATGGCTTGGCAATCAGGGAAAAGTTACTTATCCACTGACGACAGTAACCAACCATTCCCAGAAACATTCTGACTTCTCTTTTTGAGTCATTGGGGCTCTCATTCCTTTGATGATTTTAATTCTGTCAATAGTCACTTTCCTCAGGCCCTTTTCAATATTATGTCCCAGATACTGGACTTCTTTCTTGCAGAATTGCAATTTGGCTGGGGATACCTTTAATCCTCCGTCTGCCAAGTGATTCAGTAAAGCAATGGTGTCTACTTCACAGGCTTCACGTGTTTTTGATGCCACAAGCAGGTCACCAATGTATTGGACCAAAACTGAATTTTCGGGCATTGTCAGACTCTCCAGAGATTTCTTCAGCAATTGATTAAATATCGAAGGGCTCTCTGTATACCCCTGTGGAATTCGGCACCATGCCAAAATTCGCTCTCCAAATCTAAATGAAAAAATCGGCTGGCTGTCATGATGCAACGGGATTGAAAAGAAAGCATGGCACAAATCAATTACTGTGCACCATTCTGCATCATGGGGAATCTGATACAAAATCACTGATGGATTTGGCACAATGGGACAGCATGACACAACAATTTTGTTAATTTTTCTCAAATCCTGTACTATTCTGAACTTTCCATTAGGTTTCTCCAGTCCCATTATTGGCGAATTACATGGGCTGCTCAATATTTCCCTTAACACCCCCTGCTGGATCATTTTCTCGATTATGGGTGTTATTCCTTCAATTATTTCAGGTGTCAGTCTGTATTGAGGGATGTTTGGGTAAACCACTCCTTCTTTTACTGTAATTTTTACTGGATCTACATTTCTCATCAGGCCCACATCCTCTCCAGTAAAATCCCAAACGGCTGCTTTCACTGTCTGTTTCAATTCTGGGGGTAATGCATCTGGATTAAACACAGCATATGTTCCCAAAGCCTCACTTTGCCTGTTATCTAGATTCATCCTGTATAGGACATCCTCATCTGGTGTTTCAAAGGTTATTCCATCTGGAGTACAGAAAATAGTGCAATTCATCTTGCACAGCAGGTCCCTGCCTAGCAAGTTCACAGGGCTCGTGTCACACACCACAAATCGGTGCTTGTCTGAGAATTTCCCTATTCTGACCCTTACTGGTTCAGTAAGATGAGTTTTTATCTGTGTGTTTGACACGCCAACTACTTGGATTGCTTCATCTGAGAGAGGAAGATTCTTTATTTCAGCTGACCTGACAGTGGATCTCGTGGCTCCAGTGTCAACTAGAAAAGTGATACTTTCACCATTGATTTTCCCATCTACAAAAGGTCCTGCCTGGTCTATTTCTAGAGTTGCGCCAAGTACGCACTCTTCCTCCTCTCTTCGGCACCGTCAAAAGTCTCCCTCTGAATCACTTCCCTCATTCCTTAGCCAGTATTGCGATACAGCGCTTGCGCGTTTTGGCTTGTTTACCTGTTCTTCATCGTAGAACCCCGACTCTTGGCTGTACTTCTGTGATCCTCTTCTTTGTGGCAAGGGCGGTTTTGGCACCTGATTCTGCTGCTTAACAGCCTTCTGCTGTTGCTGATGCTGACCAAACCCCTCACTCTGCACCTGTGAATTCAATGATGGATTGTCATCATTAGTGGACGGTGGGTTCTTACACTCGGATTTCCAGTGCCCTAATTTTCCACAGTTGTGGCAAGGAAATTTCTTCTTGGCTTCCTCAATATTTCCTTTCCCTTTTCCTGGGCCAAACCTGGGTTTATTTCCTGGGTTATTTGCTTGTTCAACCAACTGAGCTTCCTGTCTTTCCGCAACTTTCACCTGTGCCCACATTGCCTTTTCTTTCAGTTTCCTTTGCTTTGCCTCAATCTCATCACTGAAGTATTTTGCATGTCTCAGGATCTCGTCAATCTTTTTGCTCTGCCAGTCTACGGTATGCTGCCTTATCATTTCACTGATTTCAGGTCGCAAACCATACACAAATCTATATACAAAATGGCTCAGATCCTTGTCACCCAGGTGTTCGTCTCTACTGAACTGTTTGAAAGCCAGTATTAGTCTTTCATAGTAAGCATGGACTGATTCCTTCACTTCCTGATGTGTTCGATCTATTTTAACCCAATCTGTTTCTTTGGGGGGTACCTTATTTTTCAAAAAGGCCATAACCTGCTCATACTTTTTCATGACCTCCGGATCTGGAGCTCCTGTCTTAGGATCTCTCGGGTATTCTTTAGTGGGCCAGTCTATGACTATTTTACATTCTGCCCACAGGTCTGCTGGTACAATTATATCAAACAGACTATTCAGGTCAATCCACAGCACTTTTGACAACTTCACAAATCTGTCGACCTGTCTATACCACTCGACAGGCTTCTCTCTTAGTCGAGGGAAATCATTTGTAAATGACAAAATATCCTGTCTGGTCCATGGGACATGTACATACCCTCCTCCTAGAATCTCCCTCATAGGATAAGCTGTCACTGCTTTCTCCTTTTCTTTCATAGGGAATGTTGAGTAAGTCCTGTCTGTTGCATCCTCCCGTTTTCTATACCATCTATCTTTCCATCTCTCCACATCTCCCCATTTTCTTAACAAAGCAATCATCTCCTTAATCTGCTCTGTTCGGCCTGCATTATTCAAATTCTCAATGTCCTTATCTGAAAAATCCACTCGGTAAGGCTTTTGTAAAGCTTTTACCTTGTCCATGTCGATTCCCATTTCACTGGCTATTCCTTTCAACCTGTCATGTATGTTCTTTGCTCTCCATGTGATACTTTTGCAGAGAAATAGAATCTCCCCTTCCTGATAATTTTTCAGCGTGTCTGTAGGGATTGTTCCCACAATCAGCTCTTCCATCTCCATATGTAGCCTAGCTACATCAATTCCCTGGGATTCTTTTTATTTCCTCTGCAAAGCCTTCAGCCAATCATTCAAATCTTCAGCAGTTATTCCCATGGATTTTTCTGCACCCCCTGTTTCTGACATTCTTTGTGGTTCTAGGATTAATCCCATGTTCCCTTCCACACATCCAGAGTTCAAACTTGGGTTTGTCTGCACACTCAACTCTCCTCCACATATGGTATGTCTCCACTGATTTTCTCCTGATTTCCACTGATTTTCTCCTGTCCTCATTTCTGCCTGCTCTGGAGGAATAACTAATCTATTGCCTACATACGGAACTGTCAAACCGCTTTCACCAGTCCTCTGCTTGTCAAAAATTGGCATAACCGGACCTATTGTCACAGGCACTGTAACTGCCTCAAGATTTTTAGTCAATTCTCTAATTTTCTCTGTCAATTCAAAGGTTGTTCTTGCTAGTTCTCTGGTCTTTTCATCCTCAACCTCATTCTCCCTTTCTCTCTCTCTTTCTCTCTCTCTTTCTCTCTCTCTTTCTCTCTCTCTTTCTCTCGCTCTTTCTCTCTCTCTTTCCCTCTCTCTTTCTGCCAGAGAACAACTGCTTTTCAACTCAGGGTTCGTAACCACTGTTTTTATAATCCGCAGGGTGTTTCTCATTGGGGTAACTGCTGTTCCTACCTCTGGTTCTCGTCTCTACGGGGGTGATCTTTTGTATAGCACGTCTTCTAGGACATCATCATCAGACTCATTCGCCCCATACCTCCTTGTTTCTACATTATGTTCTTTCTCTGTACACTTTCTCCCTTCGGTCTCCTCTGCAGTTCTTACAGGATATAGTCCCTCAGTCATACTGGCATCTCGCCATCGTCTCATCCGATCATGATGAGTTTCACGATCATACTTCCGCCCAAACATGTACCTATAATTTCCTCCACTCCTCTGCTTTTCTCGCTCATGCATTTCATCTTCCCATTCAGTTAATGCCTCAAATTGTGTTGGCCTAGGCCGAGGCTCTGGACTCATCATCCGCTCCCGTAAGTTCCTCAGTATGGCCAGATTAAATGAGCCATGTTCCGGGAAAGCTAAAACTCCATCTTCCTTAGTATATTTCACCCAGTTGTCTAACCAAATACAGGTATGATACCCATACTTTGCAACCATGAAGGATGCAGGGGTTCTTATCGGAGGAAGTAACTGTCCTTCCCTAGTCACAATATCCTTATCCTTGTCAAACCAGTTCTTAACCTTACTAAACAAGGCTTTCTTTTTCTTTTCCTCAGCGTGGTAATACATTTTCTTATTTTCCCCAACTCTTTTGTCCTTTCTACAACTGTATGATCTCCTGTCCAATTGCAGCGCGACTCACACTAACGCACCAATCCTGGAGCGTCTACGTCACTGACTCAGTCCACGAATCCCAGCACGACTCACACCAACACACCAATCCTGGAGCGTCTACATCACCTCGTATGTCTCCCAATCTTAGCGCGGCGTACACTAGCACACCAATCACCGTGCGACCACCGTTCTAACCCACTGTCCAATCACAGCGCGGTTTTCCTGACGTCAGCAGTTGCTGCAGCAGCTTCTGCTCCTGTCTCTTGTCTCTCTCGTCTACCCCTCCTTTACAAAACTACTCGGTAGACTTTGTTTCAATTTCTACGAGTTTGTTAGTTACAACATACAAACATCTCCATTGTCTGCATCGCTAGCCACAGAACAGCAAAAGACCTTTCCCACGAGAATTCCGCCTTTCCCGAGTGCAGCGCTTACCTCTGCCCTACTACGGAATTGTTACTTCCGTTGATAAAGTAGCACATCCCTCTACTTTACCCTTCTAACAAGCATCATTTAACTGTTTTCTCCGGAATGCTCCTAAGAGTTCTACAATTAACCAGAATGCCTTCTCATTCACGCACTTTCACACCAGAAAATGTAGTACATCCACACAGGATCCTGTCTTTCCCGAGAACAGCGAACAGTCTGTCCTACTACAGGATTATATCACACGTTAACAAAGCAGCGCTTACCTCTGCTCTGTCCTTCTAACAAGCTCAGAGAATACCTATTACCTTTCTAGTGATAAGTGATAACGGAATGCCATAAGGATCCCTGATACCTAAGACCAGAACTTCACAGATAACCTTCGCTATTATATACACTTCTTTCACACAGAAAATACGTCTCTAATGGCAACACACGGCGATGCTACCTCATCGAACCCAGACAATGCGACGCACAACTTCGATTGTCACACGTTTTCCCCTGCCTACATACAGGGCCAACAATCCCGCTTTTTCCGAGAGCAGCGCTTCCTTCTGCTCTACCACGGAACTGTCACCAACTTCCTACATCCCAGAAGCCGTACACACCACATAAACTCAACACAACTTCAACATACAGTGTTAGTACAAATATCGATATCAATCAATAATCAATAAGCCTATATACACGCAAATTCGCCAGATCAAGACAATAGTTAACCATCATTCTGCTACCAAGAAACTGATGCAGATCGGAGCTTCCAAATCCCCTTGACTTCCACTGACGGAGTGATCTCACAGTCACACACGCACACACACATCACACGCTGGTGGGGCCCATTACACTAACATTCATCCTACCACCCTATCCGTGCCTTGTATAAGGGGAAACACTTTCGATACCTAACCAATCTGCATGTACCCTGAGGTCAATGGCATCAACTAGTTGCTTTAGATCTGGGGAAACATTCTAGGATTCGCAAATAAATTCAATAAACATGACAATAAAATAACCACCCGACACAGTAATTCAAACAGAATATTTGTTTATCTAAAATTGTAAGAAAAGCCAATTTAATGCAAAATCATTTCTTTCATATTTACCTATTCTGGCTAAAAGTCGTTTTTCTAAGTCAGAACCGGTCCTCAGCAAAATAATCAAAGTTTCTAGCCGTCATGTAGAGTCACCGTCCTCTCCGTCAGCATCGGGACCTCAGATCATCTGTTCGGGAAGAAGTGGCGCTAGACCTCTCTAGTCTACTAATATTTATACGAAATTTACATTCCAAAATGTTGCAATCATATCGTACAAAACGGATGAATGGCGGAAATAATGTCGTCTTGGTACATAGGGTTACATTGGTAGTTTTTCACACACATTGATCGTCTCAAATAATGAATAGAAATAAGGAGTCCATAACTAATTTGTTACTTCTACGGATGTCTCTTTTGGATAAATTGTATCTTCTTCGTGGGATCATTACAAGTTCATAAAGTCAGTATTTATTTTGGCAACAAATTTCATGTTCAGGGGCATTTGGCATCTCTCCTGGATTTGTCGTCATGATCATGGCTTTTCAGTTTGACAGGAGGGCAAGGTCACAGTCAGTGCGAAGCCTCCTTGTAATTTTTCCATCTACTCAAATACAGGCTGCGGGTGGTAGCCATTTTCTAGCAGGCCACAATGGTCAACTTAAGTAAAAAGAAACACAAAAAATAATTACTGCACGGAAATGATTATACAGTGTTATTCCCCTACTAATACCCTTATGTGTATGTATTTATCTAGCCATTTGCGACATCAAAAGCCATTAATGCGTATTGATTATAAGCGCAAAACACAATAACATCACATAAGCAACATCTATTTTGTCAATTTGCTCACCAACTTAGTTCACTTATTATTTTAGCCATGCAATAGCATTCCCACGTGTAATTCTTCTGTTAATAAGGTTGGTTAGACAAGACTTCAACAAACTTTAATAATTAATAATTAATCAGTAGTATTTTTAATAATAACATACAAAAATGAAACAGGTATTTGGGTTTGAAGTAAAGACCCTGCTCCATCAAAACAACATCTTAGTAAGGCACAAATTGACTTTGCGCTCCTGTATCCGGTGCGCCTAAGGGTCACGCACCAAGGTAAACAAAAGATATATTTGAATCCACATCAAGTGGAAGATTTCTGTAGTAAGGACTCCCTTAATACGTACATACATTGTTAAGTTAGCATAACCACGTTAGAGGTTAGAAAGCCATCTTGCTGCTTTTGCACACAACACTGCGTTCACATGTTATTGCTTAAACAAACTGCTGACTCGAGTTTTGCCTCACACGAGAGCAATCTGTTGTTACCATCCCGAGCTCTGCGCAGCGACCTTGGTCTGCACACGATGTGACAAACAGTCTGAGTTGTTAGACAATGCATGTTTTCCACTCTAGGTTGATCGACCCACTATTTAGTCATAACACACGAGCAGCTGCAAATACCTGAAAGTTGGTGCTTTTAATATCACAGACATCATGTTTAATATTCAGACCGAAGACGAGCCTTCCTGCGAGAAGACTCCTGATGCTCCTGTGATGTGATTTCACTAAGCTGATCTTTGAGGTATGGGGTCCCCTATTCAAGCCTAAGAGACCTTCTGTTAGTCTAATAATAATATTAGCTTCTTAGTAAAGGGAAGGTGGTAGTATCCACTGTCGTTATAACATGATCACCCCTTTTATATTCTATGGAATTGTAACTATGTTGATGGTTTTGATTTTAATCATTTGTCTGCTTGTATTAGCCAAAGTACTGCATCTTAGGACACGTGGTCTATAAAAATAAACTCTTTTTATTTTCACCGTGTCTCTGTTGATTCTTGTTGTGGACTGATGTGAGAATAATATACGAACAGGTATTTCCGATTCCCACCATTACTGAGAGTATACTGAGTCGCTTGTTCTGGGTTGTCTTTTCATTGGGACCGCCGAGCTAAATCTCGGATAACGAATGGGACACTTATGCTAGCCGGATACTGGGTTCTGGGTTCTGAGGTGAGTTTCTGGTACACCACAACTCACTGAGGTCCTGGGGTTCTACGCATAGTTCTGTGTATAAGCAGAATCCCTGCAACATGGCGCACCTAACGTTTGGTCTATGAGTTGAAACGCCTTAGTAGTGCTCGCATTTGTCCACGACACCCTCATTCTTGTTTCCGGATAACAAGTCTGACGGATTTAAACCTACCTAGGTCTATTGATATAGGTTCCTTCAAGCTTGATCATTAAAAAGGTTATTGAACCCTTGTGCTACTGATAGTTTCAAGTGTGTGTTGTCCTAATGTCGGTGGATATTGCAGCGCATAGCCGTGCAGCTCTGAAACGTCATTTGACGCAGTATGGGGTGCCGGACACTGGTATGAACGTCATCTTTGTGGTGGGAGCCGATGCGGCTCATCCCTATGAGTTGTTCTACTCTTGGGTGACGATTCCGGCGGTAAGTGAGGATGATAATACCTTTCATTCTTACACTGCCGCTGCCGTGCCAGCGAACTATGCGCCGTATAGGACACAAGAAATACCAATATCTGCTTGGCAGCATCATATTTGGTTTAATGGCGCCCTTCCCCATGTGGTTATACCGCCAAGAATGGGTCCTTTATCAATTGCAGGGGCCACTTGGCCGGTACTAGCCGGATTTACGCCTCATCCCCATTACCTCACGGTGACGGTGGCTGAGTTGCGTGTACTGCACACTGCCCTAATTACGGTATATAGGGCGTTGGTGCAGTACGTGTCGCGCAATGTGCAGGCGGGGGCACCTGCTGTTGCGGGGCAGCCTACTGATCACCACGCGGTGGTCATTAGTCCTGTTATGGTTAATTCTGTTATGGGCAAGCGCCCCCAAACTAGGGATGATTTCCCCTTTTGGCTTGCTGAAAAATTTGACCAAATAGAAGCGGTATACCCGAATACTTCTCCTGTGGAGAAACACAGGATCCTCACCATTAGTTTGCCTAAAGACTTGGTCCCCCACATAGATGATTGTGTAAATTGGGGCAAGGTCTTTGCAGCGACGTACGCGCAGTGCTTTGGCACTCCGTCTATGTTGCAGCTGCCCTCCGTTATCAAACGAGTTCAAGAGAACCATGGTGCGGAGTCTGCGATAGAATTAGGGATGCGGCTCCTCGGTCAATTTGACCTGGTGGCTACCATGATAATGGGAAACCTTAAGGGTGATGCTTTGCATTTCCAGGTTCGTAATGAACTGAAGCGAGTTGCTGAGGAGGACAAACCGCAGGAATTTGCGAAAATAATCGCAGAGGCATATCGGGATTTGGGCCGTAGCTCTTTAGGAGTTAAACCTGTAATAAAGAATCCCGATCTAAAACAGCAGGGTAAGGCAGAAACCTCTGGTAAGGACGACCGACCAAGTTTTCCAAAACAAAATTGGCGGTTTAAACAACAGGGAAAGCAGCAGCAACAGAAACAGGGCTCTCGGCCTGCCTCTCCCGTACAGTCAAGTAGTGAACGCACTTATGATCTGCGCGATCGTGCTACTATAAAGTCTCCTGATAGATTTCAGGTTTCTGAACAGCGCTCTCCTCGTTCTTCACAGGAAACATCAGCTACACAGTCCGGTGGCGGAGGCGGTGGCAAAGGTCGGGGTGCTCCACAACAGCGTGACCAACCCCGACAGACTGAGGGTAAAGGCAAGCAGGACGAATTTGCACGACAAAGACCCCCGTTTCAGAAGAAGAAAGTGGCGGCTCTGACGGCAAGGTATGCCTCAGATAGTGCGGACACAGCTTCGGAACCGGACATGGGCGCTGACGCTCCTGGACAGCGCAGCGGAAATTACCATAGTCCGTCAAGCTCTGCGTCCATTTCTGGCGGTGACAGCAACTGATATATCGGTTACTGTTGAAACAGCTGACACCAGAGTGGCTCCCCCTGACAGACTTTATGAAATAGTCTTATTAATTGAGGGTGACATACAACGTACAATAAAAGGGATTTTTTGGGATAATCTGACCACCACCTATGATATCCTCCTAGCGGAGGCAGATTGGCCCCCAGCTTTCATTTTAGAGGCTCCTAGAGGGGAGGAAGTAATCCTCCCGTCCTTTGCGCACACAGTGCCTAAGGACCAAGCTGAAGTGTATGCTGGGGAGTGGGCGCTTGCGCTTGCGCCGGCGGTGTATCGTACTCAGGTGGGATGGGACAGATTGTCCCCCTGCCATGAGATTTCATTGCGGTCTATGCCCCAGCCTCAACCTCAATATCCTATGCGTCGTGAAGCGAGACCCCACGTCGCGGCAATCCTTGAACAATTGGAATATCAGGGTGTTATTGAAACATGTGTGTCCCCTATGAATAACCCTTTATTCACTGTAACGAAGCCTGACGGCTCGTACCGTTTAGTTTTGGATTACCGGCACCTAAACTCCCATTGCCGGACCTGCGCGGTACAAAATACACATAGCTCGGCTTTGGTCGACAGTCTCGTGCGTAAAAGGTTTAAAACGACACTTGACATTTCCAATGGCTTTTTTAGCCACAACCTGTCCACACTGAGTAGCCAGTGGACGGCGTTTACTTCGGGCGGCAAACAAAAACAGTTTACAAGATTGGCCATGGGTTACAAAAATAGCCCTGGCGTCTTTTCTGCTCGCGTGGTTTCTCTCTTAGAAAGAATAGACCCCGACGCATACTCCTATGTTGACGATATCTATCTTACGGATGATGAGCTGATGCCACATCTGTCTCGAGTCGACAATATTATCGTGAGTTTTGCTGACTATGGCTACAAATTCAATTTTGCGAAGTCACACATCGCAGAATATACGGTGTTGTTTTTGGGCTACGAGCTCAACAATGAAGGTAAGGGGTTAGCCCCCACTTTCTGGAGAAGTGTGCACGCTTAAGTGCTCCTACGACACTGAAGAAATTACAATCTCTGCTGGGCTTTCTGAATTTCGGCCGTACGTACATTCCTGATTATGCCCAGCGTATCAAGCCGCTTTACGCCTTGGTACAACCTTCGTTTTTGAAGTCTAGCTGGCAGCTAGAACACTCTGCAATTTTACAGTCTTTACAGGCTGACCTTCTTGCTTCACAATACTTGCTGACACGTGATAACCGCACTAACCTGGTAATAAGAATAGTACCAGGCGCCGTGGGGTTCACGTATTTGACGTTTAATGAGGGCGACACAGTCCCCATTGCGTACAAATCCCACTTGTACACCTCTGCTGAATTACGTTTTTCCACGGTCGAAAAAGTTCTGACTGCTGTGCAGATGGCGATCCTCAAGGAACGCGCACTGTCGCATGGGAAAAAGATTCTGGTTGTAACACCATATCCTGCTTTAGAGGCAGTGACTAAAGCAAGTGTACCAAATTCTAAAGCTTTGCATCCACGGTGGATACAATGGGCCACAACACTGACGTCGCCAGATGTCACTTACATCTTTGATGCCTCATTACAGACTCAAGAGTACTTGCAGTATGAATTCGTTCATCCGGCACCTCTGTCTTTGCGCCCGCTCGAAGAATACCATTGTGTCATATACACTGACGGGTCTGCGCAACCCGCAATTGGATCGAAGCACGCTTATTCAGCGGCTTGCGCAATTGTCGTAGGTACATTCGTAAATGGTGAATTCCAATCTGATGCAGTGCATACGCAGTCATTGGGTGATTGTATCGCGCAATTAGCGGAGCTCCGGGCTCTGGTGCTTGCACTGGAGTTTGCTGATCCCCGAGTCACTACTCTTATAGTGAGTGACTCCTTCTACTGTGTCCAGTCCTACAATGACAATTTACACTTCTGGTCTCAGAATGATTATCGAGACACTAAAGGTAGCACAATTAAGCATAAAACGCTTTGGGTTCGAGTGGCAGACTTTAAAGAACGTCTCCCTCTCGTGAGTGTTATTCACACTCTTGGTCACCAGCGGCTTGGTGTCCATGCTGTCGGCAACAGCTTAGCTGACGAGGCAGCGAAAACAGCAGTGGCTACATACTTAGTGGCAGCAGTTACAAGATCCAAAAGTAAGATTGATGATGACATCTTGGCAGCTATTGCTGCTACAGAGAAGGGAGGTGATTACCCGAAGGGTTTTCCCTCTCGTTATATTTATCATTTAAGTCCTGATAACGTCCCATTAGTGAGGATTAACGACGTTGGTGACAGAATTATTCCCAACGCGGACTGCAGACCAGCACTGATCCTAGCTGCGCACGAGGGATTGGCATCAGCCCACGCCGGTGTGTCAGCTACAATATCTCTGCTACAACAACGTTACTGGTGGTTTGGTTTATATAAACAAGCGCGCGCATATGTTCTTGATTGTGACATTTGCCAACAGATTAAACCTTCTACTGTTGCGCGCCCACCACAGACACAGCTGTACATCTCTAATAAGCCATTTGGTTGTGTTTATTTAGATCACTGCGGTCCTTTCTCTTCTGATACTGCGTACAAGTACATCTTGGTTGCAGTGGATTCGTGCACACGTTTTCTATGGGTATGGCCACAAAGGAGTGCTGACTCGCGGACTGTCATCAGGGATTTGCGTGTCTTTGTGGGAACTTTTGCGTGTGGTACCTTCCATTCTGATCAGGGCCCTGCGTTCGCCTCTAAGGCTTACAAGGAGGCTATGAGAAATTTGGGGGTCCTAGTCAAATTTTCGTCCCCCTACCGACCTGAGGGTAATAGTGTGGTGGAGCGAATGAACCGTGACTTAAAGCAATCATTGACAGCACGTGTTTTAGGCACAGGCCGGAACTGGCTAGCCCATTTGTATAACGTCCAACGTGCACTTAATAATCTCCCTAGAAGGTCTCTGGGTGAGCGGACCCCGTACATGATGCTCTTCGGAATCAGAATGTGTGTTCCAGACCTTGATGGTCTAGACATTGCGGCGTCGACCGCACCCTTTGATGTAGATGATCACTGTGATGTTTTGCAGACTCTACAAGAAGCCAGAGACTCTCTTTCGAAAGAACATTTGCCCTCCACATCTGAAGCTGAGGTTCAGATTCCGGTAGTCGGCTGGCTACCCCGAGTTGGAGATCTGGTCCGTGAGAAGGTGGAGAACAAGAAGGAGTTCGGCCCCTCTTATCGTGCACCGGTTCCAGTGCTTGGAGTGCAGGGTACAAGAACAGTCATTTTACCTCCACTTCCTGGTCGCAAAGAAAACAGGTACATCTCTATTGACAATGTCAAACTTCAGCGAGTGGCCGATACTTCTTAGTATGACTCCGGCAGTTTCATGCCAGACAATGCAAAGAAATTCAATGTTGGTTCCTGCTTCTACCACCTTGTCTGATGTTGCCATCGAGATGCATTCAGTTACTGATCCCTTGCTGATACCACCGGCTGGTGGTTTGCCCGAAGAGACTGAGTATGCTTATCCTACACGTGGACCCTCGCCTGTTTTACAATCTACAGCGCTTGGCCAGTCCCGTTTTTCCTTTGACACTAACTCTTTGCCCTCAACTCCCCCTTCGAACATTGCTGTTTTTGTAAGTTGGTTTAAGAGACATTTTTTGATAGCCCCTTGGACATACATCTGGTTGCTGCTTTTCAGTATTTTTTTGTTCATGTCCATTGGATTTGTTGTAGTTTTTTTCCGTTTGGTGGATGGTCATTATCTCAAAGAGAGATCGACAATTAGACTTATCAATGGAACTTTGGCCCCCCACTCCTCATCCCACATCATGAAAAGGGACCAGACTTTTGTGAATATTACTGCCTGGCCCGTCATGGATGGAATCGCATGGGATGCAGTTAAATTTCAAATTCATGGGCCTACAGAGGTCATTAATGTGCCTAATGTATTTCGTGTTTCTATGGGTGATGTAGTTAAACAGAACATATGTTCTGATGATTGGGATGTACACGCCATTGAGGCACTGTTTTCAGATTTGAAATATTATGCCGCTTTTGATGATGAGGATTTGTATGAAAATGCGGCTAATTATGCAGAACAGTATTGTTTTCAACATTATGGCAATCACTTCCTGCATAAAGCGAATACGTTTAGAAATTTTGTAAATTTTACCCAGTGGGAACACTGTCCCACCCCCTCGTTTGGCAGTTCACATACATTAGTTGATAAGTTTACTTATTTTACTGATTTCAGTGTTTCAGCCCCGGCATCCTTTTATTTTAAAGTTAAGCCTGAGTCTGCCTCCAAGGTTAGACTGACACACACCAAATTGCTATATTCTAAGTCCTTTATGGATGAGTTGTCAATCAAAGGTTATGATCTATGGAAGGCTACTATTGATCTTAAGTCGGTTTGGGGTTCCAAACCGTGGGAGGTTCAGGGAACTGAAGCTTTACACCGTGCCTGTCTAGTACCAAATCATATGTTGTTTTTAAATGCAACCATCTTCCAAACCACCTGTTTCGGATTGGCCACTTCTAAAAAACTAAATTCGCCTTCTGTGCCGGATCTGGGTGCTTACCCAAATTGGAATAACCACACAGATCTGTCCCTTCCTGCTTTGCAGTTATTAGTTTCTAATTCGTCTTTCAATATTTCGAAATTTAGTAATGAGGGATGGTTAATTTGGCAAAGCAGTTCTGATACCTGTCAACGTCGTTTTCTAGGGCTGAAACCGGGGTATACTCAAGATCGCGTAGACCCCCTGTTTGAGTCGTCACATACAGTAACTACATACTCTGTAGGGAAATTATGTCAGTCCTGGCTGCGACATTCTACCTTGGCATCTGTCAAAGTTCATTTATCAAAATTACATGACAAAATAGATTTGAATGATTTTGTTAAAGGTCCTGTGGGTGGCAGATCCAGGAGATGGGCGTATGCTATTTACAACGAAGTATGGAAACTGTCGCAAATTGAGGCAGCTTCAAGATTGAGAGCTATTGATCAGGCTAATATGGAAAAAGTATTAGCAGTTATTGATAACAGCATTAACACTCTTTCTTCTCGCATTTATACATTAGATAATATTGTTTCTTCAATTGTGGATATTGTGCAGGATGATATGTCTGTGTTGTATCATGGTCAAAACCAGTTGCGTTCTGTTATGCAGTTTGCATGGACATTACAAACATTGAAGGCAGGGAAGGTCCCTTGGGACTATCTGAATACAACATTGTTATTTCTTCCCTTTAACCTTACTGACAAACAGCAGTTCATGTCCATGAAGGATGCTTCATATTCCTTGCTACATATTGAAAAATTGGAGCCGTTACCTTTCTCTGTAGCGGAAGTAGATTCCGCAGTGTGGCTCTTACACGGATTGATAACTCTCCAGTTCGCACTTTTTAAGTTTACCTCTTGTATGAAACACTATGCTCTGGGTAGATATGAACAGCTGGGTACCGCTTTCATACATGAAGTTTGGTCCCTCCCCTTTACGTATAGATGTACAAGGGACGGTACTGAGGTTTATCTGAAGGGTGAAGAATGTACAACGTCACCTGATCATTCTGTTGTATGTAGGCACATTCAGTTGCACGGAGCTTGCAATGTACACGCCCCGAATTTGGCCTGCGTCCTCAAAGGTATCCCGGTACCAGTGATTACGCCATCTTTCACGCTGCTTGCAAACGGTAGTTATTTGATTTTAAACAATGAAGCTTGCTGCGGGATGTTAGTGGGGATCCCATATATAGTAACTGTATCGCAGAGGGTTGTCTGCTGCAATAACGTTCTGTTTCCTCCCCCGCATGGGAGGCTGGATGCTTCCATCTGGCCTTCGATTCCAACCTTGAAAGCAAGATGAGCAGAATAAGAGCGCTATTGTCCCAAAAGGAGGTGCCATTGACTTCCTCCCAGGAAACATTTGTCCTTCACGTAGCAAATACACGCACTGAGGTACAGGCGCTTTTGAATACTGACCTCCCCCTGCATTTTGGAGCTTTGATCCAAACAATTTTCAATGCCTCGTCCACGACTGGCCTGGCTCATTTTTTTAAACTTGTGGGCTCGGGCCTCGTGACCTCTTTCCAAACTATTTTTGGTGTGATTCCGGCATTTTTTCATTCTATTTTCTCGAGCGTCTTTGGAGGTGTCCCTTTAATTCAGGCGCTAGTGGCAGGTGTGCTACTTTTACTTTTCATCTTGCGGAATGGCTGCTCTTTCTGTGCCACACGACAGCCTGTCCCGTCTGCAGCTTCTTCGTGACAGGATGCTTGATTACTATGGTGTCCTGCCGTTGGCGACTTTGAGCCTGGCATATGGATTATCCTTCCGGTATTCCTACTTCACCTGCGTGCAACCTGTCTTCCACTGCCTAGATTGTCCCTTTGAATGGCCTATGTATTTGTGCTTAACCAACATGGTGTCTCCGGACCCGGATTATGATCGACTGATGAGGCCCTTAGTGTCTCACGAGTCCGCCTGTTCTGGTGTTCGGATTATGGCCTGCGGTGCGGCGCATGGTATCCTGGGTAATTGGGACATCGCGAGAGCGGCATATGACTTCTTGGATATGAGTTATTTGGAAGTACACGCTGGTTGCCCTCTGATGGTGCTAGAGGCTTCGCTAATGGAAGAACATGTATGTTCCTTTTCTTTGATTAACTGGATGGCTGAAACCTTCAGTGGCCGTGCCAATGATTTTCTGCTGGAAGCAGTGGCCACATATGCTGCATATACTTTCATGGATTGAGTGAACTATCGTCCACTGTGTTTTCCTCACGTGTCTTGAACTGTCCCTGTACGTCTGCACTTCTGCCCGGTGAGGCGTTTTTACATTTTTTCCCCCCCACGGCACGTTTGAGGTTTTTTGTTTTTTCTTTCCACTTTTGGTTTTTTTTTCCTATTCGGACTTTGCCTGAACTGACCAGTGTTTTTTAAATTGGATACGCCTTGTTCTGCTCTGTCGCGCTTGTACTCTGCATTCTCTCTTTTCTTGCATACTAAGTAGTGCTTCGATCAAGGGGGCATGTAGTAAGGACTCCCTTAATACGTACATACATTGTTAAGTTAGCATAACCACGTTAGAGGTTAGAAAGCCATCTTGCTGCTTTTGCACACAACACTGCGTTCACATGTTATTGCTTAAACAAACTGCTGACTCGAGTTTTGCCTCACACGAGAGCAATCTGTTGTTACCATCCCGAGCTCTGCGCAGCGACCTTGGTCTGCACACGATGTGACAAACAGTCTGAGTTGTTAGACAATGCATGTTTTCCACTCTAGGTTGATCGACCCACTATTTAGTCATAACACACGAGCAGCTGCAAATACCTGAAAGTTGGTGCTTTTAATATCACAGACATCATGTTTATTATTCAGACCGAAGATGAGCCTTCCTGCGAGAAGACTCCTGATGCTCCTGTGATGTGATTTCACTAAGCTGATCTTTGAGGTATGGGGTCCCCTATTCAAGCCTAAGAGACCTTCTGTTAGTCTAATAATAATATTAGCTTCTTAGTAAAGGGAAGGTGGTAGTATCCACTGTCGTTATAACATGATCACCCCTTTTATATTCTATGGAATTGTAACTATGTTGATGGTTTTGATTTTAATCATTTGTCTGCTTGTATTAGCCAAAGTACTGCATCTTAGGACACGTGGTCTATAAAAATAAACTCTTTTTATTTTCACCGTGTCTCTGTTGATTCTTGTTGTGGACTGATGTGAGAATAATATACGAACAGGTATTTCCGATTCCCACCATTACTGAGAGTATACTGAGTCGCTTGTTCTGGGTTGTCTTTTCATTGGGACCGCCGAGCTAAATCTCGGATAACGAATGGGACACTTATGCTAGCCGGATACTGGGTTCTGGGTTCTGAGGTGAGTTTCTGGTACACCACAACTCACTGAGGTCCTGGGGTTCTACGCATAGTTCTGTGTATAAGCAGAATCCCTGCAACATTTCCTCAAAAGTATTACCCGACATTCACCTCGAGAGAATTCAGAAGATCACTCCTCCTTGTCCCGCTCTCCGGAGCTGGAAGAAGATTCGTAATGATGGGGTGAAAAAGTTGTTGCTGCCCAAAGCTTATAGTCCCACGTGAGCAGGACTGTCTCTCTGCGGACCTCTCATCGCCTAATCTACACTGCAGGGGAGCTACTCTTTGCATCTGCAGGAGACTGGACTTGTAGTTCGCTAAAAGACACCGGATAAGTGTACCTAACACTCCTGAGGCAAGTACCGGATATCTAATGGGTTACTGGTAAGAATTGGACAATGGTACTTTTTCTCCACGGCGCAGATCTGAGCACCCTCCCACCGCCACTCCTGAGGACTCACCTGTTGCTACTGCAGCTGGGTGTGTACGTTGGGAGTAGGGAGGTAATTGTGACACACCAGCGGTTCCCCCACTATGGGTGATCCCCCACATGCCTCTCTTCCACGTCAGTCTGGGTTGACCACATTGATCAGTAGGGGAAATGTTGGGGTTCGGGAGGGGATTGTCATTCCGGCACAATTTGGGTGCTGTTGTGGAAGGGATGGGGAGGGGGGGAAAGGGTTTCCAGACATGTTTGTTGTTAATTGCTATACTGAATTATGACAGACAGACGAATGGTACTCTAATGATAATGGCACACAGTGTACAGGAGATACGTCACCACTTATTGCACACCTCAGGTACCCATGGCTGATTTGATGACCCATCGGAGTCCACAGATAATCACGTGGAATGTACGGGGACCCACAAAAGTGCCGTCTGCTCTTGGCATATTTAGATAGGCACCACATACACATTGCGTTACTCCAGGAAACACATGTTCATCCACTACGCCCCTCTACATTTGCTACGAAATGGGCAGATCACCGACTATTCTCCTCGTACTCATAATATGCTAGAGGCACGGTAATACTTATTAAAAAAAAGACACCGTTCACCCTAGCGCATACGTTATTGGATCACAACGGGAGATATACCATTGTATTGGGGCGGTTAGGTACGGACTCTGTCATCCTGGTGAGCTGTTATGGCTCAAACGTAGACACTCCCGAATTTTTCACTGTGTTCTGGGGGAAAACACTTGATATAGGATCCACGCATATAATATGGGGTGGGGATTTTAATACAGCTCTCAACTCAGCTGAAGACAGATCAAACCTCGCACCACATCATTACAACAGGTCCTACCACGTTCTGCAGGGCATTAAAACGGAGATAGGATTATTAGACGCCTGGCGTTACTCTCATCCAAATGAGCAGGAGGGCACCCATTTTACAGCGCAAGCTGCCTCTTGGGCATGGTTAGATTATTGCTTATTATCTAGAGGGTTGGGCTCCCTAATAAAAAATGTCACGCACCTAGCTAGAACATATTCGGACCACTCCCCGGGCAAGCTTACAATTGCCCCACCTGGGTATAACAAACCGCGTTGCGTTTGGAGACTGCAACCCTTAATGCTCCTAGACATGGTTTTTAACAGTGAATTGGGGGATGAAATCCAAGATTTCTTCCAATGGAACAAAGGTTCTGTAGATAACCTAGAAACAATCTGGGAAGCCTTTAAGGTGACAGTGCGAGGGTTCTGTATCTCCAAAGGTTCAGGCGTGTTAAAGGACATACAGAGTACGATCAGATGACTAGAAACAGAGCTCAAAGACCTGGAGACGCAACTGGGGCTGGGTGGGGATAAGGATATCCAACATGAGTTCCAGGGGAATCTTTCTGAATACACTGAGGCCACAGATCGGGAAAAAAAAATTCAAGGGAATTATTGGGTGGCCCGGAGATATGGGGAGGGAGAAAGGCCAGGGAAGATGCTAACTGAAATCATACGTCTTCCACGCTTCTCCAATTGTGTATTAGAGATCATGGGGCCAGGAGAGATATTGCAACGCGACACTACCGATATCCTAACTGCATTTACCGCACACTGTTCGACACTTTACACCTCGCAGCGCAGGGATCATTTTGAATTAGACAGCTTCCTCGGTGACATTGCCCTTGGCTGGCTGGGCGACTCGCAGAGGGAATTCCTCGGCGCTCCTTTCAAACAAGACGAACTACACGAGGCCATTATGCAGCTGTAGTCCGGGAAGGCCCCTGGCCTTGACGGTTTACCCGCCGAGTTCTATAAAACTTATGTTGACCTGATGGCTCCAATATTAAAGGAACTATATGAGGAATCGCTTGAAGCTGGCAGACTTCCCCCATCCATGAGGGAAGCGCTAATCACATCATTACTTAAACCCGGTAAGTCACCAATACATTGTGATTCTTATAGGCCGTTATCCCTAATTAATTGCGACACCAAAATACTGGCAAAGGTTATTGCAAATAGGCTAGCCTGTTAATGGAAAAGTTAGTGCTCCCAGATCAGGCAGGTTTCGTTCCTGGCAGAGCGACCACACATAACCTTCGTACCCTATTCTCTATATTGCAGAACGTGGCTCTGGAGCTGCCGCTAGTGGCAGTCTTCCTGGATGCCACTAAAGCATTCGATTAACTCTATGGGGTACTGCAGCGAATGGGGTTTCCTGCCTTATTCCTGTCCTGGATACGGTTGCTATATCAGCTGCCAACGGGGAGAGTATTATTATATGGTCACCTGTCCGACGCGTTTCCCATATCCAGGGGCATGCGGCAGGGGTGCCCACTTTCACCCCTACTCTTCGCGCTCGCCATCGAACAATTGGCGTCAAAATTGAGGCAGCATCACCAAGACAAGGCTCTTCGATGTAACCTGCGACAAAATCCTCATATCCTTATACACGGACAATATAACCCTATATATATAAGGCATCCACAAGATAACTTAAACCCGCTACTGAGGGAATTCATCGTGTTTGGTAAGCTTTCTGGGATACATATAAATTGGGAAAAGTCACAAATCTTACCCTTGACCTCTGCGGCCTCGCGTTTCTCCTTGGACTTTCCACTGGAATGGTGCAATTCGGACCTACGCTATCTTGGGGTAGTAATAACTAGAGATAGAGACAAGTTAATGCGCCTCAATTATGGCACTGCAATACATCGGATTACGGAAAATGTCACACGATGGATCTCCTTACCGTTGACCCTCGCAGGACGTGCGACATTGATTAAAATGGTGGTCCTACCACAAATATTATACCATTTTATTAAATATCCCATACCATTCCGGGCGACATTTTTTTCAAACACTTCAGTCCGAAATGACAAGGCTTATATGGGGGGCAAACAAACCGGATTGAAATGGAATGTTTTCACCCAGCCACACGCTTAGGGAGGTTTTTATGTTCCAGATTTTGAACTGTATTATGTATGTGCACAGGCTCACTATGCGTCTTACTGGCTCCATCCCCCTAGATATATGCCACAAATTGCATCTGAGCACTGGTTGCCGTACCCAATCCCCTTAAATGGCATGCTGAACACGCCTCCCCGCACACGCGACATTGAGCCTATCACGATCACATGCACAGTGGACGTCTGGCGTCGCATTCTAACTCTCCTTCAGTGTCCGATGTTATACTCACTGCTCCTCCCACTCTCCTATCATCCACGCATGCCGCTACTACAAGAAACGGGGTTCCTCAAATGATGTGAACGCACCAAAATCACCAAATGGGGAGACCTCTACCAAAATGGGACATTTTGCACCTCTGAGAGACTTTTCCAAGGGTTGCAACCAACTTCACTGGATATATTTCTCTACGTCAGGCTACGCCATGGCATGCGATCTATCACCCCAGAATTTCCTCAGGAACCCTCAACATTTCCCCTTTTGCACATGCTACTACGCGCCACATCGCCAGGACACTTGGTCTCTGTGCTTTATCACACTATAAACACGCAGCAGATGGAACCTCTCAGCTCTTCTCGTATTAAGTGGAATCAGGAGTTGGGACATGACATAACTGATGACCAATGGTGATACTGCTGCCAGGTCTCTGCCAGTTCTATACTTCGTATTACACATTACAAATTCCTGCAACACCAACATTATACTCCGGTTAAAATGTTTCGATTCAATTTGAGAACTACAGACAGTTGTGATAGGTGTGGCAGCCCAGGTACTGACTTTTTACACCTGGCCTGGGAGTGTTCTAGAGTGAGTAAATATTGGGCCCAAATATTCGATACCCTGCACCAGATGGTTCCCATTACTCTAGAGTGCACGCCAATAATAGTGTTGTTAGGCTATACTAAACTCATACCAAAGTCCTGCCGCAAATTCCTTGCCATTGCATTATTGTTAGCCAAGCGTGGAGTGGCTTGCAGATGGGGTAGAGGGCTGGCGCCAAAATTCAATGAATGGCTGGATGACTTGGTATATTGCCAAGATCAATTGATTCTGTATGCTGAAACGTTACCCAGGGTCTCGAAACCAGGAAACATATGGAGTCCCCTACAGAGCTACCTTCTTCCTCAGTGTGCAGAGTCCCTGCCTGATGAGTCGGAGACATTGGAACAGTAAAGACCTTTACATATCAGGCATATACCAGACATGGGACACTCAAGCAGACCTTATATTCTGGTATGTGTATCATTGCCCTAGTGCAGCTTTTGTGATGTGTATTTCATTATCCACTTGCGCTTATGTTAAGGTCGCTACAATGATATTGTTTTGCTGTGTGACAACCTGCCATTGGCCCAATGTTTAGTGCTTTCATGTTCAATAGACTCCTAGCTAACGTTATAGAGAGTAATGAATATGCCTGTATGGACCACTGACCTCCTGTTCAAGGAAAATGTACTGTATAATATGAGTTAATCTTTTGTGAAAATGCCATGATTGTATCTCAACTTACCATGTCTGATGAATGTCATTAAGAATTTCCTTCTTTTTTATTGTCATTGTTTCGTATTGATGGAAAAACAATAAAATAAATAAACAAAAAAAACAAAAACTTTACCTGGTATATTCCATCGAGGTTACTGCGTTCTGCCTCTGCCAAATCGGAGATATTGCCTAGTTTTAAATGTGCAACCTGGGGTGGAAGAGACTTCATGCTCAGAGCAGCAAAAGCCTGGAATGCTATCCCTCTTTGCATCAAAGGTGTTCATACCTTTTGGCTTTTAGAAAAGCTGTGAAAACATGGCTGTTTTCCTCCAATTAGTCTTCCTATTTTAGGGCCGCCTTTCTTCTATTTCAGTTAGCACCAGGATGCCTCAGGACATTTGAGGGCTCTACTAGAGTGAATAACATAACATAACATAGCATACATTTTGTAAACACTTACACCACTTATCTGGACACAGGTTGTGCAAAATTAGGTAGAAAAGTAATATGGTATTTACCTGCCACTATATTCACTATAAAACAAACTAGCACACTCATTGGATGATGTCAGCAGTGATGTCATCAGTAATGTCATCAATGACGTCATTTGAGATGTCTTAAGATGATGTCATACATGATGTCATAGAACATATCCTGAGTGATGTAATATGTAAGGTCATAAGCAATGCATGGCGGGAGAGCACGTTATAGTTAGCTCTGTTAATTCTAACTGGTGAATTTCCCATGTTATGGTCTCTGAGGAAAGCAGAAACAGTTTTAGTAACATGTTTCCTGGCTTTGTCAATCTGTGGACAGAATTGATTTGACCACTTCCATTTCTGCCTTTGGATTATATTAGCGTGCACCAAGACTGTGTGAGGGAAAAGCGACATCAGTTCTGCAAAGGTATCCTTCATTACAATTTCCAGCCTTATCCCAGTCAATATGTGTTAGCTGATGAAACTTTGTGCCTCTCTGGCCTAACCAACTAATCTATATATTTGGCAAACCCAAGTCCCTGTCAATACCTCTCTTTTTTGCAGCCTCTTTAGTCCAATAGGCATAGCTATAGCCCACAATTCACAAACTAAGCATTTTGAAGTGAATGAGGAATAGCAATCAGGAGAAGACTGGAGCTGAATGAGGTCGTTTTTCAAATGAAAATCTGTTAAAATTGAGGGTTTTTTTAAAGATATAATTCATTTGATGCTGTCAACATGTAAGTGAATAAAATTAGGTAGTGGAAGGATGCATTAGCAAGAAGTCCTATTATTGGCTGTTGGTCAAAAAAAGAAATGTAATACGGACATGGATATGCTTTTGAATCTGTGGAGTAAACCACATCTGCTGTATTTGTTTTTGAAGTAGCATGTTCCTTTTAGAAGTTCTGTGGAATTGTGACCTACTGGGTCCACTGGGCTGCTAGGTACACTAAGCTAGGAGTGTATTAGGGGAAAGATGTTAAAGAGACAGAACATTTTTTAATATCTTGAGGAGCTATGACACAATTTAAGTAATTGCATACCTAAATTTCCATTTCAGGACTATGTAATAAGCTGTTGTGCAGTATTTGCATTTTTAAAAACTGAAGCTAAATATGTTTAGACTCCCTTTTTTAACGATTTCTCCATGATGATCGCAAAAACATTGTGAAAATGCGGAGACAGGAACCTCATTTTGAAAGATAGGGAAAGAGTTAACAGATGCTAACCATTCACAAGTGGAGCTAACGTAGTCTAAAATGAAAGACTTGATTTCATTTGCTGTCTTTCTCGTGATCATAGAGTGGAAAGTTGAAGAGGTTGCCATTTTATAGCTGCTTTCTATGAGTGTGGTGTACCATTCTTGTGCTTAGTTTTTACAATTTTTAACAGTCTCAAAACTATCCAGAACGAGCTAAAACAACAAAATAATCTATGAACACAATTCACTGGTATGTATATAACTTTTTAATTATTTACAAAATGTATATTAGAAATTAAGATGTATATGGGAGTTTGACTAAAAACAGTATCACAGTGAAGTGAAAAAAATAAATCAGATGGACTGTATCTGGCAGAGGGTATGTGTTTAAGATATTAGTACTGTTAAAAGTTTCCATGAGCATGTTTTAAATGTCTAAGCATCATGTGCAGAACAGACAGATCTATGTTATTTGCACTCTGGGAACTGTAGTAATTTTAGTCACATTATTAAATAGGAGTAGTGTAGTCATGAAAAAAATGTGCTTTGGCTGTCTATGAATTATAGCTTAGTAGTAGTGCTTGTTAGGTATGTATTAGTTAGTGTTTGTCAATGTGGTTTTTAACGTATATGACTGGTTTGCATATGTTTAGATGGAGAGATATATTTTTTCTGGTTTCAGATAGTTATATGTACAATGAGAGTCATCAGTTTACTTATAGATGTAGAGAACCATATATTTTTGGAAAGGTGGCCTGAAGGTGTATATCCATTATGAAACTCACATATGTTTACATGGTGATCTGTGTTCTTTAAGGCTGTTGAATATTTCATGTATATGGTGAAGGTTGTGCATTTCTTTAAACTTGCTCTGATTAAAATTGAGGAGGTTAATTTTGCAGAAAGTCCCTTGAGAGTTCTAGTGGTAGCTAAAAATGGTGCGTTCATTTTCTTTGCGAAATGGTGAATATATATTTTAAAGACACAAGAAATATTTGAGAAATAATGTAGGTATGCCATTAAGAAAAGATTTTGTGAGAATTTTTGTTTTCAGTTGTAGAAACTTACCGATGCATGTGCACACTGAGAAACAGAGCAATGTATGCTCCTAGAGAGCCATGTCTCCAATTATATAGCGTGTGATATCAAGACTTCACTCACACATAGGCCAGTAGAATAAGATATATACTAAAACAGCTAGTTTCATACTGACGGGAGGACTAAAACAATGAGTCATTTATTTATTTGAAAAGTTTTATAAAGCGCAAACATGACCCTTATGGGTATCATGGCACTGTACAAATTGTTGAAAGCAAGAGTAAAACAACAAAATGGAACAAATAAGGTAGTTTAACAACCACAAGGTCAAAAAAAGAAGGGTACACACAAGGTCGAAGGGGGCACGGGGAGTCAGCCAGTTTAAAGGGACCAGTTCAGTGTCAGCAGGTGAATAGATCAAGATGACACGAACTGAAAACATATTGCAATTTGAACAAATGGTATTAAAGAGTATCAAAACCGGAGAGAGTGGAGGATTGAGAGGGTAACAAGTTTAATGCTGTTGATGGTCATACAAGATTAGTCATTTTACATGTTTTTATGAAAGATGCAGTAGATGGGTTGGATTTGATCTCCGAAGGAAGAGTGTTCCATATTCTTGGAGCAAGACCAGAGAAAGCGCAATTGTAAGTTATTTCCTTATTGAATTTGGGAGGTTTGAAAAGTAGGGTGGTAGAGATTCTCAAGTTCTGACTCAAGCAGATAGCTCAAGCTTTTTTGCCAGGTAAACTGGGGTGTTGTAATAAATATCTGTATGCATCAGGCAAGCTATCTTGAATCATATCCTAGCTTCGATAGACAGCCAATTTATTTCAATTAGGTCTGGCATGATGTGGCCATGTTTTCTGGCAGAAGAGTTGAGGGGCATATTAGCAATAGACGGCTAAATATCGCAAAACGCGCTTATCGCTTTTTTATTTATCCCCGTCTATCTCTGGAATTTTTCGCCCGGTTAGTGAGTTATTAACAACGCGTATCACCGAGGCGATAAAAATTCTAGTGATAGAGGGGATATCGACATTTTCCATGGAACAACGCTGGTTTTCCAGCGATGTTCCATGGAAACGGTGATACCTAAGTCAGCATTTTTGCAGACGTTAGTTTTTGGCGAAAACCAAAAACTAACGTCTGCAAAAATGCGTGGGCCTCCTTGTAAATATTGCGATGTGCACATCAGCGATAATTTACAAGGAGTACTGCCCAGTGACGCCCACTTTGCATCTCATTAGAGATGCAAAGCGAGGCGTTGGGAAAACAGGTGCTAACATGCGCTAATGCATGTTAGCATCCCCTTGTAGATAGGGCGATGTCATTTTCGCCGCTTTTTTGGCTTTTAAAGCCAAACGAGCGGCAAAATGGCCCTTGATAATATGCCCCTTAGAGTGGCTCTGAGCAGAGCCAAACTAGCTTGAGGTAGCCCAGCAAGGGTCACCAAACCATATTCTAAGCGTGGGATAACTAGGGATTGTACTGCAAGCTGGATGTCCTCGGGCGGAAGGAAAGGCTTGATTTTCCTAAGGGTGTTGAGCTGAAGATTGGCTCCCCTAATAGATGAACTGATGTCATCTTGCATATTGAGGTGTTTGTTCAAGGTTATACTTAACCATTTAGCAGAGTCAACAACATGAGGGTTGCAGTTAAGAGCAGTACGTTGTTTAAGCCAGTCCAGGGTAGGTGGGGCAATCAAAAGGAATTCTGTTTTGAGAGTATTTAACAAAAGATGGTTCTGGGCTAGCCATTGTTGAGTTTATAAGAGTGCATCATTTAGAGTGTTTATGTCATCTGGAGAGGAGATCTTCAAGTACAGTTGCCTGTCATCAGCAGACATATGGTAATGAATGTTAGAACGGGTCAGAATATCAGAAAGTGGTTCCATTAAAAGGGTGAAAAGAGTGGGCAAGAGTGCGGAGCCTTGAGGTACTCCAATAGTGACCGTAGTACTGAATGCAAGGGAATGGTTAACTTTGATTCTTTGTTTGCAGTTCTGTGAGAAAGAGGCAAACCAGTTTAAAACAGGGCCCGAGAGATCCATCCTATGTTGAAGCAGAGCAATCAGGTTTTCATGTTTGATGGTATCAAATGCTGAGGACAAGTCAAGAAGGATCAGAAGACATCGGACATTTTGATCAAGGGATCTCAATGCGTCGTCAACAATGTGAGTTAGTGCTGTTTCAGTACAGTGTCTTGCCCTGAAACCCGACTGGTAGAGGTCAAGGAGCTGAAACTTCTCTATGTGGTTGCAGAGCTGAGTGAGCACGCATTTCTTGAGCAATTAAGCTAGAGTCATGATGCTGTTGATCGGCCGGAAGTTGTTAGGATCAGCTAAGTAGGTATTAGGCTTCTAAGTATGGGAATGACTTGACCTATCTTGAGGCAATCAGGGATCCTCCCCTGTAAGAGAGATTCTTGAATAATCTGGGGCAACAGAGGGAGAAAGGCGGAATTGAGATCTTAAAAAAACTTGGCTGGGAGTGGATCGCTGAAGTGATTGTAAGGTTTTAAGGACGCCATAGAATGAAGCAGCTCAGTGTCATCTGGAAGAAGAAAAGAATTCAAAGATGTGTTGTTTTTGGGAGTAAAAATTATGTGGTAGGACGGTGCACTCGCTACCGAGGTTCTGTAGGTTCCTCTGATGATGCAAGGGAGTTCAGAGGCATCAAATTTGGAGTGGCAGGTTGCCGTTCCAGTTCAATTTTCCTTGCCTTTTCAGAGACGTGTGCTGAGAAGTCCTCCCCACTAGGCAGGGATTTCACGGGTGCCAAGATATGGTTGGTAGAGTGGGTAGCTTGTTGCTTGATGATTTAAAAGAGTTTCTTGGGTCTGTTTTTAGTGCAGTCAAGCTGAGCCCTGAAATTAGCGGTTTTAGCTTTGCAAATATGTTTGTTGTATGTGCTTCTCATCTTCCTTCACTGTTTGAGGCTTGTAGTGGAGGGAGAGTTTCTCCAAAGCCTCACTGAAAGCCTAAGTTTGCGATGTTCATCATTTAGGGAGCCTTTAAACCAAGGTTTGGATTGTTTGATCGGAATCCTTTTGAGTTGCTTCGGCACAATAATGTCGAAAATATTAGTCATAGAGTTAACTTAATGATCAGAAAGGTTCTTGCTGATGGATGTTAGATCATTAATGTTGATATCTCTCAGATTACGAGTCAGTTATTTGGTTTTAAGTGGTCGGCCCTGTCTGTGCATGACCTTTTCCAGGATGTGGAAGGAAATTTGATGATGATCCGACCAGTCACAGGGTAAAATGTAACCCAACTGTATGATATTGACTTTAGCTTTGATGAGGTCGAGGGTGGCACCCTTGTTGTGGGTAGGTCCCTTGCAGACCTGTGAGAAATTGAGGTTGGAGAGGAAAGCCTTAAAGAGTATACTAAGGGATCAATTGTGCCATTCCAAGGAAGGTTAAAGTCTCCGAGGAAGATATGGCTGAGTTGGTCCAAGCAAGAGCTAATGGACTCCATGATTTGCTCAATGAAGAGCAGATTATCATCTGGTGGATGCTAAATTGTGTGGAGCATACAGACAATCTTGCCAGTATTACAAATTTCTGTGACTAGTTGCTCACAAGAGGACAACAAAGCATTTTGAGATTGTTTCTAAATGAGGCTGGAGCGATGTATGCAAGTAATGCCCCCCAGTTTTAACAAGTCGATCGCATCTGATTGAATGACATAATCAGGAAGGATTAAGATGTCGAGAACTGGGGAGGAGGCGTCATTGAACCAGGTTTCAGTAAGAATCAGGAGGTCCAAGTTTTGCAAAATGATGAGTTCAGAAATATCTGCTACATGTTTCACTGCAGATCTGCAGTTGAGAAGCATTGATTTGATGTGTGGGTTGGTAGTGACCACTTCAAGGTGAGACCTGGTGATCTAAAATTGACACTAGGTTCTCTGTCAGGGTCAGAGGTGAGACTTGGGATTTTGATTGTTGAGTCAGAGGAGACACCCCAGAGCCATTGTACGATGGAAGAAGAGAGAGAGTGTCATCATTCAGCTACTAATGTTGAAACCTACGGTGCCTAAAATGGAAGATGCCTAGTTCTCCAGATAGGGCTAAGTGGGAAGATGAAAGAAGACAGTTCATCCCTGCTTTGTTTAACCCTTAGTAGACTGGGTTGATCGGTCCCCCGGGAGGGATACCGTTTTTCAGAGCTTCTCAATCTTCATGGAGAACTGTAAATGGGTCTTCAGGGTATCTTTGAAAGCATTGAGCTCCTGCTTGAGGTCAGCTATCTTCTCCTCAAAGTAAAGGAGGTTATTGACATCAGCGGCAAGTCTAGAATGAGAAAATGAGTTTGACCCTTTAGTGACAGGGATGTTGGATGGAAAGTAATCCCTCACAAAGGTTGCAGGGGGAGATAGAGTCCCACTTGAGATTGGTCTCGGCCTCCAAAAAGGGAGGAGGATTAGCATGGAGGGGAATAAGAGCAAGTGCGTGCGGAGAAAATCCTTAAGTAGGATGGTTTATGGGCAGGGTGATTTCCAATGCAATGGGGGACGCACTGGGGGTGGATATAAGAAGGTGTGGGTAAAAGGGAAAAGTACTGGGGAAAGAAGCTAGGTGCAAAGACTTCAAGTTGGTAAAACAGGAGCCAAGGGTTAGATTGTCAGAGTAGTCAGGGTTAGTTATGTGGCGGTTACACTCATCCTCCGTGATGTGAGAAATAACAGAATGGTTCATAGGTAAAGAGGGGGAAGCAGAAGTGGAAGAAAAAGAGGTGTAAGGAACAGAAGGTGCAGTTATTGTGGGTAGACTAATATGATGATGAGTGGCTAGATTTAAGTTATTAAGAGTATTTTTAATCCTCATAAATATTCTGTCAAAGCGCTTGAGATGCAGGTCAGAGGCTTGAATGAGGATGTTATCATTATTTTATTGGGAATTAGTCAGATCTGCCTCCACGGCAGGAGAGGGTAGTGTGATTATATGGAAACCATGTGGGGTTTTGCATAGCAGTTTGGATCTAAGTGCAGAAGTTAGAGCCTTTCTCCACTGGGCTCTTCTGTTAGTGTAAAAAATGAGGTCTGTCACCACAATTCCCTTTGATGTGGAAAAATAGGTGTCCAAGATAAGCGTTTCCGGACATCATTTGAGCAGATTGTGTTTGAAGGTCTTTTCTGCTTTCTTTGACAGGTTAGGGAGTAGACAATCCTAAATGCATTCAGGCCTAACTGAGCAAGGAAGTCAGAGGAACTAGTAGTAAGTAGAGCCATGGCGAGGGTAGCAATCAGATTAAAGGTGATAAGGTAGTCCAGTTTTAGTGGAGCAATTTTCCAGGTTCAAAGAGCAGTAGATCAGAGCTCCAACCAACACTAGCTAGGAGTTAAGATGATATTCAAGGGTAGTGCGGAAATGCCTCTCCATGTGATATCAACAACACTCACTGAAGAAGATGACACCAGAGGGTACTGTAAGGTATCAGCTAAAGCTGCAGAACAAGGTTACTATACCAATCCATGACAGCCAAAGCCCAGACAGCTGTGATGAAGCAAGCTGGAGCACTAAGAACACGCAGGAATGCCTTTCATTGATGAACAGAGAGTCATAATTGAAAAACAGAGCATACAGATGTGTTGCAGTAAGGCTAATTCAAGATGGCCAAGTTGAGAATCCATTCACTCTTTCGAGCACAGCTGGTCTCTCCCCCAGTGTCACTAGGGGGACAATAGCTTGTCAGTGAGTGATCAACAAAGACAAAGTAAAGTCCTCCCTTCTGTTCAGCTACCATAATAAGGAGGAGGCAGGCAGAAACAGAGCAACCAGCAACCCTGACTTAACCTCCGATCTGAAGGCATGAGCCCAGTACACTACAGCTCTGCCCCGCTCCTCCCACGGGGGCTGTAGCATCCGTGCCTGATGGCGCGAGCCCAGAAAAAGCAGAGGTTCACCATACTTCACCACCAGGGGAAGCTGTAGCTGAAACTCCCGGAACGGGCCCGGAACACCAGGGCTCTGCTGCACTGTTCCCGCAAGTCGCCTCCGCCTCTAAGGCGTCCGCCCAGAACACCAGGGCTCTGCTCGGTATCCCAATCAAGGGTGGCAGCCTCCGTGCAGCCCTGGTGTCTCAATGGCAGGGCTCTGCTGTTCCTCACCTCAATGGCAGCAGCGGTCTACCTCCCAGCACAAACCCAGCACACAAGGGCTCTGCTGAGCTGCTCCAGCTGAGACATCAGCCTCCGCCTCCCAGGCGTGTGCCCGGAAACAGCAGGGCTCCTCCACAGTGCTTCACTGAGGGCAGTCTCCATGAACCAGGAGCAAGTCCCGATCGTCAGTGCACATCCAGACTGAAAGTGCAGGACCAGATCCCTAGAACAAGTCTAGATCCTACGGCAGCAGCAGCTGATCATTCAGCGTGATCCAGGAACACCAGGGCTCAGCCACGATGCTCAAGCTGGGACAGCAGCCTCCACTTCAAACGCGTGAGCCCTGAAACCACAGAGCTCATCCGCAATGCTACAATGAAGGCAGACTCCATGACTGAGAAGCAAGTACAAATCGCCGGTACAGGGTGGCGAGCCCGGAAATTACAGAGCTCAGCCGCAATGCAACGATAAAGGAAGACTCTGTGACCAGAAAGCAAGAGCAAATCGCCGGTGCAGGGTGACGAGAAGGAACAGGCTCTCCACAGCAGCCCAGGACCTCCGTTGTGGCCTTCCTCCAGCAAACACAGGGAAGAGTCCAGTTGCCCACGGGTATATCAGTTCTAAAAAAGTGCAGCCATAGCTCTCTTCACGGGATGGGGTAAGTGAACCTCATCAGTTGGCGGGTAGATGGCAGAAATTGTTGCCGGATTATTCACAGATACGTGATCCCGCATCCAGGAGCTCCTTTTTGGAGCTCCTACTCAGCAGCCATCTTAGCTCAAGGTTCAAGTCATACATATAGTCACAACTGTTGTGTATATAACAACAATGGATGTACTTTAACAGTAAGCCAGGCACTAATCAAGCACTCATCCAATCAGTCAGTCACTACTAAGGCATTCACCGATTCACTTATGCACTGTCTACAGATGTATTCAATTACCCAGGCACTACATATGAACTGTTGCAATCACGTAGGCCCTAATTAGGTAGTTATTAAACTGTGCGGGCACTACCTATGCATTAATCCCATCACCCAGGCACTAACCCTTCACTTATACAATCACCAAGGCTGTACCTATGCTGTCATTCAAAAACCCAAGCACAACCCATGCACTCATCCAAACCCTCACTTACAACCTATACACTCATCAAAATACAGAGTAACAACTCATACACTCATCCAATTACGCAGGCAATACCATTGCAGTGAACCTATCACCCATCCAGTACTTATGCACTCGTTCAATTACTGAGGCAATACTGTTCCACTAATTTAACCACCCCAGTAGTGCACTTGCTTCCATGCAATCACTCAAACTTTAACAATGGACTCATGCAATGATTCAGACACTAGTCATGCACTCATCTAATCAGCCAGGCCCTACTGATGCACTAATTAAATAATCCAGGCACTACCCATGTACTTATCTAAACACCCAGACACTACGGGCCTCATTTATGAAAAGTGACGCATCGCTGCGTGAAAACAGCGATGCATCACATTTCATTGCGCCGTCCTTGCGACATGCTGGATGCGTCATATTTACATTATGATGCATCATGTCACAAGGAGTTACAGATACGTCAGTATTTCTGACGTATCTGTAGGCGCAAAAATGTCACATTGCTGGAGTGTGTCACTAAAGTGACACAACTTCAGCAATGGGTCATTTTACATGGGAAAGTCCCATTTCAAATGTGCCTGTGTCAGTCTTACGCCTGCTGTGAGGCAGGCGTAAGATATTGATGCATTTGCGTCCTAGTAGTGGCGCAGTGAAATCTCATAGATTTCCCTGCGTCACTTCTACGAGGCTTACTTTCGTCGGAACGCCCCCCTGCATACATTATACCTAGTTCAGGTAAAATGTGGCGCAGGGGTTTACAAAGTGATGCATCTATCTAGATGCGTCACTTTGTAAATATGACGCAACATGGTGCATTTTTTGCGTCACTTTTCCCATGTTAAAAGTGACGCAAAAGTGGCGCAAGGGGCTTGTAAATCTGCCCCTACCTGTTTACTCAACCAAAAACACATCAGCAGCAGCCATGTACTCATCCATTCACTAAAACACTACTCATGCACTCATCCAATCTGCCAGGTGCTATGTATGCACTTCAACAATCACATATGCACTAACCATGCACTCTATAAATCAACTATATACCTTGCATGCACTCCTGCAATCATCAAGGCACCAGAGTTGTACTTATATAATCATTCAGCCACTATCTATGCATGAATTGAATTATTGAGACATTAGCAAAGCACTTTTCTAATATTTAGGCACTACTCTTGTACTCATCCGAACACCCAGATAGTAGTGATATACGCATGCAAATTCGCAGGCAGTATCTATGCAGATATGGAAGGACCCATGGAGTTCCCACATACTCAGGCTATCATCCAGGCACTACCTATATCCGCAGGGAATCATCAAGGCACTACCTATGCACTCATTCAATCATCCAGGGAGTATTCATGTATTCAACCATAAACACATGTATTTATGAGTTTTAGTGAGGAATATGTTGTCTTCTAGAACGACCTGGTGAATTATATATGCAACCTGTCTCACAATCTTCGCATTAACTCTGAAGAATTAGTGAGCTACATGCTCTGATAGGGATTAATGTAGGAATTTGACATGCACCGCTTCACAAAATTTAAATGTGATACATTTAGGTAAAAAAGTACTGAGATACTAAATACGCCAGTGGCACAGTGGTAGAGAGGCACACAAATAGGTTTTAAGTTATGTTTTTGAATTTACAGTGTTGAGACACTGTATTTACTTTTACACTTTTGTTGATGTTCATTTTAAAATTTACTACAGAAGGGATAAACTGGTCTTTCACCATGTATAAGTGAGAACTGAGATATGGTGCAGTTGTGTTGTGGGAAAGGGTGCTATAATTTTTAAAGGTAACTGATACATACAGTTTTGTGTTTTCCTTTGGATTTGGTATATTGAGAATAGTGCATGTAGTTATATAGCTAGGTTCATCTGTTGATTTAAAACTGCAAAATAACATAACAATTGTTTTTTTATTCTGTGTAAGTAAGTAGTAAAGTTGTTGCTATGTTGGTTAGAGCAAAATTAAAAATTTACCTATTTTTTTACAGAACAATATATACATAACTACAGACAGTTAGATTGCCTATAAAGTCTGGAGGAAAAAGCAACAGAAGCAACTACAGTATCTCTGCAGAACTGGCACACAAAAGGGAAAAATGAAGAAACAGTGGTGAAAGAAAAACAACTACTGGTAAGAGAACAAAGTCATTTCTTAAGAATATATTTGGACACCACAAAAGATTGAAAATAATGTAAATAGAAACCAAACTCTGAGAAAGAATAAGAGTGGACAAAATCTATATTACAAGAACAGTAAAGAATGTAACAAAGATGGACACACCTTAATCAGGAGACAGTAGTAGTTTAAGGAAATCAGAGATAAGATGTTTTGAAGTAGAGTGGTTGTAAATGTATTGTAAAATATGAAGAAGGACAGAGGCACTGAACCAGAAAGAAGAAGTTGAAGGAGTTGATAAGACCTTTGCTTTGAAGAGGAATCTTTTTATTTTGATTATAAATAGAATGAAAACTCAAAATAGTGTTGTACATAAGGAGACAAAACCAGAAGAAAGGATTAGTCAATAGAATTAACTTTTATACCGTTTTTAGTGGAGAATGGATACATACTTCTACTGCAGAGCCTTTGTTTAATGAAGAAAGCTATCTCCAGGCTAACACATTAGTTCAATGCTGCTCATGAAAGAGAACGATGTTATGAAATGAAGAATGGCACTCCTATAGCGAAAGATGTGATGGTATCTAGAAATGTAGAACAAGTTATTGCAGAAGATGTGAAGGGAAGGTGCATTCAAGTCCTGTAAACAAATGGTATCGTAGTAGTGTTTGTAGTATTTGACAGCAATCCATTGATATACTAAGAATAATTAGACATTTCTTTCCAAAGCAAAGTTAAAAACACAAAATAAGTACTTTACAAGGTTTGGATCATGCAAGGTTAGAAAGCATAGGAGGGATACTCAGTACCTTGTTTATCAAAGATAGTGAGGCAAAGCATGTTTCATCATTTCAGGATGTAAGCTGTACACTTCTCAACAATGCAAAGTTTAGTTAAGAGTTGTACTATGTGAAGAGAAAGTACCGACGCATGTGTAAACCGATGCAATTATATTATGTGAGATGTGATGCTGTGTAACATGACCTAAGTTTCTATGTTTAAATAAAAAGAGTTTTTTAAAAAAAAGAGTTGTACTATGTGAAAATTCCTGCTTTGTGTTTAGGAGAAATGAATAGAGCACCTTTGCATGGTATTGTGGCAGAGGTAGAAAATGTTTGTGATGGTTTGCAGTTTCATTTCTTTTGTCCAGAACAGGACTCTGCGGAAAATTAAGAGTTGATAACAGGAAATGTTGCAGAACAGGACACAGGTAATATAGTTGATAGCTTTGAAGAAGCAATCACAACATTTAACACAGTGCGCTCTGAAGAACCAGAGAATGTTTGTATATGTTGTCAACACACTCATTACAAGACCGAAACATGGACTGTTGACTTGTATTTAAAAAGTGAAAAAGAAAATAATGAAAGCTAGCAAAAGTTAACTGTGTACTTATTTGGAGAGGAATGCTTTGTCTTGTCCACACAGTAAGTTATATACAAGTACAGTTACGATAAATTAGAGGATAATAAAATTCCAGCTAGAGCTGTGCATAACAAGTCAGTACTGGTTCCTATTCCAGAACCACTTCAAGGTTTTACATGTCTATCAGTGAAATCTTATCCAAAGTTTACATCCATTTCAGGCAATAGTCTGTATGGAACCAATGATAGGCAAGTTAACACCAACAGAGCTGCAGAAAGGTCTAAACAGGAGAGTACTGTCCTGGATTAGTATTGGTTTCTGAAAATGTTCAACAGAATGCTCAATAATTTTTAATGGTAATGCTAGGACTATTAGAGGAAGATGATGTGAACATCAATGAATTATTTGGTTTAAGTTATAAATGGAAGAATAATAATTGTGAACATTGTGAATTTACCTCTAGCACCGAAATTAGTTTAGAACGATTCCTCTATTTGATGTTACCAGATTGTATGCTGTGGCCTTGAAAAATTTAAGCAAGAGTGCCCATCAAGGTATGACCTGTTCAAAGTGCAGATTAGAACTTAGGTGTACGTTGGGAAATATGTCATATTCATGCTACAATGATGCAGAGTCGATGGTAGTAAATTAGAAACTGAAATTACAAATTTTGTGGTTGGACAAATTTCCATTTCAAAAAGAAGTTTCACAACTGCAGCAAACATAGTTCATGAGGGAGTTAATATAACCTCTACACACTGTACAATATATTAAAGATGTCAAAAAGGATGGACAGAATGTAATGACAGAGACGTCATTCAAATCAACACTATGTAAAGCGCTAACAAACTTATATATATTATTTCTAGAACCAAAGATCTTAGGATAATTTACGATAAAACAATGTGTGTGTGAAATGAATATGTATAATGTGTTTCGCAGACATTATTTTGCCTATTAGGGATATTGTACACAGCAAGCTGTTAGAAATGAAAGACTTTTATTAACTGAAGGAAATACATTTATGAAACATTACAGGACTACTGTTACTACCAATAAAAAATAAACAGAGGTACTATAATACCAGCAGTCTTAAGTTGCATCTAAGAAGTCTCTTACCCTCTTCACCACTGGAACTAGTTTTGGTTGCCTAATGTTCAAAATGAAATCCTAATATATTTTTCTACTTTTACATTTTTTCATAGTGCTTGAACTTCTGCAATAAAAGAAGAAGAAAGATTTAAAACTATGGATTTTTCCATTCTGGAAAATTAGATCCACAGACTGCTTCTCAACTGTTAGAATGGTGTTATAGTTCATGCACAAAGGAGCAAAATGCTTTAGTTCTGGTGACATTCCACAGCATCTTCTCTCAATCAATCAATCAATCAATCAATCAGTTAATTTGCAAAGCGCACTACTTACCCGCAAGGGTTTCAAGGCGCTGGGGGGGGGTGCTGCTGCTACTGGTCGAAAGCCAGGTCTTGAGTTGTCTCCTGAAGGTCAGCAGGTCTTCGGTTTGTCATAGGTAGAGGGGGAGGGTGTTCCAGGTCTTGGCGGCGCGGTCGGAGAAGGACCTGCCTCCGGAGGTGGTTCTACGGATGCGTGGGACCATGGCCAGGGCGTGGTCAGCAGAGCGGAGTTTCCTGTTGGGTACGTAGAAGGAGAGTCGACTGTTGAGATAGGCTGGGCCGGTTTTGTGGAGTGCCTTGTGTGCGTGGATCAGGAGTTTGAAGGAAATTCTTCTGTTGCCGGGGAGCCAGTGCAGGTTTCTCAGGTGGGGGGTGATGTGGTCGCACGTGGAACGTTGAGGATCAGGAGTGCAGAGGTGTTCTGGATTCTTTGTAGTCTGTTGATGAGCTTGGACGAGGCTCCGGCATAGAGGGCGTTTCCGTAGTCGAGTCTACTGCTGACTAGGACCTGGGTGACTGTTTTCCACGTGTTTGTCGGGATCCATCTGTAGATCTTGCGGAGCATGGGGAGGGTGTTGAAGCAGGTGGAGGAGACTACGTTGACTTTTTTGGTCATGGTGAGTTTTGAGTCGAGGATGACTCCCAGGTGCATGGTCGGTTTGGGGCCGGGGGGGTCCCTAGTGATGTGGGCCACCATGAGTCGTCCCATGCTGAGGGGCTGGACCCGAGGATGAGGATCTCCGTCTTGTCTGAGTTCAGATCAAGCCAGCTTTCCTTCATCCAGTCGGCGACGGCCTTCATTCCCTGGTGGAGGTTGGATTTGGTGGTGAGAGGGTCCTTGGTGAGGGAGAGGATCAGCTGCGTGTCATCAGCGTAGGAGATTATGTTGAGGTCATGCTGTCGGGCGATGCGTGCTAGTGGTGCCATGTAGACGTTGAACAGCGTTGGGCTGAGGGAGGATCCCTGTTGAACGCCGCAGATAATCTCGGAGGTCTCGGAACGGAATGGGGGGAGGCGGACTCACTGAGTTCTGCCGGAGAGGAAGGAGGTGGTCCAGTCCAAGGCCTTCTCCCAGATCCCTGCGTCTTGGAGATGCGTGCGTAGTGTGTGGTGGCAGACGGTGTCGAAGGTGGCAGAGAGATCCAGGAGGATGAGGGCCGCCATCTCGCCGTTGTCTAGAAGGATCCTGATGTCGTCTGTGGCGGCGATGAGGGTGGTCTCGGTGTTGTGGTTGCTGCGGAATCCTGATTGGGAGGGGTCCAGGATGTTGTTGTCTTCGAGGTGACGGGTGAGCTGGATGTTAACTATCCTTTCGATGACCTTTGCAGGGAGATGGGTCAGAAGTTCTTGAGGTCGCTCGGATCCGCCTTGGGTTTCTTCAGTAGGGCGTTGATCTCTGCGTGCCTCCAGTTCGCAGGGAAGGTAGCGGTCTCGAAGGAGAGGTTGATGATGTTGCGCAGGTGGGGTGTGATGGAATTGCCGGCTTTGTTGAAGATGTGGTGTGGGAGAGGGTTGGACGGGGATCCGGAGTGGATTGTGCCCATGGTCTTGATTGTGTCCTTGATGCTCACGTTGGCCCAGGTTGTCAGGGAGTCATGGACGGTGGGGTGCGGTGGGTCCGGTGCGACGAGGCCCGCAGGGGTAGTCCGGGGTTTGAAACTGTCATGGATGTCGGTGATTTTTCGGTGAAAGAAGGTGGCGAGGGAGACGCACAGGGCTTGCGATGGCGGGATGTCGTTGGTGCTGGAGCTGGGGTTGGAGAGTTCCTTTACGATGTTGAAGTGCTCCTTGCTGTTGTGTGCGTTGTTGTCAAGGCGGTCTGTGAAGGAGGTCCTTTTGGTGGTCCTGATGAGATGGTGGTGATTGCGGATGGCGTCTCTGTTGGCAGCGCGGCTGTCCAGCATCTTGTCAGCTAGCAGCTCCCCATGTGGAAAAGCAATGCCGGCTCATGCAGGACGTGGGGAGCCGGCGGGACCGTGGGGGCATTGGGGCTCCCCCCATGGTCCCCAATGAAGTGGCCAGGCCCCTGGGGATGGGGTCGCTGGGGCCAGAAGTGGCCCGGGAGGGGGGCCACTCGGCCCCCTCCCCTGTGAATAATATATTATTTTTTAAACGGAGAGGCCAGGTCCCGGGGCATGGGGTCCCCGGGGCCATATTTGGCCTGAGGAGGGGGTCCATGCGGCCCCCCTCCCACAAAAAATAAAAAAGAATGGCCAGGCCATGGGGCATGGGGTCCCCGGGGCCAGAAGTGGCCCGGGAAGGGGGCCACGCGACCCCCTCCTCAAATAAAAAAATTAATAAATAAAGTCCAGCCCCGGGGGATGGGGTCCCTGGGGCCATTAGAAGCCTCAGGAGGGGGGCCACGCAGCCCCCGTCCTATAAAAAAAATATATGTGGCCATGCCCTGGGGATGGGGTCCCCATGGCTGGAATTGGTCACAGGAGGGGGCCCACGCGGCCCACCTCCCGTTTACATAACAAAAAAAAGGGGGTCAGGCCCTGGGGGATGGGTCGCCAGGGACCAAAAAAGGGTAAGAGAAGGGGGGCCACACAGCCCCCCTTCCTAATTTTTTGAAAATAAAAAGCCGGCATCGCGGCTTGGCCCCGCCCCCTCTCTGCAGCACTCAGCAAACGCCCCCCCTGGCGCGTTGTAAGTTGGGAAATTAATTCCCCTTTAATACTGAGGGTCCCTAGGGACCAACTAGCCCACCAATAACCTCCAGTATGTGCCAGATAGCTGCGCTGCAGAGAGGTATTCAGAGGCTACGCCCCTTTTTACACCTCTCTGCAACCTAGCTCCCTGGTGCTTACTGGAGGTACCTGGTGGGCTAGTTGGCCCTCAGGTACCCTCAGGACTCAAGGGGAATTAATCACCCAATTTACAATGTGCCAGGGGGCGCATTTGCACAGTGGTGCAGGAAGTGGGTGGGTCCTGACATAGCAAGTGTGCAAACGCGCCCAGTGGCACATTTTAAGTTGGGGAATTAAGTCCCCTTGAATCCTGAGGCCTCCTGGGGGCCAACTAGCCCACCAGGTATGTCCAATAAGCGCCACAGAGTTGCGTTGCAGAGAGGTGTAAAAAGGGGCATGGCCTCTGACCACCTCTCTGCAACGCAGCTCTGTGGTGCCTACTGGAGGTACCTGGTGAGCTAGGCCCCCAGGGACCCTCAGGATTCAAGGGGAATTCATCCCCCAACGTAAAACCCGCCAGGGGGCGTGTTTGCACAGTGGTGAAGGGAGTGGGCGGGGCCTCATGTGAAATGTGTGTACTTATGCAATCACTCTGTTTAAACCCAAGCACATATAAATTCACCATGCACTCTCTTTGCAGCACTCTAATCATCCAGTCACTACTCATGAACTCATGCAATGACCCATGCACTAACTCATGCACTGCTACAATACCCTGAGCAGTACCCATGCAGTCCAACCATCGCTCTGTCACTACCCATGCACCCAGCGCGCAACATGTACTTATCCAATCACTCCGCCAAAACCCAGGCACTTATAAATTCACCATGCACTGTCCTTGCAGTACTCTAATCATCCAGTCACTACTCATGTACTCATGCAATGACCCAGGCACTAACTCATGGCAAATACAGAGGAGGTCATGCTAATTACAGGGGTACCCCAACGCATAGTGTTCCCTAGTGTATGTAGCTGTTTTCACTGTATTCTAAGTGTCTTTTAACATACCACTGGCTCCGGTCCTGGTTATTCAGAGTCAGTCACCACCAGTACCCATCAGTAAAAAGTTGGGGGCACAGGAGGACTTTCTGCTCCTCTGTTGGATCTTTCTGCACATCTCTTGCATCTTCCTGCACTTTTCTTCATCTTTCTGGACTTCTGTTGCCTCTTTCTGCATTTGTCTTGATTCTTTCTGTGCTTTTCTTCCTCTTTTTTCAGATGTCCTACCTTTGTAGGCATAGTTAGAAATTAGCATTTAAAAAACCATTGAAATTCACTGAAAAAACCTTGGGTTTCACGCACGTTATAGTTAGAAATTAGCATTTAAAAAACCATTGAAATTCACTGAAAAAACCATAGGTTTCAGGCACGTTATAGTTAGAAATTAGCATTTAAAAAACCTTAGAAATTCACTGAAAAAAACATAGGTTTCAGGGATGTTACAGTTAGTTGGACATTTCACTCGTACAAAACCATAGAAATTCCCCCGTTATAGTTAGTTCAGCTAACTATAACTCGCGCCCCTGCAATGCACTGCTGATGACATCACATATTACATCATTCATGACTTGGTCAGGGAGGCAGGGAGCCGGCAGGAAGCGTGGGGGCATTCGGGCTCCCCCCGTGGTCCCCAACGTCATGGTCCCCCTCCCTTTATTTAAAAAAGAATTGAATGACCAGGCCTGGGGTATGGGGTCCCCAGGGCCGGAATCGGCCTGGGGAGGGGGGTCACGCAGCCACCCTCCTCTAGAAAAAAACCCTAAATTAATAAATGGCCAAGCTCTGGGGGATGGGGTCCCGGGGCCGAAAATGGCCTCAGGAGGGGGGCCACGAGGCCCCACCTCCTTTTTTACATATAGGGTTTTTTAAGAATAGAAATGGCCATGCCCCAGGGGATGCGGTCCCCGGGGCCATAATCGGCGTCCCTGCACCACTGTACCAATCTGCAAATGCTCCTCCTGTCGTTCTCTGGGTTGGGGGATGAAGTCTCCTTCACTGACGAGGGTCCTTAGGGGCTTACTAGCCCGCCAGGTACCTCCAGTAAGCCCCACACAGTGGGATTAATGAGAGGTGGTCTGAGGCCACACCCCTTTTTACAACACTCTGAAAAGGCGCCTCTTGCCACTCTAGTGGTGGGGCAATGAGGTCCCCTTGTGTCCTGAGGACCTCAGGACTGAAGTGGACTTCATCCCCCAAGCAGTAGTGTGCCAGGAGGCAAGTTTGAAGAGTGGTGTAAAAGGGGCATGTCCTCTGACCTCTCTCAGCAATCCAGCTGTATGGTGCTTACTAGAGGTAACAGGAGGGCTAGTTGAGACCCTCAGGAGGTAAGGGGAATTCATCTCCCAACCAAGAGTGAGCCAGGAGGCACGTTTGCAGAGTGGTGGAGAAAGGGGGCATGGCCGGTGTTCACCTCTCAGCAATCCCACTGTGTGGGGCTTACTGGAGGTAACAGGCAGCATTGTTGGCCCCTAAGGACCCCCAGCAACAAAGGGGACTTCAATATCCATCCAAGAGTACGCCAGGGAGCTCGTTTGCAGAGTGAGTGGCAAAGGGGGAGTGGCCTGCTATAAGAATTTAGCAATCCTGCTGTGTGGGATTTACTGGGGTAATAGGAGGGGTAGATGACCCCAATGATGTCCTTGGGCCCACTTACCACTCCTGTTACCTCCAGTAAGTCACACACAGTGGGATTGCTAAGAGGTCTTCGGAGGCTACGCCCCCTTTCTCCACCACTCTGCAAACACACCTCCTGGCACACTACTGGATGGGGGATCAAGTCCACTTTACTCCTGAGGGACTTTGGGGGCCAAGAAGCCTTTCTGGTACCTCCTGTAAGTCCAACACTCTGCACACGTGACTACTAGTTAAACAAGTATTTGCGATATAATAGGTCTCGCATTTGCGAGAGTTAGAGCTATTGGCGTTGTAAATGTAATCATTCTTTACTAATGATTTTTGGAGTGTAGTGGATGTACGTTGTGTTTAGTGGAACTAAGTGATATTTTGTGCAGTGAAATTATCTGGATAGAAAGTATGTAGTATTTAGTGTATAGGAATTATATAGAGTGGGATTATGCATTATGGACAGTAATTATGTGGTATGGTAGTCTGTGTTGTGGAGTGGTAACATCAGGTTTAGTCTTCCTCGTTTCCATAGAAGCTAAACTATAGACTCAATGAGACAACAACTAAGGAACCACTGAGGAGCACTTATGGACCTAGTGAGAGGTATGAACAGGGCCACTGGAATTATGCGACTGTTTGGCTGCACCGATTTTCTCATAATTATACATTTTCTGCATTTGCCACATAATCCATCATCGGCTGCATAGTCTGCAGAAATGAAAAAAAAACCTTGTTTCTAGCTCAGACGGCTCAAATGTTACCAAAAATGCAGTGACAAGTGTTACAGCATGGTGGAAGGCCCTTTGCCAAGCTAGAATGGTCACATGTGACTTATTGCTAAATGTGGGTGTTAAATTGGTACTAATCGTGCGCAAACTACTCTTACTTCTTACTGCCCCTGTTTTGCATCTTTCTGCATTTCTCTTGCTTCATTATGGAAATGTCTTCATTTTCTGAACTTCTCTTGTCTCTTTCTGCACATCTCCTCTGTTTTCTGCACCTCCGTTCTTTCTGCACCTCTCTTGCTTCTTTCTGCACCTGTCTTGCTTCTTTCTTCTCAACCTCACTTGCCTTTGTTTATACCTCTGTTGCTTCTCTCTGCACATCTCTTGCCTCTTTCTTCACCCTCTTCCCTCTTTCTGCACCTCTCTTGCCTCTTTCTGCACCTCTCTTGCTTCTTTCTGGTCTTCTCTTGCCTCTTTCTGCACCTCACTTGCTTCTTTCTGCACTTCCCTTGCATTTTCTGGACCTATCTTCCTTCTTTCTGCACCAATTTTGCCTCCTTCTGCACCTGTGTTGCTTCTTTCTGTACTTCCCTTCTTTCTTTCTGCACCTCTCTTGCTTCTTTCTGCACCCCTCTTCCCTCTTTCTGTACCCCTCATCCCTTTTTCTGAACCTCTGTTGCCTTTTCTACACCTCTCTTACCCCTTTCTGTACTTCTCTTGCCTCTTTCTGCACTTCTCTTGCCTATTTCTGCATGTCTATTGCTTCTTTCAGCACTTTTCTTGCTTCTTTCTGCACCTCTAATGCTTCTTTCTGCATCCCACTTGCCTCTTTCTGCATCGCTCTTGCCTCTTTGTGTACCTCTGTTGGTCCTTTCTGCACCTCTCTCGCCTGTTTCTGCTCCTCACTTGCCTCTTTCTGCACCTCTCTTGCCTCTTTCTGCACCTCAATTGCCTCTTTCTGCACTTCTTTTGCTTTTGTGTGCACCTTTCTTGTTTCTTTATACAACCCTCTTGTCTCTTTCATCACTTCTCTTGCTTCTTTTTGCTCCTCTGTTGCTTCTTTCAGCACTTCTCTCGCCTCTTTCTGCACCCCTGTTCCCTCTTTCTGTACCTCTCTTGTCTGTTATGTACCTCTCTTGCCACTTCTTGCACTTCTCTTGCCTCTTTCTGCACCTCTGTTGCTTCTTTCTGCATTTCTCTTGCCTCTTTGCACCCCCTTGTCTGGCCATGGCCTGCACACACTGTGGAGACAGCCTGCTCTGAACACTAGTGTTGGGTAATGGGCGCAAGCTCGGGGGCTGACTGAACTATACCTCTTCCTGGGATTTCCTGTGTCTGGGTTGTCTCTGCTGCTGCTGGCCCTCTCCTGAGCCCAGCAGACACAAGGGGATGAGCCCTCCTGCCCTGATCTGAGAGTCGCTGGACCTGCAGGTGCAGCCTCTGCTGCATGCCCAGGAATTGTGTATTCTCAATGCAGCCTCGCGGTCAATCGAGGATCCCAGGATCCCGAAGGCCAACAGAAGACTGCAGTTGAACTGTCGTGTGGAGTCTGGCAGATGGTTCAGTGGTGAGATGCTGGCAGGGAGGAAGGGAGCTGCCCTAAATAACCTGAGTGCCTGGCAGAGGTGTGCTGTGACCAGGGGTTGTCTGACCTGCGGCCCCCTCTCTCTGTATCCGACCAGGGACTGTGATCTCTTTTGTGGTGCATCCCTCACAGATCGCACTGACTCACTCTGCTGCAGTGTGTGTTTGCTCCCCGAGCGCCAACACACATGGCACTTTTGGGGGCCACTGCTTTTGAAATGCCACATGGCTACCTGCTGCTGACAGCAAATGCCTGGCTATTGGACCGCCCCTAGCACGCCACCCCCAGCCATACCCATAATCATACCTTGGGGGGATGTTGGACCAGATGAAGGTTACTATGCTGGCACTGCGGCTCCCATGGCCCTGAGGTGTGTCAGCCAACGTCTTTGTCTGAAACTCCTCCTTGTACCATTCACACCTTCCTGAGCTGCCACCCAAGGTATCTCTTCAACTAATTTGGGGCCTGTTTCCCCACAGAACTGGAGTGTTCCCTGGTGCTAGATTTGTGGCACGTCCTGAGCTGTGGAGAAACAGGTGTCCATACTCACCATCAATTGCCAGACACCAATGCATCGTGGGTGACCAGTCAGAGGGCTGAATTCATTGAGCCTGGTCATTCCCCTTGGTATGGTGTCCCTCCAGGGTACGGTGGGCCCTGAGACCATACCCCCTCGCTGCAGCTTACTACGCCTGGGACACCTTCAAGTGGATGTGCAGTACATCGCAATCTCTGTGGCCACAGGCTACTCTCTACAGATCGCCTCTTGCTCTTCTGCTAGGGGCCAACACACATGGCACATTCACTACCCACCCCAACCATGAGAGAGCATGATACTAAGCAGCAAAACTTCTTATTCAAGAGTAAGCTCCTCTCCTGCCAATCTGACCAGAACCCGTGGTCCGGGACGTCACTGGGCCATCCGCAAGATGATACCCAGCAAGATATCAACCTCAAAGAAATCCTCATCAATGTTAAAATGAGCTGGAAGGCCATTGACACCAAACTGGATCTACTTACCAGCAGTTTGAAGCAGGTTAAACAACGTGTTGACATACACAAAAACAGATTAGATCACCTAAACAATTGTGTCTCTGATGCGCATAACATGCAGGCAGACTCTAAAGAACACCTACTGTTGCTAGACAGAGTTCTTGAAATTATTAACCTGAAAAATGAGGACCTTGAAGCACGTTCCAGGTGCAACAGTCTTCGAATCAATGGGATTCCAGAATCAGTGTCAATCCCTAGGATGGAGGAATTTGCGGAATAATTACACAGGGACAGCCTATCGATGGTCTTCATTGTGGAGTGTGTACATCACTTGCTGGGGCCACGGCTGCCCCCAGGGGTGCCAGCCTGCCCCATGGTTGCTCGCCTCCTGAACCTCAGAGATTGCGATGTGATCATGCAGCCAGCCTATGAATGCAGCTCCATTCAATATGAAGGTAACCGTGAATTCTTGCCCATGAAATGACTCTGAAATACCCTATGCTTTACTGTACCCTGCCAAGCTGCGTATCTCCTTTGAAGGTAAGCAGCACTTCTTTATGGATGCTAAGGCAGTCATAACATTTTCCAAACATGCCACAGAAGGAAAGAGGTTCCCTCGAGGGCCACAGCATGCCCTAAAAGATGAAAAACTAAGCGAAAATGACTACACCCTCACCACTGTGGGCTGATTTGAAATTCAGACTTTTTCTGCTGCACCTACTAGCCGTAGTTGATACTCAAACCTGCCACTTGTGCTATTGGATGCCCAGCTAACATTTTATTTTATTGTTGTCGTTGTACCTGTGTAAGCTGTACCAAAATTGGGTTTTAATGGGCGGCCCTTGGAATCCTCAGTTTGGCCACCACCAGGGATAATTTCCAACTTAGACGCTACATGCACAAGGGCTTCTTGGGGTCAGGGGGTGGGAATAGTTGTCTCAACTGAGTTTGGGGTTTGTAGTGGGAGGAGGGCGGTATGGGTTGTCTAATATGTTGTTGGGTTGCTATCATGCTCGCTTCTATGTTTCAAGTGACAGTCACTATGCACCATGCTGTTAACCCCTACTTGCACACTACATGTCACACAACTTGGACCCTTCAATCATAGACTCCTGCGATATTAGGTAACATGGCTACCACAACATGTATCACCTGGAACATACAAGGACTCAATGACCACTGAAAAACATGTCTAGTTCACGCTTATCTTAATAGACTAAAATTCGATATCCCCTTTTTATAGGAGACCCACTTGGTTAGCGTTTCTGCCCCTGGGCGCCGGGCTCACTAATGTGGAAAAACTCAATCCTCAGTTTACTGAAGCTATGTGAGAGAAGTTGCGATACTGCTGCAGAAGGGTCTTTCTTGGTTGACATCTCACTCCCTCATTGACACAGATGGGTGATACGTTATACTCGCAGGCACACTGTACAAGCAAATAATAACATTTGTTTCTGCGACCCCGAGTTTTTCGTGGGGTTTGGAGACTGCTATTTAACCTTGGTCCCCCGTCCACTAAATGGCGAGGTGATTTTAATGTCGTGCTGGAGGACTAGATAGACCATTCAGGATTATCCAAGCATTCGCATCTCCAAGCTGCGTGAACCGTCAGCAAAATAATCCAAGATAACCACTAACAGGACATATGGAGGCGCACAAATCTAGATGCCTGTGAGGACATGTCTTTCAGCACACCACAATGCCTGGTCCAGAATCGATTTCTGGCATCTGCCAGCACAAGAATGCCCAGACTTGAACCATCTTGGTGACTCTCCTACCCCGTACCCTCTAGTTAATGCGCCATTCAAGCTGGTTTTGCAAATCCCCCCACAAATATCCTGCCCATTTACGTGGCACCTATCGTAGCGAGCACTTTGAAATGCGGTCTTTTGCAAAGAGGTTTGTGCTGCAATAATAGAAGATTTTGAGCATAATGAAAGATCTGTACAATCACTATTCACACCGTGGGAGGCATTCAAGGTACTAAAACATGGGGTCTGTATTGCTAAGCTATAGCTATCCGTGGAACGCTTCCAGATAAGAGAACGACATCTGTACCATGGAAATTGAGGATTTCACTCCAAAAATGCCACCAGTCTGACCAGCATGTGAAATAAAATATTGGAGTACCAGGAGGAGGCGACCCGGGAATCCTACTATCACTGGTTTGGCAAGGGAGATCGCCAGAGCAAGATACACTTTCACCTACGTGGCCGAGCTTTGGAACATGGAATCCCAACTTATCTCCTCCCCATTTGGGTTGCTGGGTGTGATGTACTCTTTCTATTCACTACTTGATAACTTGATAAAGCTACCCCGATTCTTGTCTTAGCTGAGCTCAGGGCATATCCCAACATTATACAACTTCTCTGGCTAGACCGAGCCCATCGCACGTACTTAGACTAGCCCATCAAAGAGAGGAAATATTACAAGTGATTAGGGGCCTACCGGTGGACAAAGCACCCCGGCTCGATGGCCTGACCACTGCCTTCTATAACGCTCCTCAAGGCAGACAGCCAAACCAGCCATGCACTGCGATTCCTATAGGCCCCTTTCATTAATCAATGTCGTCAATAAGATATACACTAAAGTGCTCATCAACCGCCGGCTACCCCTTCTGCCACTTATCGTAAGACCAGACCAGTCAGGCTTCACCCCTGTATTTTTGAAGTCATGCACAACCTGGACTCACAGATCTCCGTACTCGCTGCCCTTTTGGATTTTACAAAGGCGTTCGATTCTTTAGAATGGGCATATCTCTTTCCACAGCTTGCATGCCTAGGTTAAAGTCCACTATCCATTAAATAGAATCAGCTTCTTTATACTCCCCACTGCTCGTGTGCACCTAAATGGGCTCATCTCCAATCCTTTCCTGATCACCGTGGCATGTGGCAGGGGTTTACGTTATTTCCGCTTCTGTTTACCATCACCATGGAGCCCCTGGTGGTGAGGCTCCATCAATGCCATGCAAACAGGCGTATTGGCTTCACAACTAGGGGACTGGTGGTCTTGATGTATGTGGACGACATCACCCTCGATGCATGTGACCCGCAAAAACAACTTGGCCTCCTTGAAACGCGAGGTATGCACTGCGGAGGCTATTCAGGAATTCAAATTATCTGGTCCAAATCATTTTTATTCCTGCTTAAGGATACTACACAGCCTTTCAACACTGAGCACCCTCTGAAATGGGCAACGGACCCAATCTGATATTTGGGAATATGGGTCAGAAGGGATCTGAAGGAGCTCTGGCATGTTAACTATGGTTGCACAGGTTGACTGGCTGGAAGACCCAATCCCAATGTGGCCTAAACTGCCTCTGCCCATAGTGAGCTGCATCGCAATAGCAAAAATGGGCATAGTCCTTAAATTCCTCTACCGCTTCATTAATGTTCTCCCTCCCCGAATCACTGGTCAGTTCTTCAGGCATCTGAGATCAAACTTGGTGTTGCTAATTCCGTAGGATAAACAAACACGGGCCTCCTACGAGCTCCTCACGTTGCTGCACTCGCAAGGCGGACTGGGGGCACCTGATGTGAGGATGTATGCACTATGTGCCCAAGCTAATTTTCTTCACTACTGGCTCCACCCTAAACAGTTTCAGCCACACCCGGCCACAGAGAGATTTTGTGCTTCCCCCTTGGCCATTGTCGGAGGCACTGCTTCAGCTATAGAAGGTGACCAGGGCCGAGATTGACACCGTTGAATGTCAGTGTAGGCATGAGAGAGTTTGAGAAAGCCAGCCAGACTATTGTTTATGTATGCCCCCTCCATCCCACTTCTAACAATCCTTTATTGCCACCATTACAAGACAAGGGCGCCATCATGCGTGTGAGTCAGAGGGATAACAGAGTGTTTTCAGACCTGTACCCTGAAAACCAGTTCATCTCACCATTTGATGGTGTATCATCCCCAACCCCTGCCCTATTTGATACATTACTAAACTATCAATTACGTTCTACATGCCACACATCACATGACACCTTCGCTGCCCCCCCACCAACCCTACCGTTACTGGAAAACATGCTCACAAGCTGCAGCCAATTAGAACTCCTAATACCAATCTATTAACTGCACCTCAAACACTTGAAATGTATACACCGACTATATTAAACACAGCTGCAATTTTTCAAAATAGGGGTGGTCCCTGACTCCCGATGTCAGCGATGTCACTCGCCTCAGGCCACCTTTATCCATCTGGTATGGGACTGCTCAAAAGTGGCAGATGTTTTAGGAGAGGACTACACTGGTCCCTGGTTCCTCAGGCATCTACACCCCTGTGTGCAGATTGCTGAGCTACGTGAAAGATACACCCACATGCACCGCTGACTGACCACCATGCTATTTCTATTGGCTAAAAGCAGGGTGGCCATGCACTGGAGCAGGGAGCACACCCCAACCATCAAAGCATGACAGAGCGACATGTCCTACAGTCAGGAGCAATTAACAAATTTTCTGGGAGCTCAGGCCCATCAGATTCAGACCTTAAGACATATGGGAACCCTTCTTCTCATTACTCCACAAAGGTACTCTGACTCACTGGCTTCTGAGCTGGGCTGGGCTGAGGGGGGATGCTGGTAGAATGGGCCAGCTATCACCCGCTCCCCAGCCTTAAGTGTCCTGGGGGTCACATTGCTGGCATGATGCCCTCTCCTTTTTGGGCACCCTCCAATTAAGTGTCAGCTACGTCTGCCTGTGTCAATTTGCTACCGTACTTTGGGACATATTATCAACGGCCAGCGATAATTATCGCTGGCCGTACATAGCGAAAGAAATATTATCGCGGCTATCGCTGAATATTATCGCCATGATAACGCTATATTTACAATGCATAGCGCTATGGCGATAATATTTCAGCGATAGCGGTGTTTTCAATGGAACATCGCTGGTTTTCCAGCGATGTTCCATTGAAAACAGCGATAACATTGCTGATACGACCCTGTGGTCCTATCAGCATAATCCATCTGCCATTAAAAGTATGCCTTAGTCAGGAATTTAACAGACCTTAAATTCCTGAGTTAAGGCGGAGGTAGCGCGATTTTTTTTATCGCTGCACCTCCTTGTTAATATCGCGAAGCTGCCTTCACTATATTAACATGTGTTGTTTTCACAGCCACGCCTTCTTTGCATCTCATTATCGATGCGAGGCGAGGCTGTGAAAAAACGGGCTCTACATCAAGGAAACACGCGCTAGCGTGTCCTTGATGATATTGCGATATAATTATCGCCGCTTTTCGCCCAAAAACGGATGCTAAAGCGGCGATAATTATATCGCCAGCCCTTGCTAATATGCCTCTTTGTTCCTATTGCCATCATCATGATGCTTTAGGGTCTGCTCTTGGTCCTATTTTTAATGTGATATTGTTGGGGTTACCACATGCATAAAGAGTATGGTTCAGATGGATGCAACATGTGACTACTCTTCAATTCAGCATGGCAGTTGTCGTTGTGTTGTTTATTAATGATAAATGCAAATAAAAACAAATTTTAAAAAAACATCACCCTTGGAATTTGAAATGTTTACTTTAAAAAACAAAATTATGAAAGTTATTTGCAATTTGTTTGTGCAGGCAGTCAGGCACCATTATTTTTGTAATGTACTTATTGCTGATGGCCTAGACGTTAAACTAGAGAGAGTGCAGTTAAGTCCATGTAATATTAAGTGAGAATGGACATTTTGGATGACGTTGGCCTGTCGTTAATAATACCTTCATTTTCCTTGTGTTTTTGTGAACTTTGTACAGCTTTGTCTTCATACTGTAGTGTTTTTTTACTTTTAGGTGACTAGCCTACTGTGGCATTGATGTATTTAAATGTATTTTTTCACATTCTTTCTGTTTGTGTGCTAGAAATATTTTTATTATGGGCTTGGAAAAGGCCTTGTATTCATGGCAAATTTAGTTATTTTTTTCTACATGTGTCTTTTGGTGTCTCGGGTTAGGGGGCTCCAAGGGTCCAAATCCAAGTAGCCAGACATTTACCTTTGTTCTTCACCAGGTGATTGCCAGTCATTTGCGTTTGTGTGCATTTATGTTTGTGGGGAACGTTGATTAATTGTTTTCCTTCCAAAGGTCTACTTTTAAACATATTTTGCAATGGTAATTGTTGCCTCGTGGTCTATGTGTTTGGGGCATTTTTTAATTTGTTTAACTTTTCAGAGGATGCAGAGTTTACTTTGCTGTTTGTCTGCTGCAAAAGTAAAGTCCCTGTAAGTAACCCCATCATCTGCTTCAGGTGATCACTTTCTAGCGGATGGTCTATTTTGAAGAAAACTTTGAAACTGCACACTTGAAGCAAAACCAAAGAGAAAATAATGATTGACCCACTTTTAGAGGTGAAACGAGTTTGTGCAGGTGGTTGGTGTTCCAGAACTCTTCCATTAACCACCCTTAGGTCTATTGCAGACCATGTAGCTAGGATTTATTTATTTATTTATTTTTGAGATTTATACAGCGCGTATGCATGCATTCTCATATTTTATCTTGGCGCCTAACTGGAACTATTTGGATGGGAACCTTCCACAAGATGTCTTGGTCTTGGTCTGCCATGTGATCATCTTCATGTGGTTGTTAAAGGAGGTAGAGTCTCCCAAGAATATATTTTCAGCATTTTTGTGTTCTGCTTTTAGATCCAGGAGTAGGAATTGAAGTTTAGCCAAAATCCTCAAGTTTTTCCTCAAAGACTCAGTCAATGTAAATATTAAAATGATTAGTGCATTACTGATCTCCTGAGACCACCGCTCCAGTTTAACAGCAAGGATCCATTGGACTTTATTGAAATCTGTAGGAACATATTTTGCAAATACACCCTTTGGCAGGTCATTTGCTTTCACTTTGACAGCGAAGTTGCTATGTTTGATACATTTTTTAGGGGAATGGAACTTGGGGTCCATGTTTCTTGTAGTAAAATAAAGTGGAAGTCTTTTCAGAAAAGAATGGTCTGTTGTTGTTGAATAGGTTTTTGCCAGGCCTGCCACATTCCTATGCTCACTGTGCCACTGGAACCAAGCTATATCTTGCTGCTGAGCCCTGATTAGGGCGAAACCGGTCCTATGTTGCTTGTGTTCCAGTGCAGTGAGGATCTGCCCTGGAAGTTTGGGCTGGACTGCTCCTATGAAGAACAGGGTCAAGGCTGAAGGTGAGCAAAAAAACAATGGGTTGGGATGTGAACCTGAGCAATTGCCAGTGTTTTGACAAATGCAAGCATTCCTCCCATCACCTTTTGTGTGTTTGATACTCCAAGAACAGAATAGTAGTGATTCCAGATAGCAGGGTTAACTGGCAAAGCCAGATGTCCTCATCCTATTTCAACTAGGAGGCTGTCCTAGAAAGGCTGCCAGTAGCCAACTCCAGTCACTTTTAAGTAGGCTGGGAATAGAATTTTAACTACCGCGGAGTAATCATAGTAATTTCAGTATTTTTGCATTACCCTTTTGACACACACTTACAGAACATTATGCAATTCACATAATTATGAGTAATTCGACACAAATATCCTACTGTAGAAGCATTGGAATCTCACATAAGTTTACTGTAATTTCACATAATTACACTACAGCAAATTAGGTGAGTTATGCTTATTCCAATTTTTAAGGTCATCGGAACATACTTGCTGGGTGATTGATGTTCCTTGCTGTCTTATCCTTTCTTCAGGAATGGATATGACTTTTCTATTGGTTTTCTCAGAATTGAAGAGGGTGGGTCTCGTCTGCCATATTGATTTAAAATAGGCAGGGAGGACCTGTGTTTTTTTTTTATCAGAAGAAAATTATAAAGGATAGCCTTTGTCTAGATATTTAGTAACAGTTAGTTCCCCTTTTTTAGGTCTCGCTTGGCTTTGGAGCACCTGCGAGAGCTATAGTAATGAAGTCAGTATCAAGAAGGGACTCGAAGCCCCCCCCTCATTTTCATTGGGTAGCGTCAGCGTTTATGTTAAACGCTAGCTTCCCATTGAAAAGGAGGGTTTTTGGTTGCCTCCCTTTGGCTTTTTGTTCTGGCCCACCTGGACTGGCTCGCCTGCATTACGGCTGTCGTGACTAAGTTTCTTATCAGAAGCTTCATCATGCTGCCTCGCAGGCGCCAGTCCAGCTCTCTGATTGGGGCGGACAAAAAAGGAGACATGGCGGCGCTTGTTTATTTTTGCATCTTGCTTTCACTTTAAAGTGAAAGCGCGATGCAAAAATAAACAGCAGATGGCTGGCGAGCGCTTGTTGTTATCATTCACCTTTGACAAAGGCAGCCGTATGTTTATTTTTGAAGTGAAAGCGCGATGCAATTATAAACACGCGGCTGCCTCTACCAAAGCCAAGAGCTTGTTTCTACAGCTCTCTTTTCCCTCAGCTCTCATTTCCCTGTCTACACCTCTCACATTGTCTTTTGTTCTCCCAGCACCATCCTCCCCCATTCTTTCTGCTCTATATATTTTCTACCCCACTCCCTCATCTCCGTAAATTCTTTCCCTCTAGCCCCACATCTCTATTCTATCTTCTCTTCTTCTTTATTTGCCATCAGCTCCCCACCCCTCCAGCTCCTGTGACTCTCCTTTACTTCTCCTCCTCCATTCGTGGGTCCACCCCACCCTCTTCGTCTCTTTTTCTTCTCCTTCTCCTTTCATCTGCTTGTTGTCCCCATCTCTCTCTTTTGCCACGGTATGCTTCTCCCTCCGTCTGTTTTCATGCCATCCACCTCCCCACCACCCCCTCCCCCACCGTACCGCATGTGCACGCGTCCCCTACTTTCTTTAACCTCTTGTTTGATGTGATACCGTGGGGGTCTTGTTCCCGGTAGGGAGGGGGTGGGTGAGATATTATGCTAATGGCGATGAGTCCGCCTCCCCTGCACGGGGCAGCAGATGCACAGGGCAGGCGGCAGGCAGCGAGGGGGACTAGGCCTGTAATCGTGCTAGACCCAGATGGAGCGCCAGAGCCCGTGCAGGTCTACCCTGCTGCTACTGACCCGTGTCTGGCTGGTGGTGCTGCTGTCCATGGGAGACGCCAAGGGCACCTACTACCACCACCCGCTGACTTACGGCAGCCGCTACAACCTGTACACATCGCACAGCAGCTCGCAGCACTACCCGGGCAGGCCCATGGGGAAGCACAAGTAAGACAACTCCTTTCTTTTGCGCCTGCTACCTGTCTTTGCGCCGGTTCCTGCACCCCTGCGCACGCACGGCTTCATGACCTAAGAGCAGAGACACTGGGATTATACGGCAGGGGAATACCAAATTATGAGGCAAGGTTGACTAAATTATGTAACAAGAAAAAGCAAGTTAAGAAGCCTAATGAGATACATTTTTTGAAAGAAGTTCTGCCTTATTTAATCATGTTTACACGTCAATACTGTCAGGGCAAATGTTTCACTTCATTAGTACCACTTAAGGATTCAAATACAGCAATAAGCTACAGAAAGGGGACCAGTCAGCTCTTTCAAAGGGGCCTTCACTGCACAGCAACACGCGTCTCTGGGTTTTGAGTAGCTTTTGATCTGTTTGAGCTAGAAACATTGTTTAATCTGCAGGGTATGCAGGAGATTATCGACTATGTGGCAAATGGGGCAAGTCCTTAATTATGTGGAAAACCTGTGGCTACAAAAACTCCAGAGCTCTATTTAACAGTTATGTCTAATACTGGTTAAAAATAGGTCTTTCAGGGGCGTTAGATCTAAATATGCATCGGGCGCATGGCAACGAGGCTTGAAGAACCGGGCTCATTAAGCCTGGCGGCGCAGGGTACGCCTGAAATCTTCTGAGTTCGCCTTCCAAGTTACAGAGACACGGAACACTCTGTTTGGCATAGGAACTTCAATTTATTAGCTGCAGCTAGGTACAGTTGTCCTAAAAGTACATCAGTGGTAGGTTCTCAGGAGACTGCCACTTCAATCCATGGCTCACAGTCTTTTATAGCGCTTGAATCCCCTAAAGCAACAACCCCCTCAATGTGCAATAAAAATACAAATCATCCACAAGAAAACATTCTTTGTACAAGATACAGGATAATGGGTAATAGAAATTCCTTCCCTAAGGTCGTGTTCTCTACCCGACCCTATAGGTCAGGTGGCATAGCCATTCCTTGGTTAAATTAATTTACGACAGGACGTGTTTGCGTGTTGAAGATGGTGATTCGTAAAACAACTGGAGAGGCCGAGAACGGTCACCAAGGGTCAATAGATGGTTATCTCGGGGATTAGTTGCTTCGAGCCGGGTCTCAGAATGGACTTAGCTCAGGGAAACAGGAAAGGTTGTGTAATACGTGCAACAGTATAGAATGTGAAAGAAACGCTACAAAGGTTGAAGGTGCCTGAGTGAGGGCAACAGCGTAATGGTGTTACTAGGAAAGATGGGGCTGTAGTTGAATTTCCTCAGACCCTCCTTTTGCCATTACTCAGGCAAAGAAACCAGAGGCTGTTGTTAATCTGAATCGACTTCAATAGCCATGAAATATACAAGCTGTTGTTGCAGCATTATCTTTGTGTTCACTGCTTTCTGTGATACCAGATTTGGAACACACAGGGTGGCGCAGAGCCCGCATATAGCTGGACCACATTGTAGGCAAAGGAAACATGAGAAGAGAATGGCCAAAGTCGCTCCGACAAAGGTAAGAATCTTCCATCCCCATGTAGACAGTAGTCCCCCAAACCATCCCATCAGAGACCAATTCCCTTCATCCTGGTGAACGGAATCAGCGATCTTATGTAGCTTAGAGATGGCTTGGTATACTGTAGGGGCGTTGTCTGGAATAAAAATGCAACAGCTAGATCTGATCAATCTGCATACGCCCCCACGGTCAGCAAGGATGATATCTAATACCATCCTGTTCTGAAGCGTGACAAGGCGGTTAGCAGCGAGTTCTGCAGTGATGTTACTCAGAGCTCCAGCTGTTTCATTGACAGTGGCTTCTACAACTCGAATTAGTTGTCTTATGTCTCTGCTGTTGGCTATTGGGCCCCAGAATGGAAGGAGTCCTTTCAAGACATCCCGACTCCTTGTCCTGACGTATCCTGGTCAGACATCACCCCTCTTTTCTGTAAATGATGCTTGGCATCTGCTATATATGTAGGGGGCAACAACCAAGCGATATAACAAGTGCCTCTCCAATTACCTGGTAGAGAAGTGTAAGCCTTATTTCCACACACGAAGTATGTATTACGTGAGGGAACCTGCGAGGCCAATCTGTCCCATTCAACATCACAATATGTTGGCAATTGCTTGTACCTTTATATTCTAACCCTCCTTTCCTAATACAGAATGGTGCTTGTCCAAGTACCACTAGAAAAGTTTGTCCTTTTCGAGCGGTTCTATTACAGGGCAGAAAATACAAATCCGTAGATTTGGTTTGGCGATCAGCATATTCTGACTTCTCACTATCCGTCCCATATATCCTTTTTCTGTCCCGCCAACATAAATGGTATAGATGTACTCCCAAGCTCCTTACTTCTCTTGTATCCCCATCTCCGGAAAATACCCAACTGGCGCTCAATTCCCACCATGCACTACAAGAGCCATTAAATAAAAAGGAAGGGTAATGTATGGCATTCCAGTATTCACCGAACTTGGCAGAAGACCACAAACCCAACAGTTCGCCGCATTAGTGGCCAATTGATGTTGGTGTAGCATGGAAACAAATGTGTTGTTGCGGAATTCACTCCTTCTTGACTCAACATGAGGTGGTAGAGTGACATGTGTATGCATTTCAACCGTAACTTTGGGAGTAGGCTGTGTAAAAATTACATGTAGTCCCCATCCTATACAAGACAATATAATACACATCAAAATCAATATTATTAAAGCCACTATAAAACGATTATGCAATAATTTACAATGCTTTGTGCTCATTGTTTGTATTTTGTCCATTCCCTTGTTAACAGTCATTTCCAGCTCTAAATATTGCCCGTGATGGGAGGTTGCTTCACTCAGCTGTGATTGTCTGTAGCTCTTTATACTTTCCTACAAGTCCCACAGGCCTAGAGCCACATCTTGGGTCACAATTCTGAGACTTACGATCACGGCCCTGCAATCATGTGGAAATCGGGATAAAGACAAAGTCAATGAAGCACTATTGAGGTATTTTTGTTCAGTCTGGGCCTCAAATCGTACCTCCGGGAACCAGGTACAGTTTGCTCTTGGAAAAGGAGATGTGGTTTAGTAGTGTCCAATTTCACTGCCGGTGGTATAGCTGTCTGGAGGACCTCGTCGTCGTCTTGTCCTGCTCCGGCAAAGTCTAGGCGTGCATCGCTGAATAGTCCAAATCTTGGTATTCTTCCGGTTTCAGAGTCACTAATTCGTTTATGAACCCATTGATCATAAGGCAATGGTAGGGGCACTTTCTTGCAATGTACCCCATGTACCCAGTTCTTTTTGCCGACCACCTTTACTGCAGTACGCGTCGTCAGTAGTACCTGACGAGGTTCTCTCCAGCGAGGTTCCAAGTTCTTTGACCTCTGGAAGTTTTTTTGGACGCAGACCCAGTCTCCCGGCCATATGGTGTGACCAGGATCCGTTGAAGCCTGGGGCAAACTATCTTGCACCTGTTGGTGAAGGACACGTAACTTAGTGGTTAGATCATGTAAATAGTCAATCAACAATGGATGCTCTATCTCTGAGTATTTCTTTGGCCTTGGGACTCCCCAAACATTTGCAGGGCGTCCAAAGACAACCTCATAAGGACTAAGCCCCATACAGGAATGGGTGGTTGTTCTGGTGGATAAGAGAGCCAAGGGCAAGGCATCAGGCCAGGCAAGACCCGTGCTGGCTTGTATTTTCGCCAGTTTAAGCTTAAGGGTGCCATTATAGCATTCCACCAAACCTGCTGACTGAGGATGGTTTGCTGCGTGGAACTTTTGCTTAATGCCAAGGCCTGTACATACTTTCTGCATGATCTGACCCACAAATTCACTTCCGTTGTCACTCCAAATAATTCTCGGTAACCCAAATCTTGCAGAAACTCCTTCAGAAGGACTTTTGCCATGGATAGAGCAGTATTATCTTTCAGGGGATAGGCCTCTACCCATCGGGAGAAGGCACATACCACAACAAGAACGTTCTTAAGATTGTTACATCGTTCCATGTGGATGTAATCTATTTGTAAAACCTCAAAAGGGTAAGTTGGGGAAGCAAAGTGTCCTGCTGGTGTTGGTGTTCCCTTCCCCGGGTTATGCATCAAGCATACAATACAATGCTTAACCAGATTGTCCGCACATTTAGGGATCCCCACATTCTTCCATACCGGAGCCAGAAGCTTGCATATACCTTTAGCGCTAATATGGGCTGAACCATGTGCCATGGTAACTACTGGGAGTACATAAGCATCTGGTAACAACCAGCGTTGATGTTCTGACAAGTCTGTCCAGCACCCTGTCACATCCAATCTTCCTATACTTTCTTTCCACATACTCAATTCTTTCTCTGTGGCATCTGCCTTGATCATTTTCACACTGTCCACAGTATTCTCACACATCCCTCCTTGTGCAACCCATCTAGCAGAGCCCGCAACATACATGCGGCTTGTAGTGTCTCTAGCTGTCTCTTTTGCTATGTGGTCTGCGAATGCATTTCCTTGACCTACATCATCAGTGATCTTCTTATGTGCACTACACTTCACAATCGCTATCTGAGTGGGCAAGGTGAGTGATTCAAGGAGGTCATTTACCAATTGGCCATGCTGTATCTTAGTGCCATGGGATGTGAGAAACCCTCTTTCCTTCCACAGGCGGCCAAAACTATGGGCCACTCCAAACGCATACTGACTATCAGTATACACATTCACCCTTTTTCCTTCAGCCAACACACAAGCTCTAGTCAGTGCTATCAATTCAGCTGCCTGGGCTGAGTTATGTATAATACGCGCTGTTTCTACAACAGTGTATAAGGTAGTGACTGCATAGGCTGAGGTCGTTTCACCATTGGGAAGCTTAAAACAAGAACCGTCCACCCATAAGGTCCCATCCGGGTCCGGGAGTGGAGTATCCTTTAAATCAACTCTGCCTTTTGTCTCTTCCTCCGTGCGGAGGAAGCAGTCGTGTTGCTCCTGAGTGTCATTTTCTACTCGAATTGGCAGCAATGTTGCCGGGTTCAAGGTATTACATCGCTTAATGTGGATGTGGCTAGCCAAGAGCGTCAATTCGTACCCCGAGAGGCGTGCACTCGTGAGGTGTTGGGTCTTTGTTCTATTTAGGAGGGTGTCTACTGCATGCGGTACCATGACAATGAGGGTATTATCTAATACCAATCCAGCAGACTGGCGAATGGAAACTGCCGCTGCTGCTGTAGCCCTCAAACAGCTAGGTAATGCCTTGGCCACTGGATCTAACGTGGCCGAAAAATAGGCACAGGGGCGTTGCTTGTCCCCAAATCGTTGCGTTAAAACTGATAATGCGCAACCTTCTTTCTCATGAACATAGAGTGTGAAAGGCTTACTGTAATCAGGAGTACCTAACACAGGGGCAGAGCACAAGGCAGTGCGTAAATCAGTGAAACTTTTCTGACATTCCGCAGTCCATTGAAGCGGGTGTGGTGTATCTTTAAGAGTGAGTGCCAACAAAGGTTTTGCCAGAAGGGAAAAATTGGGGATCCATTGTCTACAATAAGAGGTAATACCTAAAAAGGCACGCACCTCTTTTTGCGTACATGGATTAGGCATTTGGGCAATTGCTTGGATACTTTCTGGGGTCAATCGCCATCCCTCCTCTCCCAAGAGATGACCTAGGTAGGTAACCTCTTGGCAGCAATATTGCAATTTTGATGGTGAAACCTTGTGGTTGTGGTCAGATAAGTGGCGTAACAGTGAAATGGTAGCCTGTTTACAAGTGTCTTCAGAATCTGCTGCAACCAACAGGTCATCCACATATTGAATGAGAGTTGCCCCTGGTGGTAAACACAAAGTATCGAGCTGTGATTTCAATGCTTAACTATAAATGGAGGGGCTCTCGCAATAGCCTTGAGGAGCTCGCTTGAACCGGAAGCTTCGGCCTGCTAAGGAGAAGCCAAAAATATCCCTACTTTCCATTTTTGAGGTCAATGACGGAAAACCAGGAAGCTGAGGCTGGTATCATTGTCAGCAGGGCATTAATATCCGGGACAACAGGGAATTGAGGTACCACAATCTTGTTGACCTCTCTGAGATCAATCACAAAACGATAGACAGGTGGCTGAGAAGGGTTGGTTCGTTTAAAATCAGGCAGAACAGGGCTACTGCATACATTTCCCCTAGTCTCTTCAACCACATCGTTTTGTACCAAATCATGAACTATAGTCAAAAGAGCTTTTTCGCCGTCACTGGAAATGTTATATTGTGTAATGCGAGGAAATTTAGTATTAGGCTTGAGTGTTACAATGTAGGGAGGAATCTGCAGGAGGCCCACATCATTGGGGCCGGTGGCCCAGAGGGTGGCTGGAAGAGATTGTAATTCAGGGGGAAGCTGATCTTTAGACAAGTACATCGGTGAGGCCAATTTCTTACCTAAGGTAAGACGTACACCAGAAGGGGAAAAGTGTAATGTCGCATACAATCTCTTCAATAAATCCAAGCCCAACACATTTTCACCACAACCAGTTGTTAAAAGGAGCGGGGCCTCCAATTTGTAAGGACCTATTGAAATGGGCAAAGGGCATGAAACTGGGTTTTGAACTGGGGCGCCAGAAAAACCTACAGAAACATTTGTACAGCCAGACAAAGGTGCCCCAGGGAGTTTAGAGTGAATCATAGAGCTCTTTGTTGCACCAGTGTCTAATAGGAATGGCTCTGTAACACCTAGTGCTTCCACATCAACATAAGGCCCGCTTTGGTCCACTGGAACTGATACTACTCCCTTACTTTGTCCATGGCTGTCCTAGCTAGGTTGGGAATTCTGACTCTCATCCTCAGTATAGTAATCACTGTTGTAATAGTTGGTAGACTGAACATTTTGCTGATCAAAATAATTTGTGGAGTTTCCAGGGGGCATGGAACGTTGGTTATTAGGCGGCGTACCTCGTCCTCTACCTCTTGGTGCTGACTGATAACCACCCTGGCCTCGTGACGCGGGAATACCGCTCGTGCGCTGTAACAAAACCGGGCAATTATACTTTAAATGGCCTTCTTCTTTACAGTAAGCGCATAGATTTTGGCCCAGTGGGGGTCGGGGAACGAAAGGCCCAGACCTCTGCAACTGTCTCTGGAATTGTGGAGACGGCTGATATTCACGTTGGGCAGGGCGAGGAGGATAAGCTTGTTGTAAAAGAACTTTTGTTTTCAACTCTTTGGTCTTTTTATCAAGTTTCTCTCTTTCCGCTTTATCCCTATTTTCATAATACTGGGCAGTAGCCAATATCTGGGCCGAAGAGGAGACCGCCCACGCACTTTCGGAATTCTTCAACTTATTAGATATTTCCGGAACCAAATTTGACACAAATGTGTCTACAAACAACCGTTGGCCACCTTCCGTGCTCATATCCTGACCACTATGATCGATGAACGTCTCCTCGAAATGAGTGAAGAAATCAGAGACGTTTTCATCCGCTTTCTGCTTACAAGCTGCTAACCTATCCCAATTAACTCGCAGAGGGGGCGGATGTATGACGTTACAACGCATACTTTTACAACGCATGCACTTACAACGCAATTTTTACAACGCAACATCCACTACAACGCATTCCATTACATCGCATGACACTACAACGAATTTTTAGAAACTACCTTTACAACGCATTCCATTACAACGCATACTACCTTTACAACGCATACCATTACAACGCATAATATTACATTGCATTTAAGGTAAGTATTGGATAGTATAGGGGTACAAATTACTATTCTAACTCCAGGGGGTGCAACAGTAGGGTAAGTGTTGGATAGTATAGGGGTAAAAATTACTATTCTAACTCCAGGGGGTGCAACAGTAGGGTAAGTGTTGGATAGTATAGGGGTAAACATTACTATTCTAACTCCAGGGGGTGCAACAGTAGGGTAAGTGTTGGATAGTATAGGGGTAAAAATTACTATTCTAACTCCAGGGGGTGCAACAGTAGGGTAAGTGTTGGATAGTATAGGGGTAAAAATTACTATTCTAACTCCAGGGGGTGCAACAGTAGGGTAAGTGTTGGATAGTATAGGGGTAAAAATTACTATTCTTACTCCAGGGGGTGCAACAGTAGGGTAAGTGTTGGATAGTATAGGGGTAAAAATTACTATTCTTACTCCAGGGGGTGCAACAGTAGGGTAAGTGTTGGATAGTATAGGGGTAAAAATTACTATTCTAACTCCAGGGGGTGCAACAGTAGGGTAAGTGTTGGATAGTATAGGAGTAAAAATTACTATTCTAACTCCAGGGGGTGCAACTGTAGGGTAAGTGTTGGATAGTATAGGGGTAAAAATTACTATTCTAACTCCAGGGGGTGCAACAGTAGGGTACGTGTTGGATAGTATAGGGGTAAAAATTACTATTCTAACTCCAGGGAGTGCAACAGTAGGGTACGTGTTGGATAGTGTAGTGTAATATTATGCGTTGTAATGGTATGCGTTGTAAAGGTAGTATGCGATGTAATGGAATGCGTTGTAAAGGTAGTTTTTAAAAATGCGTTGTAGTGTCATGCGATGTAATGGAATGCATTGTAGTGGATGTTGCGTTGTAAAAATTGTGTTGTAAGTGTAGTGCGTTGTAAAAGTTGCGTTGTAAAGGTTGTTCCCCAGAGGGGGCATCATAGTTTTCAGTAAGGCAATGATCCTATCTGGGAGTTCTGTAATTAGAGCCTCAGGTTTGGCATGACCCACTTGGAGTCTGTCCGCGGCGAGTATGGCAGCCCAATCACCCCCCACATGGTCCTCCTTCCGAATCCTAGCCCATAACGGTTGTGGGACCACATTACCCATTAGCATGTCTATATCGGCCAAATTCATAATACATGCATCGACAGTTTGGGACAACTCTTTGTAGTACCCAGCAGGATTTTTACGGGGGTCCGGTAACGACTGCTTAAGGCCAATACCTCAGATCGTTTCCAAGAAACGTGTACCCACACATGTTGAAAGTGAGCAGGTATAAGAGGATTAGCACCCTGCGCTGCAACCTCCTCTCTCCACACTGGGGGAACCTCTCTCATGGGATAGAGTTTTAATTTTCGCGTGACGGAGGAATCGCATTTTGGCAAGGACCGCCAGGCAAGCATCATTCTAAAAGTGACAAGCGTTCCTACCGCGTCCTCAACTTCTGCGCCCACAATCAGCCCTTTATCAATCTCGGCCTGTACATCAAGCAGGCCCTGAGGGGCTCGTCCCAATCCCATATCCTCCCACTCTTGACTTAAAATGTAACACATAGTATCAAAAACATATCTCTGCGTTGGTGCCTCCCACTGCTGAAAGGTGACCATAATATCTTGCACACTATACTGGGGGCCATTCGTGATCCACCTTCGGGCTTGAAGATCTAGCACTTCCCATTCCTCCGGACCTGGGAGCATACTACGAGTTTGTCTACGAGGAGGAAGAGGGGTCATTTGAAATGTCCCAAAGAGAGGGGATAAAAGGCCAGAAACAGTATCGATCATTCACCTCCGAGCGGAGGGAGAATTCGTCATTAGGACAGGAGACAGAATATTAAGCGGGGCAGAAGAGGGAGTAACATTTACGAAGGGAGTCGAAAGTAAGGGAGAGCTCGGTAATACCGGAGAAAGCTGTGGTGGGGGTGCAGGAACCGATTGAGGAGCGACAGGTGGGACAACAGATGGAACAGGCAGGGCAGGTGCTAATAATAAAGGTGCATTCGCTCCGGGGGCAGGCGGTAATCCAAAAGGTACATTAGCTCCCTGCGCATAGGGCGGGGGTAATCTTAACAGATGGGACATTAAAGGATCCTTCTCAGGGTCCACATTTTTCTCCGTAGGGGAAGTTGGCAACACTGGATAACATTTATCTACCACCATACGATGTTGCCTATCTGAGACCTCAATCGCATGATCGGTTTCATTATTTTTAAACTGTTGCGCAGCTTGTAAAATAGACATATCCCTCCTATCTCTTTTAGCTTGTTTTATTTCTTTCTGTTTGGCCTCCTTACGCCACAGGCGAAAAGAGTCAGACATAGCCGGCCGGGCTTTTCGCTTAAACAAAGTGTTCTCCAAATTATCTAAAATATTGAGCTCAAAACTGCCGTTCTGTGGCCATCGTAAAACACCATATTTCCTAGTATAGCGAACCCATGCCTCATTAAAAGCTATGGGGCCAATACCATGTTTAGAATATACTTCATAAGTGGGAGTTCCGGCCGGAGGAATTGGACAAGAGTCCTCCAGTCGGGAAGCACTATTGCGATTACAACAAAACCATCTTCCAAAGTTACTGAAACCAGGCATCGCTACCACAATAGTTTCTTTACAAACTTCAAGGGGTTAATTAGTCACTTTATAGTACAAAACTGCACTCACCCCTCAGTTTCGGCTTTTGCAAAAGTCGAACAAAGACAAAACAAAGACAAAGGAGTGGCCACTATACTTAACTTAACCAGATGTTTTCGTACGCCAACAGAGGTCCATCTGATGTCTCGCGATACCAATTACCAAGGGAGCCAAAGCGTGGCCGCAGTCAGGGCAGCTGGTCTTTGCAGCCGTTGGAAGGGAGAAGCCACACGGTAAAAACCTTTGGTAAACTTACGACATGCAGGGGTCGATCACGTGGTGCGCGTCCTCCGGGATTTCCTTGCGGGGCTCCTCACAATCCTCGGGCTGGACCCACGACCTCTGAAGTGGCCTCACAGAGAGCACCAATTGAAGAGCCGGGCTCATTAAGCCTGGCAGCGCAGGGTACGCCTGAAATCTTCTGAGTTCGCCATCCAAGTTACAGAGACATGGAACACTCTGTTTGGCATAGGAACTTCAATTTATTAGCTGCAGCTAGGTACAGTTGTCCTAGAAGTACATCAGTGGTAGGTTCTCAGGAGACTGCCACTTCAATCCGTGGCTCACAGTCTTTTGTAGCGCTTGAATCCCCTAAAGCAACAACCCCCTCAATGTGCAATAAAAATACAAATCATCCACAAGAAAACATTCTTTGTACAAGATACAGGATAATGGGTAATAGAAATTCCTTCCCTAAGGTCATGTTCTCTACCCGACCCTATAGGTCAGGTGGCATAGCCATTCCTTGGTTAAATTAATTTACGACAGGACGTGTTTGCGTGTTGAAGATGGTGATTCGTAAAACAACTGGAGAGGCCGAGAACGTTCACCAAGGGTCAATAGATGGTTATCTCGGGGATTAGTTGCTTCGAGCCGGGTCTCAGAATGGACTTAGCTCAGGGAAACAGGAAAGGTCGTGTAATATGTGCAACAGTATAGAATGTGAAAGAAACGCTACGAAGGTTGAAGGTGCCTGAGTGAGGGCAACAGCGTAATGGTGTTACTAGGAAAGATGGGGCCGTATTTGAATTTCCTCAGGCTCAGGGGCTACGGGGGCCCACTGATCCTCCATTTTACATCCCATACGTCAGGCAGCAGGGGCACATTCTCCGTGTTTGCATTAGGATCCCTGGCACCCTTGCTCGCCACTGAGGTCCATATGGGGACCATTGCCCGTCAGTAACAGCCACGAGGGACAGGATGGGGAATGAAGCAGGCACGTGGAAACAGTGTGATAAACTCACATTTCTCTCAGCTGGTTTGAGTCTCGACTGAAGAATAGTGGTTTTGGAGGGCGACACTATTGGAATCAATGGACAGGACTATCTTATGGAGGCGAAGGGTTGCACGGTGAGTGACCCCTACTGAAGTTTAAGGGAAGTATCTCACTTATTTAAGAGAGGGAAGACAGGTATAGGGTGAATGGCACCTTCCAATTGAGGGATAGGTGAGAGGGGCATGGAGCCGTATGAAAGGAACTGGGTTGGAACCAGCATTGGCACGTTGCACAAAATTGAGTCCGGCACAGCTTTGTGTCGTGCAGCCTCGCCATGTGGCGGCTAGTAGGAGGCGTCGGCCAGTTGGGTAGATGGTGCCGAGAGGTCCGAATATTTGTTGCTGTAGGCACTGAACCTGCAAATGTGCAGAATGGTCCCTAATGGCGCGCAGAACCCCTTCAGTAGTGACGTCTCGCACGTCCTGTGCTAAGTTCTTGGAAGGCACAGGTTTCAATTCCAATCTGAGAAAATCAATTTCATCAGCCTTTGAGGGTTGATGCAATACTTACCAAGTCTTGCGGGTCAGAACTCTTGCTTCCGATGCAACACAGCACATAGATGCCTCCGATGTGATACATATAGTGTGCTATTATGACGACGGTATTATTATTATTCTAACGTTCTCAACTGCCTGTTTTTTTATCATTTGAAAAGGCAGTTCTATTTTTTCTTACCCGTTTTGACTTACACAACTGACGAGCCCCCGACATTCTTGTACACTGTCGCCCTGGAACACTTGTTGTTTTTGTATGGCAGCGGATTCGTTGTGGTGGTGGCATAAATAATTATGTGTCTCTTTAAGAAGACGGGATGGGGGCGGGGAAGCGAGGTATGAGGGGTGCTGGTATTTGAAAGTGTGCGCACGGCGCAGAGAGCAGAAGAATGACTTCACTCTTATTCTGTGTGAAGTGTGCCATGATGTGCCTCAGGTCACACAGAGTGTTGAAAGCCTCGGGTGGAGCATTAGGTTGATCCCAACCCTGGGTTAACAGTGGGAGATCGTGCAGGGGTCACCCTTGTCTCCAGGAACCTGGACATGGTGAAGAGGGAGGGAGATTTAAAAGAAGCATTTGCAATGCAATAGGTCTCACATTTATGCAAGTTTAAGCTATCGGCATTGTAAATGACACTGCCTTTTATTTATGTTTTAAAAACAAAAAACAAAATAAAAGGCATTGTTATTTGCAATGTCAATAGCTCAAACTCGCGTAACGACGAGACCTATTGCATTGCAAATGCTTGTTTAAGGAGGTTCTTCAGTCATGAAGACCTCATAGGCAATCCAGTCAGAACTACAATTGACCAGGGTTTAATGAACTTTTGGAAACCCACAAGTGGAGACAAATTCAACAGACTCAGTGTCCACAGAGTTTGTGTGTCATAGTTCTGGAAGACTTTATCTATTTAATAATACCTCAATTCAGTATATCTTGACACACACTGAAGACATATTCTGGCGTTTATAATAACCTCGATGTAGAAGGCAGCAGATGATTTTTCACATCTGGTTACACCAATGATCAGTTTCGATGGAGAGCTGCATATCTGGGGACATATCCTTTACCTCGGTAATATCATTAGTGTTGCTACAAACTATTGTTACATTTCTTGTTGGTGAGACAGTTTTGATCTGGAAACTAACACCCGGTGGCAATGTTTGGTTAGGAGAACTTACACCAGCCTGGATTTCATTACCCAAACTTTATGATTTAGCATTGCTATTTCTAATAGGCCTGTCGTCTAACCATTTAATTGATTCAATGTGTTTGAAGCCTGCGTCAAAACTACTGCCTTGCAAATATGGAAAATAATGTTGTTGTATTTAATGTATGAGAGGCAGAGCCGTAGAGGTTTGCTAAAGGGTTTTTACCATTTTCACTTGTTTAACGTTGATCTAGGTATTGTTGGGAGTTCAATTTGAAGCTGCCCCAATTTGAGATAAGATTGCTGTTTGAGGATTATCTCTCCTATCCACCTATGAAGTTAAAACACCACATTGCCTGACTTCCAGCTATTGCTCATTGTCTAAAGTTTTGGGCTTTGTGTTAACCTAAGTTCAGCTACTGTATTGTTATCTGGTGTATTTGGAGTTATCAGGAGGGATTTATCCACCAGATCTTGTTTGCATTGAAAAACCACCACACATGAGGTTTGCCACTTTGTCTGCGGCTCTTGGATAATAGTTGTAGACACAAGTTGCGAGTCAATGGTCGATGTTTAGATGAGATTTGATGGAGTACTACTATACTGATGCGGCACATTTCAAGGGTTTTTGGGGCCCTCTGCTTCCACTCCCATATGAGTTTGAGATGAGTCCATAAGGCTGTTTTTGTTTCAGTTATTTAAACCTTGTCTAGGGTACTCAGCCTATAAACTAAAGGGGAACGTGTACAAGACTTGGATTCCTCAGCAATCTCAGTGTTTAGACTTTGTATAAGATTATTCAAGTTTCCTGCTTGGTGTCACTGCCAGTGACAAAAACAGCTAACAAATTCAATAGGTCCACTTGCTTGTCTATTTTCTGTGAGTGAAAATTTAAAGCCTCATTTGTGGCTTGAAACATGGCAACAGAGAAGATCAATAGTAATTGTTTTCATTCCTACCTGAGGTAATATCAGTGTCTTCCCTTCTGATGCTTCCATATCAGGGTGTGTTAAGTTTTCATGTCTCACATTCTCATGGACTAACTGTGATTTTCCTTTGCGGCTTGCCAATGCATCAGCTGTCTTCAAAGCTTTTTCATCGTCCACCTTTATTGTTGTTATCACTATCTTATCTAACATATCAGTCGTTAGAGTGATGAGTTTGTCTATAACCAAGACGTCTTCCAGGTCTGTTGAATGTTGAGCGTTGAGCATTGGAGGTCATTGGAGAAGCCAGGGATTATTTTTCTATTGAATTGAAATTAGACTATATCATGTTTTCTTTGCCTTGGACTGTAGGTAGTCATATTTGATGAAACAGCAGTCCATTCCATTATATTCTATGGGCATATTGGGGGAAGGATATTGAGCAATGTTCAATATCACCTAATTCTTCTATTTATTCAAATAAGCTTGTTGTTAAGCAGCACACTGTGCTGAAAATACCCCGTCTTCTCTCTCTAAAGAATGTCATATTTGGAGTTGCTTTCCATTGTTCATCAGTTTTATTGAGTAACTTCTGACTCTGATTTCTTCCCTAAGAAGTTAAACATTTTTTAAATGATTGTCTCTTCTTGTGGCACCCCCTCCTCATTAGGCCCTGAGGACTCCATCTCCCAGGTCCTTATGTTTGTTTTTACAGGGGAGGGGGACTAAGTGGCCCCCATATTTGAGCATTTTTTGGCTGTAGCGACCCATTTCTGAGGGCTGTTTTTTTTTAAGGACAGGTAGTCCAAACAGCCCCCCTCCTGAGCCTTTAAAAGGCCGTTTGAAACCCCCAGGGACCTTCCTCTTAAAAAGGCAAGGGGCCATGTTGAGCCCTCCCCAAGCCTCATTAGGCCCTGGGAACCCCAATGCCCCACGCATTTTCAAGGGAAGGGGGGCAAAGTGCCCCACTTCCTGAGCCTTTTTAGGCACTGGGGACGCCAGCCACCAGGGCCTTTATTTTAAAGCGGATGGGGGCTGAGCGGTCCCCCTCTCCACAACAATGTAGGCCCCTGGGAGACCAACCCTGTGGTAAAAACCTACCAAAAATGGAGGGGGCTAAGAAGCCCTCCCACCCCGATTCTCTTTATGCCTGGGGACCCCATCCCACAGGGCATTTTTTTAAAGGGGAGTGGTGCTGCGTGGCCCCCCTCTCCAAGCCTTCTTAGGCACTCTAGACTCCATCCCTCAGGTCCTTTGTTTCCATTAAAGGGGGAGAGAGATTGCGTGGTGCCACTCCCTGAGCCTTATTAGGCCCTGAGGACCCAATCCTCCAGGGTCATTTTTTTAAATTAAAGGACAGAGGGGACACGTGCCCGTCCCACCCCCTTCAAGGCTTGTTAGGCTCTGGGGATCCCAGGGCTGCTTATTTTAATTAAAAGGAAGGGGAGACAGATTGCTTCACTGTCTTAGACTTGTTATGCCCTGGGAAACCCATCCCCCAGGGCCACTACTAAAATGTTAAATCCCCCAGGGCCCACACCATTGAAGGTGCGTGCCCTGGTTCCCACCCAGGACACATACCATACATATGTTAGGGGTCACAGGCAAGCTCCAAGGCCCCTGCAGCCAAATCCAGCTGTCCACATGCAGCGAGAGCTGGCATTGCTCCCACCTACAAGGAGCAGCTACTTTTGCTGCTCTGCCCCGGGAAGGAGCAATATTTTGAACTGTTTCCCTGACCACATCAGTGAGGGCAAGGACATTGATCAGTCTGCATTTTCAAATCTCCCACCAGCTGGGAGCAGACTTTGGGTCCGATTACCAGTCTGGCGGTCCAGGGACCACCTGACTCATGGTGCCGCAGTGGTGGCAGTCTCCTAGTTGCCCTATTACGACTAGGGTGGTCGGACCTCCACAGCCTGCGACAGACACCAGGAAACCTCCATTCCCTGGTGGTATTACAACAGTCAGGAGGCCGCAATATTCTTGGCGGGACCGCCGCAGTCCCGCCAACCATATTACGAGATCCCTCCTGCCAGCAATGTCATGGAGGTTCCTCCTCCATGAACACCATGGCATAGAGGAAACAAAGGGGACCCTTAGGGGTCCACTGTGCCTCCTCTGCATGTAGATGCACTCAGGGGGGACATGTGCATGCACACTCGTTCCTGCACTGCATGGTCTTTTCATTCCATGCCTTGCAGGAACTTTTTTGGCATTACCATTGCGGTGCCAATTTTCAAGGTACTGCAATGGGAATGTAAGAAAAAAAGCCTGCAAGACAGGAGGAAACCCTTAATCTGGCGGGGGGTCCGACCACAGCTTTGGTGGTGCGGCAGCAGGGCAGACCCATTGCCACACCACTAAAGTCGTAATAAGGCCCTTTGTGTTTAGTTCCGCTTGGCATTCGATTAAAAAATGCTCTGGACAACGTGGAGCAAACACAGGTTTCTTGCCCACGCTTTTTCTCATGTTGCTGGCATTCAATCAGTTGCACTACCGCGGGAGCAAATTGGCCCAAAGGAAAAAAAGCTCCCTGGGCCAATCAGAACGTTCCAGTTTTTAACTGAAGCTCCCACAAGAGTATCTTGAGCCTCTTGCGGACCAAATCATCCAGCTATACAAATATTTTTTACCCTTAATTTTTTTTAAACCTACTGAATTGATTTATGCTAAATCACAAAAAGCACAAGCAGCAGACCAAAATCTAGCTTCCCAACAGATTTGGTGATGAATCACCCCAAAACGTTCAATGCACAAACTAGTAAAAAAAAAAAAAGGACCTTTTTAGAAAGTTTTGTGGAGATTGGGTCAACAGTGCCAAAGTTATTAGCATCATAAAAAAATGCTTTTCCTATGGAACAGCTGACCTAACTATAACTACCCAGTGGCAACCGCTACTGGGTGGCATACAAATAAATGTGTAACCTTATGATTCCTCCTGCATAGTAATATAATTAAAATCTGCATTTAAAAGGTTTAAACATAACTTACCTGTCAGCTTAGCCATCTCAGTCCTGCACAGAGCCACACATTTCTATTAATCAAATCAGACCACTGGTGCACCACCTGCCACTGGGTGTGTGCAAGCCCAGTGAGGTGGTTCATTTTAGGTCACAGTATCGTAGCTGGAGGGAGGGCGTAAAAAAACACAAGCAAAACAGATTGGTGAGGGAAAAACGGAAAAGGAAAGTTCAGGTTTATGGAGAGTAGACGAAAAAGAATATTGGAAAGAAGGGGAAAGATGGGTAAAAATTGTGATGGATGAGGTTGGATTAGGGAACACAGCTGTGAAGAACTAGGAGCAAGCGCGTGACAGTGGAAGTTCCTGTTTAAAAGTGCAAAATGCACGCACCACGTGTAATGATGTTTAGTAGTTTTTTGCACAAACTTTTTTGCATGAGATGCATTTCGCTAATTACATGTAATTTTGTGAAATTTCGCATAATTTTGGTAAATTTGACATAACTATACTACCATAAATTATGCGAACTTCAGAGAGCCCTAGTGTACAATCAACACAATTTTCACAGTATTAATCTGCTTCATTAAGAAATTGATTACATGGCATATTCACATCTTCATTGTGCAGTTACTCAAATTATCATATGTGAAGTTGATGCTTTTTTGATTCAAGAGGTGTAATAATATGTTATTGTACAAGGAGCATCCGTCTATAGAGAAGATAAGCCATACTTTGAACAGTACCTGAAAACATACAGGCAACAAATCAATTTTCAATAGCCAAGGTTTTAAAAATGTGCTAAAGATATCAAATTCTATTTTAATAGAGTATGCGCTGGAAACAATACGCCCGTTTTTGGAAATATGAGAGCAGTGATTCATACTAAATTGTGAAACTGTAGCCTACTCATTCCATAAAATCGAATCATTTTTTTGTTTCGTCTTTTCATTTTTCTGAATTTTCATTTTCATTTTCTTTTCCACCTTCCCCGGCTTGTTTATTGCACCTTTCCCCTCATGTCTGTGTTTGGCGCATTGCCCCAGGATACCGGGCGCCCTGTACTCCACAGCGAAGCTAGTTCTCATAACGGCAAGTACTAAGTTAGACATGATTGCATAGACAGGTGGAGGCGAGACAAAGATGCCAGTGTGTCCATGAAAAACCAATAGGGCGCCGAACTTCAAAAGAGCAGGCTAAACCTCTGTCCCTCCTTCACACTTGTTAACATTGCCTCCCCATGTGTGAAGGGCAGTTCCAGCTCTCAGCAATTGTAAGATTGCAATTCTAAATTAGGAACCTTATACTTGTGAGTAGGTTTTTTATGATGTCTCAGCACAACGTTTCAATTGCGCCTTTGTTCACCAATGGTACTTAGTATGGTCATTTTGAGTTGGGCGCCCCAGACACCACAGATATGCTGGCAAAGATAGCCCCTCCACGGCACCAGTGATCGTTAGTCCTACAAACCTAGATTTGTCTGCCACGTCACATACTTTCTTTGACAAAGATGACTCCGGCTTGTATGGCCCAGATCACTCTCCAGCAAATGTATGACTCCAGTCGTAAATTAGAAGCCCTACACTTATGAGTACGTTTTTTATGATGTCCAAGTGCAGTGCTTCCTGCCCTAAAGGCTGACATCTAAAGAGGGGGTTCATCCTCAGGAGCAGCATCGCTAATCTTCCTAATGTTCTTGCAGATTCTCCCAGTGAGTGGGGAATCCATTCAAAACGTTTGTATCCGGAACCACCATGGTGGCCCGGGATCGAATGGATGGCAATGGAAAAAGACTTAAACTAGGCAAGCTTAATTTGCACCCGTCCCGGCATTAACTGGCAGCATCTCCACCGTTAGAAAGATTCCCTCACATGATAAATGAAGTGTGGAAACAAAATAGAGGGCAGAAGGGACAGTAGCCAAGTTGTGGTGGATGTACCCTTGCCATCCTTTTCAAAATAATGTCCTAAATCTCAGCACTGGTTTATTTACTTCTTCAAATCAAAGGTGGTAATGTGCAATACAGTGAGGATGAGTATGTTTCGTCACAATAAAGGGTGAATAAGAACTCGGAATAAGAGCAATGTTCTAAGAATCTATACAGCTGTGTATTTAACACACGCGTTATCTCCAACATTGAAAAATACTGAGCATAGGACAACTGTGGCTGCTGAAGAGCGAGCACTGTATGGTAAAGGTAAAGCATGAAACGTTTACTTCTAGCTATAGACCTACTCATTAAATATTCAGTTAGTGCTCCGTCTAATTTACAAAAAAATGCTCTGGTGCTCTCAGTCTGGCCTCTGAGGGAATGCATTGCATGTTAGATCATTAGACCAAAGTCATCTCTTGCCCTGGAAAGGAACCCCTTCTATTCTTCGGCCCTCAAAGTGAAGAATATATGGGAAATCCTTTTTGAGGGGAGATGGTTGCTTGCCATTGCCTTCATGAATTTTGAGAAAATGTGTGTTAGTGCATGTATGCTTACCGCCATTTAGATCTTTGCTCACAGGCATCCCAGCTCGACCAAGTACAGCAAAGTCCTCCAGAAGGCCCATCAATGTCCATGCCACCCTACCAAGCTTCTCAGGAGGGTCAAACTCTTTTTAATTTCACATCAACCATCACAACCCATAATTAAATGAGATACTTCCGTGCCAACCATACACAACAAAAAACAACCATACACAACTATACACAACCATAAACAACAGATGGATTGAAACCCTGTGACTACAGAAAAGGCACCCAGATCAAGAAAGCTCTACAGTGCCATGCAAGTAGCCAGGGGTTATGATACAATAATATAACACACAATAGAATACGTGGTGAAAACCAGATGCATTATGAATGATATCACATGCTGTACTTGTAGAAAATATATGCTGAGCCCAGATGATGTGTGTCTGCTTTCAAGCACATTACATGGAAACACGAACTGTTTCGAAGAGGTGCTAAACATGTTTCAGTGAGTGTTAAAATATATGACTTTCATTGTACCATAATTGCAAGGGTCTAATGCCAAGAATGCTGCTAAATGCCGTATTTCTCGGTCCTGGCTGTTTTAGCACGTCTCAAACTCCACCTGCATACATGTCATTCTGCAGACTAGGGTCACGCGGAATCCGCCACGAGACCGTGCCTTCCATGAACTGAATAATTTAAAGATGGTGGGAAAGTCTTTGTGAGCTTTAATTGAACTCATTGTGCCTGTTGGGACATTTACCAGATGAAAAGTGTGACAATGACAGCGCCCTCGTTGTTTGGTACATAATTTAGAGTATTTCGGATGAATATTTCATGGACTATCATTTGTGTATGAATTGTCAGACATGTATTACAGGATTCACAAGGGGCCCAGGAAAAAACCCTCCCTTCAGAAATAAATACTTTAAATGTCTTCTAAATTCTGTTGGAAAGGATCCTGGCTTAGCGTGCATGTGTCAGTTCCAGTCTCTAACAGGGATATTGAATTATCACTTTTTCGATAAAGGGACTATACAAATGACCTTTTAATAATAATAAAGAATAAAAGCCATATTTAGGAGTGTCAGTTTTTGCATGCAAATCACTACCAAACCGAATTTACCAAACAAGCTTTCTTTAGATGGTAAGTCGCCTTGGACTTTAGCTGGACGGCCTCTGCTCGCCATTTCACTAAAAGGAGGACACCCTTTCCAAGCTTAAAATAAAACAAATATTCCTTGAATGGCTCTTATGCCTATTTCCCCATGCCATTGATTTATGGATGTGGGAGATATACTGATTAGATGATGCAAGCCTCTTAGCACGATAAATAATTGGTGTGAGAAGGAGCAAGACACAGCAGGCCGCTTAACAGGTGCCCAGGGCAGGCAGTTGGCCAAGCAGCGCCCCCTACTAAATAAACAAGCATTGGCATAGCCAATGGGTCTCGCCTTTGAGACCTTATAAGTATCTAGTTATGCAGCACAATATCCTTAGTGCAACAACATCAACTATTGCATGGCTAAACACTTATAGGGTCCCAAAGGCGAGACCTATTGGCTATGCCAATGCTTGTTTTTACTTGTTGCATACTTTGAACGGGTTACTACATGTGTCCAGAAATCTAAGGCTCTTCATGCGTCAGGATAAAAACAGACCCTGATATCTAGTAATATTAAACCAGGTATTTTATTTTACTTTCTTTTGTCCAGCGTAGTAGTCGTAGTACTTGTTGAAACGGTAAAGAGCAGGACATGCAAAACAGCACCTGTTTAATTCTTTTGTGACATGAAGATCCCTAACGACGCTGTTCAATCGCTGTAAACACTAACATTTTTCCCGCACTCTCTGCGAATTCTCTAAACGTTTCCCGTTTATTTGGCTCCTGCTAATTCTCAGAAAGCATGAAAAGGGGTTAAACTGCAGTCAAACTAGGAGGTCCGAGGGCCAATCTGGGTTTACTTAGTCGCATTGTGTGATCCTGGGCTCAGTTGTTATCTCTCTCTACATCAGTTAGCCTGAGGGGCTCCTAGAGGCGATAACGTTAGCGGTAGCACTCTCCAGCACATCTCACTTGTGTGAAATGTATGCACGTGTTCTTATTGTATTAAAGGCTACCACGAGGCCACGCCATCACAGACACGGGGTCCTGCCCCGGTTTTGCTTTTACAAAGCTTTTTCAGCTGCTTTAGTCGGAATGAGGGCTGAAAATGGTGGCCCTGATAACAAGAAACCACCTGGAAACCTTAACCAGCCAGAGAAGGGTTGTGCAACTCCAGATGGGT